>NC_046219.1:20559414-21193376 GCF_011004875.1 Balearica regulorum gibbericeps
GCTCCTGCTCTGAGAGACTGTAATGGCAGATGGAACCCAAAGCCATGGACTAAATGGACTCAGACATTTTAGAGCGATAGCCCATAGAGTAAGGCAATGAGATCTGTGAAATAATCTGGGCATGACGTAGATGGTATGGAATAAGGGGTGGATAATGTCCTGGTTCTGGCAAGGATAGAGTTAATTTCACAAGGAGCCAGGACAGGTGAGCCAAGCTGGCTGGGGGCTATTCCATACCATGTGACATCATGCTCACCATAAAAGGGGCTAGTCGGGGAGGGGCAGGCTTGGGGTGGCTCCGGGATGTGCTGAGGGTTGGGCGGTCGGATGGGTAAATTCCTTTCTGTTATCACCCATTGTGAATATCTGTTATCAGTACTGTTGTTGATTGTTTCCCTCTCCCTTGCTGTCCCAGTAAACTGTCTTATCCCAACCCATGAGGCTTTGCCTTACTTTTTCTGTTTTCCTCCCAATCCCGCCAGGGGAGGGGTGAGCGAGCGGTGCGTGGCGCTTAGCTGCCGGCTGGGGCTAAACCAAGTCACCACCCAGTGAAACCGTTGTGTGGGTCTATCATTATTAATCACAGGAACCGAAAAGGCAAAACGAACACAATCTTCAGGATGTGAATGAATGGTAAAAAAGCAATCTTTTAAGTTAATAACCTTCAAATGCCTGTTGTCCGGAATCATAGTGGGATTAGGAGTTCCTGGTTGCAAGGCCCCCATAGGTGCCATCACTGCATTAATAGCTCGGAGGTCCTGCAACAATCTCCATTTGCCAGATTTTTTAGGAATAACAAATACAGGAGTATTCCAAGGGCTCGTGGAGGGAACAATATGGCCTAATTGTAGCTGCTCTTGCACCAATTCATGAGCCCTTTCTAGCCGCTCACCTTTCAAAGGCCACTGATCTACCCATACTGGCTTATCTGTTAACCAAGTCAGTTTGAGTCGCGGCTGAACGTCAGTGGCCCCTGTTAAAAATGTGTCGTTATTGTCACGTTCCATTGTTGCAAGAGATCACGACCCCATAAAGTACATGGCACAGTTAAAACATATGGTTTTAAAACCGCTTGTTTGTTGTCAGGACCTTCCACAATCAAGGAATGCATACTCTGCCAAGGTATCTGCGTCCCTCCAATTCCAGTAACACCAGCAAACGCCTGTACTAATGGCCATTCCTGTGGCCAGTCCAATCGTTGAATAATAGAAACATCCGCTCCGGTGTCCACTAAGCCAGTGAACACCCGACCGTTTATTCTACAAGTCAACATCGGTTGTCCTGTGGTAATCTTCTGTGTCCAAAAAATGCAAGGCAGACCTGTACTACCAAACCCAGAGGACCCCCTTTCGCCAACATGGGCGGAACTTTCAGTTTGAATTTGAGTGTTGGGCAGCAAAAGCAATTGTGCAATTCGCTCTCCAATAGGTATAGTACAAGGTGGCATAGGGGTCCAAACTATAATTTTTATTTCCCCAGTATAATCGGAATCTATGACCCCAGGCAAAACAAATAAACCTGCTCTGGAAGTGGAGGAACGACCGAGCAATAAGGCACATAAACCCTTAGGCAAAAGTCCATACACTCCTGTAGGCACTAGACGTACTGACTGATCTCGAATTACTGTGGATTGACTGGTGGCCAGGTCCAACCCCGCGCTGCCTGCTGTGGCTGGTCTGAGAGACTGTAGTGAGTTGCCAGCGTTCATCTCGCTTATTTGTGCCAGCCATGTCAAGGACTGTGCCAGCGGGGGCTGGGGCTGAGTCCTGTTGTGTAGTCTCGGGGCACCGGACCTCGCGCCCCTCCTCCCGTTTCCCAAGGTATTCTCAGGGAGCGGATTGCCCTGTTTGTCAAACTTAGAACAACATTGATTACCCCAATGGTATCCCTTTTGACAACGAGGGCATAATTGATCAAGTTGTCTTCCCTGCCCTCCTTGTCCTCGTCCTCCTCTTCTCGCTTTCGGACAATCTTTCTTCACATGCCCTTCCTGACCACAGGAGAAACATTTAGTAGCAGCTCGTGCAACTGCCAACTGTTGAGCTAAGGCAGCAGCTAGCATATCTGCCTTATGTTGCTCAGAGCCCACGTTTTGGCATGCTCTAATAAGATCATTCAAAGTTTTTGCATGATTACGAATAGGATCAATGGCTCGCCTGCAGTCCGTGTTTGCATTCTCAATAGCAAGCTGAAACAATAACAATTCTGCTGCTTCAGAAGAGTCTATCTGTCTCTGTATAGCAGTTTATAAACGATCCAAAAATTGTATGTACGGCTCCTGAGGACCCTGACGAATGGAAGCAAAGGACGACTCTCGCTTGCCGAAATCCGGCACCCGTAAGAGTGCCCTCAAGGCTAACCCTGTGGCTTGGGCAAGAACATTCTGTGATAGTCCAGCCTGTGCTATCCCTGTAGCATAATGCCCTTCTCCCGTTAATTCGTCAAGACCAATAGCAGTTCCTGCCGTTAAATTGTCCATCACCTGAACTTGCACCAGCTCACGGTATTCCGAAAACCACACAGAGTACTGTGCTGCAGACAACACAAGACGTAGGATGGATTTCCAATCCAAGGGTGTCAGTACGTAAGATTCTCCTATAATCTGTAACAAGTTCATCGTGAATGATGCCTGCAAACCATACTCCTTTATTGATTTGCAGACCTCCTTTATTACATCATATGGTAAATGAGGGGGTCTATTCGGTTGATACAACACAGGTATGGCTTGAAGAAGCGATATGTCCCCTCTTTTTAGTGCCTCTGTCCGGCACTCGTCAAGTAGTCCACCGGAGATTTTAGACTGAACAGTTCCTTGTAATTGGTAACTCGGGGCGGGGGGGAGGTGCAGAAGGGGGTGGGCGTGCGCTGAGTGGGGGGTGTGTGTGGGGTGGGCGTCAGGGATATCCGTGAGAGAGTCTTTTGTCTCTGTTGTTGCAAAACCTCTTCTGCTGTGGGGGCAGAAGCAGCCATCGCTTTTACAGGAGTAAGCGGGGGATATAAATCCGGATCTCGTTCGGGATCAACGGGACCTGGATCAAAAGGATCCCCAGGGTCTGCTCCGCCCTCCGACAGCAGAGGTTCAGTCACCACCTCAGCATAGTCTGACTCCAACTCAGGATCTATTAATTCAAACGAACGAGATTATTTTCTCGTATTTGTCTCAGCGGGTGGTAATATGGGGTCATTCACTTTCTGCAATACCTGTTCAGCAGGTAGCAGAGTCCCGAGAGCAGTATAAACCACATGCCAAGTAATCAATATATCCTCGGGGAGCTCCAACTGCACAAGCTGCTTAGCTTGCAGCTCCTCTCCAACCTTCTGCCATTGAGTGAGATCATATGAGCCTTTAACAGGGAACCACGGACAATAAACCCGAATCCATACAAGCAACCTCACCAAATGCAGTGGAGCGACCTTAAAACCTTGCTCTTGTAAAATACGTTGTAAATTCTCTGTATGCAACTTCTGTTCTCGAGTCGCTGACTGTCCCATAATAAAAAAATGACAGTCTAAAAAACTTCCCCGCAGCTGCTCACCTGTTTTGTCCAGCGACCGGTGATGAATATGAGTGCTCGATGCAGTGCAGTTTCCTCCGTCCATCTACGCAGGGGTACACCACTGGTAATTATCCGCACTGCTTTTCCTTCTTCTCTTTTTCAAGTCCTTCTTCTATTTTTCAAGTCCCTGTTCGGGCACCATTTGTGGTGTATGACAGGCACGGACTCCGTAGGGTGCAAGTACAGAATCAACTTTATTACAGAATTTTCTGATTATATAGTATTTCTTGTTAAAAGGGGAGGCTCTTTTATTCCCCAATCATCACCCGATTCGTGTTCCCCACAAGATCTGCTATTCTGTTTTTCTCTTGCACCTGGCAGGTGCCTGGCTGTCTGTTCTCAGCTCCTTATCTCCTGGATTCAGCCAGTCACATGTTATTTACGAGCTACTGAAGAATGCAAGGCCTGTTTTGTGCATATCTTTTCTTTGAACCACTGTTTTTCACTGCTTTAGCGCACAGGTCAAAATCGCTCGTTTCCCACGCTGTCTTTATTAGCTAAAGCATTGTTCTCCACACTACATCTCTAATTGACATTAATGGGTGACATTAGTCATACAATGTTGCTTTTATGAATTTATACACAGACACATGGGACTAAATTTCTGTCCACCACTTAGAAATTTAGGCCCTCTTGTGTTAATGTAATATCCATGCAGACCTGTCAGCCTTGGATACTTATAATTTTTTTGTTGAAAATATAGTGTAACTGTCAGTTATTAAAATAAGAGGATAATTTCAAACCTTCTTCCTCTTTTCCATTACCAAAAACTAAATCTGATAAATTCATACTGAATTATCAATTTTGACATTCCTTTCAGCAAGGAAAAACATTTCTTAGTTCTTATTATCAAACCCTGCAGCTTTAGCTCATTTTGAGAGAAAGATAAAAGTAACAGAAGGGCAAAACAGTTAATTCTGGACTGGTATAAATACACGATCCTGCAACTGAGGTTTGATAATACCAAGTTTTCATCTTGGGTGGATTCTCAGAGATGAACTGTAAGTCACTGCAACAGGGAAATTTGGCATAGGAGCACCGGCAGGCTCTTGGCTGCAGCAATACAAATGATGCTTCTGTAATAATCAATTAAAGGTACACATAGCAAGGAAGGAGAGGCAATGTTTGAGATCCACTGTCCAAATGATCATAAATTCCAAGCTCTTTGCACTCTAGGACAGTAATTGGTAATATTAAAGTAAGGTAACTATTAATACTTGCCAGATCACTTAATTTGCGTACCTCTGTAATCTTAATTACAATCTCAACAAGAATGTCACCTTTTGAACAGGCAAATGAATAAAAAATGAAAAATCAGGTCTATTGCAACTATTTCTTGGTGTCACCTAGTGGTTACATTCCCATACTGCAAAAAGGAAATCGTGTGTGGAGTTTTATTTATATATATAATATATATACAGACACTCATGCGAACACACACACATATATAAAATATGTTTGGTTTTGACTGAATGGAGTAAAGGAAACTGCCATTTTTAGCAGACAAGGCAAGGTTAGCCTTTCTCTGCTCTTCACCCTGGCCTTTTTGCTGTGTCTTCTTATGAGGTCAAGACACATGGACAGAGAGCTCAGCATACACTGGTGTGAAGGTGCTGCCTGCTGCCCCATTTAGGCTGCTTGACTGAGCAACTGGGTGTTGTTAAAGGACATCCTCTGCCAACACGCAAGGTATTTCCTTATGGCTGACTGAGTATCACTCAGGGGATGCTCACAGATTGAAATGACATGCTACCATGCACATTGCACTAGAGGAAGACTCAGAGCAAAAAAGAAGCATCCCCTGACCCTCCTGCCAGTTCTTTCTGCCTCTCCTTGTCCCGAGTATGGCTGACACTGGGACAGGCGACACTGCAAGAAACACTTTGCCATAGAGGTGCTGAAGTGCCATTTGAAAAAGACAAAAAAGACAACAATTTTTAATATAACTCTTACAATTGGGAAAGGGAAAGGCACGAAACCTCTGCTTAGAGTGAGAATGGATTAAAACCCACAAATTTTGCCAGAGATACTACTCGGGAATATACATGATATTCAGACTTGGAAGTCCTTTCCCAGGAAGAATAGCCATTAATGCCAGTGAATTGTCTATAACCTTTCCTGAAGGATTGTCATATTTTTTGTTGCAACAGGGAAAGGAGATTTATAGCCTTAGAGAAGTTTTGATTCCAAAGAGAAAAGACTGAAGGAGGCTTCGTCACTGAATCAGTAAACTCAGTTTGTATTTCCCACATTCTAAGCCAAGATTTCCAAACCTTACATTTATCTCCTAATATGTTATCTGATATTCAGAAAAGCTTTGGCTGCAGTGCTACCCACTAATTTTTTGGTAGGGATTACTTTGAATATCTACCTTTTATTGATGTCCAGCAACTTTACCAGTGCTTTGCTCAGATATTTATGAGTCTATATAAAGGTCCTGTCACCCATACTTCAAAAAATTGATCAAACTTGGTCCAAGCTGAGCACAATATTTAAACAACACAAGTATCTAAAGGTACTCCAAAAAATATTTTGACTTTCCATGTAGTTTTCAAAAAGTAGTCTGATGATGGAAAATGGGAATATAAAAATAAAAGATTGTTTGAAAAATTGTAAAATATCTTTTCAATTTCAAGAGAACCCATTGTTTGGGAAGATACACACAAAACCATGTTCCTCAGCTCTGCCTCTTAGTAGGGCAAAAGGAGCAAATATCAAGGAATTTCCTCTATTGGAGATTTTCATGGTGAGGAACAAGAGGGATTCAGCACCAAGAAGGACTGCTACTCTGTCTACCTCCAAAAAAGTCCTAGAGCCAGGACTAGAAATAAATAAAAAAAGAGGAAAATACCCATCCAGATCATGCTCCAGCAGGCAAATAGACTTTAGGGCACCACTACCAACTAGCACAAGCCAGAGCAACACAGAAAAGCATCCAAATGCCAGAGACCCCATTTAGTCTCCTCCAAAGGTCACTCCTCACACAGCTACCTGGTAGCCATTGTCATAGACATCAGGTCTGTCCATCCAGTTCTGGAGAGTACTAGACTACCTGGACCTGTTGTCTGAATCAGTATAGCCATACTTTGCTTTTGTCTTTAATATTAGCATTTCACAGGCTCATAAGAAGCTCTACTCCAGGCTGGAGTTCAGTTGCATTACACATGGCATGTATATCAAGCATCTAGAGACTTTAAAAAAATTCAACCCCCAATGCTTT
This sequence comes from Balearica regulorum gibbericeps, assembly GCF_011004875.1. Classification (NCBI taxonomy): domain Eukaryota; kingdom Metazoa; phylum Chordata; class Aves; order Gruiformes; family Gruidae; genus Balearica; species Balearica regulorum. The sequence continues at coordinate 20,566,192 of NC_046219.1, forward strand.
TACATTTTAAACTTGATTAGAAATAACTCATTCAGATGGATGTTATGCAAGGGCACTAAAATATTTACTGCTCTGTATAAAAATAACTGCTCCAAATACTGAATTTTAGCTGTAGATAGAGAGGGAAACTATCCAAGTAAACCAGTAAAGAAATTATTGAAAGAATAAGACAAATTATATAATTACATATGCTCTATCAGGCTGATTGAAATTTACCACTAAGAATATTTTTAATCTTGTTAAGGTTGCCTTATAAATTGTCACTAACATCTTGACTACAGCAAGGCATTTAAGCAAGGGTTTCTCTTTTTGCTTGAGTAAACTATAGGAACCAATGAGGTTTTATATGTACTTAAACAGAAGCACGTCCTTACTGTTTTCATTTTTTTTCTTTTCTGAATTGGGGATTATAACACTACTACTGGAACTGCACCCTACCATCCCTGGGACAGACCTGTCAGGCAGACAGGACGCATGATATGAAGGATTCCCTATCCTCTCTCCAGCTGGCAGAACGTGGTAACATAAGGGATAGGGGGGAATGGCAACAAGTTCCTGCCTGGCACAGCGGACGCATCTCCTCTATGACTACCTCACCTTCCCAGGTGCCCTTGTACAATAGGTATCATAGAATCATAGAATCATAAAATGGTTTGGGTTGGAAGGGACCTCAAAGATCATCTAGTTCCAACCCCCTTGCCATGGGCAGGGACACCCTCCACTAGACCACATTGCCCAAAGCCTCATCCAACCGGGCCTTAAGCACTTCCAGGGATGGGGCCTCCACAACCTCTCTGGGCAACCTGTTCCAGTGCCTCACCACTCTCACAGTGAAGAATTTCTTTCTAACATCTAATCTAAATCGACCCTCCTTCACCTTGAACCCATTACCCCTTGTCTTGTCACTACACTCCCTCATAAACAGTCCCTCACCATCTTTCCTCTAGGCCCCCTTCAGGTACTGGAAGGCCGCAATTAGATCTCCCCAGAGCCTTCTTTTCTCCAGGCTGAACAATCCCAACTCTCTCAGCCTGTCCTCATAGGAGAGGTGCTCCAGCCCTCTGATCAGCTTCGTGGCCCTCCTCTGGACTCTCTCCAACAGCTCCATGTCTCACTCGTACTGGGGCCCCCCAGAGCTGGATGCAGTACTCCAGGTGGGGTCTCACGAGAGCAGAGTAGAGGGGCAGGATCACCTCCCTCGACCTGCTGGTCACACCTCTTTTGATGCAGCCCAGGACACAGTTGGCTTTCTGGGCTGCAAGCGCACACGGCCGACTCATGTTGAGCTTCTCATCAATTAATACCCCCAAGTCCTTATCCTCGGGGCTGCTTTCAATCCATTCCTCGCCCAGCCTATAGTCGTGCTTGGGATTGCCCTGACCCACATGCAGGACCTTGCACTTGGCCTTGGTGAACCTCATGAGGTTCGCACGGGCCCACCTCTCCAGCCTGTCAAGGTTCCTCTGGATGGCATCCCTTCCCTCCAGCGTGTCGACCGCACCACACAGCTTGGTGTCATCGGCAAACTTGCTGAGGGTGCACTCGATCCCACTGTCCATGTTGCCGACAAAGATGTTGAACAGTGCCGGTCCCAGTACCGACCCCTGAGGAATGCCACTCGTCGCTGATCTCCACTTGGACATTGAGCCGTTGCCCACAACTCTTTGAGTGTGACCATCCAGCCAGTTCCTTATCCACCGAGTGATCCATCCATTGAATCCATGTCTCTCCAATTTAGAGACAAGGATGTCATGCGGGACAGTGTCAAATGCCTTGCACAAGTCCAGGGAGATGATGTCAGCTGCCCTTCCCTTATCCACCAGTGCTGTAACCCCATCATAGAAGGCCACCAAATTTGTCAGGCACGATTTGCCCTTGGTGAAGCCGTGTTGGCTGTCACCAATCACCTCCTTGTTTTCCATGTGCCTGAGCATAGTCTCCAGGAGGGTCTGCTCCATGATATTGCCAGGCACGGAGGTGAGACTGACTGTAGTTCCCTGGGTCTTCCTTTTTACCCTTCCTAAAAATGGGGGTCATGTTCCCCCTCTTCCAGTCGGCAGGAACTTTGCCAGACTGCCAGGACTTCTCAAATATGATGGCGAGTGGCCTGGCCACTTCATCCGCCAGTTCCCTCAGGACCCATGGATGCATCTCATCAGGTCCCATGGACTTGTGCCATGATGGATGGTTATAGGCTCTTCAGGAGGGATAGGCAGGGCAGGCAAGGCAGGGGGCTATCACTGTATGTAAGGGAGGGGTTGGATTGTATGGTGCTTGCAGTTGGTGATGACACAGTTGAGGGCCTCTGGGTAAGGATTAAGGGGAAAGCAAATAAAGCAGATGTTGTGGGAGTCCAGCCAGGATGATGACATCGATGAATTATTCTACAAGGAATTAAGGGATATCTCTAGATCAGCTGCCCTTGTCCTTATGGGTGATTTTAACTTCCCAGACATCATTTGGGAATATCATACAGCAGACACAAATAGGTCCAGGAAATTCCTGAAGCACGCTGAAGATAATTTCTTTGTGCAGGTACTAAGCGAGCCGACTAGGAAAGGTGTCCTCCTAGATTTGTTGTTTGTAAACAGAGAGAGACTTGTGGGCAAGTGGTGATTGTTGGCTGTCTTGGTCACAGTGACCATGAAATAGCTGAGGTTCAAATCGTTGGTGATTGATAGGAGAAAAACTGCCAGCAAAACTTTGACCCTGGGTATGGGGAGAGTAGACTTCCGGCTGCTGAAGGAACAATAAGGTCGCCTGGGAAAATGCTTTTGTAGGTATTGGGGTCCATGAATGCTGGTCACTTTTTAAGAGCCATCTCTTAAGAGAGCAGGAGCAGACAATTCCAAAGTGTTGGAAGTCAAGTAAGTGGGGCAGAAGGCCAGCTTGGCTGAGCAGGGATCTTCTTCTGGAACTTAGGCAGAAAAGGAAAGTGTACGGACATTGGAAACAGGGACAGGTGACATGGGAGGACTACAGAGATGCTGTTCAAACTGTAGGGAGAAAGTTCATGTAGCCAAAGCTCGGTTAGAGTTCAAGCTGGCCAGCACTGTGAAGGACAACAAAAAGGGCTTTTTAAAATATGTTAACAGCAAAAGGAGGATCAGAGATAACATTGGTCCATTACTTGATGAAGTTGATCTCCTCACAAATAGAGATATAGACAAAGTAGAGACATTTAATGCCATCTTCACCTCTCTCTTCAACACCAGTTATGGGCCCTGGGACCCCCAGAGCCCTCTGTTGGAAGACCATGACTTGGGGGGATGATAAATTCCCAGCCAACTCTGAACTTGTTCAAGACTCATTGCTCCAGCTGGATGCACATATGTCTATGAGGCCCGATGGGATTCATCCCAGGGTATTGAAAGAGCTGTCTGATGTTATTGCAGGACCTCTCCATTATTTTTCAATGGTCTTGGGAGTCTGGAGAGGTCCCGTTTGACCGGAAGCTGGCAAATGTCCTGATTTTCAAGAAGGGTAAGAAGGAAGCCCCTGGTAATCACAGGCCTGTCAATCTCACTTCAGTGCCTAGTAAAATTATGGAGAAGGTTATTCTGGGAGTTACTGAAAAACACTTGAGAGACAATGCAGTCATTGGTCATAGCCAGCACGGGTTCATGAGGGGAAAGTCCTGCTCAGCTAAATTTCCTTTTATGTCAAAATCACCCATCTAGTTGACCAAGGGAAGCCAGTAGATGTGGAGGTGGGGGGGTTATTTTAGAAAAGTTTTTGATACTGTCTCTCACAGTATCCTTCTGGACAAAATGTCTAGCACACAGCTAGACAAGTCCATAATACATTGGGTGAGCAATTGGCTGATGGGTCAGGCTCAAAGAGTTATAGTAAATAGGGTTACATCAGGCCGGCAGCCAGCCACCAGTGGGGTTCCCCAGGGCTCAGTTTTAAGGCCAGTACTCTTTAATGTTTTTATAAATGATCTGGACACAGGAATCAAATGCACATTAAGTAAGTTTGCCAATGATACTAAACTAGGAGGAGCTGTGGACTCCCTCAAGGGTAGAGAGGCCTTACAGAGAGATCTGGATAGACTAGAGAGCTGGGCAATCACCATCTGTATGAAATTTAAAAAGAGCAAGTTCTGGATTCTCCACCTGGGACAGAGTAATCCTGGTTAGATATACAAATTGGGGGATGAGAGGCTGGAGAGCAGCCCAATGGAAAGAGATCTGGGGATTTGGGTTGATGGCAAGTTGAACAGGAGTCAACAGTGTGCCCTGGTAGCCAAAAGGGCCAACCATGTCCTGGGGTGCATCAAGCACAGCATAGCTAGCCAGTCAAGGGAGGTGATTGTCCCACTCTACACTGTACTGGTACTGCCCCACCTTGACTACTGTGTGCAGTTTTGGGCGCCTCAATATAAGAAGGACATCAAACTATTAGAGTGTGTCCAGAGGAGAGTGACCAAGATGGTGAAAAGCCTTGAGGGCAAGACTTATGACGAGTGGCTGAGGTCACTTGGTTTGTTCAGCTTGGAGGAGAGAAGGCTGAGGGGTGACCTCATTGCAGTCTACAACTTCCTCAAGGGGAGCAGTGGAGTTGGAGGTGCTGATCTCTCTCTGGTGACCAGCGATAGGACATGAGGAAATGGAATGAAGCTGCATCAGGGGAAGTTCAAATTGGACATTAGGAAAAGGTTCTTCACTGAGAGGGTGGTGGGTCACTGGAACAGGCTCCCCAGGTAAGTGGTCACAGCACCAAGTGTATGAGAGTTCAAGAAGCATCTGGACAACACTCTTAGTCATATGATTTAGTTTTAGGCAGTCCTGCGAGGATCGGGGAGTTGGACTTGATGATCCTTATGGGTCCCTTCCAACTGGAGATATTCTATGATTCTACTTAAAACTGTTCTTGAACAATATGAAAGAATAACCCTACAATATTATCAGAATGGGATCAGTTATGAGACTTATTTCTCTCCATATTTCATTGGCATATGTTCATGATATCACTAAAGTGATATTTGCTATGTATATCAAACAAAAATGGTTAAAGCAGTTTCCTGTGTGCCGGAGTATGGCACAGGCCTGCCCCTTGTGCACACTTCAGCTAGTCCTGGTCTCCTCAATGAGAAGGAAACCCCATGCTCTGCCACTGAATGTGTGACCCACCCCGGGCACACAAACACAATCTTTCATTGTGTTTTTTATATGATACCACAGCTGCATTTTAACTTGTATATAGTACTATTAATCTCACTTTAGACTGAAAAATATTTCATGAAACATTTGCAATGGATAGATTTGGTGAACACAAATGCCTACCCCTACTGCTCTACATTGGACAGTAGGCCCAGGGCTATTGCTATATTTATTAATAATTTCAGTAATTTCTGTCCTGTGTGTCACGATTGCATCCTGGCATCTTTAAAGTGTTAATGGTATTTGATTATGAAAACCATTATACGCTATGACTTGGAAATCTGATTTGCAAAGTCAATTTTATAAAAGATGTCCAGAGAGATGACAATAGCAGGATTAAGATTATGATTTAGCTTTTCTTTCTGACTACACTTCCACCACTCACAGCACAATCCTGGATATAAGTTTCATTTAGTTTAAGTGCGGTCAGAATTGTTTATTCTGAATGGATGAGCTGACACTATGGTTGAACAACCCAGTTTTCATGTGTCTAAACCTGAGTCTGAACATGAGACCAACGCTCAGGAAAGTCTGAGGTAACAGGAATTTAGAAAAAATGACAGGATGTTAAAAAAGGAAAAGAGGGAAATAAGGAAATCACTTAAATATCTCCTAATCTTCTTCAAGAAAGAGTGAAGAAAAATGCTTTTACAGTGAAGGCTATTTTGTATCAAAAATGATAGTTGCAGAAGTCACATTAAATAAATGCATACATAAATAGTTCAATACTATTCATTGCTAGCAATGTTGTTTCAATCAGAAAAAAACATTTTATACATGTGCAGAATACTCACAATCTGCTATGATTGTTTTATCTTTAATTCAAGCTTTTACAACTAAAATGTACAAAACTTAAACCCAATGATTTTGTTGTTGTTTGTGGGAGATTTGCAAAACCAATTAAACTATATATAAACAGATTTATTTTTTTTCTGTGTGCATGCAAATTAATTTTATCTCCTAGATTGCCATCAGGAGACATAATGTGATCACTAACTGCCATTCATATTATGCACCATGCTACGTTTTACATTGACGAGTTAAAGTCTTAACCAAATTATGTAGAAAAATATTACTCAGTAAGACTTTGCATTTGTTTTAAGAAAACAGAATACATTTCTGATAGGTAGACCTTGGAGCTTTCTTATCTTAGTACTTATTTAGAAACTGTGACAAAAATGCTTTGTTTTTATTAATATCAAGACTTGCAAAGTGCCTAAAATGCAACAACTAGTTCTGTCATTATTTTTATTTGAGCACACTGAATTCCCCTTAATATAAGACCCAGCAATGCCAGCACCAAATACAGTAAAATTTCTTATGCTGTCTGAATGGAAGAATTCTATTTTTTACTCTCTTTCATTGCTCCTCCACTATTTTCTTCTACTCTTTAATGCACCAGTTCCAGCAGGGCTGTTTTACTGCATTTCCCAAATAGAAAATTAGATTAAAGGAACACTACTTCATTCCCAAGGTAAATTACATTAAGTGCTGACCCAGAAACAATTTGATATAATAATATTTTTGTAACTTTTTCCCCATGTAGTCATAACCTGATTTTTTCTCTAAACACAGAGAAACCAAGATTATAACTCAGGAACTGAAGTACTAACCCTTTTAACAGACTTTTTTCCAAATGTAATGTTACTGTGTAGAGCTAGCAAAAGGCTATATATTGCTCACTGTATTTCTTGATGTTTGGCACCTTCCTATGTGAATAATCTCACTGGAAAAAAAGGAAGAATATTACTATTTCCTACCTGAGAAATGAAACTGAAGTGTATAGGTCAGCTCATAAATACAGTGGAGAGAATACAAGACACCTTTAAAGCTTCATTCAGAGCAACTAAGACAGATGCTGGGTTAGGTGCTTTGTATGATACTTTGAAGATATTTACTTCTGTGGCATTATATCAGAAACAGAAGCAAATATGCTCAAAACCCCATTCTTTAATAAATAAGCTGTGCATAATTATGAATGACAAAATTCAAGTCAGATAATTTATCTGTGGTTCTGGTCATACAAGAGGTTCTTCAGAGTGGTATTGCATATTCTCCTTTATAATTTCTTATGTTATTGTCATGGTTTAACCTGGCAGGCAACTAAAACAACCACACAGCCATTCGCTCACTCCCCCTCCAAATGGAATAGGGGAGACAACTGAAAATGGAAAAGGAAAAAAACTTGTGGGTTGAGATAAAGACAATTTAATAGGACAAAAAAAGAAGATAATAATAATAATAAAAAAATATACAAAACAAGTGATGAATAGCACAATTTCTCACCACTCAAAGCCGATGCTCCACAAGACCCTGAGCTGACCCACCTCCCAGCCCACCCCCCAGTTATATACAGAACGTGACATCGTATGGTATGGAATATCCCTTTGGTCAGTTTGGGTCAGCTGTCCTGGCTGTGTCCCGTCCCAGCTTCTTGGGCGACCCCTGCCTTCTCATTTGCAGGGCATTATAAGAAGCTGAAAAGTCCTTGACTGCCTGGCAACAACTAAAACCATCAGTGTGTTATCAACATTTTTCTCATCCTAAATTCAAAACACAGCACTACATCAGCTGCTAGAAAGAAAATTAACTTTATCCCTGCCAAAACCAGGACAGTTATAATTGTATAATGTGAGTAACTTTAGCCACTCCAATAGGGTTATTGCAGTTACAAAGAGTTTTTAAATTGAAATTTTTAATTCAAATTTTGTAATTCATAAGTAACGCCAGAAGAAATTTTAGGTTAAAAAATAAAGGGTTAATCCATTTAGTACCTACTCACTGGCTAAAAATATTTGCTGTATTATGATTATTGTCTGATCATTTGTTAGTTTTATGTCTGTGAAGGAAATTATATCAAAATTGTCTCTCTATAAATGATTTAGTATGGCTCTTGCTTTTCCATACTGAAGCCAATCTTCTTCTTCTGGTATATGAGCACTGCTTTTAAAGTAGGTTTTTGCTGTTGGTTTTTAAGAATCTTTTTCCCAGGGATGGGAAAAAGACCCTAAGTGAACGTGTCTCAGAATGTGTAAAAATTTTCTCTTGGTCCTTATGTTAATAGACTAATTCTTCTTGACGCCCTTAGATTTCCAGAAAAGCTGATTATAATCCTGTGGTGGTTTAACATCGGATGGACGCCAGGTGTCCACTAAGCCGCTCTATCACTTCCCTCCTCAGCAAGGCAGGGAGGGGGGAAAAATAAGATGGAAAAAACAACCCCAAACTTGTGGGTCAAGATAAAGGCAGTTTAATGTAGCAAAAGCAAAAGGCCACACGCGGAAGCAAAGTACAAGCAAAAGATTGTTCTCTACTTCCCACCAGCAGGCGATGTCCGGCCACTTCCTGGGAAGTAGGGCTTCAGTATGCGTACTCCTTACTCCAGAAGACAAATGTTGTAAAAAAACAACGAATGCCCCCACCCCATTCCTCCCCCTATCTCTCCACTTCTTATTGCTGAGCAGATGTCATATGGTATGGAATATCCCTTTAGTCAGTTTGGGTCAGCTGTCCCAGCTGTGTCCCCTCCCAAGATCTTGCCCACCCCCAGCCTGCTACTGGGGGGGAAAAGAAATATTGGAAAGACAGCCTTGATGTGTGCTGGTGTGTTATCAACACCTTGCTAGCTACCAATACACAGCACAGAACTATGAGGGCTGCTGTGGGGGAGAATTAACTCCATCTCAGCGAGACCCAGTACAATCTCCACCTTTTATTCCATAACATTTGCATCATGCTCAAGTCCCACATACTTTAATACACATATATATATAAAATAACAATTCCATTGCATTTAATTCTCATTAACTACTATACCCAGTCTTTTAACAGATAGATGTTACTCTCCCGTTCCATGAGCTTCCTCTGCTCCTCCAGATGTTCATAAGAACAGACTATGCCTTGGGCCCAATACGTCAGGATGGGTGTTCAGGACAGGAGTAGCAGTATGTTCAGTTGTTGGGCACCAACACCGGCTTGCTTTGGGTCATTGTTGCACTCATCTGGCTCCTTGCGAAACTCACTGTTCGTTGATTCAGGTCATTCCTGCTACATTACTTCCTAGAAGGTACAACTCACATTACAGATTATTTTTCCCCCAAGGCTAAATCTCCTTGAGGCACACACCGGGTCTCCCCATTCTTCCACATTACCCACCAAGTACACCCAGGTCCTTGAGTGAAGACAATCCCAGGAATGGGTTTCCCTTTTCCCATGGGAGGAGCAATCCACACCGCCTTCCCCAGCCACTTCCCCATGTGCACTACAGGGACCTTGTCTCCTCCCACAGTATGTAGGGGTTTTGTTTGGGCAGGACCAGGATGGTTAGCAGATCCTCTGGTATTAATCAGCCAAGTGGCTTCTGCTAAATTTGTGTCCCAGTGATTCCATGCCCCATTACCTAATGCCCTCAGCATAGTCTTTAACAGTCCATTATATCTCTCGATCTTTCCAGAGGCTTGTGGGTGATAGGGAATGTGATACACCCACTCAATGCCATGTTTCTTTGCCCAGGAGCTTATGATGTTATTTCGAAAATGAGTCCCGTTGTCTGATTCAATCCTTTCTGGGGTACCATGTCGCCATAAAATTTGCCTTTCAAGGCCTAGGATGGTGTTTCGGGCAGTGGCATGGTTTACAGGAAATGTCTCTAGCCAACCAGTAGTTGCTTCCACCATGGTGAGTACGTAGCGCTTGCCTTGGCGTGTTCGTGGCAGTGGCCCAATATAGTCAATCTGCCAGGCCTCGCCATATCGAAAACCCAGCCACCGCCCTCTATTCCAGGGAGATTTTACTCGTGTCGCTCGCTTGATTGCAGCACATATTTCACATTCATGAGTGACTTGCGTGATGGCCTCCATGGTCAGGTCCACCCCTCGATCACAAGCCCATCTGTATGTTGCATCTCTCCCTAGATGTCCTGATGTTTCATGGGCCCTTCGAGCTACAAATAGCTCACCCTTACGCTCCCAGTCCAGGTCCACTTGAGCTACTTCAATTTTGGCAGCCTTGTCTACCTGTTCATTGTTTTGATGTTCTTCAGTGGCGCGGCTTTTGCGTATGTGAGCATTGACATGACGTACCTTCACAGCCATGTTTTCTACCCGGGCAGCAATGTCCTGCTACAATGCAGCAGCCCAGATGGGTTTACCCTGTTTGATATGCTTAAAAGCTTGTTGTTCAAGGCCCCATTCAAAATAGTTCTTTTTCCGGGTTACTCGATAGAGAGGGCTCACAAGCTGACTCTAACCTGGAATATGCATTCTCCATAACCCCACAAGGCCCAGGAAGGCTTGTGTTTCCTTCTTGTTAGCTGGTGGAGACATAGTTGCTATCTTGTTGACCACATCCATAGGCACATGACGGCGTCCATCCTGCCATTTTATTCCCAAGAACTGGATGTCCTGTGCAGGTCCCTTGACCTTGCTTTTCTTTATGGTGAAAATAGATTTCAGAAGGATCTGAATTACTCTTTCTCCCTTCTCAAATACTTCTTCTGCCTTATTGCCCCACACAGAAGCCTCATACTTCTGTGGGTCTGATGTACCAGGCCATCAAATCCACACAGTCCAGTATACCCAGACATCCCTTTCCATCTCCTGGCTGAAGGCAGGGATCCTCTATTCCTTTTCCTGGTCAGAGTAGTCACTGTCTGACCCTCGCAGTGCCAGACCAGTGCCAGACCCCTCACCAGGATCAAGGGGGGTGATTTTAGTTCTTCTGTGTCTTCCCTCTGAGTTCACGTACACAGGCTTCCAGCTTAAAGGTGGGTTCACCATCCCACTTCCTCATGGCCTCCCCTTGGTCACGCAGGAAGAACCAGAGTGTACCACGTGGCATATGCCTGGGGCTCCCTTTCCCTCTGACCGGAGCAGGAAAGGACTGATTTCTTGGGGTATCTCTGACAGCCAACGTGCTGGCCCGTAGGGAGGAGGAGGTACAGAGGTTTTCTTCAAAGTTCTGGAGCCAAGAAGACAACTTCTCCACAGCTGGTGTGTTCATATCTGGGCAATACATCGCTTCCAAGCTGTTAGAATATCATAGAATCATAGAATCATAGAATCATAGAATCATAGAATCATAGAACAGTTTGGGTTGGAAGGGACCTCAAAGATCATCTAGTTCCAACCCCCCTGCTGCAGGCAGGGACACCCTCCACTAGACCACGTTGCCCAAAGCCTCATCCAACCTGGCCTTAAACACTTCCAGGGATGGGGCCTCCACAACCTCTCTGGGCAACCTGTTCCAGTGCCTCACCACCCTCACAGTAAAGAATTTCTTTCTCACATCTAATCTAAATCGACCCTCCTTCAGCTTAAGGCCACTACCCCTTGTCCTGTCACTACATTCCCTGATAAACAGTCCCTCCCCATCTTGCCTGTAGGCCCCCTTCAGGTACTGTGGAAAAGGTAGTGGAAAGCTGCAATTAGATCTCCCCGGAGCCTTCTTTTCTCCAGGCTGAACAATCCCAACTTTCTCAGCCTGTCCTCATAGGAGAGGTGCTCCAGCCCTCTGATCAGCTTCATGGCCCTCCTCTGGACTCTCTCCAACAGCTCCATGTCTCTCCTGTACTGGGGCCCCCAGAGCTGGATGCAGTGCTCCAGGTGGGGAATATGATGCTGGGGAACTTTGAATCAGCTTCCTCCACATGGCCCGTGTGCACAGGACATCCTCTGGATCTTTGGAGACCTCATCATCATCTAGATCACTATAGATGACTTCCAGCACTGCTAGTTCTCTCAGGTACTGGATGCCTTCATCTGCGGTGGTCCACTTTCCTGGGGAGTTCACAAGATCTTCCTTGAATGGGTATCTTGCCCGCACACTTGAGAGCAGCTGTCTCCAGAGACTGCCAATTGCTGTCTCTTTTCCAATTCCCCTCTCAATTCCTCGGTTTCTAGCTAGGGATCCCAGCTGTTGGGCTTCCCTGCCTTCCAATTGCTGACTGTCGGCCCCATTATCCTAGCATCAAAGCATCCAGGCAGCAATCCTCTCACCAGGCTGGCAGCTGTAATCTTTCCGCATATCTCAAAGTTCGGATGAGGTCAGAGACCGGGTAGTTTCTGCTTCTTGTCTTATTTCTCTCACTCCTTCCTCCCGCTTCTTCGCTGAAGGACCAGCTTCCTGCTCAAACCTCTCCTCCTCTTCTTCCTCTTCCCTTACTAATCGATGATATGGACCTGTTGACCTCCTGGTCCACTGTTTCTTTTTTACTACTGGGGCAATTACTGTAGTTGTTATTGTTTGTGTCCCTATCTCAGCCACGGTGTCCTCAGCTGCAGTTTGAGTCCCTTCCTCAACCACAGTCCTCTGAGAGTTCTGCACTGTGGCTCCATAGGCCCAGGCCAGGCCCCAGTACAGTGCTAGAAGCTGTTGGTTTTCGTTGGGGTAGGCAAGACACCCTTCTATCAGGTGGCGTGTCAGTTTGCTGGGATTGCTTGCCTGTTCAGGTGTAAAGTCCCAGGCTATAGGAGGTGATAATTGCCCTAGGAACCTGCCCAAATCCTTCCACACACCCTGCCACCCCAAGATTGGCCGCCTCAGGGCACGTTTCAGTATTGCCTCACTCAAAAGTTGTCTCCCCTTAAACCAGGACAAAACCAAACTCCACAACACCCATAATATGCCAGCAGTATTAATTAGTAATATTAATGAGCTTACATAAGGGTGAACAAGGACCTTGGGAGCCTGCATAATGAAACCATCCACGTCAATCCCAGGTAGGGAGAGAGAGATGTATTCCCCCATCATCTCCACAAGATAGCTCCCCCAGCACAGTAAGATCATCGACACCAGGCCAAAGCACAGAGCAGCCATTGTTTGTATCAGCATGTTCCTAAGTTTAGCAAAATAGAGATAAGCAGCACAGCTAACAAACCCCGTGACCTGCACAGGAGCTTGCCACTTAATAACTACTTGTGTTGGATTTGCATGGCAAGGTTTTGGTAGCAGGGGGGCTATAGGGGTGGCTTCTGTGAGAAGCTGCTAGAAGCTTCCCCTGTGTCTGATAGAGCCAATGCCAGCCGGCTCCAAGACGGACCCGCCCCTGGCCAAGGCCAAGCCAATCAGCGCCTCTGTGATAACATATTTAAGAAGGAAAAAAACAGTTAGGGAGAGCTTTTGCAGCTGGAGAGAGGAGTGAGAAGATGTAAGAACATCTGCAGACACCAAGGTCAGTGCAGAAGGAGGGGGAGGAGGTGCTCCAGGCACCAGAGCAGAGATCCCCCTGCAGCCCATGGTGAAGACCATGGTGAAGCAGGCTGTCCCCCTGCAGCCGTCCATGGAGGAAGGATGAGGGGGTGTAGAGATTCCACTTGCAGCCTGTGGAGGACCCTACGCCAGAGCAGGTGGAGGCACCTGAAGGAGGCTGTGACCCCGTGGGAAGCCCAGGCTGGAGCAAGCTCCTGGCAGGACCTGTGGACCCGTGGAGAGAGGAGCCCACGCCAGAGCAGGTTTTCTGGCAGGACTTGTGACCCCTTGGGGGACCCCACGCTGGAGCAGGCTGCTCCTGAAGGTCTGCACCCCGTGGAAGAGACCCACACTGGAGCAGTCCGTGAAGGACTGTAGCCCGTGGGAAGGACTCACATTGGAGAAGTTCGTGAAGGACTATCTCCCGTGAGAGGGACTCCATGCTGGAGCAGGGGAACAATGAGAGGAGTCCTCCCCCTGAGGATGAAGAAGCAGCAGAAACAACATGTGATGAACTGACTGTAACCCCCATTCCCCGTCCCCCTGTGCCGCTGAGGGGGCATGGAGGTTGAAGCCGGGAGTGAAGTTGAGCCTGGGAAGATGGGAGGGGTGGGGGGAGGTGTTTTAAGAGTTGATTTTATTTCTCATTCCTCTACTCTGTTTTGCTTAGTAATAAATTGGATGAATTTCCTCTCTAAGTTCGGTCTGTTTTGCTCGTGATGATAATCGGTGAGTGATGTCTCCCTGTCCTTATCTCGACCCACAAGCTTTTCGTTGTACTTTTTCTCCCCTGTCTAGTGAAGGAGGGGAGTGATAGAGCGGCTCTGGTGGGCACCTGGCCCCCAGCCAGGGTCAACCCACCACACTACTATAGCCGTAGCATGCTTAATACAAAACTGCCGTTGCTGTGTCCCATGTTGGGTGCCAAAAATGACCCCACCCCCATTAAATAAGTAAATAAGTAAAGGCCAAGTGTTAATAGACTAATTCTTCTTGACGCCTTCAGATTTCCAGAAAAGTTGATTATAATCCATAGCACAGCAGTTACTGCTGGTGTCCGAATTCAGTCTACGTATTTCTAGTTATCTGATCTTTTTTTTTCAGCCTTTTTTTATTCCACTGCCTTTGTTTTGTAAAATTTCTCAAAATATGTAGAAAGTAAGACTGTGGATATGATTTAATAATCGATTTGAAAGAAGGAGGTTGAGTGGATCTTTGTTAGCATCTCTGCCTGCTTTGTCCCCAGCTCTTGTTTGTTTTAGTAATGTCTGCCTATATCAGTCATGGAGAAAAAGTCTTGCTATACGAACAAAAAAAAAAATCAGTTAATCCCCAAAATGCAGATGTCTCCTTGGCTGTATACACAATGAAGCAATCTCTGCAGGTGAGCATTATACTCTTCCTTAATTAACTTAATCTTATCACAGTTTTGTATCTTCAGAGAAAATCTCTGCGACAATTTTCTCAATGGAATGGTGTCAGATTGCACTAGATTCAACTCACTGTTTCATTGCGTACACTATATATATATCCAGGAAAATTAATCAACTCAGTATTATGTTAGTTTCTAAGCAATATAATATTGCTTCATACCTTAATTCTCCTCTCTCTTTTTTGTTGTTTGGGCTTTTTTCTTACATTTTTAATTATTTTTTTTTTAATTATTAAACCATCTCTAAATCAAACCATGAGTTTTCTCACTTTTACCCTTCCGATTCTCCCCTCCATCCCACTGGGAAGGGAGCCAATGAGCAACTGTGTAGTGCTCAGTTTCCAGCCAGGGTTAAAACATGGTATCCACACACTTAAAAGCAATGAAATCAGTATTTAATGCATCATAAATTTTATTTTTTTCTGACAATATGCATACTCAGTTTCCATCCCAATTATAATCTTTCTCCCTGTGGTGGGTTGACCCTGGCTGGGGGCCAGGTGCCCACCAGAGCCGCTCTATCACTCCCCTCTTTCATTAGACAGGGGAGAAAAGGTACAATGAAAGAAAACTTACGGGTCGAGATAAGGACAGGGAGAGATCATTCTCTAATTATCATCACGAGCAAAACAGACCAAACTTAGAGAGGGAATTCATCTTATTTATTACTAAGCAAAACAGAGTAGAGGAATGAGAAATAAAACCAAATCTTAAAAACACCTCCCCCCACCCCTCCCATCTTCCCGGGCTCAACTTCACTCCCGGCTTCAACCTCCGCCCCCCCCAGCGGCACAGGGGGACGGGGAGTGGGGGTTACGGTCAGTTCCTCACGCGGTGTTTCTGCCGCTTCTTCATCCTCAGGGGGAGGACTCATTGTTCCCCCGCTCCAGCGTGGGGTCCCTCTCACGGGAGACAGTCCTTCACGGCCTTCTCCAACGTGAGTCTCCTCCATGGGGTGCAGACCTTCAGGAGCAGACTGCTCCAGCGTGGGTCCCCCACGGGGTCACAAGTCCTGTCAGCAAACCTGCTCTGGCGTGGGCTCCTCTCTCCACGGATCCACAGGTCCTGCCAGGAGCTTGCTCCAGCGCGGGCTTCCCACAGGGCCACAGCCTCCTTCAGGTGTCTCCACCTGCTCCGGCGTGGGGTCCTCCACGGGCTGCAGGTGGAATCGCTACACCCCCTCATCCTCCCTCCATGGGCTGCAGGGGACAGCCTGCTTCACCATGGTCTTCACCACGGGCTGCAGGGGAATCTTGCTCCGGCGCCTGGAGCACCTCCTCCCCCTCCTTCTTCACTGACCTTGGTGTCTGCAGATGTTCTTACATCTTCTCACTCCTCTCTCTGGCTGCAAAAGCTCTCTCTAACTGTTTTTGTCTTTCTTAAATATGTTATCACAGAGGCGCTGATTGGCTCAGCCTTGGCCAGCGGCAGGTCCGTCTTGGAGCCGGCTGGCATTGGCTCTGTCAGACACAGGGGAAGCTTCTAGCAGCTTCTCACAGAAGCCACCCCTGTAGCCCCCCCGCTACCAAAACCTTGCCACGCAAAACCAACACATTCCACCCCTCGCCTCTGTGAATCACATATTTAAGAATTATCATTAAAATATACATTCAACACAAAACTCCACAAACACTAATCACATCAACAAAGGAAAAGAAAAAAGAATTCCCCACACCAACATCAAAACAACACTATCACAACACCAAACAAGAGTGGACAATCTACACACAAAATCTACCTCTAGTCCCTTCACCACTATATCACTCTCAAGTTACGTTCAGTCAATGTTTTGCCCGTTACCTCTTCCAATTACTATCCTTATCTCGATTTTCTCGAGCCCCACGTTGGGCGCCAAAAAGGACTGTGGTGGGTTGACCCTGGCTGGGGGCCAGGTGCCCACCAGAGCCGCTCTATCACTCCCCTCTTTCATTATTAGACAGGGGAGAAAAGGTACAATGAAAGAAAACTTACGGATCGAGATAAGGACAGGGAGAGATCATTCTCTAATTATCATCATGAGCAAAACAGACCGAACTTAGAGAGGGAATTCATCTTATTTATTACTAAGCAAAACAGAGTAGAGGAATGAGAAATAAAACCAAATCTTAAAAACACCTCCCCCCACCCCTCCCATCTTCCCGGGCTCAACTTCACTCCCGGCTTCAACCTCCGCCCCCCCAGCGGCACAGGGGGACGGGGAGTGGGGGTTACGGTCAGTTCCTCACGCGGTGTTTCTGCCGCTTCTTCATCCTCAGGGGGAGGACTCATTGTTCCCCCGCTCCAGCGTGGGGTCCCTCTCACGGGAGACAGTCCTTCACGGCCTTCTCCAACATGAGTCTCCTCCACGGGGTGCAGACCTTCAGGAGCAGACTGCTCCAGCGTGGGTCCCCCACGGGGTCCCAAGTCCTGTCAGCAAACCTGCTCTGGCGTGGGCTCCTCTCTCCATGGATCCACAGGTCCTGCCAGGAGCTTGCTCCAGCGCAGGCTTCCCACGGGGCCACAGCCTCCTTCAGGTGTCTCCACCTGCTCCGGCGTGGGGTCCTCCACGGGCTGCAGGTGGAATCGCTACACCCCCTCATCCTCCCTCCATGGGCTGCAGGGGGACAGCCTGCTTCACCATGGTCTTCACCACGGGCTGCAGGGGAATCTTGCTCCGGCGCCTGGAGCACCTCCTCCCCCTCCTTCTTCACTGACCTTGGTGTCTGCAGATGTTCTTACATCTTCTCACTCCTCTCTCTGGCTGCAAAAGCTCTCTCTAACTGTTTTTGTCTTTCTTAAATATGTTATCACAGAGGCGCTGATTGGCTTGGCCTTGGCCAGCGGCAGGTCCGTCTTGGAGCCGGCTGGCATTGGCTCTGTCAGACACAGGGGAAGCTTCTAGCAGCTTCTCACAGAAGCCACCCCTGTAGCCCCCCCGCTACCAAAACCTTGCCACGCAAAACCAACACACTCCCATTCTCTAAATCATCTGAATATACAAAGAAAATGTTCTACAGTTATATGTAGAACATATACAAGCCCCAAGTCTTACAACTATTCCAGTTCACAATAAATTCCAGCATGTAAAGGCCACAACACTGAGTTATACTCTTCTCTTCTTGTACTAAGGATAAATTTGATGAAGTAAAAAATCTGGCCCATTAATATGATAAACTAAAATAAATGCATATCATATTAGAGTATAATTCTGACCATTCACTAAATAGTATTAATCCTCATGTATCTTAAAATTTAAACAATATTTATGCATTTTGAAAAAGAAGTGTATGTATATATATATGCACATATCCCATATATATACACAGAGAGTGAGACACATAGATATAGAAGTATATGTGAATAATATGATATTATTTTAAAACTGTGAAAATATGTGAGAGAAGAGCTCAGTCCTGTCCTAACTGATGCTGATTTTTTTCACCAACAAAATATTAGGGAATTACTAGAATTACTATTAATCTGCACTTAGAAAGTCAGAAAAAATCAAACCCACAAAATCAAGACAATAACAAAGTTAACAAAAGAATTCCCAAAGTAAAGAAGTTTAAAATAATGTCACAGACACTATACTCACTGAAATGTTTTCAGGGCATTTTGCATTGAATTTCTTAACATTTCTAAAGTGAAAATTTTGTGATCCACAATGACGTATTCATGCAAGTTATGACAACAAATTATCTTGAGCCGAGAGTCATACTCTAGATCTTTGAGCTACAGTACCTTATGAAAATCAGAATGTTAATGAGCATATTTACCACATACACCTATAGCTTATATAAGAATGTACACAATTATTTTTTATAGCAAATCCTTGAGCAGAGCCATGGCTGAAGAACTCTAGTATGTCCTTTCCCTGACAAATATTATTACTGGTAAGTTAAAAGTTTGCCTGCTGTCACTGTGACCCTAGCTGACCTCCTAATTTCTTGAGTTCAAGTCCAATTAACCTTTGGGAAGAAGTACAACTGCTCTAACCAGACAAGTCAATAGACTCTAATAGTAATCTTTTCATCCTTTTCCATCCTCTTCCAAAGACCTGTAAGAGAAATGTCTGAAATACTAAACCTGCAGCTACCAACTTTTAAAAGCAAGTAAATGATCTGTAAAAGGTCTCAGGGGATCTGTGTTTTTAAATGCAGCAGATCATATGTTAACATGTTTAACTGTATTCTTGGTGATCAGTTCTACTGAAAATCATGATGAAATGGTTCATGGGACTGTTCGGTGCCTTACAGAATTACATCATGCAAGTTAGTTAAGTTAATATGCAGTCTAAAACACCTTCAGCAGGTTATTGATAACACATAGCACATATCTTCTTATGGTGTCAGACATCACGAAAAATCTCACTTAAACAACTCTGAGGAAAATAGATGTACAGCCAGCCTGGTGACTAAAATACAGGACACTTGGCTGCAGTAAAGCACCTGGGGCTACAGATCAAATCACAGTAGACATTCATCATCACAAGTGTTGGAAAGTTACCATGACTTTGATAACTTACAGAGGATAAAGACCGAAGGGAGTGAAAAAGAGTTATTGAGCAATAAAGATTAATTTCAAGTTATTACCAGTGAGGAACTCCAGCAGCAACACTTTTTATCACAATGCAAACTGAAAAATCTTACATGTCTTTATAATTTCTAGATACACTTGCAGTAAGGGATATATTCTTCAGTGACTGCAAAAATACTTTCATGGTTTTATGAAATAATTTTAGCACTGTGTATATCTTGAGAACCTACATTCTGAGATTTGCAAAGAAAAAGTGATTCCAACTAAAGTACACTATTTAATGGATTTATACAATATCATTTTATGAATTATAATTTTATGAAAATTCAAACAGTTATATTATTGTATTGGGTTTGTGTGGCAAGGTTTTGGTAGCGGGGGGGCTACGGGGTTGGCTTCTGTGGAAAGCTGCTAGAAGCTTCCCCTGTGTCTGACAGAGCCAATGCCAGCCGGCTCCAAGACAGGCCCGCCTCTGGCCAAGGCCAAGCCAATCAGCGCCTCTGTGATAACATATTTAAGAAGGAAAAAAAAACAGAGGGAGTTTTTGCACCCAGGGAGAGGAGTGAGAAGATGTAAGAAACTCTGCAGACACCAAGGTCAGTGCAGAAGGAGGGGGAGGAGGTGCTCCAGGCCCCGGAGCAGAGATCCCCCTGCAGCCCATGGTGAAGACCGTGGTGAAGCAGGCTGTCCCCCTGCAGCAGCCCATGGAGGAAGGATGAGGGGGAGTAGAGATTCCACCTGCATCCCATGGAGGACCCCACACTGGAGCAGGTGGAGACACACCTGAAGGAGGCTGTGACCCCGTGGGAAGCCCGTGCTGGAGCAAGCTCCTGGCAGGACCTGTAGACCTGTGGAGAGAGAAGCCCATGCCGGAGCAGGTTTGCTGGCAGGACTTGTGACCCCTGTGGGGGATACATGCTGGAGCAGTCTGCTCCTGAAGGTCTGCACCCCATGGGAGAGACCCATGCTGGAGCAGTTCATGAAGGACTGTAGCCCATGGGAAGGACTCACGTTGGAGAAGGTCGTGAAGGACTGTCTCTCGTGAGAGGGACCCCACGCTGGAGCAGGGGAAGAGTGTGAGGAGTCCTCCCCCTGAGGACGAAGGAATGGCAGAAACAACATGTGATGAACTGACTGCAATCGCCATTCCCCGTCCCCCTGTGCTGCTGAGGGGGGAGTAGGTAGAAACTGGGAGTGAAGTTAAGCCTGGGAAGATGGGAGGGGTGGGGGGAGGTGTTTTAAGATTTGATTTTATTTCTCTTTCCTCTACTCTGTTCTGCTTGGTAATAAATTAGATGAATTTCCTCTCTAAGTTCAGTCTGTTTTGCCTGTGAAGATAATTGGTGAGTGATCTCTCCCTGTCCTTATCTCCACCCACAAGCCTTTCGTTATACTTTTTCTCCCGTCTAGTTCAGGAGGGGGAGTGATAGAGCGGCTCTGGTGGGCACCTGGCCTCCAGACAGGGTCAACCCACTGCAATTATATACAATATATATTTTTACATTCCCTAAGTAGTATATAATATATATTATAAGTTGGTGTGATCACTTCTGCATTAGTATAAATGGTAATGATTGCCATCATGCTAATCATCTCTATATCTTTTCATGTCTTTGTAATAGACACATAAAGATAACAGATATGTGTATAGTACTTATTGTTTATCAGAACTTATATGCATATCCCAATATCTAGACACACACATCCTATTTACATATTGTTGATGTTTACAAATACCAGTGACATTACTGAACATGCAAAGCAATTGTACTAGTTATTTTGAGGTGGGATTGTTTTTTATCTTGCATTTTCTTACAAATTGGTCTCAGCTGCTTTTACTCTGAGGCAATAGCTAATGCAGTGTGCTAATTTGACAGATGACTCTCCAGGAGCTTCCTACCATTACTAGCACCATTAGACCAAAATATGCATGATGGGCATAGACCATTCAGCAAATGTCCTTCAGTTGTTTACTCCTAAAGAGCTGTACTCTGCACAATTAACTGATGAAGCATTATGGGGTTTTCCCCTTCCCTGCTATTTCAATATATCAATGCAGAATGTCTAAAGGGAAGATATATTTTGTTTTCTTTTGGCAAATGAATACTTATGGGGAAGGTGTAGACTTCTCTCATGTTCCATCTCTGTGAATAAAGAGAAAATAGTAAGATCCTAAAAAAAGGAAGCAATTATTATTTCATTTTTCTTTAATGATTTGCACAGCACATGTAAGAAATGCATTCCATACAGATGACAGAAAAATAGAATAAAATAGACTATTTCAGTTGGAAGGGACCTACAATGATCTAGTCCAACTGCCTGACCAATTCAGAGCTGACCAGAAGTTAAAGCATCTTAGACACTGACAGACTTAGGGTATCAACCACCTCTCTAGGAAGCCTTTTCCAGTGATTGAACACCCTCTCAGTAAAGAAATGATTCCTACTGTCCAGTCTAAACCTCCCCTGGTGCAGCTTTCAACCATTCCTACATATCCTATCACTGGATCCCAGGGAGAAGAGATCAGCACCACCCTCTCCACTTTTCCACCTCAGGAAGCTGTAGAGAGCAATGAGGTCATCCCCTCAGCCTCCTTTTCTCCAAACTAGACAAACCCAAGGTCCTTAGCCGCTCCTCATAGGACATGGCTTCCAGCCCTTTCACCAGCTTTGTTGCCCTCCTCTGGACGCATTTGAGTACCTTAACATCCTTCTTAAATTGTGGGCCCCAGAACTGCACACGGTACTCCATGTAAGGCTGCACCAATGCTAAATACAGCAGGATAATCACCTCTTTTGACCAGCTGGTTATACTGTGTTTGATGGACCCTAGAATACAGTTTGCTCTCTTGACTGCCAGAGCACACTGGTGACTCCTATTGAGCCTGCTGTCAACCAGCACTCCCAGATCCCTTTCTGCAGGGCTGCTCTCCAGCCACTCCTCTCCCAATTTATACTTGTGTCCAGCGTTACTCCATCCTAGGTGCAGAATTTGGCATTTCGACTTGTTAAATTTCATCCTATTAATGATTGCCCAATGCTCCAATCTATCTAGATCCCTCTGCAAGGCATCTTGTCCCTTGAGAGAGTCAACAGCACCTCCCAGTTTAGTATCATCAGCCAACTTGCTAATAGTACATTCAACTCTTGCATCCAGATTGTTGATAAATATATTGAACAGAACTGGCCTTAGAATTGAGCCGTGAGGAACACCACTGTTGACCAGTCACCAGCCAGATGTAGCCCCATTCACTACAACCCATTAAGCCCTGCCATTCAGCCAGTTCTTCATCCAGTGCACCATGTACCTGCTGATCCCACAGTTGGACAAGTTGTCCAGAAGTAAATATGAAGTTAGGTTCAGTATTATGTCAACTGAGAAATGCTGAATACATAGTTCAGGGCTTTATGCCATCTTTGCACTGGCTGGACTTTGGATAGCTGCAAGAAAGAGAAGAAAACAGAAGTAGTGTAAAGAAAAAACTAAAATTTAAAAAGAAAGGTACAAGAGCACCTATTTTTGTCAGTCATCTTACACACTGAAGTTTCTATTCCATGGCATCTATTATTAGAGCCACTCTCAGTACAGGGCAAATACTGGTATGCACAAATAAATCCACAAAACAATCTTCCAAATTGTTTCTGGATTTTCCCATAACATATGTGGTTAAATGGATCACAAAAGCAATTTAAAAACTGGATTCTTTCTAGAAGAAAACTGAATTTCCTTTTCTTTAATGTCTCCAGTTCTTCACCTGTACATGTAAATTCTCTCTTCTTAACTCTTCTCGCTCGTTCTTTCCATGACATATTCCCTCCCCTTTCTTCTGTGTTATAACCCTTAGTTAACTCTTAGTTTCTGAACATGACTCTCTTGTTTTCCTACATTCTTATTCCGTTTCTCTGATGTGTGCAGGATTAATACAGTCAGCCCTGAGTTGCTTTGGCTGACACGTCACAGAACTCCCTATGAAATCTTTGTGTGAGATTGTAAATTATGCACAGCATTGGTAAATTTTTTTTCACAGTAAAGGAGGAAATGCAGTTGTAAGTCTGAACTGAATCCTGTCATGGGAATTTATTAGTATTTTCTAACCTTTTCCTTTCTACAGTTTAAAAGAGACTGCTTTCTATCGGAACATAATTTTGTGATATTTTCAGAAGTTTTATGGGCTCTACATTTTTTTAAACAAAAATGTTAATATCAGAAACTAAATGTGACAACATTACTATTATTTGTTCTGTAAAATAGTTTTCAATTCCTTCTCAAATCTATTTATTTATTTCCTCCCATAAGGGACACCAACTCTTCTGAACTTACGTGAAAACACATAATCTCTTCCTGTCCTAAATAAGCTCTGTTTCTGGTCCTATTTCTCAGGCCACTTTCTCCATTTTACACTAAACTGCTATTGGATGAAATAGCATACCTTGGCTGGTATGCTTTCTGAGTGGGGCAGGGGATATAGCTAGGTATACTGGGAAAGTACACAACTGCACAGGAGGATCCAGTCTGTTTCAGTTATACAAATTCCTTCTGCTCAGGGTGCAGAGAACCAGGAGAAAAGGTTATATACTCTTCCCTGAGCACCAGAGCTGCTCTATCACTCCTTCTCCTTAACTAGACAGGGGAGAAATTGAAATGCTTTTGGAGGTAAATTGTCATTATCTGTGGTGTCATTTTGCCTTATGGATACAGAGCACAAAGTGTATTAAATGCAAAATAATATTGCGAGACAGAAAATATACTATATCCATGAAAATACATATTAATGGCAATCCCGTTGAACCTAAGAAAATGTCTCTACTTGTCAGTTATTCAGCTAGAATGCACGTTCTCTTCACATTAAAATGTAATTTAAGACAAAGAAAGGTAATTGCTACTTCTCAATGTACTGTGAGTTTGCACATGCTATATATGAGCCTATTTTCCATTCCTTACGTGTCTAGAACTGACTTTGGTTTTAAAGAAAGTTGAGACAATAGGAAACTTTCAAGATCTTTCCAGTATTAATAATATATTTAAAATATGAATTCAAAGAATAGTGGTATATAAATGCCTATCGTCCTCATGAGTCAACTCTTAGAGCATCTCAAATGGACCCATTCTTGTTTTCATGATCTAGACTTGGAGAGGTGAGGAGACTGGTCCTCTTGATGTGGATATACGAATGACATTCATCTGTGTATCTTGTTTTCCACAGATGTGACTAACTCTACTACAGGGATCTCAGTGTCCAGATAACAACAGCTGGTATGACATCCACTGCCTTATTTCTGATTAGCTCAGAATTGAACTGTGTAAAACTGAAGCAATGCTGGTTAGAAGGGAAGGGTTGCTTTGAAATATAAAATGTCTACATTTACCATTTCTCTTACTCTTATGTATTAGACTGCTCCAGTAAGACAATTAATGCCTAAACCTGAATTTTTGTGGAACTAGGATATTCTCCCCTAGAGAGGGAGGTGCCTAAAGTCAGGATCTGCAACATTCAGCCAATGTTCCTACTATTAGTATGAGACAACTTTTCACATTGTTAACGTAGCAGATTCCACTTGCATCAGTCACTGAGTCTGCATCTGTGACCCACCTGGATTGCTGCACTACTTTAGGGGTAACAGTTCACAAAACCCCAAAAAAAGGATGGAGTTAAAATGATATTGCAGGTTCCAAGCAGAAGGCATTTGATTCCCTCAGAATTTAATCATTACTAGGGACTGCTCCTATAGCTCTTTGACAAGACTTTCGTGTTGTTAATGATATCATAATGAAAATAGAAAGAATTTATTCACTGTTCAAAAATCCAACTTTTAAATTACTTATTCTGTATTCTTCCTTACTGACTCTGTAAAGTCACAGAGCTCTCTTGACATAGGGTTCACGTTTTCACCAGGGCTCTGCATCATTTAGGAAAACATGTGATTAGTTTATGCTACTGTTTTATGGAATTAAATACTCATTGGGTTTTTCAAGAGGGAAGTAATAGTCACTTTTATCCCACTTTCAGTGATAAAAAAATAGTTCTAAGTGTTTTAAACTCTGCTCCCTGTTATCCACCATTCTTTGTGTTACAGTTCAGAATTTTGTGAAGTGCTTCCTCTAATCAAGATTTCGTGTTTGTTTATCAGAGAAAATGTCCTATATGAAGTAGAAAAGTAGTGCTCCTCTTCCCATGGCATATACTGGTTCCAGATATGTGACTGTATGCTTACCCCATAATTTATCAACAGCTAAGTCTCACAGGAAGAGCTGCTTTCTCTTATTATGTGAGAGAGTTTAAAGAAATATTGATTATAATAGTAGTCTTGCTAAGCCTATGCTTTTCTTTTCCCTTTACTCATTTATTACTGTGGACCTTCTTCCTGTAAGTGTTCACTTCCTTCTGAAATGCACAGAAGAAATACTCTTCCACATGATCTTCTTGTTGCCTTCTAGCTCCATAGTTCTGTCTTCATAAGCCCAAAGTCTTGCTCAGGAAACTCTATTAAAGCATCTCAATAGAAGGAGAGGCAAAAGATAACAGTCTCAACCTAAGACAATGGCTGTTGAGCATCTGTCACTTTGGATAAGGCTAGCAAATGTTATTTTCAAAGGAACAATTTTCAGGCAATAATAGCTAGATGGAAATATCAGGTTTATAGTTTTGATGCAAGTCAGGTGGATAGGCCATCTGATTCCTGCTAGTTCATCTGTTAAGCTCAGAGGGTTTCTGCTTTCCTGACAGCCATGGACTTCCCAGCTCCATGCCTCCGGCCAGCTTGCCCATCCTCCTCTAGCTTACCCATCCCCTATGTCAAGTATTTTGTGAGTAGGCAGCAGGGAGAGGGTTATGGCTGGTTCTTGGATTATGGCTTTCTTCTTGTCCTGGCTCTCAGTGAAGGACCTTCACAGGCCAGGTGGGCAGGCTGCTTGTTCCCAATCTCCTAAACTCTGTAACAGACAGCTGACAAGTCTGCTGAGCACCTTTGGAGCTAGCCAGAGGGTTTATGCACGATTTCCAAAGCACCATATATCTAGCTTTTTATCCCAGTTTGTAATTTCTTCTTTAAAAGGAGAATTTTTCCACACAATGAAAATATTGGTTCTCTCGCAATTATAGTCATCTTCTTTATCATTACAAAGGAAGTAATTTTACCAAGGTACTGAAAAAAAAGATACTCCTTATAGCTGAAATCTGATTTCAAATGTGTCATAGATTAGACCTGGAAGCTATGCTCAGAAGCAAAAGAGATGACAAAGACTCATGAATCATGGAAATGTTAGAGAAGTAAATAGCAAAAATATTGGATTGTGTGGTAGTACCACTAAACAAAACAGGAACCTTTACTAAATTGTAAAATGTTATTATCTTCCAGATAGGCTTTGGTCTAGATTAACTTGTAAAGCTGTATTTCACTCAGAACAGATCTGATTTATATCCTTGTGTGAATTGTCTAGCCTGAACAAAATCACTTATGATTGAACTGTATTTTTTAATCACTTTTTATTCTTGACTGAACCATCCAAATAAAATTCAGGAATGAACATAGCCTAGCTCTGAGCTTGAGGATAATTTAAACTGCACTGAGGCAACTTTGCAAGCATGAGCTAAAGGAATCCAAAAGTGCTGGAGAGGGGAAGAAATAATCAGGAGTTGAATTATAGGGTCCTTAATGGTGCACTCTGAGTCACAGCTAATTTCATATGTAAGAAGGTGCTAAAATTTTGAATGCTTGGGAAACTATACAAACATCACAGTTAATTAATTAACACTAACCAAAAAACAGGTTGTGATATACTGTGAATGATTTCATGTTGCTCCATCACAGAATTAGCCTGGTTCTGACTGGAATATGAATGAGCCTTGGTCTTAACATAAGAAAGTCTGATGTAAAATAAACGCATTTACAATGGGAGGCTCTGGAGTTTTGTCTCGAAAAGAAGCACCCTCATTTTACAACCAACACAGTATTTGTCCTCTGGATCCTATGATAATTGAAGCCTTGGGAAATACTATAGATTTAGAGGAGCAGAGAGACAAAAGGAAAAGAACAGTATTTGTTGACTATACCGCTAGTGAACATGCAGTCTATATAGAGGGCTGGAAATTGCTTCTGGATAATGAAGCTTTATATAATTGTATCTCACAGTTATCTTATTTTATTTTACTGTTCACAATTAGGAATTTTGTAGCCTTAAACATGTGAAATTAAAACCATGGATGATTTGTTAATTGTGCAAATCCTCAGTACTAAATTAGCATCGCCCTCCTTTCCCCTAATAACGATGTGATACTGTACTAATGAAAAATAGGGCTTCTTTATTTGCTATGGTCTTGGGGTCAATTATCAATTTATCATTGTGTCCTGCAAGTTTTAAAAAAAAAAATACTCTGTTCAGTGTAACCATTGTACAAAATTGATATTAAGCAGATTCTGCAAGTGTGAACAATACAAAGAGTGAAATACAAAGAGTGCTGCCTACAAGGGTTCTACCCATATAAATTCTATTAGGCTGCTTTTAATATAGGACAGTAGGAAACTGCAAAAATAATTTAAAGGTTTTATTTTTTCCTTTAATTATCATCTTTGTATTTTCTGTATGAGAATAATCAAGAAAGTAAATTAAAAATAGCTTCAGTTGTATTTTAAAGATTTCTTATGATTTCAAACTTAGCTTTGGTAATAAAAATGTTGCTATTGCTCTTAGTGAATGATGAATTTAGAGTCTCTATCTTATGTCTGTCAAATACTGCTATATATTAATGTAGTCATCAGTCAATGAAAAATTACTTAGATATGTGAAGTATTAAAAACATCCTCTTTAAATTAGATAACCAGAAAGTAATTAATTAGAAATAAAATTTCTTATTGAAGTAAACACCTGGTTAGGAAGTTTATTTGTAGTTCACTTAGAGTAAAAACTCCATCCCTGTAAGCTCCAGAATTGCCCTTTCTTTGTTTAGCTCTGTTCTAGGAAGGTGGATTGACATGTGCTACTACAAGGAACTTGGATGCTACTTCCACAAAGAGGTGTTCCCAGAACTAGGACTTAATCTTGTTGGCCAATGCTGAATATTTGTGGGACTTTTCTCTTAACTGTGACGTTAAGCCTGAGGTCCCATATCTCGGCACCTAGCTTGCTGTTCCATAACTTCATCCAGAATTTTCTCATCTTTGCTTGCTCTGGAAGAAAAAATCTAATTTCAGCCCTCTTAAATATTAAGACAACCCGTATTTCCTTTTTATTTCACAAGACAGCAGTAAAACATGATTATCACCTTAAAGAAGAGAGGCACTAGAGAGTTTGCTCAGCGCTGAACCATTAGACTTGACCCTATATCATGGTTTAACCGCAGCCGATAACAGAGCACCACACAGCCACTTGCTCATTCTTTCCCCCATAAGGGGATGGGGAGGAGAATGGAAAAAAACCTCATGGGTTGAGATAAAGACAGTTTAATAGGATAACAAAAGAAGAGAATACTACTACTACTAAAAACAACAACAACAATAGTTATAACAACAAAACCAACAACAACAACACAAGCGATGCACAAATGCAATTGCACATGCGAAAGGAAAATAAAACAATCTGATGTCCAGTCTGTTTCCGAGCAGAAAATCTGCCTCCAAGTTACCTTCTCCAGTTATACGCAGAGCATGACGTTATATGGTAGGGAATATCCATTTGGCCAGTCTGGGTCAGCTGTCCTGGCTATGCTCTCCCAGCTTCTTGTGCACCTGGCAGAGCGTGAGAAGCTGAAAAGTCCCTGACTTAGTGTAAACACTACAACTACCTAGCAACAACTAAAAACATCAGTGTCTTGTCAACATTATTCTCATACTAAATCCAAAACGCAGCACCATACCAGCTACTAGGAAGATGATGTGGTTTAGCTGCACCTGGCAGCTGAGCACCACGCAGCCACTCTCTCGCCCCTTCCCCGGGGAGTTCCTTTTCACGACTGTCTTGCCTTGCAGCTCACTTTCTCATGCGCGTAGGGTTGAGGTAGGCTTCCCATCCCATTTCCTCATGTCTTCTCCGTGGTCGCGCTGATAAAACAACAGGATACCTCATGGTGTGTATGTTCTATATCCCCTCTCCGGAGCAGAAAAACGCTTACTCCTAACAGCTGAAATACTGGTCCGTACAGGTGGGGAGTAAGACATATCCTCTTTGAGTTGCCGGACGTCCTGAGACAGTTTCTCCACAGCCGAGACGAGGGAGGAAGAAAGGCTCTCTTCATATTGCCGGAGTCAGCCAGCCACTTCATCCACTGTTCATGCCTCTTCGCTTTTCCAGTCGATTACTGCCAGTGAGTTGGTGTACGACGATGGTGCACTTTTTGCACAAATTTTTGCCACATGGGTCGGGTACATTGGACTTCATCGGGGTCTGTGGGCAACTGTGCATTGTCCAGATCATAATAAACCATCTCCTGCACAGCTAATTCCCTCAGATATTGGATACCTCTCTCCATGGTGGTCCACTTGCCTGGCTGACATACGACATCTTCGCTGAAAGGATACCTTTCCCTCACACTTGACAGGAGTCGCCTCCAGAGGCTGAGGGCCTGTGCCTTCTTCCCAATTGCCTTGTCAATGCCCCCTTCCCTAGACAAGGATCCCAGCTGCTTGGCCTCCCTGCCCTCCAGTTCCAGGCTACTGGCCCCGTTATCCCAGCAGCGGAGCAGCCAGGTAATAATGTGCTCCCCTGGAAGGCAGCTGAAATCCTTCCGCATATCTCGCAGCTCACTCAGGGACAGGGATCGAGTGATCACTTCTGGTTCTGTCCCTTTCTCCTGTTCTTGTGATGCTCCTGGTTCATCCTCATCTTTCACTAAGCAAACCGATTTCCTTGTGTATTTCTTCTTGTGTATAGGGACGACTGATACTGGTGTGGGTTGATCTTTTGGCTCGGCTACATTGCCTATTGCGGGGGTTTGGGTAGCTGCAGTGCCTGTTGCAGGGGCTTGGGTAGCTGCAGTGCCTGAGGGTCCGCTCTCTCCCTCTGGATGGTGCTGTCTACTATCATGCAGTGTTTGATAGATTGTGGCCGGGGCCCAGCACAGCGCAGTAAGTTGTGTCTCCTTAGAATCCCCACAGCATTTTCCTTTCAAATATTCTACCATTTTATCAGGGTCTTGCAGTTGTTCGGGAGTGAAGCTCCAAACCACTGGGGGTGAGAAGGTCTCTAGATACCTGCCCATACTCTCCCACATGCTATGCCAACCCTGACTATTCAGTCTCGGGGAAGACCCCTGGGTGGTATTCTTAAAACAATTTTTACTAACCCTGAACAGGACTTGAAACACATTCAGGAGACCTAGCAACAGGAATATACTGGCCTGAACATTCCAAGGGTATTCAAAATTCTCAAAAATTGTTGTAACCAACCAAAAGGGAAAAGGGGAGGTGAAAGAGTGGGAGAAGGTATCCCCCCCTGTCTTCCCCATAGATTGGGTGCAATTATTAATCAATTCTGAAAGATGTTGACTGAGGTACGGGCATGACAGAAATGCTACATACAAGTACCATCTCAGACTCATGACCATCGATGATATCTTATCATAAGTCGATATCACACAATACAACAACATGAGAACAGGAACCCCTCTCCCAGAGGTGATAAACAGCACTGCAGGGATTACATAGAGTAAACACGGGTTTACAACCCAGAGCCATGGGACCAAACAGAACATCATTGTGACCAGTGACTGTTTCAATAACATTATAAATGCTTATAACAACTTTGTTTTAACACACTTGGGTGAGATCTGTCGTTATCACAACCCCTCGAGCCCCATGTTGGGCGCCAAAAAGGACTGATGAGGTTTAGCCCCAGCTGGCAGCTGAGCACCACGCTGCCACTCGCTCACCCCTCCCCTGGCGGGATGGGGAGCAGAACGGAAAAACAAAGGCAAAGCCTCGTGGGTTGGGATAAGGACAGGTTACTGGGACAGCAAGGGAGAGGGGAACCACCAATAACAGTACTGATAACAGATATTCATAATGGGTGATAACAGAAAGGGATTTACCAATCCGACGACCAACCAGAGGCTCAGCCCGTCCTGGAGCCACACCGAACCTGCCCCTCCCTAACTAGCCCCCTTTTATGGTGAGCATGATGTCACATGGTATGGAATAGCCCCCAGCCAGCTTGGCTCACCTGTCCTGGCTCCTTGTGAAATTAACTCTATCCTCACCAGAACCAGGACAATCTTATACAGCTGGCCTTGGCCCATCAATCCAGCCTGTCCAGATCCCTCTGCAGAGCCTTACTACTCTCAAGCAGATCAACTCTCCTTCCCAATTTGGTGTCATCTGCAAACTTACTGAGGGTACACTCAATCCCCTCGTCCAGATCATTGGTAAAGATATTAAACAAGACTGGCCCCAAGACTGAGCCCTGGGGAACACTGCTTGTGATCGGCCACCAACTGGATTTAACTCCGTTCACCACTACTCTCTGGGCTCGGCCTTCCAGCCAGTTTTTTTACCCAGTGAAGAGTGCACCTGTCTAAGCCATGAGCCGCCAGCTTCTCTAGGAGAATGCTGTGGGAGACAGTATTGAAGGCTTTACTAAAGTCCAGGTAGATAACATCCACAGCCTTTCCCTCATCCACTTGGCAGGTCACCTGGTCATAGAAGGAGATCAGGTTGGTCAAGCAGGACCTGCCTTTCATGAACCCATGCTGGCTGGGCCTGATCCCCTAGTTGTCCTGCACCTTCCTGGTGAGTGCACTCAAGATGATCTGCTCCATATTCTTCCCTGGTACCAAGGTCAGGCAGACAGGCCATTAGTTCCCCAGATCCTCCTTCCGGCCCTTCTTGTAGATGGGCGTCACATTGGCAAGCCTCCAGTCGTCTGGGACCTCCCCTGTTAACCAGGACTGCTGATGAATGATGGAGAGGGGCTTGGCAAGCTCCTCTGCCAGCTCCCTCAGTACTCTTGGGTGGATCCCATCTGGCCCCATAGACTTGTGAGTGTCCAGGTGGCATAGCAGGTCGTTAACTGCTTCCTCCTGGATCATGGGGGGTTTATTCTGCTCCCTGTCCCTGTCTTCCAGCTCAGGGGGCTGAATGCCCTGGGGACAACTGGTCTGACTATTAAAGACTGAGGCAAAGAAGGCATTAAGTACCTCAGCCTTTTCCCCATCCTTGGTGGCAATGTTCCCCCCCCAGCATCCAATAAAGGATGGAGATTCTCCTTGGCTCTCTTTTTGTTGTTAATGGATTTGTAAAAACATTTCTTGTTATCCCTTACAACAGTGGCCAGATTGAGTGCTAGCTGGGCTTTTGCCTTTCTAATTTTCCCTCTGCGTGACCTAACGAGATCCCTGTATTCTTCTTGAGTTGCCTGCCCCTTCTTCCAAGAGTGGTAAACTCTCCTTTTTTTCCTGAGTCCCAGCCAAAGCTCCCTGTTCAGCCAGGCCAGTCGTCTTCCCTGCCGGTTCATCTTACAGCACATGGGGACGGCTTGCTCCTGTGCCTTTAAGACTTCCTTCTTGAAGAATGCCCAGCCTTCCTGGACCCCTTTGCCCTTCAGGACTGTCTCCCAAGGGACTCTCTCAACCAGTGTCCCGAGCAGGCCAAGGTCTGCCCTCTGGCAGTCCATGGTAGTGTTAGTGGTTTTGCTAACCCCCTTCCTTACTTCGAATCAAAAACTCTTATCATTTCATGGTTGCTAAGCCCAAGACAACCTTCGACCACCACATCTCCCACCAGTCCTTCTCTGTTTATAAACAGCAGGTTGAGCGAGACACCTCCCCCAGTAGGCTCACTTACCAGCTGTGTCAGGAAGTTATCTTCCACACACTCCAGGAACCTCCTAGACTGTTTCCTCTCTGATGTGATGTATTTCCAGCAGACGTCTGGTAAGTTGAAGTCCCCCACGAGAACAAGGGCTAGTGATTGTGAGCCTTCTACTCTGCTCTGTGAGACCCCACCTGGAGTACTGCGTCCAGCTCTGGGGGTCCCAGTACAAGAGAGACATGGAGCTGTTGGAGAGAGTCCAGAGGAAGGACACAAAGATGATTAGAGGGCTGGAGCACCTCTCCTATGAGGACAGGCTGAGAGAGTTGGGATTGTTCAGCCTGGAGAAAAGAAGGCTCTGGGGAGATCTAATTGCAGCTTACCAGTACCTGAAGGGGGCCTACAGGCAAGATGGGGAGGGACTGTTTATGAGGGAGTGTAGTGATAGGACAAGGGGTAATGGGCTTAAGCTGAAGGAGGATCGATTTAGATTAGATATTAGAAAGAAATTCTTTACTGTGAGGGTGGTGAGGCACTGGACCAGGTTGCCCAGAGATGTTGTGGAGGTCCCATCCCTGGAAGTGTTTAAGGCCAGGTTGGATGAGGCTTTGGGATGAGGCAACGTGGTCTAGTGGAGGGTGTCCCTGCCCGTAGCAGGGGGGTTGGAACCAGATGATCTTTAAGGTCCCTTCCAACCCAAACCATTCTATGATTCTATGATTCTACCAGCCATTTGTAGAATGCTTCATCTACCTCCTCGTCCTGGTGGGGTGGTCTCTAACAGACTCCCAGCAGGATATCTGCCTTGTTTCAGGTCAGTGAAGGAACTTTGCTTTTGATGAGATGAATTTGATTTTTAGATTTATTCCTATTACAACTAGTTGTAAATAGACCATGCAAAAGCCTGCTACTAAAATCTCATGACTTGTATTTTACCACTCTGACCAGAGAAATAGGCAAGTTAAATTTTATCATGTATGGTTACGCTTCATCCTTGTTTGTGATCAGGCTATTTTTTCTTTAAAACAATCATAATTTCACAAGTGTTGACATTTTATGACTTGAATTTTATGATGTCATGTCCTTTCAATATATACAAATATTCCTTTGCCATTAGATGTGGAAATTTTCTTATGTATTTCCAAGAAGGGGCCATATCTTCCCAGGCTTTATTTAGTTCCCTATGGTGACATCAGTCAGTACCTGAGATTTTGTGTTTTGGGGCACTCATCCTGTCTAATTTTTCTCAGAATATGGGACCTCACCTGCCCATCTAAGTAACTGGACTAATTCCATTTTAAACAAGAATTTAATACAGAAAGTTCTTGTGGCTTATATTATTTAGTGGCTCAGACAAGCTGACTAGAGAGTGCCTGCTCATTTTATTATCTATGCATCTATAATTCAGATTAAACTGAACTGAGTCTAGACTGAGAAGTTTCTTCACAGAGTCAGGATACACAGTGAATTAACAAGAATCTGACAGAAAGAGAAGTTAGCAAGAGGACTAATGGGATCCCACAGGACAGCAAGGTCCAAGCACCGAGATACCTTCTTCATCCAACATACTGCAGACCACCACAGCAGTCATCTGCTAGCCGAGATGTAGGTGTGATGCAGACATGCAGCATGTATGCCTTTCTGGGCTGCAGAGGACAGTCTTGAGAAAGCATGAATAGGGTACTGACCCCTTTTGGCATAGGAACAGCTTGGGTGAGATGGATTGTTCTCTTCATGAGAGAGGACTGCTAATTCTATGGACAACATCCTTTGATAGCCCTTGCAGAGCAGTTCCTCTAACTTATTTTTTCACCTGTGGGAACAAATTGGAAATATACAGGCACTGGCTTCTCACACTGGAGCTCACCAGCAATCAGGTTAGATGAATTTCGGGAGTTAGTGAACATTTATGTATGAATAAATGCGCCCTCTAAAAGAGAAAGAGAGACCAAGAAAGAAAGAAAAGAATAAAGAGAGGCAAGAATGATACCTCACTGCTGGACTAGGCTCATTTGCTTGGCACATATGGCTAGCTTTAGTTCTCTGCTACTCCATTTCAGGGCAGTAGGCAGGCATTCAGCATAGTACCCTGGGGAAAACAGAGAAGGGGCCACTCTGATTCAGATTGGATAGCTGTACAAGGCAATACAAGGCATGAAGTGACCCTGCTCTGAATCTCCTGCCAAACTAACTCTAAAGTAATTATTGCATTCATAAGTATTTTGTTCCAACTAGCAATGTGCTAGTCATTTTTAAATTAATTTCTCCTCATCTACTATCAGCTTCCAGTAAATGCATGTCATTTTTTACATGTTTGCAGATTATACTTCATAAAACCACCCTTGAAAGGCCCTGTTTCGAGGGAAGACATTTTATGCAGTGTGTGTATAGGCACAAGTATGCCATTATTAAGATACAAGCTTGCAGGATCCTCCCACAGGACATGGGCATTGTTTTCTTTTGCTCTGTCTTGATTTATTAGGTTCTGTTATTTATAATGTGATTCATGCTTGAGTTTGAACCAGTGTAGACTAAAAAGAGTGCTATTTTTGTACAATTATTATTGCCCATAGTCTTTCCTGGCTATGAGCGTTCCACATGGGGATGTAAGGGGTAAAAAACCCACTTTATTATCCTTACAGGCAGAACATAAAAGCCACCCTTCACTCTGGTGAGTGGAAGATCTGTTTCCTTACCTGCTCTCTTGGGCATGTACATTCATTAAGTAGTCATTGAATAAAATATAGAAGCAGTCCTGAGAGCAGAGCTGTGGTCCCTTACCTCACAAGTGAGTGCCGTAATCATTGGGCTAGACCATCACACTCGCTCTTGTGAGCTCTTTCTGGCCGAATAAATCTTGAATTCCTTCTGCACAGTGGCACACCTTCAGCAGAAGGAGTATGCCTGCCTTGCCTCATGTCATGGTTTAACACAGCTGGCAGCTAAAACAAACACACAGCCGTTTGCTCACTCCCCCCACTCCCAGTGGGATGGGGGACAGAATTGAAAATGGAAAAAAGCGCAAAACTCAAGGGTTGAGATAAAGACCGTTTAATAGGACAGAAAAGGAAGGTAACAACAACAACAACAATAATAATAGAATATACAAAACAAGTGATGAACAGCACAACTTACCACCACCTGAAGCGAATGCTCAGCTAGTTCCCGAGCTGCCCCGCCTCCTGGCCAACCCCCCAGTTATATACAGAGCATGATGTCATATGGTATGGAATATCCCTTTGGTCAGTTTGGGTTAGCATTCCTGGCTGTGTCCCCTCCCAGCTTCTTGGGCACCTTGGCCTTCTTGTTGGCAGGTCAGCATGAGAAGCTGAAAAGTCCTTGACTGCTTGGCAACAACTAAAAACATCAGTATGTTATCAACCTTATTCTCATCCTAAATCCAAAACGCAGCACTAACCAGCTGCTAGGAAGAAAATTAACTCTATCCCAGCTGAAACCAGGACACCTCCCCAGGCAGCTTTTATTCCAAGAGCTTTAATAGAAATTTGAACACCTGTGGCAGGAGATGGGATTGAATCTCTGTGTCTCACTTTTTGGTTTTTTTAATAATAAAATTTGATCCATCCGATTCTGCTTTGGTTGTACTTTAGATCAAAGTGTCTGATGCAACAGTACTTTGCAAAGATGCAAGTCCTGTTGGGATGTGTTAGGCTCACTCACTAAAGGTGCACACAAGTTTGAGCTACTCTAAGGGAAAAATAGATGGCTTCAAAGTCACAGAGTAGTTTATGAGGTTCAGACACCTCCAGAGTTAGTTGGAAACTGAGAGTCATAATTTAGGATTTCAGTGACTAACTTCTGCCCAAGTCTTGCTTGCTTTAATTCCTTTATTGGATTTGGCCCTAAGACAGTGTGGGCCTCCTTTATGACCACTATAATTTTGTGGTAGGAGTATAGCAAATTGGCAGATACTTAAACCAGTATTCCCTCTAGATGAAAATGGCTAGTTGGAACAATACCTTCCTATTAAATCTGCAACCTGATTATAACTTTTTTCTATAGCCTACTCTAGAAATACAATGACCAAGATTAAATGAATCATGTTCTGCAGTAACTTAAATATACCATGCAATTTAAATGAAAAATGTGGTTGACTGTAACAAGGTCTCTGGTTTAAACTGTGCAATATTTGCATGTTTATCTTCATTTCAGAAAAATGTGCCTGATTGATATACATAAATATACTCAGGAACAATAGAATCAGATAGATTAATGATTGTGATATTGAAAATATATTCACCCTGACATATCATATAAATTGAAGGTTTGAGTGAGAAAGTCTGTTATGTAGCAGAGATGTCTCTGAGACAGAAATTGAGAACATTAGGACACACAGTATTATTGGTAAAGTGTAATTGCAAAACTACTGGAGTAGAAGATCATCATGCTTTAATCCCAGTCAGCAACCAAGCACCACACAGCTGCTTGCTCACTCCCCCCAGGGTGGGATGGGGGAGAGAATTGGAAGAGTAAAAGTGAGAAAACTTGTGGGTGGAGCTAAAGACAGTTTAATAGGTAAAGCAAAATCCACGCATGCAAGCAAAGCAAAGCAAGGGATTCATTCACTACTTGCCATCAGCAGGCAGGTGTTCAGCCATCTCCAGGAAAGCAGGGCTCCATCACGCGTAATGGCTATTTGGGAAGACATTCCGAATGCCCCCCCTTCCTTCTTCTTCTCTCAGCTTTTATTGCTGAGCATGATGTCATAGGGTATGGAATATCCCTTTGGTCGGTTGGGGTCAGGTGTACTGGCTATGTCCCCTCCCAACTTCTTGTGTACCCCCAACCTACTCGCTGGCAGGGCAGTGTGAGAAGCAGAAAAAGCCTTGACATTATGTAAGCACTGCTCAACAATAACAAACACATCTCTATGTTATCAACACTGTTTCCAGCACAAATCCAAAACATAGCACCTGTCCTGGTTTTGGCTGAGATAGAGTTAATTTTCTTTCTAGATCTCTACTCAAGTTCCTGTGACATGCGCTGTGGCTACTCAAAACAAGGGGACAAGCATTGCAGCAGAACCAGAGAATGAACCCATATACATAAGAAGACATGGACAGGAAAGTCAACTCCTTTAGTAAAGGATGATGAAACAAAGCCATCACAAGAACAGGAGGAAGAGACAGAACCAGAGGTAATCACTCGATCCCTGTCCCTGAGTGAGCTGGGAGATATGAGAAAAGATTTCAGCCATTCACCAGGTGAGCACATTGTCACCTGGCTGCTCTGATGCTGGGATAACAGGGACAGTAGCCTGGAATTAGAGGGTAGGGAAGCCAAGCAGCTGGGAACCCTGTCCAGGGAAGGGGACATTGACAAGGCAATTGGGAAAAAGACACAAGCCCTCATCCTTGGGAGGGGACTTCTTTAAGTGTGAGGGAAAGAAGATGTTGTATGTCATTCAGGCAAGTGGACCACCATGGAGAGAGGTATCCAGTACCTGAGGGAAGTAGCTGAGCAGGAGATGGTTTATTATGACCCAGACAATGTGCGGTTACCCACAGATCCTGATGAAGTCCAGTGCACATGACCCATGTGGCGGAAGCTTGTACAGAATGCACCATCATCATATGCCAACTCATTAGCAGTGATGGACTGGGAAAACGAAGGGACACCAACAGTGGATAAAATGGCTGACTGACTCTGGCAATACGAAGAAAGTCTCTCGTCCTCCCTTGTTTCGACTGTGGAGAAATTGTCTCGGGAGTTCTAGCAATTCAGAGAGGATATGCCCTATCCCCTGCTTGTAGGGACCAGTGTCTCAGCTGTTAGGAGTAAGCATTCCTCTGCTCAAGAGAGAGGATATGGAGGGAACACACCACGAGGCACTCTGTGGTTTTACCTGCATGACCATGGAGGGGACATGAGGAGGTGGGATGGAAAGCCTACCTCACCCCTAGAGGCATGGGTACATGAATTGCAAGGAAAAACAATTTTAAATGGGGTTTCTTCTACAAAAAATGCTGCTCCAGTCTCCAGTGGGCAGTTTCTCAGACAGAATAGGAGGACTCACCTTACTTCTGATTTTATGGAAGGAGCTTCTGATTTGTATTTACAAGAAATTAATAACAAGTATGATATTCGAACCTGCGTACGCCACATGAGCCCATTCATTGGTAACAAATACAATGACCTGAACTAGAGGAG
Source organism: Balearica regulorum gibbericeps (assembly GCF_011004875.1). Taxonomy (NCBI): domain Eukaryota; kingdom Metazoa; phylum Chordata; class Aves; order Gruiformes; family Gruidae; genus Balearica; species Balearica regulorum. The sequence goes on from NC_046219.1 coordinate 20,605,398, forward strand.
CCTTGCCTCCAGCCAGGTGGAGGAGAGGGACAACTGGGTTTACTGGACTGTGTGGATTCGATGGCCTGGCACGTCAGATCCACAAGAGTATAAGGCTCTAGTGGACACTGGTGCACAGTGTACCCTAATGTCATCAAGCTATAAAGGGGCAGAACTCATCTCTATTTCTGGAGTGACAGGGGGATCCCAATAGTTGACTCGGCTGGAGGCTGAAGTGAGTCTAACTGGGAATGAGTGGGAAAAGCACCCCATTGTGACTGGGCCAGAGGCTCTGTGCATCCTGGGCATAGACTACCTCAGGAGAGGGTATTTCAAAGACCCAAAAGGCTACTGGTGGGCTTTTGGAATAGCTGCCTTGGAGACGGATGAACTGAAGAGTTGTCTACTTTGCCTGGTCTCTCAGAGGACCCTTCTGTTGTAGGGTTGCTCAGGGTCGAAGAACAACAGGTGCCAATCACGACCACAACGGTGTACTGGCGGCAATATCTCACCAACAGAGACTCCCTGATTCCCATCCACAAGCTAATGCATCAACTGGAGGGTCAGGGAGTGATCAGCAGAACTCGCTCACCCTTTTACAGTCCCATATGGCCAGTGCGGAAGTCCAATGGAGAGTGGAGTCTGACGGCAGACTATCGTGGCCTGAATGACATCACACCGCCGATGAGTGCTGCCATGCAGGACATGCTGGAACTTCAATATGAACTGGAGTGAAAGGCAGCCAAGTGGTATGCCACAATTGATATAGCTAATGCATTTTTCTCGATCCCTTTGGCAGTGGAGTGCAGGCCACAGTTTGCTTTCACTTGGAGGGGCGTCCAGTACACCTGGAATCAACTGCCCCAGGGGTGGAAACAAAGACCCACCATTTGCCAATTCCTAAAGTGATCATGGACTTGTCGGAAGGCTAAGATTGCAGAATATCACCAGAGGAGGAGGTGACACATGCTGAAGAGGCCCCACCATATTATAAACTACCAGAAAACCAGAAGCAATATGCCCTATTCACTGATGGGTCCCGTTGCATTGTGGGAAAACATTGGAGGTGGGAGGCTGCTGTATGGAGTTGCAGAAGCTGCTGAAGGACAATATGAAGTTCAGTTCGCATAGGTGAAAGCCATCAAACTAGCTTTCGACACTGATGAATGAGAAAAGTGGACACTGCTCTCTATACTGACTCGTGGGTGGTGGCAAATGTTCTGTGGGGATTGTTACAACAATGGCAGTGTAGAGGCAAACCCATCTGGGTTACCGCACTGTGGCAAGATATTGCTTCCCGGCTAGAACCCAAGAGTTGGGCCACTGAGGAACATCAGAACAATCAGCAGGTGGATCAGGCTGCTAAGATTGAAGTGGCTCAGGTAGATCTGGACTGGCAACATAAAGCTGAAATATATATCACTCGGTGGGCCCATGACACCTCAGGCCATCAAGGAAGAGATGCAACACATAGATGGGCTCGTGATTGAGGGGTGGACTTAACCATGGGACGCTATCTCACAGGTCATCCATGAATGGGAATTAGCGCTGCAATCAAGCAAGCCAAGCGGTTAAAGCCTCTCTAGAGGTATGGAGAATGATGGTTGAAATATAAAGCCTGGCAGATTGACTACATCACACTCCCACAAACTCGCCAAGGGAAGCGGTATATAATTACAATGGTGGAAGCAACCACTGGATGGCTGGAAACATATCCCGTGCCCTATGCCACTGCCTGGAACACTATCCTGGGCCTTGAAAAGCAAGTCCTGTGGTGACATGGCACCCCAGAGAGAATTGAGCCAGACAACGGGACTCATTTCCAAAACAACCTCATAGACACCTGGGCCAAAGACCATGGCATTGAGTGAGTGTATCGCATCCCCTATCATGCACCAGCCTCTAGGAAATTCGAACGATACAATGGGCTGCTAAAGACTACCCTGAGGGCAATGGGTGGTGGGACATTCAAGCATTGGGGTACATATTTAGCAAAGGCCACCTGGTTAGTCAACACAAGGGGGTCTACCAATCGATCTGGCCCTGGCCAATCAAACTTTTTACGCACTGTAGAAGGGGAGTGCCACTGTAGTCCTTGTAGTGCACATAAAGAATATTTTAGGGAAGACAGTCTGGGTTAGTCCTGCTTCAGGCAAAGGCAAACTCATCCATGGAAATGCTTTTGCTCAAGGACCTGGGTGCACTTGGTGCGTGATGTGGAAGGATGGGAAAGTCTGATGTGTACCTCAAGGGGATTTGATTTTGGGTGAGAATAGCCAATGATATAAATTGTATGATGTTGATTGCTACATAATATTGCAGGTCATCACTACTATGATTGCTATATGCGATTACAACCTTATTACAGTAAGAATTACTCAGACTAATGAGGAATGAACTTTGATGAAACTGAGCAAGGCGCAGAGGTGATGAAACCAGAACTGGCTTCAGCAATGAATGTCTTCCTTGAGACTGACATCTTCAACGCACAGACTGTGAGCATGGACCACACCAGATACATCAGCTATGAGCTCTGGATGCAGCATGCAACAATCCAACATCACACACCATCTTCCCTGCCCTGAGAAACTGTTATGACAAATGGAGCCCAAAAGTCATAGACTAAATGAACTCAACAGACATTTTAGAGGGCTGGCCAATAGACTAAGGGAATGATATCTGTGTGTACATATCAAAAGACAGGAAAAGTGATGGTGATTATTTGGAATGTATTGGGAAGTATAGGACCTGGGCATGATGTAGATGATATGGAATAAGGGGTAGATATTGTTCTGGTTTCTAGCTACTATGTAGAAAATTAACTCTATCCCAGCCAAACCAGCAACTTTGCCACCTCCAACATTGCGACATCCTAAATGACATTTTTTTCATTAAACCAAGGCTTCTCTTTCATTGAGCTGCAATAAAAAGATATTTTATCTGTTCAGGTTAGATTTTTTGTAAACATTATTATTGTTATCATGCTAATTTTAGGCATTATCTTGAAACCTATTTTATGTTTACTCATTTTGCAGACAGAACAGGTTCCTAGTCAAATGTAGTCATATGCAAATTGATATTCTTTACATAGCTACCTCACATCTTTATATTTCACTATTTTAATTCCTTATTGTTATGCCATAACAACAAAGATATTGAGAAACTTCAGGAATGCCAGCAGCAGAGCCATTCTCCTCACAACACTACTGCTAGCAAATAGACACTTCTGCTGAAATTCAAGCAGGTTTTACTGAAGGGAAAATTATACCCGTCCTATATGACTGCAGATAACTCATAGGTCTTATTTTTACCTTCCTGAAAATTTTAGTTAATGAAATGCATTTGGTCTCTACATTTACCCTACATGTAAGAGAGATTTATTTTTGGCCAAAACCATTTTTGAATCTATGAAAAATATACATACTTCTCTGGCATCTGCTAAAGTGTTTTGTTGTATCCCTCTACTGGCAGAATAAAAAACAGCATGCTGCTATCATTTTATGTATTTCTCCTTTCCATTCCTATGATGTTTCTTACCTGTCTTACCATGAGTTCAGGAATTTCAGGTTTTAGGCAATTGTTTAAATTGCTGGAAATGTGTATTTACTTAAAATATCTCTTCAGATATTGATTCCATGAATTTATGTGGAGATAACATGCCTTAAAAATAAAAAAAAGATGAGGTTATAAAACCCAAAATGTTCAAATATCATAGCAATCCAAGATACAAATCCTGCTTGGGGGAAGTGAGCTGTGTGGTGCTTAGTTGCTGGCTAGGGTTAAACCACAACACAATGTTAGCACATTAATACAAAACGCAAAAATTTATAGGGATCTCAGTACTTCCAATTATAGATTTACATGATGTTTGTGAGAAATACGTGTCATGGTTTTGCCCCTGCCGGCAGCTAAGCACAATGCAGCCGCTCTCTTACTCCCCCCTGGCGGGATGGGGGAGAGAATCAGAAGAATGAAAGTGAGAAAACTCGTGGGTTGGGATAAAGACAGTTTAATAAGTAAAACAAAAGCCATGTGCGTAAGCAAAGCAAAACATGTAATTAATTCACTACTTCCCATCTATATATCTCTATATAACATATATTCTCTCTATATGATATATATTCTCTTATATATCTCTATATAACAAAAACATCTCTATATTATCAACATTGCTTTCAGCACAAATCCAAAAGATAGCCCCATACTAGCTACTATGAAGAAAATTAACTCTATATCTCAGCTGCAACCAGGACAAAATGCCAATAAGAAAACCTTCCCTGTGATTTTAGAACAGGCTGGCAATTTATGTTTACAATTCTGATGTTTGTTAAAGTTAGTTCCCTTTAATGCCACACTATTTGATCACTACTTTGTGTACAGATAGTAAAAAACTTGTTTATTACTATACCTTTGTATAAAAATAGTTATCTTTTACACATACAAATCTCATTGTGTATTCATGCAAACAATAATCCATGCTAATTTTAAAAAGAAACTTGCCATGTCTTGAGACCAAGTCCACTGAAATGTCCTTCGCTGAAGATGGGGAACAAACAAAGGGTTTGTTTTGTTCATTAGAACAACAATAATGACAACAAAGATGACACAAAGGAAGAAAATCAAAGAACATCTTATTCTGTCATTTAAATGACGTGGAATTTTCTTTCTCATTTATTCTCTTTTTCTTCCTTTTACCAATTAGGAAATGAAGATACATGAAACATTTCCTGTCCTTTAAATGACAGAATCAGACCTGATATTTTTTTTTTTTTTTAATTTGTAGTGGTTGATAATAGACAGTGAAGAATTTCTATCTGTTTCTCCTCACTGGATAAATTTTGAGGTCTTGTCGCTTTCAGAGAAATTTGATCTGCTGTCACTATCATGGTATATAATTGAGGGAGAGCTTTAATGCAGATGCAGTTCCCTAATGTAGAGCAAGTCTTAAGTCAGTAACAAATTTATATAATGTAGGATGCATCTTAGTACCTACTATTTACATCACTAACTGCTGATCCCTGCAGACTGTGACTGATGTGTTACTGATGCTGCTGTTCTGCCTGACGCTCATGTAAGGTAAAGATCCCATCAAGGTATAGAAGAGAATTGGGGCAGCAACGCTGTAGAGGAAAATGACATTAAACAAGCACTCGTGAGATTTAGTCACCTCCAAAGCTTCTCTGTAGGCAGAACTGAGCTTCTAAGTGTTGAGTGGAGTCTGAGAATAAGGCATTTGACATGCTGACCTTTTCAACAAAGGTCAAATGCATCATTTTGGAGTGTTTATCCCCACCTACCTCACTCCTCTCTCTAACTTGATTTTCTAGTAGACATCTTATTTGAATGAATATTTCAAGAGGTCAAGGTGAACAAATTTCAATGACCAGCACATTTTTGAAAATTTCAAATGATTAAATACTTTCATCTATTGTTTAAAATCAGCCATAGTTTGGATGTTGCGGTATCTTTTTGATGTATCTTTGTATCTTTTTGATGCTTTTTCCTTCATATAAAATTTAGAAGAGTTGATCAACTGACTTTGTAGAAAGTCTTTAGCTAACATAATACTTTAAGGACATATTTAATTGGATCACAGTGTGAAGTGGTAGCAAACTGAGTTTGCCCTTTGCCTTATCGTACCTAGGAATCCTGATCTATATTCCTGATTGCTATTGAATTTTCTATATTTCATTATAAAATCAATAACCATTGCACATGGTAAAATAGTTTAGATGAGCTACAATGTACTGTGGACTTCTGAAAACATACTGAGCTCACCGAAGCTACCCAGGCAGCCAATTAGGAGAAAACATCTATTAAGGAAAAACAGGGCAGTCCCATTGACTGCTATTGATTTTCTTAGCCCTGTGAAAAGACAATCAATTAGATAAAGCTGGCTAATGTTACAGCTGCAATTTAATAACCCCTAAAGAAAGGAGGAGGGCTATTGATTCCTGACGTGGCATATGGAGCTTATTGAAATATACTGAACTTCACCTGTCTTATAATCATTCCTCAAGGAGAGGAAGGTCTTTTGGGGATTGAATGTAACTTGTGGCATAGAATCTCAACTATTAAACTGGCTTGGTGATGTCAGACTTAAGAGATGCAAATGAAACAAAACTTTAGAGGAAACACAAGCCTAGGGTTGAATACTAAATCAAAGGAGCTAATCAAGACGCTGTCTTGGTGAAGGTTATTTCTCTTTTTCATACAGAAAGCACCAGAGCACCACCTGTCATTTTCAAAAACAAAGTCAGTTTTGCCAACCAGCCATGAATGACAAATAAAGCTTTATATGAAACATGGGCCTATTATGTGCTATTGTGTGTTCTGCTAAGTGCTAATTTATCATCTGGCTTGTTCTCTTCAGCAAACACAGGCACAGACACATGAAATAATCCATCTAATTATGTAGCTATTTAGGAGAAAAACAAAGCAAGGTGTTTTTGTCTGATACAGAAGGTACATGATACAACAAAGGTTTCAACAAAACCTAACACAGTTAATGAAAATAAATGAAGTGCTGTAAACTGTAACAATTTTAGAACAAATAAACTTTTGCCAGTTTTATATTTAGGGTAGACCCAGCTGCTTTTCATAAATAGATGAATACTTTCATTCATTTCTTGAGAGTCCCTAATTGGAAATGGCTAATAATAGGTCTTGTGGCTTTCGGCTATAAAATCTGGTCTAAAATACCTTATATAGATATTTACTTTATGCATTTTTTTCTATTGTTTCTATTATTTGATCCTTTCTCTCTCATTATATATATGCCGTATTTTACCAGTAGACAGCTGCTATTCACAATAATTGCCAGGGCAGTCAATTGTACTTTAAATAGGCCTACTTGAGGTCAAATGAGCATATGGTGGTCTAAATTGTGCTGGAGACATATTATACACAAAGACTACCACTTCAAGCATCTGGAACATGACAAATATTATTTGGAAGCAGTGCGGTGCCTATATAGTATGTGTGCTCATTACTATATCAATATAGCAATACCCAGTGAACTGTGCTTGCATGTTTTGTAATGTAGGTGTGTATATATACTTGTACACATACACAAACACATATACATATAAATATATATAAAATGCACACAAACGAACACCTAGACTGTATGGCAAACACTTGATTTCCTCAAATGCATGTCTGTCTATATAAACTGAGAGAGGGTACAAGTGATCAAATATTTTTCAAACATTTATTTTTTCCTAATATCATAGAGTAGTATGGAACTTCATACAAGCAATAAGCAGTTAATTTGTTAAATCAATTAGTAATTTTTCTTCCTTGTATGTGCATGTGTTATAAACATCCTTCCTTTACTAAGGTAATATTAAGGTTTAGAAAAGTCAGCCAGGCTAGAATAACATTAAGATCAAGAGAGTTAAAGCTGCATAAGAAATGTGCAACTTAGCTCAAGACAGCACCATGTACAACATTATGTGAATAATGATGAATCAGAGAAAATCCAAAACATCAGGACAGAGCATTTGGACAAACACAACAAATGACCTAAACCATCCAAATTTCAGTTTACAGTGAGCATCCAAACATTCAGCTTAGTGAGTTATTTTTATATAGTGTCCTGGTTTTGGCAGGGATAGAGTTAATTTTCTTTCTAGCAGATCTGACCAGAGCATGTTACATTAGTTTCAAGCACACATTATATTAGTTTAATAGTTGCTGGACACAAGGTTGTATTGTTTGTTCACAAGGTTGTGTCATGTAAGCCTTTACCTGTATTATGTATTTACTATGGTGCTGTTTATCTTTTCTGGGAGAATGTTCCTTTTGCTGCATGGTGTTCTACTTGCTTGTGATAAGGTAACATTATTGGCCGTGAGAATATTTTGGTCTGTGTATTCAGCATTGCTGTCTCTTCTGTACCTCAGGTGCTATCTCCTAGGAAGTATTAGGAATCACATTCTCCACCTTTTTTCTTCAGAGAAGCAATCTATGGGAGACACATAGGGGAAAACCTTCACTTTCACCTTCCCTTTCTCCTTCAGGCTACTTACAACAGCTCTTAGAACAGCTCTTGAGAATTTTGAATATCCTTGGGACATTCACACCAGCATACTTCTATTGCTAGGTCTCCTAAATGTGTTTCATGTCTTGTTCGTGGTTAAACTATTTAAAAACATCACCCAGAGATCTGCTCCAAGGCTGGATAGTTATGAGTGGCAGGGTGTGTGGGGTAGCATGGGCAAATGCCTAGAGCAGTGGGCACCCCCAGTTTTTGGAAATTCAGTCCTGAACAAATGCAGAATCCTGAAAAGCTAGTAGAATGTTTGGAAGAAGTATGCTGTTGCCCTGGCAATTCCAGAGAGACACAAATCGCTCCAATGTGCTGGGGCCTGGCCCGTGCCTACAGATCTCTGTTCAACACTATTCAGTACCCTTAAAGGGAAGAGAAGGTCTCTGGATCTGACAACAAAACAACAGGCACCCCGGTGACAGGCACCGCAGCCACTCTAACCCCAGCAGCAGGCACTGTGGCTGAACCGAAAGACCAACCCGTACTGGTATCAGTTGCTCCATACAGAAGAAGAAATACACTAATAAATCAGTTCACTTCTTACTAAGGGCTGATGATAAACTTGAGTCATCACAAGAACAGAAGGAAGAGACAGCACCAGAGGAAATAGAATCATAGAATGGTTTGGGTTGGAAGGGACCTTAAAGATCATCTAGTTCCAACCCCCCTGCTGCAGGCAGGGACACCCTCCACTAGACCAGGTTGCCTCATCCGCAAAGCCTCATCCAACCTGGCCTTAAACACTTCCAGGGATGGGGCAGCCACAACCTCTCTGGGCAACTTGTTCCAGTACCTCACCACCCTCACAGTAAAGAATTTCTTTCTAACAGTAGAATCATAATCACTCGATCCCTGTCCCTGAGTGAGCTGGGAGATATGAGAAAAGATTTCAGCCATTCACCAGGTGAGCACATTGTCACCTGGCTGCTCTGATGCTGGGATAACAGGGACAGTAGCCTGGAATTAGAGGGTAGGGAAGCCAAGCAGCTTGGAACCCTGTCCAGGGAAGGGGACATTGACAAGGCAATTGGGAAAAAGACACAAGCCCTCATCCTTGGGAGGGGACTTCTTTAAGTGTGAGGGAAAGAAGATGTTGTATGTCATTCAGGCAAGTGGACCACCATGGAGAGAGGTATCCAGTACCTGAGGGAAGTAGCTGAGCAGGAGATGGTTTATTATGACCCAGACAATGTGCGGTTACCCACAGATCCTGATGAAGTCCAGTGCACATGACCCATGTGGCGGAAGCTTGTACAGAATGCACCATCATCATATGCCAACTCATTAGCAGTGATGGACTGGGAAAACGAAGGGACACCAACAGTGGATAAAATGGCTGACTGACTCTGGCAATACGAAGAAAGTCTCTCGTCCTCCCTTGTTTCGACTGTGGAGAAATTGTCTCGGGAGTTCTAGCAATTCAGAGAGGATATGCCCTATCCCCTGCTTGTAGGGACCAGTGTCTCAGCTGTTAGGAGTAAGCATTCCTCTGCTCAAGAGAGAGGATATGGAGGGAACACACCACGAGGCACTCTGTGGTTTTACCTGCATGACCATGGAGGGGACATGAGGAGGTGGGATGGAAAACCTACCTCAACCCTGCGGGCACGAGTACGTGAGCTTCAAGGCAAAACAGTCAAAAAAATGGATTCTTCCAGGAAACATCCAGTTTCCAGCAGGCAGTTGCCAAGATCGAGTGGAAGGCCTGATTGTACTTATGATCCTCCTGAAGGGACTTCTAAGTCATTTTTGCAAGAAATCAGAAGCGAATACAATGACCTGAACTAGAGGAGCCCTGCCTCCAGCCAGGTGGAGGAGAGGGACAACTGGGTTTACTGGACTGTGTGGATTCGATGGCCTGGCATGTCAGATCCACAAGAGTATAAGGCTCTAGTGGACACCGGTGCACAGTGTACCCTAATGCCATCGAACTATGAAGGGGTGGAACCAATATCTATTTCTGGTGTGATGGGGGGATCCCAATAGTTGACTCTGCTGGAGGCTGAAGTGAGTCTAACTGGGAATGAGTGGGAAAAGCACCCCATTGTGACTGGGCCGGAGGCTCCATGCATCCTGGGCATAGACTACCTCTGGAAAGGGTATTTCAAGCACCCAAAAGGCTACTGGTGGGCTTTTGGTATAGCTGCCTTGGAGATGGAGGAAATTGAACCATTGTCTACTTTGCCCGGTCTCTCAGAGGACCCTTCTGTTGTGGGGTTGCTGAGGATTGAAGAACAACAGGCCCCCATCGCTACCACAACGGTGCACCGGTGGCAATACTGCACCAACCGAGACTCCCTGGTTCCCATCCATAAGTTGATTTGTCAGCTGGAAAGCCAAGAGGTGATCAGCAGAACCTGCTCACCCTTTAACAGTCCCATTTGGCCAGTGCGGAAGTCCAATGGAGAGTGGAAGCTGACAGTAGACTATCGTGGCCTGAATGAGCTCACGCCACCGCTGAGTGCTGCCGTGCCAGACAGGCTAGAAGTTCATTACGAACTGGAGTGAAAGGCAGCCAAGTGGGATGCCACAATTGATATCACTAATGCGTTTGTCTCAATCCCTTTGGTGGCAGAGTGCAGGCCACAGATTGCTTTCACTTAGAGAGGCGTCCAGTAAATCTGGAATCAACTGCCCCATTGGTGGAAATGCAGCCCTTACCATATGTCATGGACTGATCCAGACTGCACTGGAACAGGGTGAAGCTCCAGAACACCTGCAATACATTGAGGACATCATTGTATGGGGCAATTCAGCAGAAGAAGATTTTGAGAAAGGGAAGAAAATAGTCCAAATACTGTTTATTTATTTTGCGATAAAATAAAGCAAGGTCAAGGGACCTGCACAGGACAGCCAGTTTTTAGGAATAAGATGGCATGATGGGCATCGTCAGATCCCAATGGATGTGATCAACAAAATAGCAGCTATGTTCTCACCAACTAGTAAAAAGGAAACACAAGCTTTCTTAGGCGTTCTGGGTTTCTGGAGAATACATATCCCAAATTGCATTCTGATTGTAAACTCTCTTTATCAAGTGACCCGGAAGAAGAATGATTTCAAATGGGGTCCTGAGCAACGAGAAGCCTTTGAACAAATTAAAAAAGTAATAGTTCATGTAGTAGTCCTTGGGCCAGTTCAGTCAGGACCAAATGTTAAAAATGTGCTCTACACTGCAGCTGGGGAGAATGGCCCTACCTGGAGTCTCTGGCAGAAAACACCAGGGGAGAGTCGAGGTCGACCCCTGGGGTTTTGGAGTCGGGGATACAGAGGATCCGAGGCCCGCTACACTCCAATGGAAAAGGAGATATGGGCAGCCTATGAAGGGGTTCGAGCTGCTTCAGAGGTGATTGGCACTGAAGCACAGCTCCTCCTAGCACCCTGACTGCCAGTGCTGGGCTGGATGTCCAAAGGGAATGTTCCCTGTACACACCATGCAACTTACGTGGACTAAGTGGGTCACACTGATTACACAGTGGGCTCGAATAGGAAACCCCAGTCACCCAGGAATCTTAGAAGTGATCACAGACTGGTAAGAAGGGAAAGATTTTGGACTATTGCCGGAGGAGGAGGTGACTTGTGCTGAAAAAGCCCCACCATATAATAAATTGTCAGAGAATGAGAAGCAATATGTCTGTGCTGTCACACTGTGGGAAAGCATCAGAGATGGAAGCCTGCTGGATGGAGTCCTACATGTTGAGTCGCAGAAGCTGCTGAAGGAGAAGGTGAATCGAGCCAGTTTGCAGAGGTGAAAGCCATCCAGCTAGCTCTAGACATTGCTGAACCAGAAAAGGGGCCAATGCTTTACCTCTATACTGAGTCATGGATGGTGGCCAATGCCCTGTGGGGGTGGTTACAGCAGTGGAAGCGGAGCAACTGGGAATGCAGAGGCAAACCCATCTGGGCTGCCCCACTGTGGCAAGATATTGCTGCCTGACTAGAGAAGCTAGTTGTAAAGGTACGTCATGTAGATGCCCACGTACCCAAGAGTCGGGCCACTGAGGAACATCAGAACAACCAGCAGGTGGATCAGGCTGCCAAGATTGAAGTGGCTCCGGTGGATTTGGACTGGCAACATAAGGGTGAATTATTTATAGCTTTATGGGCCCATGACACCTCAGGCCATCAAGGAAGAGATGCAACATATAGATGGCCCCGTGATCCAGGGGTGGACTTGACCATGGACACCATCTCACAGGTCATCCATCAATGTGAAACATGCCCTGCCATTAAACAAGCCAAACGGGTAAAGCCTCCATGGTGTGGAGGATGATGGTTGAAATATAAATATGAGGAGGCCTGGCAGATTGACTACATCATACTCCCACAAACCCACCAAGGCAAGCGTTATGTTCTTACAATGGTGGAAGCAAAAAAAGGAGCCCAAAAGTCATGGACTACATTAACTCAATGGATATTTTAGAGGGATGGCCCATAGAGTAAAGGAATGATATCTCTGTGTACATATGTGCTGGTATTGGATGGAATAGGGTTAATTTTATTCATAGTAGAGTATAAGGCTCTAGTGGACACTGGTGCACAGTGTACTCTGCTGTCATCAAGCTATAAAGGGGCAGAACCCATATGTATTTCTGGAGTGACAGGGGGATCCCAATAGTTGACTGTACTAGTGAGTCTAACTGGGAATGAGTGGCAAAAGTACCCCATTGTGACTGGTCCAGAGGCTCTGTGCATCCTGGACATAGACTACCTGTTTTGGGCAAAGGCAAATCCATCCGTGCTTTTGCTCAAGGACCTGGGTGCAATTGGTGGGTAATGCGGAAGGATGGGAAAGTCTGATGTGTACCTCAAGGGGATTTGATTCTGGGTGAAAATAGCCAATGATTTAAATTGTACATGTTGAATACTATATAATATTGCATGTGATCACTACTATGATTGCTATATGCCATAACAACAGTTGCAGTAAGAATCACCGACACTAATGGACAATGTAATTTCAAGTTAATTTTCTTCCTGGCAGCTGGTGTAGTGCTGTGTTTTGGATTTAGAATGAGAATAATGTTGATAACACACTGATATTTTTAGTTGTTGCCAAGTAGTCAAGGACTTTTCAGCTTCTCGTATTGCCCTGCCAACACGAACGCAGGAGCACCCAAGAAGCTGGGAGGGGACACAGCCATGGCAGCAGACCCAAACTGACCTAAGAGGTATTCCATACCATACAACATCCTATTCTGTTTATAACTGGGAAGCGGGCTAAGAGGCTGTGCAGCTGAGGGTCTTGCGCAGCATTGACATTCAGAGTGATGGCATGTCTTCCCAAGTAATCGTTACGTGTGATGGAGCCCTGCTTTCCTGGAGATGGCTGAACACCTGCCTGCCCATGAGAAGTGGTGAATGAATTCCTTGCTTTGCTTTGCTTGCACAGCAGCTGGGAGTCTTGTGTGGCAGCTGGGGGTCTTGCGCAGCATCAACTTCGAGTGGCGAGAAATTGTGCTGTTCATCACTTGTTTTATTACAATAATAATAATAATTATTATTATTTTCCTTTTTTTTTGTTTGTCCTATTAAACTGTTTTTATCTCAACCCACAAGTTTTCTCACTTTCACTCTTCTGATTCTCCCCCCATCCTGCTGGGAGAGGAGCGAGCAAGCGGCTGCATGGTGCTTAGTTGCCAGCCGGGGCTAAACCACAACACATGCAATTAAATACTAGATCAAATCAGGTGAGAGAAAACCTTGTCACTTGTGTTTTTCTTCTCATAGGAATTTTTTGTGTTATTGTATAGGGAAATAGCAGAAATTATTGCACAAGAATTAAAACTCTGAGTTTATGCTACCTTCAGCCTTGAGAAACTATGAACAAAATTTGTAGTTTAAAAAAAGTATAATAAATTATGGTTTTGAAATATACAAGCCATTTACTACAGTATATTAAAGACCTTAAACAGAAGACACAGAATACAAGAACTTCAACACTTTGTTCTATTCTATGAATTTACAGACATAAACTATGATATGTCAGATGAATACTTATTCCAGTGAATTTACTCTATATTGAGGAATTTTACAGTTCATGAATTAAATAAAGAATTTATTAAAATTAGCACTGGAAATTTATCTAAATGATGGGATAAACACCATCAAAACTAAAGAAATACTTAAAAATTAAACTACTGTTCTACTTTTACTTGGTATAAACAAAAGATATTTGCATATTTCTAAATTTTGAGTGTACACAATTTATAAAACCCATATGCACAGCACTGAAACATAATGAAAGGAGCTCCTAGAGTTCTGTGTTTAAGAGTACAGAAAGAACTAGGAAAAAAATTTAAATCATAAAGGCAGCATGTGGTTTGTCTGTCTAGGATTCAGCTGGTAGCCTCCTTCATTGGTTTTAATTAATGTCATAAAAGATCACTATTCAAGACATTGAACTCTACAGCTTGCTGATCACAAAAGTTTAGGTTTAGTTTGCATTTTTTTAATTTGAATTAAAAAGTCTGTTCACAAAACCACAACCAACTGTACAGAAAATAATTAGTAAGAAAATTATTCCTGATCAGTTTCTTTCAAATTCATCCTTTAGAAATTAGTCAATACATATGAATGCGTTTTTCTTACATTAAAATCCACAACAGGTTCCCATTTCAGTCCTCAGTTTATATTATGTATCTGACTGAAAGAATAATTTAGAACTGGTAAAAAGGAAGTTCTTTCAGAAAAGCATTATAAAATAAACTATAAAGGCAATTTTTAAATACATAGCTATTTATTGAGTTCATTTATTATGTCTTTGGTAAGAATATAGCTATTTCCAAGAGTTAAAATGTCATATTATTAGATACTCCTTGTCCAAAATAATAATTAAAAATATATTCTGTTACAGACATAATTTCTTATTTGTTATCAGGGATTTATCCCCAGAATAAGCAATGATTTCTTGCCTAGCATCTCCCTTGGCCATTGTTACTCATGAATGCACTGTGGTACCAGCATGTAGCACAACATCATGTGAAGTTTGTAGGCCTCAGGAATAGCTTGCATGAGGAGTGCTGCAATGATGGACATGAGCTAGAGCCTGGGGGAGGCAGGCATGGGAAGACAGGGAAGGAGTTGCAGTCCAAACAAGAGCTTAAATGCTTGGAACTGTGCTATGGAATGGAAAATTCTATGGGTCTGGATCAGAGCCAAGGTAGGCATCTGCTGCAAACTGGTCATGAGGAGAAAATGGAGAAGGCTAAGGTGCTTCATTCCTTAACAGCAAGATCTGCTCCCCAGCCTCCCAGTCTTCATGCCTAGTGGGGAAGCTTGGGGAAAGGTGCGCTTGCAACAGCAGTGGAGGATCAAATGGGGGCTATGTAAATAAGATGGACTTATACAAGACCAGAGAAGCAAATCTTCAAAAAGACAGGAAGGAGGATCCAGGGAACTACAGAGCCGGGCCAGCTGAATCAGGTTTGCCCATGGTCACATCTCATTGAGTTTTGAATATAGCCAAAGATGGAG
Source organism: Balearica regulorum gibbericeps (assembly GCF_011004875.1). Lineage (NCBI taxonomy): Eukaryota > Metazoa > Chordata > Aves > Gruiformes > Gruidae > Balearica > Balearica regulorum. Next base: position 20,620,903 of record NC_046219.1, read on the forward strand.
TTTCCACCACCTCGCTGAGAGCCCATTCCAGTGTTTGACCACCCTCACAGCAAAATACTTTTCCCTCATAGCAAAATACTTTTCCCTCATACTGACTCGCAATTTCATTGAAATTCAAGTGAAAGTGAAGGTGTTTGAGAATGGCCAGCACAGATTCACCAAAGGGCAAACTATGTTTAATGAAACTGATTGCCTTCTAATGATGAAATGATTTGTTTTGTGGACTATGATTCTATGATTCTATGACTAGGGCAGAAGGTGGCTCTTGTCTGTAGTGAGACTTTTAGCACAATATCCCATTGTATCCTCGTAGCCAAGCAGAGGAGATATGAACTGGATGGTGGAGTGCAATGTGGCTAAAATCAGCTTGACTGTCAGAAACCAAGGGTCGTGGCAAACAGTTCAAATACTACATGGAAATTGCCTAAAAGTTCTATTGCTTAGGGGATGAGGGGGCCAATACTTTTTAACATCTTTATCTTCAACGGGGATGATGGGAGCAAAGGCATCCTCAGCAAATTTGTAAATAGCACCAAACTGAGGGGAGTTTTGGTACCCAGGATGGCAGGATTGCTGCTCAGAGGAACCCCAACAGGCTGGACAATGTAAATTCCCCATAAGCATTCCCTCGTGAGACTGGTTAAACACTGGACCAGGCTATTGGAGAAGGTACAGGTATCTGGAATCAGAAAAAATACAAACTCAAGCTCAAAATAAAACTCACACAAAGCAAAATATTTGGAAGCATATGTTCCTGGCTAGAAAATCCTGATATTTCTTTTAAAACTCTGTGTTCAGAAGTTGTATTTTTAAAATATATAGAAAATTGTGAGGCTATCAATCCCAGATTCTTATTATTTTGATATTTTATTTTCTTGGGAGTGGAAGATTAAACAGGAAAGTCCATTCAAATCACCTGGATGTGTCTGAAATCCCCAGAATATTCAATCTACATATCTGTTATTACAGTATATTTTTCTCATGTACAATATTTAGGTATAATTAATTGTCACAAAAAGAGAGAAGGCTTGCAATGTAATTTTTCTCTCCAAAATTCTAAGTCTTTTATGGTCTTAATCCCAGTGGTATTTCAGTATTTTCATTTCAAGCAGGAGAAACATATGAAAAACAAAATCTACAGAGAGGTTTTCTGAACTGAAAAAGTGCAAAATGGAATTCTCACATTTGCACCTGTAGCCACAGGATAGCCTATGAATAGGTTTCGATTTTCTTTAAAGAACTATTGGTTCTTGGATCTGGTGGCTGCTGGTTTTTCCTAACCTTTCCTTTCCCCCTCAACTTGTACGGAGTCAAAGTACCTATAAAAAGCATGCATGTCTTTGTCCAGGCAAAAAATTACATAAAACTTGCAAATCCATGTTTTCCTTTTATCCCTACAAAACAGGACATAATTGAGAACATTTACACCAGTCCTGCATTTCCTGCTGGGTCTTGCAGAAATAATCTGAAATAACTGCAGAAGTCACAGTTTTGTAAGTCTGAAGTCCAAATGACTCTCTTAAAAATATCAGCTAAACAAAAGGTCAGTGTTTGTAAAGATACTTGGATAGCACTGATATTTATTGTTCTGACTGTTTGGGAGAACAAATTTGACTGTATGTCTTCCCGCAGCATCCAGCCAGGAAGCACAGCCTCACAGGCCAGCACTGTGGTGTCTTTTGGAAAAACTGTGTCCTTTTGGGGGACTAATCATTTCTTCCACATTCTAGATAAATTACATGTTTACCAGAGCTTCTAGGAAGAAACTATAAATAAAAAAGTATCTGGAGAATTTCAGTCCGAAATGATGGAAGGTAAAAAGAAAATCCTATCATAAGACTTTAACTATGATTTGTAAATCTCAGTATCCTTTGCCTTAATTTTCTGTATCACACCACTGTACAAGCAAAAGAGTGGAAAAGCGAAAAAGACAATAACTTCCCTTATTTTCCCATTGGTTTCCTTCTGTATTATTTAAAGCTACCTGTGTTTTATGTTTTGTCTGGAAAAACTGTAGCAAAACAATGCAATAGTACCTAACAACTCTAGAAAAATACACTAAATACATATACTAATGTGTTTTAGGTGTCCCTCAGTAGTCATAAACTGTCTTCAAAAGCTAGTAGCATGCTAAACCAACAAAAATGGTTATGAAAAAATTAAAATATCTGGTAATGACAATATATCTGTGAACATCCTTGTTCATTTTGTCTGGGCTAATAGTTAAGTTTATCTCATTTCTTTGCTCATATTGTTGGTGACATAATTTTATTGTATCTTTAATGGTCATTTAAAATATTATCTATTATAACAGATATTTTTAGACTGTCTTCATCATTTGACAGTTTTGACAGACATTATTGATTTGGCCAGCAACTGTAGCTAACCAGAAGAGGACAATGTGACAGTTTTATGTAACAAAAGGCACAGTGTCATGTCAACTGAACCAAATGTTGTACAAACTGACAGTGACACTTTTCAGAGTTAATTTTCTGCTTCATTTTCTCTACCATCAATATATAAGGTAGTGCAGTAGGTGATACAAATCAGGATAGAGCAAAAGGTCTATCCCTGCTTCTGTTGCTGTACTTGACTTCTTTTCACTAAGGTAACCAGCAATTATTTTTAAGGTGAACAAAAAAGGAAGAACAGCTTATAGTAATCAACCTACCCCTTTAGGAGAAAATATATCCTTTATCAGGATTCTTTATATGTTTCTCCTAGGTGGCTTTTTGAAAAATAAAAAAGTCCCCCATCTGCTAGGTCATGCCTACAAAACACATTCCGTCAGGTCCTAAAAGCAAAAAGAGCTTTGCCTGTGGGATACCTATAATTATTATGCGGAAGGCCTTGCCCCTGCTAACACAACCTAAATGAGAACAATGGCTCGAGGCTGTGAGTTGATAAAGTGCAACTATTCGATTTTGTTCTTCTATGGCTCTAGCATTGTGCAGAATCCATGAGTGACATCTTTGTCCTTCCTTTGGGCTGAGCAGATTGAATCTGTCATGCTGAGTTCAACAATGACTAGGGGACACAACCTTAGCAGGGTCTGTCATTTTTTCCTACTAATTCAATCTACATTTAATCAATGAAAGTAATTTCTTGTTTGTTTAAGTCTCTTATCCAATGGATCTAGAGGATCCTGAAGTAGTGCACCACTACCATGAACTTCTCCCCCTTTTGAACTTGGACTAGTATATCAAGAACGGAATTAGTGAAAATTGCACATTGCAAAGTTGTCACACTGCTCACTATACACTTAGTCTCCTTTTCTGTTTATATATAGCTGAGTGTCATTTCGGAATTCAGCTTTCCCACAGATTCAATGAGAAAGAAATTAGCTAGAGTTATACCTCCCAACAGCAACAGCAGTACAATGTTAAGAATTGTAATGCACTCTCTTACAGGAGCATACATTCAGTGGTTGTCCACATGTATGTCTTGTATGTTAAGGTACAAAAGTAAGGATATTCCTTCCTATCTACAGGCTATCACTGTTATTGAAAGTAACTAGTAATGATTTATGCAAGTTCAAGGACTTCATTGATCGGTTTAGCTGGTCTTAATCAAACTCTGTCTTCCTTTTCACTCATAGTGAGTCTAAGTCTAAGAGAGCCTGACATCAAGTCTTTGACTTTTTATTGGTTCTTAGCAAGTGCTGTGCTCAGAACTTCAGTAGCCAGCAGTTGCCAGACAGGAAGTTAAAAACTCAAGGAAAGTTTGGAAAAAACCCATCGAAATCTATACAGCAAGTTAAACATATCAAGGAGAAGCAAGAGCTTGAGTACAGCTTTTCGTGCTTTCTGAACTGTTTCTTTTCAATAAACAGTACCATTTGAACAGTCTAGAAGAGGGAATCATAGAATGGTTTGGGTTGGAAGGGACCTTAAAGATCATCTAGTTCCAACCCCCCTGCTGCGGGCAGGGACACCCTCCACTAGATCACGTTGCCCAAAGCCTCATCCAACCTGGCCTTGAACACTTCCAGGGATGGGGCCTCCACAACCTCTCTGGGCAACCTGTTCCACTGCCTCACCACCCTCACAGTAAAGAATTTCTTTCTAATATCTAATCTAAATCGATCCTCCTTCAGCTTAAGCCCATTACCCCTTGTCCTGTCACTACATTCCCTGATAAAGAGTCCCTCACCATCTTTCCTCTAGGCCCCCTTCAGGTACTGGAAGGCCGCAATTAGATCTCCCCAGAGCCTTCTTTTCTCCAGGCTGAACAATCCCAACTCTCTCAGCCTGTCCTCATAGGAGAGGTGCTCCAGCCCTCTAATCATCTTTGTGTCCCTCCTCTGGACTCTCTCCAACAGCTCCATGTCTTTCTTGTACTGGGGCCCCCAGAGCTGGATGCAGTACTCTGGGTGGGGTCTCACAAGAGATATCTCTGATTATTATCAGGAATAATAGATATTTAAAAGATGCATTTAGCTTTTTCAGATATCAAAGACCACTTAAAGAAGGTGTATGAATGTATTATAACATTTGAAAATAATGATAAAAATATTTCAAGGTCTCTGTTAGTGTGGTGGGTTGACCTTGGCTAGCCACCAGGTGCCCACCAAGCCACTCTATCACTCCCTCTACTCAACTGACCGGGGAGGAGAAAATACAATGAAAGGCTCATGAGTGAAGATAAGGACACGGAGATCACTCAGCAATTACTGTCACAGGCAAAACAGACTCAGCTTGGGAAAATGAATTTCATTTACTGCTAATCAAAATAAGAGTAGGATAATGAGATTCTCTTTACCTCCTTCCCCAAGTGGCACAGGGGGATGGGGAATGGGGGATGTGGTCAGTTCATTATGGGATCTCTCTGCCACTCCTTCCTTCTCACACTCTTCCCCTGCTCCAGCGTGGGGTCCCACCCACGGGAGACAGTCCTTCACAGACTTCTTCAACGTGGGTCCTTCCCACAGGCTGCAGTTCTTCATGAACTGCTCCAGCAGGGGGCCTTTCCACAGGGTGCAAACCTTCAGGAACAGACTGCTCCAGCGTGAGTCTCCTGTGAGGCCACCGGTCGTGCCAGAAAACCTGCTGCAGCATGGGCTTGTCTCCACAGGGTCCTGCCAGGAGCATGCTCCAGCACTCCACAGGGTCACAGCTTCCTTCAGGGCACACCCACTTGCTCTGGCATGGGGTCTTCTATGCACTGCAGGGTGCATATTTGCTCCACCATGGCTGCAGGGGAATCTCTACTCCGGCACCTGGAGCACCTCCTCCCCCTCCTTCTTCACTGACCTTGATGTCTGCAGAGTTGTTTCTCTCACATATTCTCACGCCTCTCTCCCAGCTGCAGTTTTTTTCCCTTTCTTAAATATATTATCACAGAGGTGCTACCAGCATCACTGATTCACTTAGCTTTGGCCAGTGGCAGGTCCATTTTGGAGCTGGCTGCTCTTCTGAAATCCAGGGTAGTGAGCTTGCTGTGTACCCTCCTCGCTATCTTAAGGATCTGGAACTCTACCATTTCACGGTCACTGCAGCCAAAGTTGCCCTTGAGCTTCACATTCCTCACCAGCCCCCTCCTTTTTGGTGAGAACAAAGTCCAGCATGGCACCTATCCTCGTCAGCTCCTCTATCACTTGGAGATGATGCTCAGGCACATGGAAAATAAGGAGGTGATTGGTGAAGGCCAACATGACTTCACTAAGGGCAAATTGTGCCTGACAAATTTGGTGGCCTTCTATGATGGGGTTACAACGTTGGTGGATAAGGGAAGAGTGACAGACGTCATCTACCTGGATTTGTGCAAAGTATTCGACACTGTCCCACACGACATCCTTGTCTCTACATTGGAGAGACATGGATTCAATGGATGGACCACGCGGTGGATAAGGAACTGGCTGGATGGTCACACTCAAAGAGTTGTGGTCAATGGCTCAACGTCCAAGTGGAGAATGGTGACGAGTGGCATTCCTCAGGGGTCATTATTGGGACCGGCAACATCTTTGTCAGCGACATGGACAGTGGGATCGAGTGCACCCTCAGCAAGTTTGCCGACAACACCAAGCTGTGTGGTGTGGTCGACACGCTGGAGGGAAGGGATGCCATCCAGAGGGACCTTGACAGGCTTGAGAGGTGGGCGCATGTGATCTGCATGAAGTTCAACAAGGCCAAGTGCAAGGTCCTGCATGTGGTTTGGCGCAATCCCAAGCACAAGTGCAGGCTGGGTGGAGAATGAATTGAGAGAAGCCCTAAGGAGAAGGACTACGTGTGTTAATTGATAAAAACCTCAACATGAGCTTGCAAAGTGTGCTTGCAGCCCAGAAAGCCAGCCTGGGCTGCATCAAAAACAGTGTGACCAGCAAGTCAAGGGAGGTGATTCTGCCCCTTCTACTCTGCTCTGGTGAGACCCCACCTGGAGTACTGCATCTAGCTCTGGGGTCTTGTCCTGGTTCTGGCTAGGATAGAGTTAATTTTCACAAGGAGCCAGGACAGGTGAGCCAAGCTGGCCGGGGGCTATTCCATACCATGTGACATCATGCTCACCATAAAAGGGGGCTAGTGGGCAGGGGTGGGTTCGGGTCCAGCGTCCGGTAGGTCCGGTCGGTGGGGTCGTTGGATCGGTAAATTGTTCTCTGTTATCACCCATTGTTACTATCTGTTTTCAGTACTGTTGTTGATTGTTTTCCCTCTCCCTTGATGTCCCAGTAAACTGCCCTTATCCCAACCCTCGAGGCTTTGGCGTTGTTTTTCCGTTCTCCTCCCCAGCCCGCCGGGGGAGGGGTGAGCGAGTGGCGCGTGGCACTTAGCTACCGGCTGGGGCTAAACCACGTCAGACTGTCCAGAAACTAGACTGTTCCCAAGCTGCACGTTGTGAAGTTGCACTGCCCTTCCCCAACTAGCCCCCTTTTATGCTGAATATGACATCATATGGTATGGAATACCCCTTTGGCTAGTTTGGGTCACCTGTCCTGGCTGTGTCCCGTCCCAGCTTCTGGTAAAAATTAACTTGATCCTAGCCGAACCCAGGACATTATCCACCTCTTATTCTGTACCATTTACGTCATGCCCAGATCCTACACTTCCCAATTAATCACCACCATTTTCCCTGTCTCTGGCATGGTCCATGCTCATGGTCTGTGGGTTGAAGATATTAATTTCAAGGAAGTTGCTGAATGCCTGTTGCTGAAGCCAGTTCTAGTTCCATCATCACTGCAGTTTGCTTGGTTTCATGAAAGTTAATCCTTCATTAATTTGGGTAATTCTTACTGTAATACCATTGATTCATAATGTAGCAATGGTACCAATTGTAACCGTAGGATAGGGGCCGTGAAACAGAAACTATAGAATCAGGTTGAGATAATTAGTTTGTAACCAAGGTAATAGGTAATGAAGCTAACTGACCATGGCAAGGTACAATGCTGCTATGTTCCATGTACAGTCCCTACCCAACCAGACAATAGGCCCAGGAATATTAATCTTATGAAGTAAGTTGTTATGGACAGGTGCATCCACAGCAAGGGTACTGTGCATGCCCACAAGAAGAGGGTCACCCAGCGGACACGGGTGCGAGACCACTGACGACCACCAGAGACCCTTGAGGACCACCGACTCAAATCACTGAGCATGCGTGACGGGGAGGAGAATATGGAAACGGATTTGAAGAAATGATTATCATAGGACTGCCTTTTCTGAGAATGATGATGAATATGTATGTTTTTATCCTACATAAGCTGTGTGTTGGTGATCACCTGGCATGCACGTTGGGTGGAGCTATCCCCCGTGCATCCAGCGCTGCAATAAAGAATGCCTGCCTTTTAACACTACATTGGTGTTACGAGGTTTATTCCCAGATTTCGGTGACACAATGATAACATACAATGACAGGGTTATTCAGAAATTATCATCATACAATTTAATTTATTTACTATTCTCAGCCAAAATCAAATCCCCTTGAGGTACACATTGGAATGTCTCATCCTTCTGCATCACGCACCAAGTGCACCCAGGTCCTTGAGCAAAAGCAATCCCACAGATGGGTTTGCCTTTGTCTGAATCAGGAGTAACCCAGACTGTCTTCCCCAACATATTCTTCATATGTACTATGGGGACTTTATCCCCTTCTACAGTACATAAAAAGTTTGATTGGCCAGGGCCAGATGGATTGGTAGATCCCCTAATGTTAAATAACCAGTTAGCCTTTGCTAAATGTGTATCCCAATGTCTGAAGGTCCCACCACCCATTGCCCTCAGGGCAGTCTTTAGCAGCCCATTGTATTGTTCGATTTTCCCAGAGGCTGGTGCATGGTAGGGGATGCAATACACTCACTCAATGCCATGCCCTTTGGCCCAGGTATCTATGAGGTTGTTTTGGAAATGAGTCCCATTGTCTGACTCAATTCTTTCTGGGGTGCCATGTCGCCACAGGACTTGCTTTTCAAGACCCAGAATAGTGTTCCGTGCAGTGGCATGGGGCACAGGGTATGTTTCCAGCCATCTGGTGGTTACTTCCACTATTGTTTTTCTCTTTCTTAAATATGTTATCACAGAGGCGCTGATTGGCTTGGCCTTGGCCAGGGGTGGGTCCGTCTTGGAGCCGGCTGACATTGGCTCTATCAGACACAGGGGAAGTTTCTAGCAGCTTCTCACAGAAGCCACCCCTGTAGCCCCCCCCACTACCAAAATCTTGCCACGCAAACCCAACACATCCTCAGTGGCCTGCCTCTTGGGTACATGGGCATCTACGTGACGTAACTTTTACGATTAGATTCTCTAGCCAGGCAGCAATATCCTGCCACAATGGGGCAGCCAGATGGGTTTGCCTCTGCCCTGCCAGTTGCTCTGCTTTCACTGCTGTAACCACCCCCACAGGGCATTGGCCACCATCCATCAATCAGTATAGAGGTAGAGCATCAGCCACTTCTCTCTTTCAGCAATATCTAGAGCCAGGTGGATGGCTTTCACCTCTGCAAACTGATTTGATATACCTTCTCCTTCAGCAGCTTCCGCAACTCTCCATGTAGGACTCCATACAGCGGCCTTCCACCTTCGATGCTTTCCCACGATGCGACAGGACCCATCAGTGAAGAGGGCACATGGTTTCTCATCTTCTGTTAGTTTATTATACGGTGGGGCTTCTTCAGCACGTGTCACCTCCTCCTCTGGCGACATTCCAAAATCTTTCCCTTCTGGCCAGTCTGTGATCACTTCCAGAATTCCTGGACAATTGGGGTTTCCTATTCGAGCCTGCTGTGTGATCAGTGCAACCCACTTACTCCATGTAGCATCGGTTGCATGGTGTGTAGAAGGAGCCCTCTCTTTGAACATCCAGCCCAGCACTGGCATTCGGGGTGCCAGGAGGAGCTGTGCTTCAGTGCCAGTCACCTCTGAAGCAGCTCGAACCCCTTCATAGGCTGCCCATATCTCCTTTTCCGTTGGAGTGTAGCGGGCCTCGGATCTTCTGTATCCCCGACTCCAAAACCCCAGGGATTGGCCTCGAGTCTCCCCCGGTGCTTTCTGCCAGAGACTCCAGGTAGGGCCATTCTCCCCGGCTGCAGTGTACAGCACATTCTTTACATCTGGTCCTGCCCGGACTGGCCCAAGAGCTACTACATGAACTATTTCCTGTTTAATTTGTTCAAAAGCTTATCGTTGCTTGAGGCCACATTTCAAATCGTTTTTCTTCCGGGTTACATGATAGAGAGAGCTTACAGTGAGACTGTAATTTGCAATATGCATTCACCAGAAACCCACAACACCTAAGAAGGCCTGTGTCTCCTTTTTTTTTAGCTGGTGGAGACATAGCTGCTATTTTGTTGATCACGTCCATTGGGATCTGACTATGCCCATCATGGCATCCATTATTCCTAAAAACTGGATCTCCTGTGCAGGTCCCTTGACCTTGCTTTTTTTTATCGCAAAATAAATCAGAACGATTTGGACTATTTTCTTCCCTTTCTCAGAACCTTCCTCTGCTGCTGTGCTGCCCCATACAATGATGTCATCAATGTATTGCAGGTGCTCTGGGGCTTCTCCCTGTTTCCAGGGCAGTCTGGATCAGTCCATGGCAAATGATGGGGCTGTGTTTCCACCCCTGGGGTAGTCGATTCCAGGTGTACTGGACGCCCCTCCAACTGAAAGCAAACTGTGGCCTGTACTCTTCCACCAAAGGGATCGAGAAAAATGCATTAGCTATATCAATTGTGGCATACCACTTGGCTGCCTTTGACTCCAGTTCATATTGAAGTTCCAGCATATCCGGCATGGCAGCACTCATGGGTGGCGTGATGTCATTCAGGCCACGATAGTCTACCGTCAGCCTCCACTCTCCATTGGACTTCCGCACTGGCCATATGGGGCTGTTGAAGGGTGAGCGGGTTCTGCTGATCACTCCCTGACCCTCCAGTTGACGAATTAGGTTATGGATGGGAGTCATGCGATATTGTCACCAGTGCACTGTTGTGGTAGCGATTGGCACCTGTTGTACTTCATCTATCAGCAACCCCACAACAGAAGGGTCCTCTGAGAGACCGCACAAAGTACACAACTCTTCAGTTCATCCGTCTCCAAGGCAGCTATGCCAAAAGCCCATCTATACCCTTTTGGATCTTTGAAATACCCTTTCCGGAGGTAGTCTATGCCCAGGATGCACGGAGCCTTTGGGCCAGTCACAATGGGGTGCTTTTCCCAGTCCTTCCCAGTTAGACTTACTTCAGCTTCCAGTAGAGTCAGCTGTTGCGATCCCCCTGTCACTCCAGAAATAGAGATGGGTTCTGCTCCTTCATAGCTTGATGGCATTAAAGTACACTGTGCACCGGTGTCCACTAGAGCCTTGTACTCTTGTGGATCTGACGTGCCAGGCCATCGGATCCACACAGTCCGATAAACCCAATTGTCCCTTTCCTCCACCTGGCTGGAGGCAGGGCCCCTCTAATCCTGCTCATCATATTTGCTGCTCACTTCTTGCAAAAAGGATTTAGAAGTCCCTTCAAGAGGATCATACATATGAGTAGGCCTTCCACTCGCTCTGGGGAACTGCCCACTGGAAACTGGAGCGGCATTTTTCCTGGAAGAATTCCCTTTTGTGGCTGTTTTACTTTGCAGCTCATGTACTCGTGCCTGTAGCATTGAGGTAGGCTTTCCATCCCACTTCCTCACGTCCTCTCCATGGTCACACAGGTAAAACCACAGGGTACCTCGTGGTGTGTACCCTCTATATCCTCTCTCTTGAACAGAGAAATGCTTGCTCTGGATAGCCGAAACACTGGTCTGTACAGGTGGGGAATAAGACATATCCTCTCTAAGTTGCTGGAACTCCCGGGACAGTTTCTCCACAGCCGAAATGAGGGTGGAAGAGAGACTTTCTTCACACTGACGGAGTCGGCCAGCCACTTCATCCACTGTTGGTGCCTCTTTAGGTTTCCAGTCCATTACTGCTAGTGAGTTGGCGTACGATGATGGTGCACTTCGCACAAACTTCCGCCACATGGGTCGTGTGCACTGGACTTCATCAGGGTCTGTGGGTAACTGCGCATTGTCTGGGTCATAATAAACCAACTCCCGCACGGCTAATTCCCTCAGGTACTGGATACCTCGCTCCATGGTGGTCCACTTGCTTGGCCGACACACATACAACATCTTCACTGAAAGGATACCTTTCCTTCACACTTGACAGGAGTCTCCTCCAGAGGCTGAGGGCTTGTGTCTTTTTCCCAATTGCCTTGTCAATGCCCCCTTCCTTGGACAGGGATCCCAACTGTTTGGCCTCCCTGCCGTCTAATTCCAGGCTACTGGCCCCATTATCCCAGCATCGGAGCAGCCAGGTAATGATGTGCTCACCTGGACGGCGGCTGAAATCTTTTCTCATATCTCGCAGCTCACTCTGGGACAGGGATCGAGTGATTACCTCTGGTTCTGGCTCTTCCTCCTGTGATGGTCCTGGTTCATCATCATCCTTCACTAAGTGAACTGATTTCTTTGTGTATTTCTTCTTCTGTATAGGGGCGACTGATACTGGTACTGGTTGGTTTTCTGGTTCACCTTCAGTCCCTGTCACAAGGGTTTGAGTAGCTACAGTGTCTGTTGCAGGGATTCGGGTAGCCACAGGGGTTGGGGTAGCCGCTGTGCCTGTCACGGGGGTTTGAGTAGCCACAGTGTCTGTTACGGAGGCTGGGGCAGCCGTGGGGGTTGGGGTAGCTGTCGTGCCTGGTGTGGGGTCTGGAGTAGCCGTGGGGGTTGGGGTAGCTGCAGTGTCAGTGGGTCTGTTTTCCCTCTCTTTCCCCTGATGACACTGCCTACTATCGAGCAGTGTTTGGTAGATCGAGGCCAGGGCCCAACACAGTGCAGTAAGTTGTGCCTCCTTGGAATAGCCACGGCATTTTCCCTTCAAATATTCTATCACTTTCTCAGGGTTCTGTAGTTGTTCGGGGGTGAAGTTCCAAAACATTGGGGGTGAGAAGGTCTCTAGATACCTGCCCACACACTCCCACATGCCATGCCAGCCCTGACTATTCAGCCTCGGGGCAGGTGTCTGAGTGGTCTTCTTAAAACATCTTTTTGCAACCTTGAACAAAACTTGAAACACATTCAGGAGACATAATAATATGAGCACAGTGGCTTGAACATCCCAAGAATAATCAAAATTTTCAAAAGCTGCTGCAACTAGCCTATAGGGAAAAAGGGGAATGAAAGAGCAGGAGGAAGCATCCCCCTCTGTCTTCCCTGTAGATTGAGTGCGATTATTAATCGATTCAAAGAGATATCCAAGGTATGGGCATGACAGCAAAACCCAATACAAGTACCAAATTAAGCTCATAATCATTGATGTTATCATATCATAAGTTGATATCACACAGTACAGCAACATGAGAACCTGGACCCCTCTCCCAGAGGTGATAAACAGCAGCATTGCAAGGAATGCATACAGCAAGTAGGGGTTTAGATACCACAGCCACGTGAAGAAATAAAACACCATTGTGACCACCGGCTGCTTAAAATAATACAATAAATACTTATAACAACTTTGTTTTAACACACTCGGGGCAGATCTGTCGTTATCTCAACCCTTCGAGCCCCACGTTGGGCGCCAAAAAGGACTGTCGTGGTTTTACCCCAGCCGGCAGCTGAGCACCACGCAGCCGCTCGTTCACTGCCTCCCCCACCCCCGTGGGATGGGGAGGAGAATGGGAAGGAAAAGACAAGACCTGGTGGGTTGGTATAAGGACAGTTTACTAGGATAGCAAAGGGAGAGGGGAAGACAAAACCAAAACAAAACAGTACTTAACAGAGCATGCAAAACTGGTGATACAGAATGCAGTTTCTCACCCGAGGACCGTACAACTCAGACCGCACGCTCAGACCTGTCCCGAAACCGGACTGTCCCCGAGCCACGCGTCCTGGAGCTGCTACCGCCCCTCCCCGGCTAGCCCCCCTTTTATGCTGAGCATGATGTCACATGGTATGGAATACCCCCTTTGGCTAGTTTGGGCCACCTGTCCTGTCTATGTCCCCTCCCAACTCCTTGTGCACCCCCAGCCGTCCCACTGGCAAGGTGGTGCAAGAAGCAGAAAAGGCCTTGGCTCTCTGTGTAAGCACTGCTCAACAACAGGTCCACATAACAAAAACATCTCTATATTACCAACGTTATTTCCAGCACAAATCCAAAACATAGCCCCATACTAGCTACTGTGAAAAAGAAAAAAAAAAAATGAACCCTCTCAGCTGAAACCAGGACATTATCCACCCCTTATTCCATACTATTTACATCATGCTTAGGTCCCACACAATTCAATACATCCTCATTAACCACTACCACCTTTCTCATCCCTTAATAGTATACTGATATCATTCCCTTAGTCTGTGGACTACCCTCTGAAAATGTCAATAAATGTCCACAAAATGTCCGTTGAGTTCACTCGGCCCAGATCCTTGGGCTTCACTTATCACACCAATCTCTCAGGGCAGGAGCAATGATGTGTACTGTTGGACTCCTACATGCTGCCAATATCTCCTTTTCCGTTGGAGTGTAGTGGGCTTCAGATCCTCTGTATCCCCGACTCCAAAACCCCAGGGGTCGACCTCGACTCTCCCCTGGTGTTTTCTGCCAGAGACTCCAGGTAGGGCCATTCTCCCCAGCTGCAGTGTACAGCACATTCTTTACATCTGGTCCTGCCCGGACTGGCCCAAGGGCCACCGCATGAACTGTTTCTTGTTTAATTTGTTCAAAGGCTTGTCGTTGCTCAGGGCCCCATTCAAAATCGTTCTTCTTCCGGGTTACATGGTAGAGAGGGCTTACAATGAGACTGTAATTCGGAATGTGCGTCCACCAGAAACCCACAACGCCTAGAAAAGCTTGTGTCTCCTTTTTATTGGTTGGTGGAGACATGGCTGCTATTTTGTTAATCACATCCATTGGGATCTGACGACGCCCATCTTGCCATTTTATTCCTAAAAACTGAATCTCCTGTGCAGGTCCCTTGACCTTACTTCGCTTTATGGCAAAACCAGCTTTCAGAAGGATTTGGATTATTTTCTTCCCTTTCTCAGAAACTTCTTCTGCCGTGCTGCCCCATACGATGATGTCATCAATGTATTGCAGGTGCTCTGGGGCTTCACCCCATTCCAATGCACTCTGGATCAGTCCATGGCAAATGGTGGGGCTGTGTTTCCACCCCTGGGGCAGTCGATTCCAGGTGTACTGGACGCCCCTCCTAGGGAAGGCAAACTGCGGCCTGCACTCTGCTGCCAAAGGGATCGAGAAAAATGCATTAGCGATATCCATTGTGGCATACCACTTGGCTGCCTTTGACTCCAGTTCATATTGAAGTTCCAGCATGTCTGGCACGGCAGCACTCATCGGCGGTGTGACTTCATTCAGGCCACGATAGTCCACTGTCAGCCTCCACTCTCCATTGGAGTTCCACACTGGCCATATGGGGCTGTTGAAGGGTGAGTGGGTTCTGCTGATCACTCCCTGACCCTCCAGTTGACGAATCAGCTTACGGATGAGAATCAGGGAGTCTCGGTTGCTGCAGTATTGCGGCCGGTGCACCGTTGTGGTAGCGATTGGCACCTGTTGTTCTTCAACCCTCAGCAACCCCACAACAGAAGGGTCCTCCGAGAGACCGCACAAAGTACACAACTCTTCATCCGTCTCCAAGGCAGCTACGCCAAAAGCCCACCGGTACCCTTTTGGGTCCTTGTAATGCCCTCTCTGGAGGTAGTCTATGCCCTGGATGCACAGAGCATCTGGGCCAGTCACAATGGGGTGCTTTTCCCCATCATTCCCGGTTAGACTCACTTCAGCCTCCAACAGAGTCAACTGTTGGGATCCCCCTGTCACTCCAGAAATAGAGATGGGTTCTGCTCCTTCATGGCTTGATGGCATTAATGTACACTGTGCACCGGTGTCCACTAGAGCCTTGTAATCTTGTGGATCTTATATGCCAGGCCATTGGATCCACACAGTCCGATAAACCCGATTGTCCCTTTCCTCCACCTGGCTGGAGTTAGGGCCCCTCTAATCCTGCTCACAGTACTCGTTACTTGTTGCAAAAATGACTTAGAAGTCCCTTCAAGGGGGACTCATTAGTATAAGTAAGCCTTCCACTTGTTCTGGGGGACTGCCCACTGGAAACTCGAAAGGCATTTTTCCTGGAAGAATCCCTTTTTGTTACTGTTTTGTCTTACAACTCACGTACTCGTGCCTGTAGGATCAAGGTAGGTTTTCCATCCCATGTCCTCATATCCTCTCTGTGGTCAGTCATATAAAACCACAGGGTGCCTCGTGGTGTGTCCGCTCTGTATATTCTCTCTCGATCAGAGGAACACTTACTCCTTATAGGCGAGTAACTGGTCTGTACAGGAGTGGAGTAGGACATATCCTCTGAATTGCTGGACATCCTGGGACAGTTTCTCCATAGCTGAGAAGAGGGAGGAAGAGAGACTTTCTTTTTATTGCCAGAGTCATCCAGCCACTTCATCCACTGTTGATGTCTCTTTGCTTTTCCAGTCCATTACTGCCAGTGATTTGGCATACAATGACGGTGCGATCCTTAAAAATGCTTGCCACGTGGGTTGGGTACATTGGACTTCATCAGGGTTTGTGGGTAACTGTGCATTGTCTGGGCCATAATAAACCATCACCCACACAGATAATTCTGTCAGGTACTGGATAGCTCTCTCCATGGTGGTCCACTTGCCTAGCTGACATACGACATCTTCGCTGAAGGGATACCTTTCCCTCACCCTTGAAAGAAGTTGCCTCCAGAGACTGAGGGCTTGTGTCTTTTTCCCAATTGCCTTGTCAATGCCCCCTTCCCTAGACAAGGATCCCAGCTGCTTGGCCTCCCTGCCCTCCAGTTCCAGGCTACTGGCCCCGTTATCCCAGCAGCGGAGCAGCCAGGTAATGATGTGCATGCCTGGAAGGTGGCTGAAATATTTTCTCATATCTCGCAGCTCACTCAGGGATAGGAATCGGGTGATTACCTCTGGTTCTGTCCCTTCCTCCTGTTCTCATGATGGTCCCGGTTCACCATCATCCTTCACTAAGCGAACTGATTTCTTTGTGTATGTCTTCTTGAGACTGATACTGGTACGGGTTGGTTTTTTTGGCTCAGCTGCAGTGCCTGTCACAGGGGTTTGAGTAGCCACAGTGCCTGTCGCTCAGTTTTCCCTCTCTTCCCCCGATGGCGCTGCCTACTATTGAGCAGTGTTTGGTAGATAGTGGCCAGGGCTCAGCACAGTGCAGTAAGTTGTGCCTCCTTGGAATATTGCCACAGACTAAGGGAATGATATCAGCATATTATATTATATCAAGGGATGAGAAAGGTGGTGGTGGTTTATGAGGATGTATTGAATTGTGTGGGACCTGAGCATGACGTAAATAGTATGCATTAAGGGGTGGATAATGTCCTGGTTTCAGCTGAGAGGATTGATTTTCTTCATAGTAGCTACTATGGGGCTATGTTTTGGATTTGTGCTGGAAACAGTGTTGATAATAGAGAGGTGTTTTTTGTTATATGGACCTGTTGTTGTTGAGCAGTGCTTACACAGAGCCAAGGCCTTTTCTGCTTTTCGCACTGCCCTGCCAGTGGGATGGCTGGGGGTGCACAAGAAGCTGGGATGGGACACAGCCAGGACAGGTGACCCAAACTAGGCAAAGGGGGTATTCCATACCATGTGACATCATGCTCAGCATAGAAGAGGGGCTAGTAGGGGAGGGGCAAAACAGCTCCAGGATGCATGGTTCAGGGACAGTCTGGTTTCAGGACAGGTCTGAGCATGCGGTCTGAGTTGTACGGTCATTGGGTGAGAAACTGCATTGTGTATCACTAGTTTTGTATATTCTGTTAGAGTACTGTTTCTGGGTTTTTTTTCCCTCTCCCTTTGCTATGCCAGTAAACTGTCCTTATCCCAACCCACGAGGTTTTGCCTTTTCTTTCCCATTCTCCTCCCAGTGTAATAGGGGGAGTGGGAGGAGCGGGGGGGAGTGAGCTAGCGGCTGTGTGGTGCTCAACTGCCAACTGGGGCTAAACCATGACACAATAGCTACAGCATTTTCCTATTAATTATTCTATTACTTTTTCAGGGTCTTGTAGTTGTTCGGCAGTGAAATTGCAAACCATTTAGTGAGAAGTTCTCTAGATATCTGGCCATATTCTCTCACATGCCATGCCACCCATGACTATTCAGCCTCAGGGAAGATATCTGGGTGGTATTCTTTCTTACAACTATTTTTTGTAGCCCTAAACAAGACCTGAAACACCATCAGGAAACATAGCAAAAGGAGCATGCTGGCATGAACATCCCAAGTGGCTTCAAAATTCTCAGAAGCTGCTGTAACCAGCCTGAAGGTAAAAGGAGATGTGAAAGAGTGGGAGAAAGTATCTCTGCATTATTCTGCAGTATTGTGCACCTGGCACAGCATGAGAAGCTGAACTGTCCTTGACTTAGTGTAGACATTGCAACTACATAGAAACAAGTAAAAACATCAGTGTGTTATGAATATTATTCTCATACTAAATCCAAAACATAGTGTGGAGAACAACGCTTTAGCAAATAAAGACGGCGTGGGAAATGTGCGATTTCGACCTGTGCGCTAAAGCAGCAAAAAACAGCGGTTCAAAGAAAAGATATGCACAAAACAGGCCTTGCATTCTTCAGTAGCTCGTAAATAACATGTGACTGGCCGAATCCAGGAGATAAGGAGCTGAGAACAGACAGCCAGGCGCCTGCCAGGTGCAAGAGAAAAACAGAATAGCAGATCTTGCGGGGAACACGAATCGGGTGATGATTGGGGAATAAAAGACCCTCCCCTTTTAACAAGAAATACTATATAATCAGAAAATTCTGTAATAAAGTTGATTCTGTACTTGCACCCTACAGAGTCCATGCCTATCATACACCACAACATAGCACTATACCAACTACTAGAAAGAAAATCAACTTTATCTCTGCTGAAACCAGGATAGTATCCACAACTTTTTCCATACCATCTACCTCATGCCCAGGTCCTATACTTCCCAATACATTCCAATTAATCACTGTCACTTTCCCTATCTTTTGATTTGTTGTTGTGATTTTGCCCCAGCTGGCATCTAAGAACCATGCAGCCACTCACTCACTCCCGCCCAGTGATGTGGGGGAGAGAATCAGAAGAGTGACAGTGAGAAAACTCATGGGTTGAGATAAAGACAGTTTAACAGGGAAAGCAGAAGCCGCACGCACAAGCAAAGCAAAACAATCAATTCATTCATCACTTCCCATGGGCAGGCAGGTGTTCAAATACCAGTGAAAGTAATGATTCAAATGGTTGATCAAGATCTGAGCCTAGATTTTTCAGGGTCAGGTAACTTCATTTAGACAACTAAATCCCTGGTCAAGCTAAGGAATAAGTTACTTCTCAGAAATTTGCACCCTTCGATGCGAGTGCTGGTCTTCCTTTGATAATAGTGTAGGGCAAGAATTAGAGGCCAAGTTTTCTGCTAATGAAAGTCTCGTGAAAGAGAAGAAATAATGCTGACATAGAACTTTCTTTGTCCAACAATAGAATATGTACAAAACTCTTTTAGATTTATGAAGTCTCTTAAAGAGACAGCTAGGAAATGACTGTTCACTACGATTGCAATGGAAAAGTCTTTTCTATCATTATAAGATCTTTGTGATTTTTTAAAACCAGGATCATATGTTAAAAATGTATAAATCATTTATAAAAAGTTGCATTTTTAAAAAAATGTTGTCTATAATCTTTATCAATATTTGAAAGAGACTAAGCATTTTAACATTATATCTTACATTTTCAAACGAAAAGTAATTTTGATATCATAACAACATATATTGCTTAGAAAATGGTATTCAATATCAAGGAAGGTTTTTTCCTTTTTTACTTCAGAAATCTGTCAAAGAACAATTCTTTCAGAGAGGTTTCTGTTTTGATGAGTTGATTAATTTTTTAAAACCTGTTTGACTGCAAAATTCTTCATCAGCTCTAATGTTGACACTGCTGCTAATGACAAAATTCAATCACTTACTGTTGTGGTTTGACCCCAGCCAGCAGTTGAGCACCACGCAGCCGCTCGCTCACTCTCCACCATCAGGATGGGGGAGAGAATTGGAAGAGTGAAAGTGAGAAAACTTGTGGGTTGAGATAAAGACAGTTTAATAGGTAAAGCAAAAGCCATGCGCACAAGCAAAGCAAAGCAAGGAATTCATTCACCACTTCCCATGGGCAGGCAGGTGTTCAGCCATCTCCAGGAAAGCAGGGCTCTGTCACGCATAACAGTTACTTGGGAAGACAAATGTCATCGCTCCGAACACCGCCGCCCCCTTGTCCTTCCTCTTCCCCAAGCTCCTTATAAACTGAGCATGATGTCATATGGTATGGAATATCCCTTTGGTCAATTTGGGTCAGCTGTCCTGTCTGTATCCCCTCCCAACTTCTTGTGCACCCCCAGCAATCCTGATGGCAGGGAAGTGCAAGAAGCAGAAAAGGCCTTGACTCTGTATAAGCACTGCTCAACAACAATATGTCTATATAACAAAAAACATTTCTATATTATCAACACTGTTTCCAGCACAAATCCAAAACATAGTCCCATACTAGCTACTATGAAGAAAATTAAGCCTCTCAGCTGAAACCAGGACACTTACGCATAGCTTCCCACTGTGATCCTTTGAGGGGAGCATAAGCTGCTCCACCAGGCAGGCCTCAATGAGATGCTGGAGTGTGGAGTGATGGCCTTTTCTCCTCCCTCCACTCTGTGCTTCATATCCCCAGCACCAATAACACCAACGGCTCAGCTTCATTCTCCTGTATATTTTACATACTGTTAGCAGTAAAAGAGGCAGACTCCCAATTCAAGGAAAATTGACTGCTTTGAAATACAAGGTTCCTGGTTTGAGGTGAAAGTTAGAAAGCATTTGGAATTGCATAAAAGGTTGACCCAGCAGACAAAGGGTGCTCGAGCATGGAGCAGGTTTCCACAGAAGTTCGGGGGTCCCAGATCATTTGCCAGTGCTCTCTTTCAGCCTCAGACCCAGAAAAACCAGAGGGCAGATCCAGAGAGAAACTGAAATGCTGTGCAGATCCTTCAGACCTCTTCCAGGGACTGCTCCCATTACATAAAGCTTCAGAGAAGGAAGAGAACAGAAGCAGCCTCTACACTTATTTTGGGGCTATACAGAGCTGTAATTCATAATCACATTTGTGTGGGCTTTTTCACATATTACTGAGTCCTGCCTGTCAGTACCAAGCAGATCTAGTGACATCTTTTGGTACGTGCTCCAAGGCTTCTTAGCAGTGTCACTGAACAAACATAATATTGTCAAGGAATAACATTTCACAGGCAGCCAAGAGTTATTGCTTACAGCATTCTTTATGTCAGGTGTAGCTAAAAGAATGTTCCAACTGTCATGACTAAGATTTTGTTACATAGCTTTGGTTTAGCAGCAATTTAGGATTTATTAATATTTTTGAGATAGATCACAAGATTAGGTTGTATAATTATTAACAGCACTTAATCATCAGCCAATTTAACAGAGCAATTCAATGGAATTTGTTACAATCAAAATAGTGACTTAAAGATTTGAGAATGGCAAGGATCGTCTGAAGCTTACAGCAGGGTTCCACACACAGATGGGGGTTAAATCGAATCACATGTACAGACAGGCAGACAAATAATCCTGGATCAAATTACACACAAACAGACAGGCAAATAGTTCTGAACCAAATTGTGCGTGCGCACATACACACACAGAGGTTAACCTATGATTAGAATTTCCCTTTTCGTGAGTTTCATGAATTAGTCACTGTTATCTGCTGTCATTCATCAACCAGCAGTCAGTGAACCTCACGAAATCAGGCCTTTGAGTCCTCACGAAATCTTGGACAGATGATCTTTGAATCCTTGTGATATCTACCCTGAGAGGTGTCCCAGCTCAGGGGGAGATACTGGGTCACACAGCTTGCTGCGGTCCTGGAGAGCTCAAAAGGTCTCACTTTTGGATCACTATTTATAGGATCTCAAGATGATTGGCTTTGGTCAATATTCTCCATTCTGGCCACAGTTTGTGCTGAGTCATTCTGGTAGACAATTCAGACAGCAGGTGGCCCAGGGGGTGCCTGGCCACCCCAGCTCCAGGCTACTGCACTTGCGACCAAGATACTATCGCAATGGGAGTTTTTCCCAAAGTACGCATGGCTTATCCTGTTGTACCATTCAGGCAGCAGATGGCCCAGGTGTGGCCAGACTGCCTGACGGCCAAGTCACTGCACTTGTATCCAAGATAGCAGCACAATGGGGCTTATCTTGAGATCTCAGAGTGGCCTGGGGGGGCTGCGCCACCACACTAACTCTTCACCAGGAGTTCAGCTTGAGCATTAATTTATCTCTGTGCCTTTATTTTTTTCATACTAAATGTACATTCATGTCTGCATTCCCTGTTTCTACTCAACACCATGGGTCATTCTGCACCACTTCATGAAAAATAAATTGAATCATCCCCACTAATCTCAGTAGATAACTCCCCATAAAGATACAAATAGAAGAAACTCTTTCATATTTCTGTTCAGAAAGATGACGTGCGGAAAGCAGACTCCACAACTGAGAAGGTTGTAAAGTAGGTATGTTTATTCAGCGCTGGGCAGCACGGGGGGGTCACCCCACCACAGTCGTGCGCGCCTTACAGCAGCTTTTAGCTTCCTTATATGCTACAGAGTATTACATATTCATAATAGTTTCGCAAGATGCCTATACATATTCATAACCTTTCCTGTCTCATATTAAAATTAGCTCTTTCCCCGACTCCTCCTCCTGGCGCATGCGTAGTGTCCTCTAGTCAGGGTGGGCAGGGGTCTCTGATGATGAAGTAAATATCATCCCCTTCATAATCTTTCGACCTTCTTCCCTTACGCAGGCGCAGTACTCTCCCTGATCCTTTCCCAGACTGCAAGGTTAGTTTGTCTTGTAAGATGTTTCCTACTGTGTCAGGGATTCTGTCCTTGGTTCTTCCTCTCATCATTGTGATATGTGTAAACTATTCTTAATCACCCTGTTTATTTTAAGTTTACTTGTGTGGGAACAAAGTTCCTGCCTCCCTTATCTCAAAGAAGGCGGGGAGTATCCAAGATATCCTAAGTTTGGTCTGCAATTTACTAGGACATTTAGCCAAATTTTACAGATTCACATGGCTAAGATATTAACGTACTAAATTTTGGGAAAACTGAATTGAAACAGACCAGTCTATGAATCTTTTCCATATACTATCTGATAAACTATCTTTCTACCTGTATATGGAACCAAATGGATAATCATGGTGATGGGAAGGGAACATTCTCAGCAGAACGGTATGGCGATGGTTGGGTGATTGTGTTTCATTTGATGTTTGTGGTTGCTAACCAATTTGTGGCTGCTAATTATGTCCGTTGTATAGCCCTAAACTGACTTGAACGATAGAATAGATAAAGCACATAGTTGGCAGTGGATGCAAGTAATATTTTATTTTCTGTCAAAATCATGTCCTTTGACTAAACTTTGTTCATTATAATCTAATTATAATACCAAAACACACCTCCATTCTAAAAGCTACCCGCCTTCGAGGTATGACCACCCCTCACTGGGCATGCTCTTTGAGTTTCTTTAAGTATGTAGCTTTAAGTCAAAGTGAGAAAGTTCTTTACCAATGTGGTGGGTTGACCCTGGCTGGGGGCCAGGTGCCCACCAGAGCTGCTCTATCACTCCCCTCCTTCATTAGACAGGGGAGAAAAAGTACAACAAAAAGCTTATGGGTCGAGATAAGGACAGGGAGAGATCACTCACTAATTATCGTCACGAGCAAAACAGACTGAACTTAGAGAGGAGATTCATCTAATTTATTACTAAGCAAAACAGAGTAGAGGAAAGAGAAATAAAACCAAATCTTAAAACACCTCCCCCACCCCTCCCATTTCCCGGGCTCAACTTCACTCCCGGCTTCAAACTCCGCCTCGCCTCAGCAGCACAGAGGGATGAGGAATGGGGTTACGGTCAGTTCCTCACGCGGTGTTTCTGCCGCTTCTTCATCCTCAGGGGGAGGACTCATTGTTCCCCCGCTCCAGCGTGGGGTCCCTCTCACGGGAGACAGTCCTTCACGGCCTTCTCCAACATGAGTCTCCTCCACGGGGTGCAGACCTTCAGGAGCAGACTGCTCCAGCGTGGGTCCCCCACGGGGTCCCAAGTCCTGTCAGCAAACCTGCTCTGGCGTGGGCTCCTCTCTCCATGGATCCACAGGTCCTGCCAGGAGCTTGCTCCAGCGCAGGCTTCCCACGGGGCCACAGCCTCCTTCAGGTGTCTCCACCTGCTCCGGCGTGGGGTCCTCCACGGGCTGCAGGTGGAATCGCTACACCCCCTCATCCTTCCTCCATGGACGGCTGCAGGGGAACAGCCTGCTTCACCATGGTCTTCACCATGGGCTGCAGGGGAATCTCTGCTCCGGTGCCTGGAGCACCTCCTGCCCCTCCTTCTGCACTGACCTTGGTGTCTGCAGAGTTTCTTACATATTCTCACTCCTCTCTCCAGCTGCAAAACCTCTCCCTAACTGTTTTTTTTTCTTCTTAAATATGTTATCACAGAGGCGCTGATTGGCTTGGCCTTGGCCAGCAGCAGGTCTGTCTTGGAGCTGGCTGGCATTGGCTCTATCAGACACAGGGGAAGCTTCTAGCAGCTACTCACAGAAGCCACCCCTGTAGACCCCCCCCTGCTACCAAAACCTTGCCATGCAAACCCAACATAACCAATCACAACAGAGTAACTATGTGACGTAAATGTAATTTTGTAGTGATGTAAGTGTAATTTTGTAACCTAAGGGTATAAATGATTAAGGGATTGAAGACTAGGTGTGCATGTTAGGAGGAGAGATCCCCCATGTGCCCAGCACTGAATAAACCAATGTTGGCTTTCTAAACTGCATTTCTGTTTGGAAAGTTTTTATTGCCATTTGAGTGGTAACATGTAGAGGGATTTCTGTGCCAGTATACACTCAACTTCAACAAATAAAACATTTATCATAACATTGGAGAGTAATTCCAGTGGCTGTAGACATGAAAAAATCAATTTTTAAATTATGTATCATAGACAAACATTGTTTAGATAGAAACCTAATGTTATTTCTTTGAATTACCTTAAAGAAAAGTAAAATGTCAGAGGATATAATATGAATCTGAAGTCTTTGGTCAATATGAAATTTTCCCGTAGCCCAATCTAGTCTTTCTAAAGACCGGGACATTTGGTATATGTTATGTTCCTGGATTCCAAACTGAAATAGATGTAATCATTTCATAAAGGAAATATTTAACAGCAATTAATCTAAATTCAGTAAATAAATATAGTAAGTAAAGAAGTCACATGTAATAATCATCTTTAACATACAATTATATTACCTAGGTATTAGTGCTAAACTAGTAGAGGCACTTGTTTATCTTTAATATGACTAATGCCACTTCTGTAACATTCCTGTCACACAACTGGACCGTCAAGAATAACTGGGTGTATTTTCAACAACAGCCAATGATAAGGTCTGATATATATGACGTTTGGAGTAAACCTCCAGAACGAGCCGAAAATGCAAAGTTATATTCAACAGCGGCGTGTAAAGCTACCAGACCATTGTTTAATGTCTCCATTCTTTCTCCGATAGGTGGATCAAACCCCTTATTTATGAGCACCCAAGGGAACATACCAGCTGGAAATGTCACTTTCGACAAATACACCGGGACATACTCCTGTCATCGTTACCCATGGGATCCTCCGTTTCATCCATTGGCAAAACCTGATTTCTATGAAGCAAACTATTCTACTTAGTGGAACCCAGAATGGTGTATCCTACTCCCGAATAAGACCCATATAATCTCTCGAGATAGAGGTAATTTGATGTGGGCTTGGTCAGGGGCCAAAGTGGGATGAGTTTTTATAGAGCCCAAGTTTGATCCACCTGTCAGGGAAGTTGAGGGCCCCCTTTTTAATTGTTCTAAAACGTTCACTTGTGATTCAGGACCAGGAGATCCTCCCGAAACTTGGTTTATTGATAGTCTCAGAACCCTAATTTGAGAGACGTGCACATGCTGGGGAGATCCTTCAAAGGGATGGCAAAGTAGCGACAAAGCGTGTAATCTCACTTTGCCCAAAAGTGAAAATTTTATTAAACAAAACCGGTGTGGAGTACCCTTGACTCATTATCCCCTACAAGGGTCACCCTTAAACACCAAGCCTATTATATATGCTGCGAATTATACGGATCAATATACCTGTAAAACTAGCATATATCCAGCCCCTTTGGGGTTAGCATGGGGATGCTCCAATGGAAAATTTTATTCTTACTTAACATTGGAATATCATGCTGGCCTGAGGTGTGGATTGGGTATCCCTTCTTTGTGTCCATCCCGTGTTTTTAATTTTACAGTACCTTCCCGGCGATCATGTAGAGAAGCGGGAAGTAATCCAAAGGCTTGCCCCGAATGGACGATTAGTGGAGTCCAAACTCCCAATTATTATACTGCTGGGCAACTAGCTGCATTAATGTTTGAGAATATTTTTACCCCTTATGTGACCTTAAAACGACACCAATTTGTCCTAGAAAAATATTACCTGGGAGGTACATCTTTTGAGTAACTGGACATGGTATGCCTTTGGAGAATTAAACTTATAGATCCAACAGGTATTGAAGATGACCCTTCAGAATCGTCTAGCCCTGGATATGATACTGCTTAAAGAACAAGGAGTTTGTGGGATGTTAAATCTCACGGACGGAGAATGCTGCATCACCATACACAACGCTACTACCTCAATAGAGGAGGCTCGAACAAAAATGAAGGAGATAACAGACCAGACAGCGGAACTTTTTCAATCCATGCAACCAAAGGACTGGTTTGATGGCGAGACTCCGAACTCTTGGTTACAATCCATCCTACGATCCATGGGACTCACGGGATGGGGTGCATGGTTAATGAAAATGGGACTAACATTAGTTGTCGGTTTCATATTTTTAATGATTGGCATAGCTATTGTTCACTGTATGATTACCCGTGCCATCTCCTCCTTCTCTCCTTTCCTGTTCTGTTCGCTATGTGAAAATCACCCTAGAAGATGACCTCCAAGAAGAAGTCAAGACGACTGTTTGAGCCACGGGGTGGTATAGAGCTCCGGTAATGAGTGAATGTCATAAACATCCATTTTGACACAAGCAGGGACAA
Source organism: Balearica regulorum gibbericeps (assembly GCF_011004875.1). Taxonomy (NCBI): domain Eukaryota; kingdom Metazoa; phylum Chordata; class Aves; order Gruiformes; family Gruidae; genus Balearica; species Balearica regulorum. Next base: position 20,647,582 of record NC_046219.1, read on the forward strand.
ACAAACAGAACCTGCGGAGGCAAGATAACCATCTTGTGAGCCCACTCCCCTATTCCTGAAACATGCAAACAAAGACCACCTGTGTCCTGTGCGTGCGTGCCTGTGAAATGTCATCACTCAGTCATCCCTGAAGGGGGGAGGCTATGAGATCCCCAAGACCCCCACAACCCACCAACTCATTTCTAGAACATTCCTGAGCACATACTGCACCTGCTCAGTGATGACAGACCCCCACCTATGGGACGGGCACATTGAGGGGAAGCATAAGTTTTCAGTGCATGCCCACCACCTGAGGACTACAACTATGAGCAGGGAACATCGCTGGATCCAAGGGTGGTGATATCTTTTCTCTTTTCTCTTTTCTTTCTCTCTCTCTTTTCCTCTCTGCCACTCTCTTTGTCTCTAACTTCATTTTCAGCACATTAGGGTAATATTGTTACAAGTTTTGCCAAGCCTCTATCTTTTGTAGTTCTGCTGAGTTTTAAGTAAATTCATGATTTTTTTGAACCTCTAGAGTAATTGTCATTATTCCTGACTATCACACAGAGAATTAAAAAGTTAACCTCACCCTTACCCACTGAGTGGGACAGGACAGCACTATTTAAGAAGTCTACTTCTTTTAAAGATACTACATATCTCTGAAAAGTAAAAAGGCAGTCACTGACCAGTAGGATTAGCAATGCAACTTTTGAGATGGTTTATAGATTGGTTAGGAAAAGCTTTTGTTGAACTTGAGATACTAAAACATACAGTAACATTTTACATTTCACGAAGTGTCTGTGAAATATATCAGTTATCTCCCTTCTGCTGGTACTGAAAAATGAAGCAGAGACTGAATTCATCCTCAGCTCTTAAATGCACTGTAACTACTGTAATTGCTTGTGGGTATATTTGCATTTCAATTTTTCAGTGATAAATAAAAGTAATAGAGACAGAATCAGACTATTTCTTCTGTTGGCTGGACCAAGAACGACATCTCCGATGCATGATCAGACTTAAAGAGAATCATTGTTGTTGTAGCATCCTGAAGTCAAAGAAATGAAATATAGTCTTAATTCTTACTTAACGCATACATTGAGGGAAAACAGTGGTAACAGATTATTTTTTTTAAATCCTTTATCTCATAGACTTGGCAGTTTTTTCTTCATGTTTTAAAATATAAGTAATTTCTGTTTAAAAATAAATGCAATCAGTTTTCTGAATGAAATTGTTTGGCCCTCATGTTCTCCCATCTCAACTTTTCAAGTTATTATTTCATTCATTTAGGTATATAAGAGGAGTTGGAGAAGCATACAGGCTATGAATGTTTTGGAGATGGAGAAATGCTCTCTGTTGGAAGGACAGTCTAGTCTGGTAAATTGAGGAACTCGTATCTGTTGCAACAAAGTTTGGGGTTTTTTTTCACACTTCTGATTGATAGAAGTTTGTACCACCTCTTTTTTGGATTCACTATCTTGTAATTGTCCATAATATGTCTTTTAAAATGGAGAAATGCCATAAGCATATTGAAGAACCCAAGAGTATTGATAGCCCTTCTTCAACCATTGTGTCTCTGTCCTTTCTTTCAAGAGGAAGTGTCTATTCACTCTCAGTGTTCCCTAGACTATCATCAATGATTGTCCATAGAGAAACTGCAATTTCTGGCTCCCTCTGATGGTCCACTTTAGAATGATATACTCATAACTACCCATTCTGATGCAATATTCCATTTATAATTTTTTCATAAGTCATTCTTGGATATGAATACCATGGCTCCATTCCTTTACTTCCCTTCTCTGTTTCTGAGAGAGTGTTTTTGAGACACTTTTTCTCTTTAACTTTGGTATATGACTCTCCTGCCAGCCACTGGAAGATCTCTAATACTTTGTTCTTAAAATTGCAAATTAGCATTCTAGGGCTTTCTCTTTCCAGGTTTCCATAGCAACTCTTGTACAGCTTGTTCATTAGAGTTCTGTCTAACTGATCTCCTAATGTATTGCTTAATAGTAACTGTTAAGCACTCTTTTGTTTCCAGGTTATATTTAGGGTTCACATATTTGCATAAACGCATTTCATTAGCTGACACCAATCATTATTAGTAATTTTCTTTTTTTGATTTAAAATAATTAAACTCTAATTGAGATTTTCTGAATAGCAAATATTTATATCTTACTGAATGAGTTTTCTCTGCGAGCCTGGGTGCTTTGTTTCTCTGAGCAGCAAGAAAATTACAGAGCTTCAAAATGTTAATTAGAGAAGAAAAAAAGAAAGTGGGTTTTTTTTCCAATTGAAATGTAAATGTACAGCAACAATAGCTATAAGCCACAGGCAATATTTGATGACAAAGTTGTAATGGATAAATATCCTTTAAAAATCAGAGCAATGCACTGTCCAACTTGAATACAGTGGGATTTGTTTTTTTATTATGCATAATTATTTTCTGACATATTAGGCTATGGATGTTTAAAACCTCAAAGAAATCCTTTTTTTGCAATATGGTGCTGTCCAAAACTCTTCCTACTTAAGTTAGTCAGTTTGGGTGAATATTATTATAGTCAAATATAATTAATTCATTTAGTTCTGCATGAATTGCAAGCTGATTTTCAACTTACTGGAGTACATGAATATCAAACAATTCGCCCAGAGTCACATGATGAAGTTCAGAAAATCTGTGTTCACCAAGAACAATAATTTAAATTGTTTCTGGATAAAAACTGTTATGGAAAACAAGGTATATAGTTACAAGCAACTTTTCCTTAAACACACTAAAAAGAGCTAACCCATCAAACTTTCTCAAGCCTGAATGGAGAGTATGGAACGCACTCCATATGGCTAGATTCATGTTATACATACTATGAGTCTGGTTCACAAATTCATGTCAATCGATTACAAAATTGGATATTATAAAATAATGTTTTTCACTGACTTTTAATTGTCTTTCTGCTTATTCAAGTGCTTAGAGTTGATGGTTTTCAAGATTTGCTAATGAACATGAGAGCTTTAAGTCTGATTCTTTTACTATTTTGTTTTTTTTAAATGAGATCTGATATTCTCAAGCACAGAACTTTGAGAAAGACCTGTGAAAATAGAAAATATGGAATGATTTCTAAAGAATTTCCAAGACTTAGCAGGAACTATATGTTCCTAAAAACAATTGATTCCCTTCAGATCTCAAAACATTCATAAGCAGTTGTTCCTCTGAGTAGTCCAATGTAATATGTAGAGCTTGAACAAAACCACAATGCTGGGAAGAGAACTGAGACAGTCTATAGCAAAAACGAAAAGAAAGGTATTATGTTTGACCTTTTATTTCCTAATAAAATACTGGTAAAAATGCCTGCTGTTATTACTAGTGAACCTAATTGTTAAAGTACGTCACACAGATGTTCATGTACCCAAGAGTCAGGCCACTGAGGAACATCAGAACCACCAGCAGGTGGATCCAAGCTGCTAAGATTGAAGTGGCTCAGGTGGATTTGGACTGGCAATGTAAGGGTGAATTATTTATAGATTATGGTGCGTCCATGACACCTCAGGCGCACCAAGGAAGAGATGCAACATATAAATGGGCTCGTGATCGAGGGGTGGACTTGACCATGGACGCCATCTCACAGGTCATCCATCAATGTGAAACATGCCCTGCCATTAAACAAGCCAAGCGGTTAATTCCTCTTTGGTATGGAGGACGATGGTTGAAATATAAATATGGGGAAGACATGGCAGATTGATTACATCACACTCCCACAAACCTGCCAAGGCAAATGTCATGTACTTACAATGGTGGAAGCAACCACCAGATGGCTGGAAACATGTCCTGTGCCCCATGCCACTGCCTGGAACACTATTCTGGGTCTTGAAAAGCAAGTCCTGTGGTGACATGGCACCCCAGAAAGAATTGAGTCAGACAACGGGACTCATTTCCAAAACAACCTCATAGACACCTGGGCCAAAGAGCATGGCATTGAGTGGGTGTATCACATCCCCTGTCATGCACCAGCCTCCAGGAAAATCAAACAATACAATGAACTCCTAAAGACTACCCTGAGAGCAATGGATGTTGGGACCCTCAAACACTGGGACACACATTTAGCAAAGGCCACCTGATTAGTTAACACTAGGGGATCTGCCAGTCAAGCTGGCCCTGCCCAATCAAAATTTCCACGCCCAGTAGAAGGGGATAAAGTTCCTGTAGTGTGCATGAAGAATATGTTGGGGAAGACAGTCTGGGTTATTCCTGCTTTGGGCAAAGGCAAACCCATCCATGGGAATGCTTTTGCTCAAGGACTTGGGTGCACTTGGTGGGTGATGCAGAAGGATGGGGAAGTCTGATGTGTACCTCAAGGGGATTTGATTTTGGGTTAGAATAGCCAATGATTTAAATTGTATGATGTTGATGGCTAAATTACCCTGTCACTGTATGTTATCACTACTGCAATTGCTATATGCTGTAGCAATTGTATTAAAGTAAGAATTACCCAAATTAATGAAGGATGAACTTTGATGAAACTGAACCAATTGCAGCAATGATGGAACTAGAACTGAATGGAAGTGAACCGGAGCCCAGCATCTTCCTTGCAATCGATATCTTCAACCCACAGACCGTGGGCATGGGCCACGCCAGATAGACCAGCTGCTAGCTCCGGATACAGCATGCAACAATCCAACAGCACACACTATCTCTCCTGCCCTGACAGACTGTTATGACAAATCACAGAATCACAGAATTACAGAATGGTAGGGGTAGGAAGGGATCTTTGGAGATCATCTAGTCCAAGCCTCCTGCTAAAGCAGGATCACCTAGAGCAGGTTGCACAGTATTGCGTCCAGGTGTGGAGATTGAATATCTCCAGAGAAGGAGACTCCACAACCTGTCTGGGCAGCCTGGTCCAGTGCTATGTCACCCTCAGAGTAAAGAAGGTGTAAAGAGTCAAAGGGTTGGAGCAGCACTCCTATGAGGACAGGCTGAGAGAGTTGGGATTGTTCAGCCTGGAGAAAAGAAGGCTCTGGGGAGATCTAATTGCAGCCTTCCAGTACCTAAAGGGGGCCTACAGGAAAGATGGAGAGGGACGGTTTACAAGGACAAGTAGTGATAGGACAAGGGGTAATGGGTTTAAACTAAGAGGGTAGATTAAATTAGATGTTAGGAAGCAATTCTTTACTGTGAGGGTGGTGAGGCAGTGGAACAGGTTGCCCAGAGAGGTTGTGGAGGCCCCCTCCCTGGAAGTGTTTGAGACCAGATTGGATGAGGCTTTGGGCAATGTGGTCTAGTGGAGGGTGTCCCTGCCCATGGCAGTGGGCTTGGACCTAGATGATCTTTGAGGTCCCTTCCAACCCAAACCATTCTAAGATTCTATGATTCTATGATTCTATAATATATTTCTTATATTGAGATGGAACTTCCTGTGTTCCAGTTTGTGCCCATTGCCCCTTGTCCTGTCGCTGGGCACCACTGAGAAGAGTCTGGCCCCATCCTCTTGACATCCACCCTTTAGATACTTATAAGCATTTCTACAATTCCCTCTCAGTCTTCCCTTCTCCAGGCTAAACAGACCCAGTTCTCTCTGTCTTTCCTCATATGACAGATGTTCAAGTCCTCTAATCATCTTTGTAGCCCTCCGCTGGACTCCTGGACTCTCTCCAGTAGTTCCCTGTCTTACTTGAACTGGGGAGCCCAGAACTGGACACAATATTCCAGATGTGGCCTCACCAGGGCAGAGTAGAGGGGGAGGATAACCTCCCTCGACCCACTGGCCACACTCTTCTTAATGCACCCCAGGATACCATTGGCCTTCCTGGCCACAAGGGCACACTGCTGGCTCATGGAGAGCTTCCTGTCCACCAGGACTCCCAGGTCCTTCTCCACAGTGCTGCTTCCCAGCAGGTCAACCCCTAACCTGTACTGGTGCTTGGGGTTGTGCTTCCTTTGCCCTTATTGAATTTCATTTGGTTCCTCTCTGCCCAACTCTCTAGCCTGTCCAGGTCTCACTGAATGGCAGCGCAGCCTTCTGGTGTATCAGCCACTCCTCCCAGCTTAGTATCATCAGCAAATTTGCCGAGGGTACACGCTGTCTCCTCGTCCAGGTCATTGATGAGTAAGTTGAACAAGACTGGACCAAGCACTGACCCTTGAGGCACACCACTAGCTACAGGTATCCAACTCGAATCTGCACCGCTTATCACAACCCTCTAGGCCCTGCCATTCATCCAGTTCTCAACCCACCTCACTGTCCACTCATCCAACCCACACTTCCTAAGCTTGCCTATGAGAATGTTGAGGGACATGGTGTCAAAAGCCTTGATGAAGTGAAAGTAGACAACATCCATTACTCTCCCCTCATCCACCCAGCCAGTAAATGACATCATAGAAGGCTATCAGATTGGTCAGGCATGATTTCCTCCTGGTGAATCCATATTGACCACTCCCGATAACCTTCTTCTCCTCCTCCATGTGCTTAGACATGACATCCAGAATGAGCTGTTCCATCACCTTTCCAGGGATGGAGGTGAGGCTGACTGGCCCATGGATTTGTGGAAGTCATTTGCCTAAATATTATCTAACCTGATCCTCCTCAACCAAGGGCAGGTCTTCCTTTCTCCAGACTTTCTCTCCTACCTCCAGGGTCTGGGTTTCCTGAGGGTCAGTCTTAGGAGTAAAAATTGAAGCAAAGAAGGCATTCAGTAACTATGCCTTCTCTGCATCCTCTGTCACCAAGGTACTCATCTCATTCATCAGTGGGCCCACATTTTCCCTAGTCTTCCTTTTGCTGCTGATGTACTTGAAAAAAGCCCTTCTTGTTGTCCTTGACATCCCTTGCCAGATTTAATTCTAAGGGGGCCTTAGCCTTCCTTGTTGCATCTCTACATTCTCTGACTACATTCCTATATTCCTCCCAAGTAGCTACTCCCTTTTTCCACATTCAGTAAACTTCCTTCTTCCCTTTGAGTTCTTCCAGCAGCTCCTTGATCATCCATGCAGGTCTCCTGCCTCCTTTGCTTGATTTCTTACTCATAGGGATTCACTGACCTTGAGCTCGGAGGAAGTGGTGCTTGAATATTGACCAGATCTCTTGGACCTCCCCTAACTTCTAGAGCCCTAACCCATGGGATTCTCCCAAGCAGGTCTTTGAAGAGGCCAAAGTTAGCACTCCTGAAGTCCAGGGCTGTAATCCTACTTATTGCCCTGCTCCTTCCACGCAGGATCCTGAACTCCACCATCTCATGGTCACTGCAGCCAAGGCTGTCCCCAGCCTTCACATCCCCAACCAGTCCTTCCTTGTTTGTTAGTACAAGGTCCAGCAGCACCCCTCTCCTCGTGGGCTCCTCCACCACCTGTGTCAAAAAGTTGTCATCAATGCTCTGCAGGAACCTCCTGGACTGTGCGTGCCTGGCTGTGTTGCCTTTCCAGCAAATGTCAGGGTGGTGGAAGTCCCCCATGTGAACCAGGGCCTGTGTATCTTGAGGCTACTTCCAGCTGTCTGTAGGAGGCCTCATTGACTTCCTCTTCCTGACCAGGTGGCCTGTAGTAAACACCCACAACAGTGCCACCCATATTAGCCTGCCCCTTAATTCTTACCCATAAGCTCTCGACTCATTCTTCATCCATGCCTGAATGGAGCTCAATACATTCCAGTTGTTCTCTCACATAAAGAGCAACTCCACCACCTCACCTTGCTGGCTTGTCTTTCCTAAAAAGTACGTAGCTATCCATGACAGCATTCCAGTCATGCGAGCTATCCCACCATGTCTCTGTAATTGCAATGAGATCATGGCCCTGCATCCGCACTCAGACCTCTAGTTCTTCCTGTTTATTCCCCATGCGGTGTATATTGGTGTACAGGCATTTCAGAGAGGTAATCGAGCATGCGGGTTTCCCTGGAGGGTGTGCAAGAGGGTCCACCATAGCCATACACACCCTTGAGGTTGTTGGGCTTCTGGTTCTCATCTTGGGAGGCAGCTAAAGAACATTTGTCGCTGCTCTCGTCAGCCTGGCTTATTCCCCAGTTAGATGCAATGGCATAAGCCTTGCCACTTTGGACCCCACCCCCCGAGTCCTTCAGTTTAAAGCCCGCTTCAGCAAGTTGGCCAGTCTGCTGCCAAAGATTCCCTTGCCTCTTCTAGACAGATGGATCTCAAAGTCATGGACTAAATGAAGTCAACAGACATTTTAGAGGGATGGTCCATAGACTAAGGGAATGATACATATCAAAAACAGGAATCATAGAATCATAGAATCGTTTTGGCTGGAAAAGACCTTTAAGATCATCAAGTCCAACTGTAAACCTAGCACTGCCAAGTCCAACCACTAAACCATGTCTCTAAGCACCACATCTACACATGTTTTAAATACCTCCAGGGATGGTGACTCAACTGCTTCCCTGGGCAGCTTGTTCAAATGACTGATAACTCTTTCAGTGAAGAAATTTTTCCTAATATCCAATCTAAACCTCCCCTGGTGCAACTTGAGTCCATTTCCTATTGTCCAAAAAGGAAAAGTAGTGGTAATTAACTGGAAAGTGTAGGATCTGAGCATGACATAGATGGTATAGAATAAGGAGTGGATAATGTCCTGGTTTTCAGTTGGAATAGAGTTAATTTTCACAAGAAGCTGGGAGGGGACACAGCCAGGACAGGCGACCCAAACTAGCTAAAGGGATATTCCATACCATATGATGTCATGCTCAAAAGAGGCTGGCTGGGGAGAAGCAGCAGTTTCGGAATGGGCTGGGTGTCCTGTCGGGTGAGCAAATTGCATTGTATATCACTCACTTTGTATATTCTAAGTACTGTTGTTGTTATGTTCTTTTTCCTTTGCTGTCTTAGTAAACTGTCCTTATCCCAACCCACGAGTTTTATCTTTTTCTTCCGATTCTCCTCCCCATCCCACCGGGGAGGAGAAGGAGTGAGCAAACAGATGCGTGGTGCTTAGTTCCCAGCTGAGGCTAAAACAGGACAACAGTCATCCCATGTTCAGCTTAATTTTCTTTCCAAGCTGAAAAGTTACTGTTTCTCTAGTACAGTTCACACATGATCGTACCATAACAAACCATCTAGCCATTGCAACAGATGTGAAGGTACCTTAAATAATTAAATCAGGACTGGAAATCTCTCTCATCTAGTTTTATGTTAGCTTTCTGATTTATTTACTAAAAACCATACAACCCTGTTCATCTACATTCTTCTTCAAAAGCTGTTATTTATTTATTCATGTATTTAAAAATACATTTATATTTTAGAGTAAATGTACTTATTTAAAATAGACATTATTGAGAAAGAAGGGAAGGAAATCAGTATTTCAGTTCCCACTGTTTAAAGACTGACTCAATATTTTAAAAAGCTCTTTTCCTTTCTCTTTATTTTTCAGGTCTTTTGACTTACCAAAGGCAAGGTGATTCATGGTAACCTCATGCAGAAAACCTGTAGTATAAAAACACATGGGCTAACAAACTTCAGGTTTTGGGAGAGGGATTCTTTTTTGGGACTTCTAAATACATGACCTTTTACGTATGTTTAGAGAATTACTGTGTCATTGAATGTACATACACAAATATCCAAACAACTAAAGAAATATGCTTTTATGTTCATTTATGTGCACATACAAGCACACACACACATCCACCCCTCTATCTATCTGTCTATCTATCTACACATTTGCTGCTTATTCTAACAGATTGAAAGTCACAAGGTGTTGTGACTAGTCACAAGGTGTTACTAGTCTAACTCTAATAAAATAATGGTTTGTTGAAAGCCAGTATAAACTGAAGAAACCATGCTATAGACTAGAAATAAATACCTGAACCAGAGTATACATTTCTGCTTCTTTCAGAGTTTGGCTCCAATTTCTTGTTTTGTTTTGCTTTGATACTTAATATCGAACCCTCAGGAAATAACAATTCTACTTAGCACAGTGCTTATTCAGGGAAATTTAATCTCCCCTTTAGATTTGGGTGCTATAATAGGAATGCTGGGATGAACTGTGGTCTTCTGTTCACCTTCTTTCAGTATTTCAGTATTTCAACCTTTCCTTTTCCAAAGTAAATTTCTCAAATGTATGAGATTATTAATGAGAGTAGCTTTTTACTGTGTTCAACAAACATGTGTTCTTCTTGCCCATCTGTCCTTGCATAATTGTAGTTGTGCTTTTCATGCCAATATTTAGGGCTGTGTCAGCACTTACATTACAAACCCCAATTTTCAGGAGTTTGTAATAAGGCTAGTGCACTTGGAATTTGGCCGGAATTGGAGAGAGTTGAAAATCACACTAGTCAGGGCACTGAATCCAAAATGTGAGCAGTGATTTCTTTTGGGCTAGGTTCCGTACTTGGCAAGAAAGAGTGGCTGACAGCATGTTCAACTGAAGTAAGAGAGATCCAAGTGTCTGATAGTACAGATGAGCTTTATATAATGTCAGAGAACAGTCCAAGGGCAGGTCCAGCTAAGTAAGAAAATCTTTCATAAGGCAGCCAAATAATGTTCCATTTTTGGAAGGAGGCTAATGTGAAGAAAATAAAAAGAGGATGGACTCACAGCAGGGCTGGGTTTGTAGCTCTCAATGTCAACTCATTTATTCATGAAGAAATCCCTAACACAGAGCAATGAATACCTATGTAGAGTTCTGCAAAGGAGGACAAATTATTACATTATTGTGCTTGTTTTGGTTGGGATAGAGTTAATTTTCTTCATAGTAGCTAGTATGGAGCTATGTTTTGGATTTGTGCTGAAAACAGGGTTGATAATATAGAGATGTTTTTGTTATTGTTGAGCAGTGCTTACACAGAGCCAAGGCCTTTTCTGCTTCTCACACCACTCCACCAGCAAGTATGCTAGGGGTGTACAAGAAGTTGGGAGGGGACACCACCAGGAGAGTTGACCCCAGCTGACCAAAGGGATACACCATATCATATGATGTCATGTACAGCATATATAGCTGGGGGAGTGATGGCATTTGTCTTCCCAAGTAACTGTTATGCATGATGGAGCCCTGCTTTCCTGGAGATGGCTGAACACCTGCCTACCTCTGGGAAGTGGTGAATGAATTCCTTGCTTTGCTTGCATGCGTGGCTTTTGCTTTACTTATTAAACTGTCTTTATCTCAACCCATGAGTTTTCTCACTTTCACTCTTCCGATTCTCTCCCCCATCCCACCAGGAAGGAGTGAGTGAGTGGCTGTGTGGTGTTTATCTCTCAGCTGGGGCAAAACCACAACAGTTATTTAAAGAAAAATGAGTCTATTTTCAAAAGTGACTGGTGATTCTGAGAGTAGAGTCTCATAGAGTGGATTCAGCTTGATTTTAGGGGTTTTTTTGCTGTACGTTGAGGACTTTCTAAGATCCTTTGTACAGTGCTTGTTAATCAGACAGCACTTTGACTCTCTAATAACTGAAATCCAAATAACCCCAAGACACGAAGAGAACTCTTGATTATTGTCCTGGTTTCAACTGAGACAGAGTTAATTTTTCTTTCTAGTAGCCAGTATAGTGCTGTGTTTTGGATTTAGTATGAGAATAATATTGATAACATACTGATGGTTTTAGTTGTTGCTAGGTAGTTGTGTCTACACGAAGTCAAGAACTTTTCAGCTTCTCATGCTCTGCCAGGTGCACAAGAAAATGGGAGAGCATAGCCAGGACAGCTGACCCATACTGGCCAAAGGGATATTCCCTACCATATAATGTCATGTTCAATATATAACTGGGGAAGCTAGCGGGGAGACAGATTCACTGCTCAGAAACAGATGGAGAATCGGACTGTTTTATTTTCCTTTTGCATGCAGTGAGCAATTGCATTTGTGCATCACTTGTATTATTGTTATTATTGTTATTTTTACTGCTGTTGTTGTTATTTTCCTTTGTTATCCTATTAAACTGTCTTTATCTCAACCCACGAGGTTTTTTTTTCCCATTCTCCTCCCCATCCCCTTGGTGGGAGAGGGGTGAGCGAGCGGCTGCATGGTGCTTAGTTACTGGCAGGGGTTAAACCACGACAGTTATCCAGGATAAAAAAAGAGTGGGATAATCCAAATAAAGAAAAGATATAGATACTGCAAAATGTACGTAAATTAGGTTGTAAGAACATGATGTATTTAGTATTTTTTACCTTCAGAGAAGGAAATTATGACATAAAGGCAGAGACAAGGCAGAGACAAAGGTAAAAAGATGGGATCATTATTAAAGTAGAATTATCTACAAGCTGAATAAACTCCTCTTGGGTAATAAAGAGGTAACTGCATAATAAACACAAATAAACGAATTTATAATCCCAAGTGTTCACTGAAATATTTGTAAGTTTTTTCATGGATACACATGGTCACAGGCTTTGCTCAGAGTAATTAATGTTCCAGTTTTTGACTTCTTGGCAGGGCTGAGTTATGGTTACAAATTTTTATCCTGTGAGAGAAAACAACACAAATCCAGGATAGCACTGTTTACTTACTAGTATACTGTTCTTTTTTTTTTTTTTTTCTGTAGCTGTGACATTACTGGGAAATCTGAGAGATCTGCATGATATTGGAGAAAAGAATAGATTTTACTCTAAATTTTGTCATGTTGCTATATATTTTATTCCATTACTGTATAGTTGGTGCAGTCTCAAAGGTTCTTTATTAAACCACCGAATGGAACAAATAGAATTTAAAATGTCAATTTGCTATTCCAGTGTACTAGTGAATTGCAACTATGCCAAAGATGTGATTTATTTATTTATTTATTTTTAATTGGGTTTTTCTCAGCTGCTTTACTTAGAAGATATACATATGTTGAGTAACAATGTTCAAAAAATACATGGCTGGAACCAGACCTTGAAAATGAAATAAAATAAAATTAAAAATTTGAGCTGTGCTGTGCTCAGTTCCTCAACTAGCTAGTTTGGTTATACATGTAGAGACTTGATTTGAAATGATCCGGTTATTGCACTTCCTGAGTGACTGCTTTATTTATGCCACCTTCAAGCTTGCTGAGTTCTAGTTTATCAGTTATCCAGTCTTCTTTCAATTATCAGTTTCTCAACAACAGTCAGATCTTAAGGTGATGCTTTTTTTTTTTTTTGAATTTGAGAGAGTTAAAGCCACATGCATATGCAGCTAACACAGCTCAACTTGTTAAATAGGTGTCTGCCACGCTGCAGTAATTCAATCACTTTATCATATGTTTCCATACCTGTCTTTACACAGTTTGCATTTATATCTATCTAGACATACTCGACACATCTTTTTCCACTCCTTCAACATTTCTCTCACATTATACTCACAGGCAGCTCCAATTTCTAATTATCTTTCTTTACATAATAAAGATAAAATTAAAATTGCCAGACCTGTTCCCTGAGAGCCAGATTCTGTAACTGGAAAGTCAATTATCAAATTTCTATAGAAATTCAGAGGGTTCAGGACCAATATTTAAATGCAATGTCTATCATAAACTCCTTCTTTTGATCTTATTCAATTCTCCAGATATTAGCCCGGATCTCAGGTAGCAAGCCACCATTATACCTCTGTGGTCAGGAAAACTGCATCAATTGATGCCACTTTAGGACTGGCTATCTGTATTTACCCTGTGGTATTAATGACACTCTATCAAGATCAAAAGTCTAATTATTAATTTATGTTGTAAACTCTAACTTAATAGAAAGCTATATTGGGATATGAACCCATGTATTCCATGTCATTGGTAAAATGTGGTGATGCATTATTAGTGAAAATTGTTTACAGTATTAACTGAGTATCTTCATGGTGACCACTAGCTAAGAAAAAAATATATCTTTAGAAATGACCATTATTTTGAAACAAGTTTCTGGCAGCCATACAGGGGGCAGGGGTAAGACACCTGAAAGACAGCAGTAGCATCAGAATTTCTTTAAAGAGCATTAGAAGTCTATTCCTCCCCTCTGCTTTTCAAGAGACAGTGAGACAGAGTGCATTACCCTGAAGCTTGAAAAAAAAGAACAATTACTTATAGCTAACCATGGAGTAGTTCATGGGAGTTGTTTTTGTGTGTCTGTGGATCATTGACTGGTTACTACAGTGCTGATGCAGCCTGAAGAGATGCAGGGCCTGAGATGTTTTATCTCTTGTCAGAGCTCACTTCAATTAAATTAATGGATCCATTCAACTCCCTCTTTTCTCTTTTAGCTGCATCACTGCTGAATGAATGTATTAAAAAGATCTTAAGTCTCAAGATGGTACATCATGGTATTAGCCAGGGCACTCATTTCCCTCTGTCTTCTTTTTTTCTAAATCAAATAATTAATGAGATCTCTACCTCAATAGAGCACTTCATCAATATTTTGCAGCAATAGAAAAAAATGTACTTTTTGCTCTTGGAGGAGCTTTTATCTCCATCTGTGTAGGAATTGTTGGGCAAATGTTGTAATTCTAAAATGACAAAATATTGACTATTTTTTTCACTTTGCTCTTACTTTCTGAGAAAAATTATTCTAAAGGCTTAGGTACTGACCACTAGATAAGCAAAGTATCATGCTTGCTTCTGCTATAAAAATGGGTGCTGTGTGAATTTTTGGCATGGAATAAAATTTGATTCAAATTCAGTTATTTGTAGAATATGTAATTGCAAAGGATTATATAACTAAGTGTATCGGGTTTGCATAGCAAGGTTTTGGTAGTGGGAGGGGCTGCAAGGGTGCCTTCTGTGAGAAGATGTCAGAAGCTCTCCCCATGTTGAACGGAGACAGTTCCAGCAGGCTCCAAGAAAGACTCACCACTGGCCAAAGCTGAGCCAGCCAGCGATCTTGGTATCACCTCTGTGATAACATATTTAAGAAAAGGTAAAAACTGCTGTGCAACAGCTGGGAGAGAGGAGTGAGAAGATGTGAGAGGAACAACTCTGCAGACACCAAGGTCAGTGAAGAAAGAGGAGGAGGAGGTGCTCCAGGCACCAGAGCACAGATTCCCCTGCAGCCCGTGGTGAAGACCATGGTGATGTAGGTTGTCCCTCTGCAGCCTATGGAGGACCATGGTGGAACAGATATTGACGCTGCAGCCCATGGAGGACCCCACACCAGAGCCCTGAAGGAAGCTGTGGCCATGTGGAGAACCCGTGCTGGAGTAGGCTCCTGGCAGGAACTGTGGCCCTGTGGAGAGAGGAGCCCATGCCGGAGCAGGTTTTCTGGCAGGACTTGTGACCCTGTGGGGGGACCCACGCTGGAGCAGTCCATTTCTGAAGGAACTCATCCCATGGAAGGGACCCATGCTGGAGCAGTTCGTGAAGAACTGCAGCCCATGGGAAGGACCCACATTGGATACGTTCATAAAGGACTGTCTCCCATGGGTGGGACTCCATGCTGAAGCAGGGGAAGAGTGTGAAGAGGCAGAGACAAAGCATTATGAACTGACTGCAACCCCCATTCCCCATCCCCTGCACTGCTCTTTGCAGTGTTGCATAGTTTTACTGGATGCTGTGTGCTATTTAGAATTATAGGGACACAGAAAAGTCTCATTTATTTTTTTTAAATAAGCTTGTAGCTAGTGTCCTTGTGGTAAGAAGCTTGAAAAATGCAAACAAACTACCTCCTTTTTAATGATTTAAAAATTCAGAATGTAAAAAATATAGAAGCTTAGCTATAAGAAAACTTATGTTAACTAGAAAGCTGCTTAAGGCCTAGAACTGTTTTAAAGCCTATAATCGTGGGAAAGGGGTTTCTAATCAAGGTAACAGGTAATGAAGCTAACTGACCATGGCAATGTACAATGCTGCTACGTTCCTTGTACAGTCCCTACCCAACCGGACAATAGGCCCGGGAATATTAATCTTATGAAGTAAGTTGTTATGGACAAGTGTATCCACAGCAAGGATACTGCGCATGCCTGCAAGAAGAGGGTCATCCAGCGAACACGGGTGCGAGACCACTGACGACCACCAGAGACCCCTGAGGACCACCGACTCAAATCACTGAGCATGCGTGATGGGGAGGAGAATATGGAAATGGATTCCAAGAAATGATTATCATAGGACTGCCTTTTCTTGGAAAAATAATGAATATGTATATTTTGATTCTATATAACCTGTGTGTTGGTGATCACCTGGCATGCACGTTGGGTGGAGCTATTTCCCCCGTGCATCCAGCGCTGCAATAAAGCAAACCTAGGGCAACTCACGTCTGGTAGATTTTCTTTAACAGATGGCACCCCAGATGGGACCCTAGGACACAAGAAGAAGAAGCACCAGTTAATTCTCTGGACAAACCCGTGACCAACGCTCGTTGCCGGCAAAAATAGGTGAGTTCACCTAAGAGACTTGGACACGGGTGTTTCCAGATGATACTGGGAGTACTCTTGTGTTTAAACTTGCTAAAAGATTTGGTAAGAGGAAAAGAAGTAAGAAATGGGAAATACACCCAGCGTTGAAAGGGGGACACCCCTTGCTGAGGTTTTGGAAAATTGGAAGAAGGTTTATGGGGCACAGACTTTGCAAAAGAAAAGACTGATTGTGTTGTGTCAGGAGGAATGGCCATTCCTAACTCGAACTCGAGGGGGAGGACCTATGGATATTTGGCCTCCCAAAGGAACTTTTAAGCCCCATAAGTTAAAGTTTTTAAGGACTATTTTAGAAGATACTGCAAGTCAAAATATTGATTATTGGTATATTTGGTATGATTGGTCTTGTCAAAGACGTAAGCCATCTAAACCACGGGTAAGCCCACTTCCCTCTGCCCCCGAGGCCGAGGAAACTGACCTTCCCCAAGCAGGGATGTTTCCCATGAAATTGGATTACATCCCAAATCCCAGAGCAGGACCAGGAGCTCCTCCTGAAGTTCCTGCAGTGACTGCTGTGATGCGCCACGAACCTTGGAAACAAGGTGATTTGATTATGTGGCAAAGCAAAATGCCAAGATTAAGAGATGATGCGGAAAAATGTGCGCAAATGCTATCTGGAATAGTCACTGATTACACATCTAATTGGAGTGACATGAAAACTTTGTTGAGAGAACTATTCCAGATGGATGAGCGAGATAAAATTTTTCAAAAGGACCGAGAAATTGCTCAGAGGGGTCAAGGATTAAATCCCTGGCCCACTGAGGACCCCAATTGGAATTTAGCCACAACCGATGGAGTGCAAGCTTATCGGGCAGCCATCGGACAATTATTGGAGGCCATATGGCAATGTGGCGAAAGAGTTACAAATTGGACAAAGGTCCTTGAATGCAGACAAAAACCTGATGAACACCCCAGCGATTATTGGATAAGATTGAAAATTACCTTGTTGAAATACGGGGGAATGACTAGAGAAAATTTTCAAGAACCATTGGCTATTAGTGTATTTGTGGAGCAGTCTTCTCCCGATATAAATAAGTATTTTAAAAAGCACATGCCTGGGTGGCAAGGGGAAACCCTGACTAAAATACTGAGTATTGCTGCATTTGTTTTTGATGGTAGAGATGAAGAAAAACAAAAGAGAGAGAACGAGAGAAATAAACAGGAAAGAAAACGAGAGCGACAGGAAAAAGAGAGAGAAATTAGTTTGTTGGCTGCAGCAATTACACAGAATTATCAATCAAGAGGAAGGGGCAGAGGAATTTCAAGGGGAACTCCAAGAGGAAGGGGACGTGGGGGAAGGGCTCCCTTTCTTTCTTCTCTTAACCAATCTAATCCTAATACTTTAGAGTGTTTTTATTGTGGGAATATAGGACATATCCAGCGAGAGTGCCCACTCCGCCCAGTAAGTGCTGGACGAGGATCAAATCCACCGTATCCACCGCGCCCTCACTCACAATAGAAAATTAATGAGCTGAATTCCATGCTTGCCGAAGGACTGTGAAAATGTCGAATGAAGGAGTGAAGGTAAATGAGTATGGACAAATTACTGCAAAGGTAAACGGACTTTTTGTTGAATTTTTAGTAGACACAGGAGCAACCTTGTCTCTTTTGAATTACGCACTCCCACAAACATTGATTTCTAAAGAGAAGGTACTTATAAGAGGGGTTGTTGGACAAGAAATAAAATCTATTTCAACCCCACTTCCAATTATCATTGCAGAGAAAATGGTATGGGGAAGATTTGTGATATCTCCAAATTCACCTGTGTCTTTGCTAGGATGTGATCTTTTGCAGGAATTTGGTACTCAAATACTCCTTGCTCCGGCTGGAATCAAATTAATAATCATGGGATCAGAAATTGTGCAAATTCCACAAGAAGAAGAATCGGCTTTTAAAATCCCAAAAGGACTTGAAGCAGTTCCCTGGGAACTATGGAGCAGCTCTGGTGATGATATAGGATTATTGTTATCTGCAGAACCGGTAATAATTAAAACAAAAGGAGGGTCACCTCCATCAATTAAACAGTACCCGATTGCAGATGAGGCTATCCCAAGTATTCAAAAACAGATTGCAGTTTTCTTAGAAAAAGGAATACTCAAGGAATGTCAAAGTCCATATAATACTCCAATCTTGCCAGTAAGTAAACATCGATTAGATAAAGATGGGGATCCAGAATATAGATTTGTTCAAGAGCTCCGTGCAGTAAATGAGCATGTAATTTCCCCACACCCTGTTGTCCCTGACCCAAATTTAATTCTTACCCAAATACCTGTATGGGCACAATATTTTACTGTTTTGGATTTAACAGGAGCATTTTTCAGGATACCTATTGCTGAAGAAAGTCAATTGATTTTTGCCTTCACTTGGCAAGGAAAACAGTTGACTTGGACACGCTTGCCACAAGGGTTCACTAGTTCACCAACCATCTTTTCTCAAATTCTCAGAAACGATCTAAGAGACTTAAAATTTTCTGGGGGTTCTGTTTTGATTCAATATGTTGATGATTTGTTACTAGCAAGCCATATGGCTGAAGATTGTATGCGGGATACTGAATATTCGTGCATCCAACTTGCAAAAAAGGGTCACCGTGCATCTCTATCCAAACTGCAACTCTGTCAACAACAGGTAAAGTATCTGGGGTTTATTCTTAAACCAGGGAGAAGTAGATCCAGAACGGGTAAGAGCTATACAAGAAATTCCCAGACCAGTAACAAAGAAACAATTAAGGGGATTTTTAGGACAAGTAGGATATTGTAGGCCATGGATTCCTGGATTCAGTGAAATAGCGAAACCTCTTAATGAGGCAACAAAAAATGAGGAAGCAGAACCAATAGCTTGGGGTCCTGAACGAGAAAAAGCCTTTCGTGCATTAAAGGAAGCATTAATGCAAGCTCCAGCTTTGGGGCTTCCAGACTATTCTAAACCCTTTAAACTTTATTGCACAGAAAACAAAGGAACAGCAAATGGAGTTTTAGTTCAAACTTTAGGGCCACATGAAAGACCTATAGCCTATTATTCTTGCACATTAGATTCAGTAGCAAGAGGAACTCCGTTTTGCATAAGAGCTGTGGCTACCGCTGCTGAGTTAGTAGAAAAAAGCCAGAACATAGTCTTGGGACATCCCCTAGTAGTCTATGTGCCACATGAAGTTGAAATATTATTGAAACAATATGCCGAGAAAGCACTTTCTCCACAAAGAGCGCATAAATATGAACTAATACTTCTGCTTGCTGACAATTTAAGATTGGAAAGATGTAACACTTTGAATCCTGCCACCTTAATGCCACTGCCCACGGATGGAGAAAAAGATGAACATGATTGTGAGCAGGTGATCAAAATGACGGGCAAACCACGAGACAACTTGTGAGATCAACCTTTGGATAACCCAGATATGAACCCGTTTACTGACGGTTCCCCCTATTATGAAGAAGGATGGAAATGTACTGGGTTTGCTGTTACCATGGAAACTAAGGTATTGTTAGCAGGACTTTTGCCTCCCACTCTAGGTGCTCACAGCGCAGAGATCGTCGCCCTCACGAAAGCTGCACAATATGCGATCGGAATACGGGTTAATTTATATACTGACTCTAAGTATGCGTTTGGAGTTTGTCATGCTACAGGTATGCTGTGGAAAGAAAGGGGATTTCTCACATCAGCAGGTAAAACGATCACCCATGGACAACAGATTAAAGAACTCCTGGAAGCGATCCAATTACCATCTGAACTAGCAATGATATATATTAAAGCACATACCAACCAAGAGAATCAATTGGCAAAAGGGAACGAGCT
This sequence comes from Balearica regulorum gibbericeps, assembly GCF_011004875.1. NCBI lineage: Eukaryota > Metazoa > Chordata > Aves > Gruiformes > Gruidae > Balearica > Balearica regulorum. Next base: position 20,667,611 of record NC_046219.1, read on the forward strand.
CGCGGACCAGGCTGCAAAAGCGGCAGCCCGACAAGTCATCTTTGCAATGACGTTGACCCATCAAGCAGAACTTGACCTGGAATTACCAGACATGCAGAAATTGTATGAGGAACTTCCCGAGGAAGACAGCCAGCTCTGGGAGAAGCTGGGAGCTGAACAGCAGAATGGACAATGGACTCTAGGGGGGAAACCATTACTCCCAAAAAGGTATTTAATACTGATCGCGCGATGGCACCATGAGAAAACCCATGGTGGACCTGAAAATATAGCTTTGAGAGTACAGAGACTGTGGGCAGCACCAGGGATTTATGCTGCTATTAAGAGAGTTTGTGAAGGGTGTCGACTGTGCAAACAGTATGCCTCTTTGAAAATCAAGGCACCAGCAGGAAAGCGACCTCCAGCAACATATCCTTTTCAAAAACTACAAATTGACTACGCGGAGATGCCTAGGGCTATGGGATATGCTTATTTACTTGTGATCATTGATCAGCTTTCGGGCTGGGTGGAGGCTTTCCCAACTCAAAAGAATGACTCAAAAGCGGTGGTTAAAGCTCTGTTAAAAGAGATAATACCTAGGTATGGAGTTCCTGAAATAATTGACTGGGATAGGGGAGCGCATTTCTCTGCTGCAATTTTAGTGCAAATTTATCATTCATTAAATATCAAGATGCAATTGCACACACCTTATCATCCACAATCGTCAGGACAAGTAGAAAGGATGAATAGGACGATCAAAGACAAATTAGTTAAGACCTGTAAACAAACTGGCTTGAAGTGGCCAGAAGCATTAAATTTAGTACTTTGGGACATTAGAAATACACCGAGGCAACCAGTAGGTGTATCTCCAGCAGAAGTTTTATTTGGGAGAATTTTAGCAGTACCTGGAACTTATATTCCAGCAAAACCAAGCCTTTTGGATGGAGATGAACAGGTAACTCAATATTTACTGTATTTGCAAAATTCTTTTATGCAATTACGAAATCATGCTTATTGGTATCAAGGGATAATGCCTGAGATTCAGGTACACAATATTCAACCAGGGGATAAAGTATATATAAAGAGTTTTAAACAGAAAAATAGATTTGAGCCCAAATGGGAAGGACCTTACATGGTGTTATTAACCTCCTTTTATGCTGTAAAGGTACAAGGAAAAGAGACGTGGATCCATCACTCACATGTGCTTAAAGATTCCGCGACAGAATGAAAATCAACGCACTGCTGTACTTGCTGATTTGTTTTCTCTTGAGTAAGACTGATACCTTGTGGACAAAGTTCATCCTGCGATACCGAGATGCAATTACAAAAGGAACCATAATACAATATAGTAATACTAGTCTCTGGGAGCAAACCTTTTGTAAAGTTTGGGGAACTAAGAATGCAAAAGGGGAAAATATTGTAGCGGGTAGAAATACTGAGATTGTATGGAATCCTTTTTTTAATCCTAATGTTTTTCCAGAATTTTGTGTTGGATTTGTGATGGGAGATCCTGAGAATGGAACGGAATCATCAAGAAGTTATACATGGAAAATGTATCCCTATCACACATATATATATGAGCCGCAAACAGGAACAGGAACCTGGTGTGTCAACCATCACTTATGGGTAATGACAGAGGGTAAACACAATGATTGGTATCAATTTGAATCTGACGAGTCCATTCTTTTTTGTAATGTATTACATTATCAAAGATGGGTTTAGGAATTTTCCAGTAGCACATGATTATGAATTTCCATGGGGTTTTCAAACTGGCATTTCTAATACTGACAAAATAATGACCAAATCTAGATTAAGTAAACGAAGTTTAGTTGGAAACGAAGAGGAAACTTTTTGGTTAAATAACACTCACGTTTCCTTAATGAAGTCCTTTGCGAAGAATTTGAATTATACTGAATGTTGACTTTGTGCATCTTTACCAAAATCTGTAGGTCGAGGGTTTGATTTAATTGGTATTCCAATTCCGAAGGATTCAGTTTGGGAAAAGTTTTGGAGAAATACCTCTATAACGACTAAATATGAGGAGCAAATATTAACCATCAGAATTCCTCCTTTAGACGAATATCATAACATCCTCTGTGTAGAGAGATGTTACCCCCCAGAGAGTTGGACTCGGCAGTTTTGTCTTAACCACTCTTTTGTGGGAAATTGGACTAAATGCAACACAACTAATCATATTAAATCTCGCTTGAGCTGGGCTTGGAGGGGATCAAAGGCACTGGGAGTGTTTTGGTTATGTGGTGACAAAGCTTATAAAGTACTCCCACCACACTGGGGAGGAATTTGCACTCTAGGATTGGTAACTGTGGATTTACAAATTCTCCCTAAAACTATAAATGTTCCAATCTGGCATCGCACCTTTTTAACTCGTGTTAAAAGGACCAATAACCCACTAATAGAAAAACCCTCAGGATTTCACTCTTTTCTCCGATGGTTCATACCATCTTTAGGGGTGAGTGAACTGGAAAAAGCGATTTTAAACATATCGGGGGAAATTGAAAAATTGGCAAATTATACCGCTCATGGGTTAACAACCTTGCAAATTGAAATTGCAGAACTCTCAAAAATTACCCTACAAAATCGTATGGCCTTAGATATGATGTTAGCATCACAAGGCGGAGTTTGTACAATGCTAAATGTGAGTTGTTGCATGTAGGGGAATTATTCAGGAATTATTCAGGAATTATTCAGGGGAATTATTGACTGACGTACATAAAATCTGGGAGATTAGTTCTCAAATGCGACAAGTACAAAAAGACGATACATCTTGGGGTTTTACTGATACAGTGTCGTGGTTGACTTCCTGGGCTCCTGATTTATCTGTGTGGCTCAAAAAGGCACTTGCTGTAGCAGCCTTAGTGATGATAGGGATTGTATGTATAATAGTGATTTTTCAATGTTGCATAACCTGTTTTTCTAGTATAGTAGCAAAATTACAAGGAGCTTGGAGGTATAAATAATTGCAGGGATGCAATGAAAACAAAAGGAGGGAATTGTAAAAAATATAGAAGCTTAGCTATAAGAAAACTTATGTTAACTAGAAAGCTGCTTAAGGCCTAGAACTGTTTTAAAGCCTATAATCGTGGGAAAGGGGTTTCTAATCAAGGTAACAGGTAATGAAGCTAACTGACCATGGCAATGTACAATGCTGCTACGTTCCTTGTACAGTCCCTACCCAACCGGACAATAGGCCCGGGAATATTAATCTTATGAAGTAAGTTGTTATGGACAAGTGTATCCACAGCAAGGATACTGCGCATGCCTGCAAGAAGAGGGTCATCCAGCGAACACGGGTGCGAGACCACTGACGACCACCAGAGACCCTTGAGGACCACCAACTCAAATCACTGAGCATGCGTGATGGGGAGGAGAATATGGAAATGGATTCCAAGAAATGATTATCATAGGACTGCCTTTTCTTGGAAAAATAATGAATATGTATATTTTGATTCTATATAACCTGTGTGTTGGTGATCACCTGGCATGCACGTTGGGTGGAGCTGTTTCCCCCATGCATCCAGCACTGCAATAAAGCAAACCTAGGGCAACTCACGTCTGGTAGATTTTCTTTAACACAGAGAGCGGTTAAAAGAAACTCAGGATGCATAATTATTTTAAGTATCTCAGTCTGGAAGCCAGGCTTATGATCTTTAGGACATGACTCATATCTTTGGATGAGGGTTTTGTGTGAGAGTGTGTGTGTTTGTGTGTATTTTTAGCATATCAAGAATTTTCCAGCTTTTACAAAATCCAGCTGTTCTCCCTGCCATCAGTACTAGGGTTATCACACACCAGGCCATCAGTCTTTAAATAGCATGACAAAAGTAGTTACTAACACAGTAACTTCAACTGGAATAGTAAATCCAGGACTGTAAGACTTGACTAAACCACAATTCAAATGGTGTTTCTGAAACAGACTGAGCCCAGTGTGGCCTTTCTCAAAACTTCTATTACATAGCACTGTGTGTTTCCTGATGCTATTTGGCTTGGAGCAGTGTGTGGCAGTGCTGGCAGCTTGGATGGCTGCCTTGTTTTTATTCCTACCTTGTGCAAATGGGTGATTCACCATGTACCTGTTTTCCTTGGCAGCCATTTCAAGAAGTGCCACTTCTCTTTAGCCAGACACTTGCAAGTGCTGCTAGAAATTTTCTTGTTGCTGCTGCATGTTTTAGAATTTCTTAGAATTGCTAACTGATTAATAAAAGCAGGGAGGGGAAAATACTGAAATAACGCCTTGGATTCAGAAACAGCTCTTGGTTTTGCACCTTTCTTTGAGCCAATTGTCCGACCAGGGTATTCATTTTCACATTTTCATCCTTTCGCTTATTTTCCATGTAAATAGCCTGTTCTCAGATGAGCAGTTTGTTAACTGCTCTAGCGGGAGCCGCTGAGGAGGCCTGGACATTGCCAGAGCAACGGCGAGAGATTTAAATGCGCTATAAACAGAACCCAGCAATCAGTTGTTGAGGGGAGTCATTCCAGTGCCGCTCCACCCCGCCGCAGAGCGGCAGATCTTTGAGCACAGGGGATTTTCCTGAGACAGGGAAACGCCAGGGGAGCAGAGTAGACCCGCCAGGAGCCGGCAGCTCTCAAGGGAGTCACTGACGCAGCCTGGGCATTGCCAGAGCACCCCCACACCTACAGAAGGCAGCCCTGGGGATTGCTGCGACCAGAGTGGGCAGAGTGTGGTGTGTCAATTTGCGTGGGAGGGCACCTCTTTGAAGGAGGGGCATGCCACTGACTGAGTGGGAGACTTGATGTACACATACCCAGTAACTGGGCACTGTTCTGTGACAGGTCAAGGACACCCGTCCTACCTGACCTTCAAGGCAAAACAGTGGGCACTCGTCTGAGAGCAAAGGCTGCAGCTCTGGCTGGAGGGTCTGCACTATCTACACCAGTGGTGGCCAATGCCTCCACCCAGAAGGAGCTGCTGAAGGGAGAGGCTGCAGTGCAGAACTCGGAATGCAGGAAGCGCCTAGACCTTTCTCCCAGGGCAGGGACAGGCAGCAGACCTGCCTGCAAAAGGTGTGCCCAGTTGGAGGACCTCCTGTAGCAGGTGGCTGAGCTGCAGGAGGCAGTGAGAAGGCTGTGTAAAATCAGGGAGACTGAGAAGGAGTTAGATAGCTGTTTCCAAGCACCATCTGCAGTGGACCCACAGCCCATGGCCAAACAGCCACATACTCCCCCACTGCTGCACACAGAAGGGAGGGGGGCCAATAATGCAGAAGAATGGAAGCTTGCAACATCAAGGACCAGCAGGAGGAAGAGACTTCCACAAAGCTTGACGTGCCCTTGCAGAATAGCTTCACTGCTCTTCAGATTGAAGAGGAAAGACCCATCACGAGAGACGCTGGAGCTGAGTAAGGCAGCCCAATCTGCTCCCCATATAACAACCAGCACAACAAAGAAAAGGCGATGGGTGATACACTTTCAAAATTTTAATTAATGATGGAAAATTTAGTGTGCATTCAAAAGTAATCCAAAATATTTCCTTGAAATCAAAAATTGCTGCTGATGTTTCTCAGTGTTAGAGTTTGAATAACTTTGTATTTTCTGAGCTCAAAAGTTTATGGTAAATTAAATTGGGTAAATCATGTGATTATGCCTTTGAGATGGATGTGCACAACCTAGCATACTGGCATAGAGGAAAATAGGAAGCTTTCCACAGAGTTCAAGTTTTGGCAAAATCTACACCCTTCCCTGTGTAAGCAATGAGTTTTCTCACCATCAGCTATGTCAAACAAACCTCACAATTTAAGAAGGATGTTGAGTTACTTGAATGTATCCAGAGGAGGGCAACAAAGCCGTTGAAAGGGCTGGAAAGAATGTCCTATGAAGAGGGGTTAAGGACTCTGGGTTTGTCTAGTTTGGAGAAAAGGAGGCTGAGGGGGTGAACTCATTGCTCTCTACAGCTTCCTGAGGAGGGGAAATGAAGAGGAAGGTGCTGATCTATTCTCCCTGGTATCCAGTGACAGGATATGTAGGAATGGTTGAAAGGTGCATCAGGGGAGGTTCAGGCTTGACATTAGGAAGCATTTCTTTACTGAGAGGGTGGTCAAACACTGGAGCAGGCTTCCTAGAGAGGTGGTCGATGCCCCATGTCTGTCAATGTTTTAGAGGCATTTGAACAATGCACTTAACATGCTTTAACTTTTGATCAGCCCTGAAGTGGTCAGGCAGGTGGACTAGATGATCGTCATAGGTCCCTTTCAACTGAACTATTCTTTTCTGTTCTATTCAGCTCTGTTCTGTGCTATGGTATGCTATTCTAAACAGAACTAGTAATGCCTCATTTTCTAAGATTTGTCTCATGATTTATTGAAGGATGTGATTAAGGTTTTTCACCTAATTAGAGTATTCAAAAGGCCCCTCTTGAATGTAGATTTTCTAAATTGCTTCGATGGACAGGAACCACGAAATACTGGACTGAAAACATATGAAGGAAATAAGTGTCACAGAAATACCTGAGAAGAATGAACATCATCCTTCCAGCAGAGGTTATGCTCAAAGAATACACACAGAATTCAGGAATACACAAAATTAGTGTGTCCACTTATCTTGTCATGGAGGAGGCTAATAATTGTCTTTTTAAACAGATAAATCCCTTGGCACCTGGGAAGGGACTGGGAGAGACGCTGGAGCTGAGTAAGGCAGCCCAATCTGCTCCCCATATAACAACCAGCACAACAAAGAAAAGGCGATGGGTGATAGTAGTAAGCAACTCTCTTCTAAGAGAATCTTGAAGGCCACGGTGCCCAGAGTGAGACCTTTTGCTTCATTATCCGCAAAATGAATATTCAAGTTGACACCCCTAAATATGCTAATGAGCTAAAAGGAGTACATGCTAAACATATATGACTAGAGTACTCGACTCTCCACCTAAATCACGTTAAACGTCACCCCTGGGAGGGAACAGCTAAGATTGGGGTATAAAGGATATTGAGGAAGTTACCCCTGGGGAGGAGAGAAGAAATTGAAGATCCCGAAGACGCAGTCGATGGGCTGTGCTCTTTCTCCTCTGCCCAAGACAGGGATGCCTTCTTGGTAAGCAAGTGTGATTTCACCTTTTCAGTGAGAATACCCAGGAGAGTATTTTGCTAGCATTACAATTATAATCATAGTCATATATTGGCATTATTGCAGTAAGTGCATTTATCAATGACAATTCTGAACTCTTTATATCTGTCGCTTTAATAAAATTTCTATTAGTTTCAACTTTGCAAAACTGAGTCAGTGCAAGTCCTTTGGGGGCTCTGTCGGACAAACATTGACTCTGATAAGTGGCTATATATATAACCCTTTAGACATGAACCGTTGACCAAGTCTGGGACTAAGACTGGACCTAGCCGCACCTAGGCTCCTCTCTGAGAAGGAGTTTAGAAAGCAAGGGGGTCCTTTCTGAACCTCATGACTCAATGGGAGGGCCTCCCTGAGCCACACATCAGACTTCACCTTTTACGTGACACCCACACCTACAAAAGGCAGCCTAAGGAGCACTAGCGACCAGAGCGGGCAAACAGAGCATGACAAACAGAGCATAGTGTGGCAGTTTACGCAGCAGTTCGCACCTCTTTTGCAGGAGGTGCATTCCACTGGCCAAGCGAGACACTTGAAGTACCCAGCAACTGGGCACCGTTCTGTCACAAGTGGAGGGCACCCATCCTACCTGACCCTCAAAGCAAAATGGTAGGCACTCGTCTGAGACCAAAGGCTGCAGCTCTGGCTGGAGGGTCTGCACCATCTACCCCAGTGGTGGCCAATGCCGATCTCAGACTGCAGGAAGTGCCTAGAACTTTCTCCCAGGGCAGGGATAGGCAGAAGACCTGCCTGCAAAAGGTATTCCCAGTTGGAGGACCTCCTGCAGCAGGTGGCTGAGCTGCAGGAGGTGGTGAGAAGGCTGTGTAACATCAGGGAGACTGAGAAGGAGTGTCCTAGTTTCGGCAGGGATAGATTTAATTTTCATTCTGACAGCTGGCGTAGTGCTGTGTTTTGGATTTAGGATGAGAATAATGTTGATAACACATTGATGTTTTTAGTTGTTCCAAGCAGTCAAGGACTTTTCAGCTTCTCATACTGCTCTGCTAATGAGAAGATGGGGGGCACCCAAGAAGCTAGGAGGGGACACAGACAGGACAGCTGACACAACCTGACCAAAGGGATATTCCATACCATACAATGACATGTTCCATTTATAACTGGGGGGTAGGCTGAGAGGCGTGTCAGCTGGGGGCCTTGCGTGGTAGCTGGGGGTCTTACACAGCAGCTGGGGGTCTTGCACAGCGATGTTCAGAGTGATGGTGCTGTCCTGGTTCTGGCTAGGATAGAGTTAATTTCACAAGGAGCTAGGACAGGTGTAAAAATATAGAAGCTTAGCTATAAGAAAACTTATATTAACTAGAAAGCTGCTTAAGGCCTAGAACTATTTTAAAGCCTATAATCGTGGGAAAGGGGTTTGTAATCAAGGTAATAGCTAACTGACCATGGCAATGTACAATGCTGCTACGTTCCTTGTACAGTCCCTACCCAACCGGACAATAGGCCCGGGAATATTAATCTTATGAAGTAAGTTGTAAGGGACAGGTGTATCCACAGCGAGGATACTGCGCATGCCTGCAAGAAGAGGGTCATCCAGCGGACACGGGTGCGAGACCACTGACGACCACCAGAGACCCTTGAGGACCACCAACTCAAATCACTGAGCATGCGTGATGGGGAGGAGAATATGGAAATGGATTCCAAGAAATGATTATCATAGGACTGCCTTTTCTCGGAAAAATAATGAATATGTATATTTTGATTCTATATAACCTGTATGTTGGTGATCACCTGGCATGCACGTTGGGTGGAGCTATTTCCCCCGTGCATCCAGCGCTGCAATAAAGCATACCTAGGGTAACTCACGTCTGGTAGAATTTTTCTTTAACAGATGGCGACCCAGGTGGGACCCTAGGACACAAGAGGAAGGAGCACCAGTTAATTCTCTGGACAAACCCGTGACCAACGCTCGTTGCCGGCAAAAATAGGTGAGTTCACCTAAGAGACTTGGACACGGGTCTTTCCAGACGATACTGGGAGTACTCTTGTGTTTAAACTTGCTAAAAGATTTGGTAAGAGGAAAAGAAGTAAGAAATGGGAAATACACCCAGCGTTGAAAGGGGGACGCCCCTTGCTGAGGTTTTGGAAAATTGGAATAAGGTTTATGGGGCACAGACTTTGCAAAAGAAAAGACTGATTGTGTTGTGTCAGGAGGAATGGCCATTCCTAACTCGAACTCGAGGGGGAGGACCTATGGATATTTGGCCTCCCAAAGGAACTTTTAAGCCCCATAAGTTAAAGTTTTTAAGGACTATTTTAGAAGATACTGCAAGTCAAAATATTGATTATTGGTATATTTGGTATGATTGGTCTTGTCAAAGACGTAAGCCATCTAAACCACGGGTAAGCCCACTTCCCTCTGCCCCTGAGGCCGAGGAAACTGACCTTCCCCAAGCAGGGATGTTTCCCATGAAATTGGATTACATCCCAAATCCCAGAGCAGGACCAGGAGCTCCTCCTGAAGTTCCTGCAGTGACTGCTGTGATGCGCCACGAACCTTGGAAACAAGGTGATTTGATTATGTGGCAAAGCAAAATGCCAAGATTAAGAGATGATGCGGAAAAATGTGCGCAAATGCTATCTGGAATAGTCACTGATTACACATCTAATTGGAGTGACATGAAAACTTTGTTGAGAGAACTATTCCAGATGGATGAGCGAGATAAAATTTTTCAAAAGGACCGAGAAATTGCTCAGAGGGGTCAAGGATTAAATCCCTGGCCCACTGAGGACCCTAATTGGAATTTAGCCACAACCGATGGAGTGCAAGCTTATTGGGCAGCCATCGGACAATTATTGGAGGCCATACGGCAATGTGGCGAAAGAGTTACAAATTGGACAAAGGTCCTTGAATGCAGACAAAAACCTGATGAACACCCCAGCGATTATTGGATAAGATTGAAAACTACCTTGTTGAAATACGGGGGAATGACTAGAGAAAATTTTCAAGAACCATTGGCTATTAGTGTATTTGTGGAGCAGTCTTCTCCTGATATAAATAAGTATTTTAAAAAGCACATGCCTGGGTGGCAAGGGGAAACCCTGACTAAAATACTGAGTATTGCTGCATTTGTTTTTGATGGTAGAGATGAAGAAAAACAAAAGAGAGAGAACGAGAGAAATAAACAGGAAAGAAAACGAGAGCGACAGGAAAAAGAGAGAGAAATTAGTTTGTTGGCTGCAGCAATTACACAGAATTATCAATCAAGAGGAAGGGGCAGAGGAATTTCAAGGGGAACACCAAGAGGAAGGGGACGTGGGGGAAGGGCTCCCTTTCTTTCTTCTCTTAACCAATCTAATCCTAATACTTTAGAGTGTTTTTATTGTGGGAATATAGGACATATCCAGCGAGAGTGCCCACTCCGCCCAGTAAGTGCTGGACGAGGATCAAATCCACCGTATCCACCGCGCCCTCACTCACAATAGAAAATTAATGAGCTGAATTCCATGCTTGCCGAAGGACTGTGAAAATGTCGAATGAAGGAGTGAAGGTAAATGAGTATGGACAAATTACTGCAAAGGTAAACGGACTTTTTGTTGAATTTTTAGTAGACACAGGAGCAACCTTGTCTCTTTTGAATTACGCACTCCCACAAACATTGATTTCTAAAGAGAAGGTACTTATAAGAGGGGTTGTTGGACAAGAAATAAAATCTATTTCAACCCCACTTCCAATTATCATTGCAGAGAAAATGGTATGGGGAAGATTTGTGATATCTCCAAATTCACCTGTGTCTTTGCTACGACGTGATCTTTTTCAGGAATTTGGTACTCAAATACTCCTTGCTCCGGCTGGAATCAAATTAATAATCATGGGATCAGAAATTGTGCAAATTCCACAAGAAGGAGAATCAGCTTTTAAAATCCCAAAAGGACTTGAAGCAGTTCCCCGGGAACTATGGAGCAGCTCTGGTGATGATATAGGATTATTGTTATCTGCGGAACCGGTAATAATTAAAACAAAAGGAGGGTCACCTCCATCAATTAAACAGTACCCGATTGCAGATGAGGCTATCCCAAGTATTCAAAAACAGATTGCAGTTTTCTTAGAAAAAGGAATACTCAAGGAATGTCAAAGTCCATATAATACTCCAATCTTGCCAGTAAGTAAACATCGATTAGATAAAGATGGGGATCCAGAATATAGATTTGTTCAAGATCTCCGTGCAGTAAATGAGCATGTAATTTCCCCACACCCTGTTGTCCCTGACCCAAATTTAATTCTTACCCAAATACCTGTATGGGCACAATATTTTACTGTTTTGGATTTAACAGGAGCATTTTTCAGGATACCTATTGCTGAAGAAAGTCAATTGATTTTTGCCTTCACTTGGCAAGGAAAACAGTTGACTTGGACACGCTTGCCACAAGGGTTCACTAGTTCACCAACCATCTTTTCTCAAATTCTCAGAAACGATCTAAGAGACTTAAAATTTTCTGGGGGTTCTGTTTTGATTCAATATGTTGATGATTTGTTACTAGCAAGCCATACGGCTGAAGATTGTATGCGGGATACTGAATATTTGTGCATCCAACTTGCAAAAAAGGGTCACCGTGCATCTCTATCCAAACTGCAACTCTGTCAACAACAGGTAAAGTATCTGGGGTTTATTCTTAAACCAGGGAGGAGAGAAGTAGATCCAGAACGGGTAAGAGCTATACAAGAAATTCCTAGACCAGTAACAAAGAAACAATTAAGGGGATTTTTAGGACAAGTAGGATATTGTAGGCCATGGATTCCTGGATTCAGTGAAATAGCAAAACCTCTTAATGAGGCAACGAAAAATGAGGAAGTGGAACCAATAGCTTGGGGTCCTGAACGAGAAAAAGCCTTTCGTGCATTAAAGGAAGCATTAATGCAAGCTCCAGCTTTGGGGCTTCCAGACTATTCTAAACCCTTTAAACTTTATTGCACAGAAAACAAAGGAACAGCAAATGGAGTTTTAGTTCAAACTTTAGGGCCACATGAAAGACCTATAGCCTATTATTCTTGCACATTAGATTCAGTAGCAAGAGGAACTCCGTTTTGCATAAGAGCTGTGGCTACTGCTGCTGAGTTAGTGGAAAAAAGCCGGAACATAGTCTTGGGACATCCCCTAGTAGTCTGTGTGCCACATGAAGTTGAAATATTATTGAAACAATATGCCGAGAAAGCACTTTCTCCACAAAGAGCACATAAATATGAACTAATACTTTTGCTTGCTGACAATTTAAGATTGGAAAGATGTAACACTTTGAATCCTGCCACCTTAATGCCACTGCCCACGGATGGAGAAAAGGATGAACATGATTGTGAACAGGTGATCAAAATGACGAGCATGGTGGACCTGAAAATATAGCTTTGAGAGTACAGAGACTGTGGGCAGCACCAGCGATTTATGCTGCTATTAAGAGAGTTTGCGAAGGGTGTCGACTGTGCAAACAGTATGCCTCTTTGAAAATCAAGGCACCAGCAGGAAAGCGACCTCCAGCAACGTATCCTTTTCAAAAACTACAAATTGACTACGCGGAGATGCCTAGGGCTATGGGATATGCTTATTTACTTGTGATCATTGATCAGCTTTTGGGCTGGGTGGAGGCTTTCCCAACTCGAAAGAATGACTCAAAAGCAGTGGTTAAAGCTCTGTTAAAAGAGATAATACCTAGATATGGAGTTCCTGAAATAATTGACTCGGACAGGGGAGCACATTTCTCTGCCGCAATTTTAGTGCAAATTTATCATTCATTAAATATCAAGATGCAATTGCACACACCTTATCATCCACAATCGTCAGGACAAGTAGAAAGGATGAATAGGACGATCAAAGACAAATTAGTTAAGACTTGTAAACAAACTGGCTTGAAGTGGCCAGAAGCATTAAATTTAGTACTTTGGGACATTAGAAATACACCAAGGCAACCAGTAGGTGTATCTCCAGCAGAAGTTTTATTTGGGAGAATTTTAGCAGTACCTGGAACTTATATTCCAGCAAAACCAAGCCTTTTGGATGGAGATGAACAGGTAACTCAATATTTACTGTATTTGCAAAATTCTTTTATGCAATTACGAAATCATGCTTATTGGTATCAAGGGATAACACCTGAAATTCAGGTACATAATATTCAACCAGGGGATAAGGTGTATATAAAGAATTTTAAACGGAAAAATAGATTTGAGCCCAAATGGGAAGGACCTTACATGGTGTTATTAACCTCCTTTTATGCTGTAAAGGTACAAGGAAAAGAGACGTGGATCCATCACTCACATGTGCTTAAAGACTCCGCAACAGAATGAAAATCAACTCACTGCTGTATTTGCTGATTTGTTTTCTCTTGAGTAAGACTGATACCTTGTGGACAAAGTTCATCCTGCGATACCGAGATGCAATTACAAAAGGAACCATAATACAATATAGTAATACTAGTCTCTGGGAGCAAACCTTTTGTAAAGTTTGGGGAACTAAGAATGCAAAAGGGGAAAATATTGTAGCGGGTAGAAATACTGAGATTGTATGGAATCCTTTTTTTAATCCTAATGTTTTTCCAGAATTTTGTGTTGGATTTGTGATGGGAGATCCTGAGAATGGAACAGAATCATCAAGAAGTTATACATGGAAAATGTATCCATATCACATATATATATATGAGCCACAAACAGGAACAGGAACCTGGTGTGTCAACCATCACTTATGGGTAATGACAGAGGGTAAAAACAATGATTGGTGTTGTATCAATTTGAATCTGATGAGTCCATCCTTTTTTGTAATGTATTACATTATCAAAGATGGGTTTAAGAATTTTCCACATGATTATGAATTTCCATGGGGTTTTCAAACTGGCATTTCTAATACTGACAAAATAATGACCAAATCTAGATTAAGTAAACGAAGTTTAGTTGGAAACGAAGAGGAAACTTTTTGGTTAAATAACACTCATGTTTCCTTAATGAAGTCCTTTGCGAAGAATTTGAATTATACTGAATGTTGGCTTTGTGCATCTTTACCAAAATCTGTAGGTCGAGGGTTTGATTTAATTGGTATTCCAATTCCGAAGGATTCAGTTTGGGAAAAGTTTTGGAGAAATACCTCTATAACGACTAAATATGAGGAGCAAATATTAACCATCAGAATTCCTCCTTTAGACGAATATCATAACGTCCTCTGTGTAGAGAGATGTTACCCCCCAGAGAACTGGACTTGGCAGTTTTGTCTTAATCACACTTTTGTGGGAAATTGGACTAAATGCAACACAACTAATCATATTAAATCTCGCTTGAGCTGGGCTTGGAGGGCACCAGAGGCACTAGGACTATTTTGGTTATGTGGTGACAAAGCTTATAAAGTACTCCCACCACGCTGGGGAGGAATTTGCACTCTAGGACTGGTAACTGTGGATTTACAAATTCTCCCTAAAACTATAAATGTTCCAATCTGGCATCGCACCTTTTTAACTCGTGTTAAAAGGACCAATAACCCACTAATAGAAAAACCCTCAGGATTTCACTCTTTTCTCCGATGGTTCATACCATCTTTAGGGGTGAGTGAACTGGAAAAAGCGATTTTAAACATATCGGGGGAAATTGAAAAATTGGCAAATTATACTGCTCATGGGCTAACAACCTTGCAAATTGAAATTGCAGAACTCTCAAAAATTACCCTACAAAATCGTATGGCCTTAGGTATGATGTTAGCATCACAAGGTGGAGTTTGTACAATGCTAAATGTGAGTTGTTGCAAGTATGTAGATCATTCAGGGGATTACTAACTGATGTACATAAAATCTGGGAGATTAGTTCTCAAATGCGACAAGTACAAAAAGACGATACATCTTGGGGTTTTACCAATACTGTGTCGTGGTTAACTTCCTGGGCTCCTGATTTATCTGTGTGGCTCAAAAAGGCGCTTGCTGTAGCAGCCTTAGTGATCATAGGGATTGTATGTATAATAGTGATTTTTCAATGTTGCATAACCTGTTTTTCTAGTATAGTAGCAAAATTACAAGGAGCTTGGAGGTATAAATAATTGCAGGGATGCAATGAAAACAAAAGGAGGGAATTGTAAAAATATAGAAGCTTAGCTATAAGAAAACTTATGTTAACTAGAAAGCTGCTTAAGGCCTAGAACTGTTTTAAAGCCTATAATCGTGGGAAAGGGGTTTCTAATCAAGGTAATAGCTAACTGACCATGGCAATGTACAATGCTGCTACGTTCCTTGTACAGTCCCTACCCAACCGGACAATAGGCCCGGGAATATTAATCTTATGAAGTAAGTTGTAAGGGACAGGTGTATCCACAGCGAGGATACTGCGCATGCCTGCAAGAAGAGGGTCATCCAGCGGACACGGGTGCGAGACCACTGACGACCACCAGAGACCCTTGAGGACCACCAACTCAAATCACTGAGCATGCGTGATGGGGAGGAGAATATGGAAATGGATTCCAAGAAATGATTATCATAGGACTGCCTTTTCTCGGAAAAATAATGAATATGTATATTTTGATTCTATATAACCTGTATGTTGGTGATCACCTGGCATGCACGTTGGGTGGAGCTATTTCCCCCGTGCATCCAGCGCTGCAATAAAGCATACCTAGGGTAACTCACGTCTGGTAGAATTTTTCTTTAACAACAGGTGAGCCAAGCTGCCCAGGGGACTATTCCATACCATGTGACATCATGCTCACCATAAAAGGGGGCTAGTTGGGGAGGGGTGGGTTTGGCATGGCTCTGGGACAGTCTGAGTGTCTGGTCGGTCGTAGGATCGGTAAATTGCTTTCTGTTATCACCCATTGTGAATATCTGTTATCAGTACTGTTGTTGTTGTTTCCTTCTCCCTTGCTGTCCCAGTAACCTGTCCTTATCCCAACCCATGAGGCTTTGCCTTTGTTTTTCCATTCTCCTCCCCATCCCGCCAGAGGAGGGGTGAGCAAGCTGCTCAGCTGCCAGCTGGGGCTAAACCACATCAGGTGCTTATCTTCCCAAGTGACCGTTACGCGTGATGGAGCCCTGCTTTCCTGGAGATGGTTGAATACCTGCCTGCCGATGGCAAGGGATGAATGAATTCCTTGTCTTGTTTTGCTTGCGTGTCTGGGCTGGGAGGCTGGGCAGCTGGGGGTCATGCGTAGCATCGACTTTGGGGTATAAGAAACTGTGCTGTTCATCACTTGTTTTTTTATTATTATTATTATTATTTTCCTTTTTGTGTTTGTCCTATTAAACTGTTTTTGTCTCAACCCATGAGTTCTCTCACTATCACTCTTCCAATTCTCTCCCACATCCTGCTTGGGGGGAGTGAGCGAGCGGCTGCGTGGTGCTTAAGTTGCCAGCTGGGGCTAAACCATGACAAGGAGTTAGACAGCTGTTTCCAAGCACTGTCTGCAGTGGACCCACAGCCCATGGCCAAACAGCCACATACTCCCCCACTGCTGCACACAGAAGGGAGGGGGGCCAATAATGCAGAAGAATGGAAGCTTGCAACATCAAGGACCAGCAGGAGGAAGAGACTTCCACAAAGCTTGACGTGCCCTTGCAGAATAGCTTCACTGCTCTTCAGATTGAAGAGGAAAGACCCATCACGAGAGACGCTGGAGCTGAGTAAGGCAGCCCAATCTGCTCCCCATATAACAACCAGCACAACAAAGAAAAGGCGATGGGTGATAGTAGTAGGCAACTCTCTTCTAAGAGGTACAGAGGCACCCATTTGCTGACCTGAAGCACTCTCTAGAGAGGTGTTCTGCTTACCAGGGGCTTGGATCAGGGATGTCACCAAGAGACTACCAAGTCTCGTACAGTCCACTGACTATTATCTGCTGCTGTCATTCCACATGGGCAGCAGTGATACAGCCAGGAGCAGTCTGAGGAGTATCAAGAAGGATTACAGAGCCCTGGGAGCCGTGGTAAGGGACTCCGGAGCACAGGTAGTTTTTTCATCAGTCCTCCCGGTCAAAGGGAAGGGGTTTGAAAGGACCAATTGAATCTGGCAAGTCACCAAATGGTTACAGGACTGGTGCCACAGCCAGGGGTTCGGCTACTTAGACCATGGGACTTGCTTTCAGAAACCTGGTCTACTGGGGGCTGATGGGGTCCATCTGTCAGAGAAGGGGAAGAGCATCTTTGGTCATAGGCTTGCCACACTGGTGAAGAGGGCTTTAAAATAAAGTTGCCAAGGGGAGGGGAGCCTCAGTCTATCCCACTCCTACCAGTTTGATGCCAGTGCCAGCAATAGAAGCCCAGAGCCAGGAGAAGGATCACAGGTCAGCAGGAGAGCACCTGAAGTGCAGCACAAAGGAATTCCAGGCACTCCAGCCAGTAAGTCAGCTTCATCGGGGGCCCAACTTAAATGCCTCTATGCAAATGCATGTAGTATGGGGAATAAACAAGAGGAGTTGGAGACGTGTGTGCGCCTGCAGGGCTATGATCTTATTGGCATCATGGAGAGGTGGTGGAATGGCTCTTATGACTGGAGTGTTGGAATGGAAGGATACAGGCTCTTTAGGAAGGACAGGCAGGGGAGGTGAGGAGGGGGCATCGCCCTCTATGTCAATGACCAGCTGGAGTGCATGGAGCTCTGCCTGGGGGTGGATGAGGAGCCTATCGAGAGCTTCTGGGTCAGGATTAAAGGGAGGGCAGGGACAGGGGACATTCTAGTGGGGGTCTGCTACAGGCCACCCGACCATGGAGACCGAGTGGATGAGGCCCTCTACAGACAGATAGGAGCAGCCTCATGGTCACAAGCCCTGGTCCTCATGGGGGACCTCAACCACCCTGACATCTGTTGGAGGGGCAACACAGCAGGGCACAAGCAATCCAGGAAGATCCTGGAATGTGTTGATGATAACTTCCTTCTCCAAGTGATAGAGGAGCCGACGAGGAGAGGTGATGTGCTGGACCTTGTTCTCACCAACAAGGAGGGGCTGGTGGGGAATGTGAAGCTCAAGGGCAGCCTTGGCTGCAGTGACCATGAAATGGTGGAGTTCAAGATCCTCAGGGCAGCGAGGAGGGTGCACAGCAAGCTCACTACCCTGGACTTCAGGAGAGCAGACTTTGGCCTCTTCAGGGATCTGCTTGGTAGAGTACCAAGGGACAAAGCCCTGGAGAGAGGAGGGAAGATTGAAGTGACTCAGATGGATTTGAACTGGCAACATAAGGGTGAATTATTTATAGCTCAACAGCCCCGTGACAGCTCAGGCCATCCAGGAAGAGATGCAACATATAGATGGGCTCGCGATCAAGGTGTGGACTTGACCATGGACGCTATCTCACAGATCATCCATGAATGTGAAACATGCGCTGTGATCAAGCAAGCCAAGCGGTTAAAGCCTCCCTAGAGGTATGGAGAACGATGGTTGAAATATAAATATGGGGAGGCCTGGCAGATTGATTACATCACACTCCCACAAACCCACCAAGGCAAGCGCTACATACTTACAATGGTGGAAGCAACCACGGGATGGTTGGAAACATACCCTGTGCCCCATGCCACCGCCCGGAACACTGTCCTGGGCCTTGAAAAGCAAGTCCTGTGGCAACATGGCACCCCAGAAAGAACTGAGCCAGACAACGGGACTCATTTCCAAAACAACCTCATAGAGACCTGGGCCAAAGAGCATGGCATTGAGTGAGTGTATCGCATCCCCTATCATGCACCAGCCTCTGGGAAAATCGAACAATACAATGGGCTCCTAATGACTACCCTGAGAGCAATGGGTGGTGGGACCCTCAAATATTGGGATACACATTTAACAAAGGCCACCTGGTTAATCAACACTACGGGGTCTACCAATCAAGCTGGCCCTGCCCAATCAAAACTTCCACGCACTGTAGAAGGGAATAAGTCCCTGTAGTGCGCATGAAGAATATGTTGGGGAAGACAGTCTGGGTTAGCCCTGCTTCAGACAAAAGCAAACCCATCCATGGGATTGCTTTTGCTCAAGGACCTGGGTGCACTTGGTGCGTGATGTGGAAGGATGGGAAAGTCTGATGTGTACCTCAAGGGGATTTGGTTTTGGGAAGAATAGCCAATGATATAAATTGTATGATGTTGATTGCTACATAATATTGCAGGTCATCACTACTATGATTGCTATATGCCATTACAATGGTATTACAGTAAGAATCACCCAGGCTAATGAAGAATGAACTTTGATGTAATCAAGCAAGGTGGAGAGGTGATGAAACCAGAGCTGGCTTCAGCAACGAGTGCCCAGTAACGTCCTCAAGATTGACATCTTCAACCAGCAGACTGTGAGCAAGGACCATGCCAGATATATCAGCTATGAGCTCTGGATGCAGCAATCCAGCATCACACACCATCTCCCCTGCCCTGAGAGACTGTCATGAAGGATGGAGCCAAAAGTCATGGACTAAATGAACTCAACGGACATTTTAGAGGGATGACCCATAGACTAAGGGAATGATATCTGTGTGTACAGATATCATATACAGATATCATTTCCTGTGGCAGGAAAAGTGATGGTTATTAATTGAGTTGTATTGGGAAATATAGGACCTGGGCATGACATAGATTGTATGACATAAGGGGTGGATACTGTCCTGGTTTTGGCTGAAATAGAGTTATTTTTTTTCTTCCTAGTAGCTGGTGTAGTGCTGTGTTTTGGATTTAGTATGAGAATAATGTTGATAACACACTGCTGTTTTAGTATTTGCTAGGTAGCTGCATCCACACAAAGTCAAGGACTTTTCAGCTTCTCATGCTCTGCCAGGTGCACATCAAGCTGGGAGAGCATAGCCAGGAAAGCTGACCCAGATGGGCCAAAGGGATATTCCCTACCATATAATGTCATGTTCAATATATAACTGGGGAAGCTAGCTGGGAGGCAGATTCTCTGCTTGGAAACACATTGGGCATTGGATTGTTTTATTTTCTTTTTTCATGTGGTGAGCAATTGCATTTGTGTAGTTGTCATTGCCCTTTGTTATCCTATTAAACTGCCTTTATCTCAAGTCACGAGTGGGTTTTTTTCCATTCTCCTCCTCATCCCCATGCAGAGGGAGTGGGTGAGCGAGCGGCTATCTGGTGCTTAATTACCGGCTGGGGTTGAACCAGGACAGTTGCTAAGCCACTATCCATCATATTTGAGAAGTCGTGGCAGTCCGGCGAAGTTCCCACTGACTGAAAAAGGGGAAATATAACCCCCATTTTTAAAAAGGGAAAAAAGGAAGACCCGGGGAACTGCAGGCCGGTCAGTCTCACCCATGTGCGCAGCAAGATTATGGAGCAGATCCTCCTGGAGACTATGCTCAGGCACACGGAAAATAAGAAGGTGATTGGTGACAACCAACATGGCTTCACTAAGGGCAAATCATGCCTGACAAACTTGGTGGCCTTCTATGATGGGGTTACAGTGTTGGTGGATAAGGGAAGAGTGACTGATGTCATCTTGCTGGATTTGTGGAAAGCATTTTACGCTGTCCCACACAGCATCCTTGTCTCTTAATTGGAGAAACATGGATTTGACGGATGGACCGCTCGGTGGATAAGGAATTGACTGGATCACACTCAAAGAGTTGCGGTCAACGGCTTGATGTCCAAGCGGTGAGCAGTGATAAGTGGTATCGAGGCCAATGCTATTCAACATCTTTGTCAGGGACATGGACAGTGGGATCGAGTGCACCCTCAGCAAGTTTGCTGATGACATCAAGCTGTGTGGTGCGGTCAACACGCTGGAGGGAAGGGATGCCATCCAGGGGGACCTTGACAAGCTGGAGAGGTGGGCCCATGCGAACCGCATGAAGTTCAACAAGGCCAAGTGCAAGGTCCTGCATGTGGGTCAGCACAATCCCAAGCACAACCACAGGCTGAGCAGAGAATGGATTGAGAGCAGCCCTGCAGAGAAGGACTTGGGGATGTTGGTGGACGAGAAGCTCAACATGAGCCAGCAATGTGTGCTTCCAGCTCAGAACTCCAACTGTATCCTGGGCTGCAACAAAAGCAGCATGTCCAGCAGGTCGAGGGAGGTGATCCTGCCCCTCTACTCTGCTCTTGTGAGACCCCACCTGGAGTACTGCATCCAGCTCTGGGATCCCCAGTACAAGAAAGAGATGGATCTGTTGGAGTCAGTCCAGAGGAGGGCTATGAAGCTGATCAGAGGGCTGGAGCACCTCTCCTATGAGAGAGTTGGGCTTGCCCAGCCTGGAGAAGAGAAGGCTCTGGGGAGGCCTTATAGCAGCCTTCCAGTACCTGAAGGGGGCCTGCAGGAAAGCGGGACAGGGACTTTTTACAAGGGCATATAGTGACAGGACAAGGGGTAATGGCTTTAAAATAAAAGAGGGTCGATTTAGATTAGATGTTAGAAAGAAATTCTTTACTGTGAGGGTGGTGAGGCAGTGGAACAGGTTGCCCAGAGAGGTTGTGGAGGCCCCATCCCTGGAAGTGTTTAAGGCCAGGTTGGATGGGGCTTTGGGCAACGTGGTCTAGTGGAGGGTGCCCCTGCCCATGGCAGGGGGGTTGGAACTAGATGATCTTTGAGGTCCCTTCCAATCCCAATAATAATAATAATGATAAAATCCATTTTTAAGCTACATAAATATTTTAATAAATTTAACTGAAACTCAGAGGATCCAAGATGATTATCTCCTTCATTCACCATTCAGAGCAAAAACTGAAAACCAAAACCTGCCTTTTTAGAATATAGGTTGTCTAGAGGTGGCTACAGATTCCTCCTCTTTTAGAAACAGAAACTAAGTAATCCAGTGAGAGTCAGGATGTCCTCAGTTAAGGGACATGGGAGAAGGTATTTCACTCTTAATGCTCTGAGTACATTCTGAAATAGTGGAGAATTCCTGGGTAGGGCGCATTTCTTCAAAGATGGAAATTTTGGATGAAAAAGCTTGCTCCAGTGTCATCAGAGGAAAGCCTCAAGACTAAACCCTCTGCATCTTGGGCAACTACCTTAACCACAGGTAGCTGGAACACTGCTGTCCCCTTGTTTTTTATGTCATCTAGAGAATCTCTCTAACTACCTCTATTACTGTTTGAATTTCATAAAAAATGCATCTAAAAAAGTGACCCTTATCATTTATCATTATCATCATATCTTTATAAGGCAGTATATTGACATATATTTGAAAAATCTGTGGTTCCTATCTACCATCTTCCCTCAAATCTAGTCAAATAAATGTATTGAATTAGGGATTCTTTCAGGTTTTCTATAAAATAAATTATGTGACTGTTGTGGCTTTAGAGTGTACACATTTTTTTAAGTGTCATATTCACTTTATACATGTGTAGATGCCAAATGCTAGCTGCTCGTGCAAATTCAAAGAGCATTCTATGTGTTTTCTCTTTATATTTCTCTTGATTTCCTCTTGCATACTGTATTGAGTCTGGCTGAGATGGAGTTAAGTTTCCCCATAGCAGCCCTCATAGTGCTGTGCTGTGTATTGGTAGCTAGACAGGTGTTGGTAACACACCAATATTATGGCTACTACTGAGCAGTGCTGGCACAGCATCATGGCTTTCTCTCCAACATTTCCCACCCCCTCACCAGTAGGCTGAGGGTGGGCAAGGTTTTGGGAGGGGACATAGCCAGAGAATAAATCTTTTGTTTTTCCTTTGATTCCACACAAGACCTTTTGCTTTTCTTTATTAAACTGCCTTTATCTTGATCCACAAGGTTTTTTCCTATCTTATTTTTCTGCCCTCCCTGTCCTGCTGAGGAGGGGATTGATAGAGCAGCTTGGTAGACACCTGACGTCCAGCCAAGGTCAAGCCACCACAGTCCTTTTTGGCACCCAATGTGGGGCACACGACAATGGCAGTTTTATATTAAGCATGCTATAGCTATAGTGGTAATTAAGTAGCAAGCTTCTGTGTGGGTCACAGAGTTTGTTTGGCTGCACTGCTTATCTTTTTATTTTGCTGAACTTGGGAACATGTTAATATAAATAATGGCTGTATGCCTTACTGTGCTGGGGGAACTATTTTCTGGGGAGGATGAAGGAACTTGGGAACATGCTAGTACATGGTAGGGAATATCCCTTTGGCTAGTTTGGGTCAGCTGTCATGGCTATGCTTTCCCAGCTTCTTGTGCACCTTATCTTGCCAGTCCAGATCCACCTGAGCCACTTCAATCTTAGCAACTGGATCCACCTGCTGGTTGTTTTGATGTTCCTCAGTGGCCTGACTCTTGGCTACATGAGCATCTGCATGACATCATAGTTTTAAAATAAGCTTCTCTAGCTGGGCAGCAATATCTTGCCATAAAGATAAAGATAAGATGGGTTTGCCTCTGTGCTGCCAGTTGCTTTGCTTCCATTGCTGTAACCACCCCCAGACAGCATTGCCCACCATCCATTAGTCAGTCAGTACAGAGGTAGAGCATCAGCCACTTTTCTCTTTCAGCAATATCTAAAGCCATCTGGATGGCTTTCGCCTCTGCAAACTGACTCAATTCAGCTTGTCCTTCAGCAGCATCTTCAACTCGTTGTGTAGGACTCCATATACTCAAGTAGTGCATCCAGCTCTAGGGTCCCCAGTGCAAGAAAGAGATGGAGCTGTTGGAACGACTCCAGAGGAGGGCCACGAAGCTGATCAGAGGGCTGGAGCACCTTTCCTATGAGGACATGCTGAGACAGTTGGGATTGTTCAGCCTGGAGAAGAGAAGGCTCCAGGGAGATCTAACTGCGGCCTTCCAATACCTGAAGGGGGCCTACAAGAACGCTGGAGAGGGACTTTTTACAAGGGCATATAGTGACAGGACAAGGGGTAATGGCTTTAAACTAAAAGAGGGTAGATTTAGATCAGATATAAGGAAGAAATTCTTTACTGTGAGGGTGGCGAGGCACTGGACCAGGTTGCCCAGAGAGGTTGTGGAGGCCCCATCCCTGGAAGTGTTTAAGGCCAGGTTGGATGGGGCTTTGAGCAACCTAGTCTAGTGAAGGGTGTCCCTGCCCTTAGCAGGGGGGTTGGAACTAGATGATCTTTAAGGTCCCTTCCAAACCATTCTGATTTTCCTGTATATCTATTCACCTGTGGGCACAGGAACTCCCCCCCTCCCCACCATCAGCTGCCTCTCTCAGTCAGGGTTGTGCTGCAACTCAATGGATTGCTGCTCCTGGGAACTCTGCTGCTTCAGGAGCAGGGATGCAGAAATGATATTTCAACACTGACTGGGCCAATTCACTGGCTCTGATGTGTCCTTTCCAGAAGCACTACCTCTCACAGACATTTCAGCATGGCAGACCAGTTGTTCGGATGGTAAAAGCAAGTTACCAAATGGGTGGAAGTAGATAATGGACATTTTATTACAAACACATTTCTCTCTTTAAAGTTGTTGTTCTCAAGGATTATTCAGATGACCTTAGTCATGATTTTGATTTCATAAAATGGAATTGCAACACTGTTCATTTCCACAACTGATTATGTATATGGGCAGTATTAACAGATTTAACAGATTAACCTCTTAACTGGTGGGCTTCTCTGAATAAAAGGATAATCTCTTTTTTTGCTGTTCCTCCTGGTTACAGAGATTAACAATTGAAGTGGAATGAAAGATGATTCATATTTCTGACACATTCAGACAGTGAAAAAATATCAACAATAAACTCTTGTTTAAACATCTATTAGTCTTACTCTGAAGAGCTGTAGACATAACAAAGAATAGCCTAGACTTGTTAATATTTTTTTTTCCAAACATATGAATTCTCTGCCCAGAACAAATATAAGATTTTCTGATTGAAGAAAAGTAAAGAAAAATAAAATTTGAGATGTTCTTCAACAGAGAGAATTTTGTTCCCTGGTTCTGTAAAATAACTCAACACATGCCACCCTGTCTTTGACTCCCAGATACTTGGCCACATTGCAGGGTTTCAGGGAAGTAATACATATTTACCTCCAGCCCTCTTTGCTGCTCACGGCACTTCACTTTGCTTTCTAAAATGCCAGTGTGGATGCAGAACTCCTTTGCACTCCATCTTCACCCCTCCAAAAGTTCTCACCATAACCACATGAAGAAAGGATAAGGTTCTTGGAAATGGCTGAACATGTCCAGCCCTCATAAGTCTATGGGGCTGGATGGGATCCACCTGACAGTGCTGAAGAAGCTGGTGGAGCAGCTTGCCAAGCCACTCTCCATCATCTATCAACAACTGTGGTTAACAGGGGAGGTCCCAGACGACTGGAGGCTTGCCAATGTGACGCCCATCTACAAGAAGGGCCGGAAGGACGATCTGGGGAACTACAGGCCTGTCCGCCTGACCTTGGTACCGGGGAAGATTATGGAGCAGATCATCTTGAGTGCACTCACCAGGAAGGTGCAGGACAACCAGGGGATCAGGCCCAGCCAGCATGGGTTCATGAAAGGCAGGTCCTGACCAACCTGATCTCCTTCTATGACCAGGTAACCTGCCTAGTGGATGAGGGAAAGGCTGTGGATGTTGTCTACCTGGACTTTAGTAAAGCCTTTGACACTGTCTCCCACAGCATTCTCCTAGAGAAGCTGGCGGCTCATGGCTTAGACAGGTGCACTCTTCACTGGGTAACAAACTGGCTTGAAGGCCGAGCCCAGAGAGTTAACAGAATTAAATCCAGTTGGTGGCCGATCACAAGCAGTGTTCCCCAGGGCTCAGTCTTGGGGCCAGTCTTGTTTAATATCTTTACCAATGATCTGGACGAGGGGATTGAGTGTACCCTCAGTAAGTTTGCAGATGACACCAAATTGGGTGGGAGTGTTGATCTGCTTGAGGGTAGGAAGGCTCTGCAGAGGGATCTGGACAGGCTGGATTGATGGGCCGAGGCCAACTGTATGAGGTTTAACAAGGCCAAGTGCTGGGTCCTGCACGTGGGTCACAGCAACCCCATGCAATGCTACAGGCTTGGGGAAGAGTGGCTGGAAAGCTGCCCAGCAGAAAAGGACCTGGGGGTATTGGTTGACAGCCAGCTGAACATGAGCCAGCAGAGTGCCCAAGTGGCCAAGAAGGCCAACAGCATCCTGGCTTGTATCAGGAATAGTGTGGCCAGCAGGAGTAGGGATGTGATTGTGCCCCTGTACTTGGCTCAGATGAGGCTGCACCAGAGTCTTATGAGGAGCGGCTGAGGGAACTGGGGTTGTTTAGTCTGGAGAATAGGAGGCTGAGGGGAGACCTTATCGCTCTCTACAACTACCTGAAAGGAGGTTGTAGTGAGGTGAGTGTTGGTCTCTTCTCCCAAGTAACTAGCGATAGGACAAGAGGAAATGGTCTCAAGTTGCGTCAGGGGAGGTTTAGATTGGATATTAGGAAAAGTTTCTTCACCGAAAGAGTGGTCAGGCATTGGAATAGGCTGCCCAGAGAGGTGGTGGAGTCACCATCCCTGGAGGTGTTCAAAAAATGTGTAGACATGGCACTTTGGGACATGGTTTAGTAGACATGGTAGTGTTGGGTCACCGGTTGGACTTGATGATCTTAGAGGTCTTTTCCAACCTTAAGATTCTATGATTCCTATATCACTCTTTCTAGGAGAACTTTCCATTCCTCATTTGTCGTTGAAGTGGGACAAGCCACCAGATTCAAAAGTGATTGGACTTCACTGGAGTACGACATTGTTATGTTTAAATTGCTCACAATCAACCCAATGGCATTTAAGCTCCCTCAGTAATTATATTCATATTATTAGCTGTTGTCTTATGCCACAAATTCTGTCCAAAGATGCTGTTTTGAATTCTTCTTCCAAATCCAGACATGGTTATTAGAATAAATATAAACATAATAGAAATATATTTATGCTATATAAATATAAGCATAGATAAATGTTTGTATTGTAGAGGAGAAAAGCCTTGTGGGTATTCAATCTAAAATGGATGTCTGTGTCAGATGCTTTTGGAAGCGAGGAATAACAGTGGTCAGAGTATGCCAGCTCACACTTGTTCTCAGTGCCAGTCACACTGTGATTTCTTGTGTTCAAGACATGACTTAATTAAATAAGTTCCAATAGCTAAAAAAGTTAGAAAAGTCTTCAAAACGTCAGTACTCTTGACATCATGTGTTTTGTCCTCTCTCATACTCCTAACAGATGTGTTATGTGGGTTGGCAGAAAATAATTTATTGGACCTCTCCTTATGACTATGATTTAAATGGGAAGTCAGCTTAAAGCAACTGTTTCCACTGATCCTAACTGCCTAAGAAAACATCATTGTTTTGAATATCCTAATTATTCATTAGCTGAATAAATGTCTTTTTCACATGGAAATGTTTATCACTTTTTGAAGATTAAATATTAGCATCTTCCTCCTTCTACAATTTCCTTTCATTTGTGATCACAGTCCCTGACTTATATCTGTTCTGTCTGTGGTCTGTCAGTGGATACTTCCCAGATCAGAACAATCTGCTTCAATTCCATTGCTGTATA
This sequence comes from Balearica regulorum gibbericeps, assembly GCF_011004875.1. Lineage (NCBI taxonomy): Eukaryota > Metazoa > Chordata > Aves > Gruiformes > Gruidae > Balearica > Balearica regulorum. The sequence continues at coordinate 20,695,026 of NC_046219.1, forward strand.
ATGTTTGGCCAAATAATAACCATATGGCCATTATGTTCCTAAAACACCTACTCGCCATGGAAGGTAACATCTCTGCTGTAATACTCCATGACCCTGATTTTCTCAAGTTTCAGTCTGAAACTCAATCTGAGGTTAGAGAGCAAAAACACAACTGTCACCTACAATGTAATTTACAGCTTTACGCAAGGACACATTTCTTACAAGCAAATTTATGGAGAATCAATTCTATCATATTCCCAGTCATACTCAACAGTCAGACTGGGAGTGGAAGGACAATAGACCTCAAGTCTCTTGTTCACTAACAAGAGCAACAGCTTTCAAAAAAGATTGTGAAAAAAGAACTTCAGCAATAATATTGCCTCTTGCTGCTATGGTGGTTAAATAAAAAATTTTCGTATGAATATGCTAATATTCAGATAACGTGCTTCATTTGCTTGTTGAAAAAATGAGAGTGCTATCTGCTAAATAAATACATGTGTGCTAACAACAGTGCTTAGTTGTTATAATAAGTTCAGCTGAGTGATAGCCTGCACAGGTAAATGTACAGGAAGGGATTTAGTGATGTTTTTTAAGAAGATAGACTATTTTGTGTTATGTTAACCTATACGTGCATGCTTCTTTCATATTTTTTTTTTTTTGCAGTAATAAGAATTTGATCTTATAAAGCATAAGAGGACTTGGCTAGTTTTGAGTAAAGATTCCAACTGAAGGCCGGATTATGACTTATTTTGATTTATGAGCAATTGGTGAAACCACTTAAATGAATATTTTTTTCACTGATTGTTAGAGTTTATATTGTGGTCTGATGGTCATGAACAGCGACAAATATTTACATTCCCAGGCTATGCAAATACAAGAACTAACTTCATTGTACTATATCAATATCCTATAAAACAGAATGATGAATAATCTTTCCAACAAAACAACAAAAATTCTGCATTCTATTAAAGACAAATGGAAATGAAGGATAGTTGGTGTATACTGTACCAGAATATCCTACGATTGTCTAATAAACTACAAGCTCTGTCACTCAAATCCATTTTTTGACAGTTGTCCGCATGTACCTTTCACTTGTGAAAGACCGTGCCAAATTTATTGCCTTTTTTTTTATACTCATTCCATGTGTAATACATGATTCCTGTAGTTCTGCCAGTCTGGAAGTGCTAGGGTTTATGGTATTTTGTGGGGTTTATATTTGCCAGCTAAGATCAAAACAGTGGAATGAATATCTCAGATGTATATGTCCATGACATTAAGAAACAGCTATAGAAATAATTTTAGCTGTTAGGAAACATTTACTAATAAATTGCTTTGAAGGGTGAATATATTTCAGAACACGTTCTTAGATCAGAAATAGTGTTTTCAGGTTCTAAACAGAGAAAAAAATGTGGTAGACAGAGGCACGTTGTCTCAGGAAATCGATGCCAACTAAAAGGTAAAATTGCTGTTTGGGGTTTTTCAGAGCTAGAAAATAGGTAATTTGAAAGAAATGACACAGTTACCTGGAATTTCTCAAATTTCTGCAAATTTGATATATGCTGTGTCTACCACATGGGAGTGGAAGGATTTAATCCCCCAATGTATGAAGGGAAAATGCTATTACCTTTGAGGCTTAAGAATTTAGCATTAACACATCTAATTGGGGAGTGGAGGGACCCACAAGGAGCCTGCAGCTAAGGTGAAAGCAGCTGATAAGACCTGGGTGGGGCCAGGAGCAGTGGTGGGAGATTTAAATGCTGTGTAACTGAGACTAGAACACAGTTGCTGAGGTGAGTAACTCTGGTGCTGGCATGATCTGCAGTGGAGCGCTCTAATGTGGTGCACAGGAGGGTTTCCCAAACCAAGGAAACCTCAGGGGAGCAGAGAGACCCACCAGGAGCCTGCAGCTCATGCAACAGTGGCTGATGAGACCTGGGCAGGGCCAGGAGCAGTGGCAGCCAAGTCTCCCCCACATATAAAAGAAGTCTCTAGGGAGTGATAGAGACCAGGGTGGGCAAACAGGGAGTGGTGCATCAGCAAGGGCATGGCATGACAGTTCACGTGGAAGGGTGTGAAAGAAGGGTGCTGTACCTCTGCCTGCTCAAGCAGGGAGCAGTGATATCCACCTGGCAGAAAGTCATGTCCTCTCTAAACTCTGCACCTACCGTGATTGATGCAGCTTCCCAGACAGAGCTCTGAAGGGAACATACTGCCACCCAGGTGTCAGGCTGCAGGGTGTGCCCAACTCTTATGCCAGTACAGGACAGCAGTAGTGAGCATAGCATAGCCCAGGTAGAGTAACTCCTCCGCTTAGTGACAGAGCTCTGGGAGGAGGTGAGTAGGTTGAGGAGTATCAGGGAGTGCAAGAGAGGGATAGACTACTGGAACCACACCCTACCTTCCCTGGGACAGGCCTGTCAGGCAGACAGGACACATGACATGGAGGATCCCCTATCCTCTCTCCACCTGGCAGAATGTGGTAACTTAAAGGATAGTGGCAATGGCGACAACTTCCTGCCTAGAGCAGCAGGCATGCCTCCTCTGTGACTACCCCACCTTACCAGGTGCCCTTGCATAATAGGTACAAAGCTCTGCAAATGGAACCAAACAATGATGAGGATGATGGTTCATCTACGTTGGAGGTGTCGCCAAGGTTGCATTGGCCTATGCCCTGAATAAAAACCACATCCATAAAGAAAAACAGATGAGTTATTGTCATAAGAGACTCCCTTCTGAGGGGAACAGAAGGCACAATATAGTGACTCGATGCACTTCATAGGGAAGTCTGCTGCCTCCCTGGGGCCTGGGTTAAAGACGTGACAAGAAAACTTCCTACTCTGGTATGGCCCTCAGACTGTTATCCATTATTGCTTTTCCATGTAGGCAGCAACAAAGTTGCAACAAGAAGTCCAAAGAGAATCAAGAGAGACTTCAGGGCCTTGGGATGACTGGATAAGGGATCAGGAGCACAAGTAGTGTTCTTCTCTATCCTTCCAGTTGCAGCGAATGATGAGGGAAGAAACAGGAAGACCTGGAAGATCAATAACTGGATCTGTGACTGGAGACACAGGCAGAATTTGGGGGGTTTTTGATCATGAGTCAGTCTATACAACACCAGACCTGCTGGTGACAAATGGTGTACACTTGTCTCAAAGGGTGAAAAGGATCTTTGCACAAGAGTTAGCACAGCTCATTGAAAGAGCTTTAAACTAGATTTGAAGGAGGAAAGGGATAAAACCAGGCTCACTAGAAATAAGCCTGGGGGTGGCATGCCAATGTTTGAGGGATGTTGTGCTAGCAAGGTCCTTCAGTCTACCATCTCAGTGGAGGTAGGGGATGGAGATCCATGCGACTGTAAAGACGCAAGGGTTACTGATGTGTTAGAAACCACGGAAGTGCCTGAGAATGATCACATAGGAATTAGGGCTTCGCCCCCAGAAAAGGTGGCGGGATCAGTAGTCCAACTGAAGTGCATCTACACCAATGCACGCAGCATGGGCAACAAACAGGAGGAGATGGAAGCCATTGTACAGCTGGAAAACTATGATATAGCTGCAATCACGGAAACATGGTGGGATGACTCACACAACTGGAGTGCTGCAATGGATAACAAGAAACCCTTCAGAAGGGATAAGCGAGGAAGGAGAGGTGGTGGGGTAGCACTGTATGTTAGGGAGTGTTTTGAATGTCTAGAGATTGACGATGGGGGTCGAGTGTTCATGGGTAAGAATCAGTGGAAATACCAACAAGGCAGATATAATGGTGGGAGTCTGTTATAGACCATCCAACCAGGGTGAAGAGGCAGATAAAATATTCTGTAAGTGGCTAGGAGAAGTCTCACAACCACTAGCCCTTGTTCTCATAGGGGACTTCATAGATTCATAGAATGGTTTGGGTTGGAAGGGACCTCAAAGATCATCTAGTTCCAAACCCCCTGCCACGGGGAGGGACACCCTCCACTAGACCACGTTGCCGAAAGCCTCATCCAACCTGGCCTTAAACACTTCCAGGGATGGGGCCTCCACAACCTCTCTGGGCAACCTGGTCCAGTGCCTCACCACCCTCACAGTAAAGAATTTCTTTCTAACATCTAATCTAAATCGACCCTCCTTCAGCTTAAACCCATTACCCCTTGTCCTGTCACTACATTCCCTGATAAACAGTCCCTCACCATCTTGCCTGTAGGCCCCCTTCAGAAATTGGTAAGCTGCAATTAGATCTCCCCGGAGCCGCCTTTTCTCCCAAATCTCTCAGCCTGTCTTCATAGGAGAGGTGCTTCAGCCCTCTGATCAGCTTCGTGGCCCTCCTCTGGACTCTCTCCAACAGCTCCATGTCCTCCTGTACTGGGGCCCCCAGAGCTGGATGTAGTACTCCAGGTGGGGTCTCACAAGAGCGGAGTAGAGGGGCAGGATCACCTCCCTCGACCTGCTGGCCATGCTGTTTTTGATGCAGCCCAGGACACGGTTGACTTTCTGGGCTGCAAGTGCACACTGCCGGCTCATGTCGAGCTTCTCATCAATCAATACCCCCAAGTCCTTCTCCTCAGGGCTTCTTTCAATCCATTCCTCGCCCAGCCTATAGCTGTGCTTGGGATTGTGCCAACCCACATGCAGGACCTTGCACTTGGCCTCGGTGAACTTCATGAGGTTCTCACGGGCCCACCTCTCCAGCCTGTCAAGGTCCCTCTGGATGGCATCCCTTCCCTCCAGCATGTTGACCACACCACACAGCTTGGTGTTGTCGGCAACCTTGCTGAGGGTGCACTCGATCCCACTGTCCATGTCGCTGACAAAGATGTTGAACAGTGCAGGTCCCAATAATGACCCCTGAGGAACACCACTCGTCACTGATCTCCACTTGGCCACAACTCTTTGAGTGCGACCATCCAGCCAATCACTTATCCACCGAGTGGTCCATCCATCGAATCCATGTCTCTCCAATTTAGAGACAAGGATGTCATGCGGGACAGTGTCAAATGCCTTGCACAAGTCCAGGTAGATGACGACAGTTGCCCTTCCCTTATCCACTGACGCTGTCACCCCATCATAGAAGGCCACCAAGTTTGTCAGGCACGATTTGCCCTTGGTGAAGCCGTGCTGGCTGTCACCAATCACCTCCTTATCTTTCATGTGCCTGAGCATAGTTTCCAGGAGGATCTGCTCCATGATCTTTCCAGGCACAGAGGTGAGACTGACCGGTCTATAGTTCCCTGGGTCTTCCTTTTTTCCCTTTTTAAAAATTGGGGGTTATGTTCCCCCTCTTCCACTCAGAGGGAACTTCGCCAGACTGCCAGGACTTCTCAAATATGATGGCGAGTGGCCTGGCCACTTCATCTGCCAGTTCCCTCAAGAACCGCAGATGCATCTCCTCAGGTCCCATGGACTTGTGCACCTTCAGGTTCCTTAGATATTCTCGAACCTGATCTTCTCCTACAGTGGGCGGTTCTGCATTCTCCCAGTCCCTGCCTTCTGTGACCTGGGCAGTGTGGCTCAAGCATTTGCCAGTGAAGACTGAGGCAAAGAAGTCGTTGAGTACCTCAGCCTTCTCCATATCCTGGGTAACCAGGTCACCCGTTTCATTCCAGAGGGGACCCACATTTTCCCTCATCCTCCTCTTATCACTAACATGCCTATAGAAGCTTTTCTTGTTGTCCTTAACATCCCTGGCCAAATTAATTTCTATCAGGGCTTTGGCTTTCCTAACCTGATCCCCGGCTGCTTGGACAGTTTCTCTGTACTCCTCCCGGGCTACCTGCCCTTGCTTCCACCCTCTGTAGGCTTCCTTTTTGTGTTTGACTTTGCCCAGGAGCTCCTTGTTCATCCGTGGGGGCCTCTTGGTGGTTTTGCCTGACTTCCTCTTTGTTGGGATGCATCGCTCCTGAGCTTGGAGGAGGTGACCCTTGAATATTAGCCAGCTGTCTTGGGCCCCTCTTCCTTCCAGGGCTTTGTCCCATGGTACTCTACCAAGCAGGTCCCTGAAGAGGCCAAAGTCTGCTCTCCTGAAGTCCAGGGTAGTGAGCTTGCTGTGTGCCCTCCTTGCTGCCCTGAGGATCCTGAATTCCACCATTTCAGGGTCACTGCAGCCAAGGCTGCCCTTGAGCTTCACATCCCCTACCAGGCCCTCCTGATTGGTGAGAACAAGGTCCAGCACATCACCTCTCCTTGTCGGCTCCTCTATCACTTGGAGGAGAAAGTTGTCATCAACACATTCCAGGAACTTCCTGCATTGCTTGCACTCAGCTGCATTCTCCCTCCAGCAGATGTCAGGGTGGTTGAAGTCCCCCATAAGGACCAGGGCTTGTGAGCGTGAGGCTGCTCCTATCTGCCTATAGACGGCTTCATCTGCTCAGTCCCCCTGGTCAGGTGGCCTGTAGCAGACCCCCACTGTGATGTCCCCTGCCCCAGCCCTCCCTTTAATCCTGACCCATAGGCTCTTGGTGGGCTCCTCATCCATCCCCAGGTGGAGCTCCATGCACTCCAGCTGGGCATTGACATAGAGGGCGATGCCCCCTCCTCATCTGCCCTGCCTGTCCTTCCTAAAGAGCCTGTACCCTTCCATCCCAACACTCCAGTCATGGGAGCTATCCCACCACATCTCTGTAATGCCAATAAGGTCATAGCCTTGCAGGCGCACACATGCCTCCAGCTCCTCTTGTTTATTCCCCATGCTCCGTGCGTTCGCATAGAGGCATTTCAGTTGTGCCCCCAATGAGGCTGAGACTGTGTCCGCCTGTTCCTTCCAACATTGCTGCCCTCAACTGGAAGGAGGGAGGAGAATATTACTTGTGCCCCCAAATCCTTCAGTGACTGTCCCAAAAGCCTGAAGTCCCTTTTGATCGCTTTCGTGGTGCGTGTCTCTGCTTCATCCCTACCCACATGGAGGAGCAGCAGTGGGTAGTAGTCAGAGGGCTGTACCAGGCTGGGGAGTTTCCTAGTGATGTCCTTAACACGGGCCCCGGGGAGGCAGCAGACTTCTCCAAGAAGAGGGTCTGCCCTGCATATCGGGCCCTCTGTACCCTTCAGAAGGGAGTCCCCTACAACTATAACCCTCCTTTTCTTCTTTGTTGGGGTGGTCACGACCCGAGGCATGGGCCTTTTGGGCCTAGGTGCTACCTCTGGTGTAGCTTGACTGTCATCCATATCTTCCCTTGAGTGGCCTTCCACAGCCAGAGTCTCGTACCTGTTGCACAGGGGTACGTGGGAAGGCGAGGTGGGTGAGGAGGAGTAGGTTCGCCTGCCATGCCGAGCGTGGACTTGTTTCCACTCACTCCCCTCTTTGAGGCTGCTGCCTTCTGCCTGGCAAGGGGAGGATACAGGGTCCCCTTCACTTTGGCTTTGGTCTGTTAGCTGTCCCTGTTTCTGTCTCAGGGAGGGCAGAGCTTGGCTCCACCAGTCTATCTCTCTCTTAGCCTCTCTGATGTTCCTTAACCTCTCCACTTCTTCACGTAATTCTGCCACCAGGCTGAGCAGATCATCCACCTGGTCACACCTCACGCAGCCAATCTCACTACTGCCTCCCCCTGCCAGTGCCAAGCTGAGACACTCCCTGCAGCCTAAGAGCTGGGTGGCTGCATGTTTTGTGGCAGCTCTGTCTGGGTTGCCACATGTCTTCTGGTGAACTTAGAGCTTTCTGTTGGATGGGTGCCATGGCTGAACTCCTTCTGTGAGAGAGTGATGACCACCAATGGACTCACCTCTTGAGCAAGTAGACTGACTAGGCCCTACCTGCACGCCTTGCCTGCGCGAACTGCCGCGCAAACTGCCACGCCACGCCCTGGCTGACACACCACGCTCTGTTTGCCTGCTCTGTTCGCCGCTCTCTGGGTTACTAGCGCTCCCTAGGCTGCTTTTTATAGGTGTCGGGGGTGGGCACCATTGTCTTTGGCAATGCCCAGGTCTCATCAGCAGTTCCCGTGAGAGCAGCTGGCTCGTGGTGGGTCTCTTCCATGTCCCTGGTGTTTCCCTGCCTCTGGAAAGTCAGGAAAAAACCCCTGTGTACCTAGATCTGCCACTCCGCTGCAGGTTGGGCCGGCACTGGAGCTGCACTCTTCGGCGACTTCAACTTATGAAACGTCTGCTGGAAATAAAATACAGCAGAGAGGAAACAGTCCAGGAGGTTCCTGGAGTATGTGGAAGATAACTCCCTCACACAGCTGGTAAGCGAGCCAATTAGGGAAGGCACCCTGCTCACCCTGTTGTTTGTGAACATAGAAGGACTTGTGGGTGATGTGATGGTTGGAGGCGGTCTTGGGCACAGCCATTGTGAAATGATAGTTTTTGATTCTTGGAGAAATAAGGACAGTGATTAGCAGAACGGCTACCTTGAACTTCCGGAGTGCAGCGTTTGGCCTATTCAGAGGCCTGACTGACAGTCCCTTGGAAGGCAGTCCTGAAGGACAAAGGAGTCCAGGAAGGCTGGACATTCTTCAGGAAGGAAATCTTAAAGGCAGAGGAGCAGGCCATCCCCATGTGCCGAAAGACAGGCCAATGGGGAAGAAGTCCAGCCTGGCTGAACAGAGAGCTTTGGCTGGAATTCAGGAAAGAAAAAAAGTTTATGATCTTTTGAAGAAGGGGCAGCCAATTCAGGAGGACTACAAAGATGTCATGAATTTATGCAGGGAGAAAATTAGAAGGGCAAAAGCCCAACTAGAACTTAATCTGGCTACTGCTGTTAAAGACAATAAAAAATGTTTCTATACATAAGCAACAAAAGGACAGCTAAGGAGAATAATCTTCCTTTATTGGATGTAGGGGGAAACATAGTGACAAAGGATGAGGAAAAGGCTGAGGTACTTAATGCCTTCTTTGCCTCAGTCTTTAGCAGTAAGACCAGTCGTTCTCTGGGTACCCAGCCCCCCTGAGCTGGAAGACTGTCCTGGGTTCAGCTAGGATAGAGTTAATTTTCACCAGAAGCTGGGATGGGACACAGCCAGGACAGGTAACCCAAACTATTCAAAGGGGATATTCCATACCATATGACATCATGCTCAGCATAAAAGGAGGCTAGTCGGTGAGGGGCAGCACGGCTCCAGTACGCGCAGCTTGGGGACAGTCTGGCTTCAGGACAGGTCTGAGCATGCGGTCTGAATTATATGGTGATCGAGTGAGAAACTGTATTGTGTATCACCCATTTTGTATATTCTATTGTAAGTACTGTTGTTGTTATTTCCCTCTCCCTTTGCTGTCCCAGTAAACTGTCCTTATCCCAAACCACGAGGTTTACCTTTGTCTTCCCATTCTCCTCCCCATCCTGCCAAGGGAGAAGGATGAGCGAGCAGCCACATGGTACTCAGCTGCTGGCTGGGGCTAAACCATGACAAAGACAGGGACAGGGAGCCCCCATAATTGAAGGGGAAATGGTTGGCAACCTGCTACACCACTTAGACACACACAAGTCTATGGGGCCAAATGAGATCCACTCAAGGGTACTGAGGGAGCTGGTGGGAGTGCTCACCAAGCCACTTTGAATCATTTATCAGCCCTTCCAGCTAACCGAGGAGGTCCCAGTTGACTGGAATTTAGCAACTGTGATGCCCATCCACAAGAAGGGCCAGAAGGAGGATCTGGGGAACTACAGGCCTGTCAGCCTGACCTTGGTACCGGGGAAGATTATGGAGCAGATCATCTTGAGTGCCATCATATGGCATGTACAGGATAACCAGGTGATCAGGCCCAGTCAACATGGGTTCATGAAAGGCAGATCCTGCTTGACTGACCTGATATCTTTTTCTGACAAGGTGACCCGCTTAGAGAATGAGGGAAAGGCTGTGGATGTTGTCTACCTAGACTTCAGTAAAGCCTTTGACACCGTTTCCCACAGCATTCTCCTAGAGAAACTGACTGTTCATGGCTTGGACAGGCATAGGCTTCACTGCGTAAAAAACTGGCTGGATGGCTGGGCCCAAAAGGTTTTGGTGAATGGAGTTGCATCCAGTTGGTGGTGGGTCACAGGTAGTGTTCCCCAGGGCTCAGTACTGGGCCAGTTCTGTTTAATATCTTTATCAATGATCTGGACGAGGGGATCGAGTGCACCCTCACTAAGTTTGCAGATGACACCTAGTCAGGCAGAAGTGTCAATCTGAAATAGTGTGGCCAGCAGGACTAGGGAAACTATTGTCCCCCTGTACTCATCACTAGTGATGCCACATCTTGAATACTGTGTTCACTTTTGGGCATCTCACTACAAGAAAGACAGTGAGGTGCTGGAGCATGTCCAAAGAAGGGCAACAAAGATAGTGAAGGGTCTCGAGAAGAAGTGTTATGAGGAGCAGCTGAGGGAACTAGGAACTAGGGTTGTTTAGCCTGGATAAAAGGAGGGTGAGGGGAGACCTTATTGGTCTCTACAACTACCTGAAAGGAGGTTGTAGCAAGGTGAGTTTTTTTGCTTTTCCCAGATAACAAGTGATAGGATGAGAGGAAATGGCCTCAAGTTGCACCGGGGAGGTTTAGATTGGATATTCGGAAAAATTTCTTCACTGAATGGGTTATCAAGCATTGGAACAGGCTGCCAAGGGAAGTGGATGAATTACCATCCCTGGAGGTACTTAATGGATGTGTAGGCATGGCGCTTAGACACATGGTTTATTGGTGGATTTGGTAGTGTTAGGTTACTGGTTGGACTCGATGACCTTAAGGGTCTTTTCCAACCTAAATTATTCTATGATTCTATGATTAACAGGTTGGTGGATCTCTAAGTACAAATCTTACACAGTCTATTCACCTCTTTTATGGTAAATATGAGGAAGCTGGATATTTCCCTTGCACTAAGAGGAACAGGATGACTATTTCTCTCTGTGGATTAGATGGAAGAAATGTCACATGGCATTGTGTATTATCCCCCTTCAAGCTTATAATAAACAGGTATGTCCTGAAAGGATAACAGTGTAGCATAGTGCAGGGTATATGCATATGTTTGAAATTTATGAACTAATAATATGAGCCAGTGTGGTGGGTTGACCCTGTCTGGATGCCAGGTGCCCACCAAAGCTGCTCTATCACTCCCCTCCTCAACTGGACAGGGGAGAGAAAACATAATGAAAGGCTCATAGGTCGAGATAAAGACAGGGGGAGATCGTTCAACCCAGGAAAAATAAATTAATTTATTACCAATAAAATCAGAGTTAAGTAATGAGAAATAAAACCAAATCTTAAAAAAAACACCTTCCCCTCACTTCTTCCCGGGCTTACCTTTACTCCTAAATTCTCTACCTCCTTCCCTCGAGCAGCAAAGGGGAAAGGGAATGGGGGTTGCAGTCAGTTCATCACACGTTGTCTCTGCCTCTCCTTCCTCCTCAGGGGGAGGACTCCTCACACTCTTCCTCTGCTCCAGAGTGGGGTCCCTCCCACAGGAGACGGTTCTCCATGAACTTCTTCAATGTGAGTCCTTCCCACGGGCTGCAGTTCTTCACAAACTGTCCCCGTGTGGGTCTCTTCCACAGAGTGCGGTCCTTCAGAAACAAAGTCCTGCCAGCAAACCTGCTCCAGCGTGGGCTTCTCTTCATGCGGCCACTGGTCCTGCCAGGATTTACTCCAGCGCGGGCTTCCCATGGGGTCACAGCCTCCTTCAGGTGCCTCCACCTGCTCTGGCATGGGGTCCTCCACGGACTGCAGGTGGATATCTGCTCCCCCATTAACCTCGGTGGGCTGCAGGGGGACAGACTGCCTCACCATGGTCTTCACCATGGGCTGCAGGGGAATCTCTGCTCCAGTGCCTGGAGCACCTCCTCCCCCTCCTTCTGCACTGATGATACTAAACTGGGAGGAGTGGCTGATACACCAGAAGGCTGTGCTGCCATTCAGCGAGACCTGGACAGGCTAGAGAGCTGGGCGGAGAGGAACCAAATGAAATTCAACAAGGACAAGTGTAGGGTCCTCCACCTAGGGAGGAATAACCCCAAGCACCAGTATAGGCTAGGGATTGACCTGCTGGGAAGCAGCACTGCGGAGAAGGACCTGGGAGTCCTGATGGGCAACAAGCTCTCCATGAGCCAGCAATGTGCCCTTGTGGCCAAGAAAGCTAATGGTATCCTGGGGTGCATTAAGAAGAGCGTGGCCAGCAGGTCGAGGGAAGTTATCCTCCCCCTCTAGTCTGCCCTGGTGAGGCCACATCTGGAATATTGTGTCCAGTTCTGGGCTCCCCAGTTCAAGAAAGACAGGGAACTACTGGAGAGAGTCCAGCGGAGGGCTACAAAGATGATGAGGGGACTGGAGCATGTCTCTTATGAGGAAAGGCTGAGAGAGCTGGGTCTGTTTAGCCTGGAGAAGAGAAGACTGAAAGGGGATCTCACCAAGGCTTATCAATATCTAAAGGGTGGATGTCCAGAGGATGGGGCCAGACTCTTTTCAGTGGTGCTCAGTGACAAGGGGCAATGGGCACAAGCTGGAACACAGGAAGTTCCATCTGAACATGAGGACAAACTTCTTCACTTTGAGGGTGACCGAGCACTGGAACAGGCTGCCCAGAGAGGTTGTGGAGTCTCCTTCTCTGGAGATATTCAAAACCCACCTGGATGTGATTCTGTGCAACATGCTCTAGGTGATCCTGGTTTAACATTAGGGATGGACTAGATGATCTCCCTTCCAACACCTACCATTCTATGATCGTGTGTAATTCTGTGATTCAACTCATGTTGCTTCAGTTACTCCTTTGGAGCTGTGAGGATTTAAATCAGTTAAGAACTTGGCCCTAAATCTCTCAAATTACAGTTTTCCTTTGTGTTGGTTATTCAGCACTAATCTGTATAATTTTGCCAAAGTCAAAATAGAACAGATTTGGTGTGAGGGGAAGAGGAGGGAGAAAGCAGAAACAGAACACAGTTAAAAGGGATTGCCAAACCGAGAACAGATTTACTGGGGGTGAGAAATGTCAGTAGCTCAAACAAGCAAAAATACAATCATGAAGGGGTTACTGCACAAATTATAGTATCACGTTATAGAAAGTTGAATTTCCCTTTCTGGCTTGTATGTATTTTTTAAAGTGTAAGACAGTGAAGACATAAAAAGCACAGCTCTTTCCCCATAAACAGACTGTGATGAGTAACTTGGACTAACTCCTATTTCCTTTATTAATGAGATTAGTGATATTTCTTTACTGGCCCCAATTCAGCAAAGCACTTTATGTGCATAAATCCTATTGATTTCAATGGTATTTACATATATGCTTAAAATTAAGCACACGCTTAGTTTCACTGCTAAATTGGTAATAAGAGAAATTGAAGCAGATTCCTGATCCAATACTGTGATTTCACTAATTCAGTAACATTTTGCCAAGTTAACTTGTAACGTCAAGCAAACCTAAGATTTTTATGATGAACAAAATGAGACCAGGTGGCCTTGCAAACCAAGTACTTCAAGATTACTTTTTTTTGAGTAGTAACTATGGACTTTTCTCCAGGTAGCATGTAGCACTTAGGTGCTAGTGGAAACAAATTCAATGTATGTATTCTACTGGTGTCTCTGAAGCCATGTTTGCATAGAAGATGTCTATAGATAAATATATTATACTGATTGTATCTCTTCCTTCCTACCCCAAGATTTCTTAGTGTTACTACAACTTCTGCAGTTCGTGCATACTTTGCATGCATATTCCCCTAAGCAGACTGTTCTGCTAGACAGTAGACAGCATATAAGATTTTCTGTCGTACTTATGGTATCTGGAATCTTACATCTTCAAAACATTTTAGTAAAACTTAATGAATTAATCTCTCTGCAATCATGAGTGCTCACAAGAAAAGGTCAGTGATGATATACTGCAAAGTATCCAAGTAGTTATCACAGATTCAAAGAGTCATAAATGCATGTTTTCAAAACTCTCTCTTCTCAGACCACTTTGGATGATGTTAGAAACACTTAGCTTTACCTTTGGAAAGGAATACAAACTTCTAAAAGCTTGACATTCTTGTGAATCAAAATTATCAACAGTGCAGGAGACAGAAAAATAAAAGCAAAGTTTTCTGAGAAATTATGGCTATAGAAAGTTGCATTTCCTCATCAGAGGAAGTTTTTTGGATGAGACTCTCTCCATTACTTCTAGATATTTGGGTATGTTGCATATTTTTGATTCAGCTTACAAAGTAATCTTTGGCTATATTATCATGCAATGCATAGAACAGATTTTCAAGAGTAATACAGCATGAAAAATGGGGCATTGTGTAATGATGCTGCAGAACTCTATTCTAAATATATCTCTGCACTTCATATGCATTTTGTAAATCAGCTAAACTGACAATGCTGAGTAGGAAAAAAAAGCCATATCAAATGGTAATAAAATATTTTTAAAATCTCATTTAATGTAAACAATGTTAGTTCATTTTGTAGGTATTTTATTCTTCTCTCAGTGGAGCTAATGAAGTCAGGGGTAATTTTTTTTTTGTTCCTTTCTTAGGCGGTCAGATCCTTGCACAAGCTGAGGTAACACCACCCCCTTCTGTTCACACTGATGCTAGGCTCAGTCAGCTACATATCCAGCAGAGCAAAACACTGGTACCTGAGTACCACTTCAACAGCTGAGTAGGAAGAATGAATTTTACTGTTACAGTTTAACCGTGTTCATTGAACTATATATTTTCAGTTAAAGTATTTTAATCATTCTCTAAACTAGCTTATTCCAAGAATTTCTGGATAAAAAAAATTACTAAAAGAGCTAAAAGATTGCAATTTTGCTTTAACTGCCTAGCATGAATAAATACAAAATTTAGTTAATAAAATATTCATTTCAATATTAGGGAGCAGTTTTTGTTATCTGCAGGTCATTTTCATTTTAGTATGTCTCTTCTGATCATCTCTCAGAGCAGCATCTCTCTTCTGATTTGATACTGGGAAGGTTTCTCTGTTTCTAAGATGGAAAGAATTTTACTCATATGCCTTTTTGCTTTAAAGGTTCATTGTTGTATACAGAAAATATTTATTACTAATATATTATACTCAGATAAGTTCCTCAGCATTACTTGATTAGTTCTTTAAGTTGATTAGCAGTCTAGCACATCAGTTGTCTGGGCAAATTACTGACTTTGACACAAGTAAATTTGATGCTGAGATTGTGGTTTCATGATCATTTCTCTGGTTCAAAACAGCAGTTTGAGCAGTATGGTTCCCTTCATCCTTGGATGTTCATTTCCATGTAATGAGCCAAAGCAGTGAGCTGAACTGGGACTGAGCCAGGTTAAATATAATTTAGCTAAAACCAACCCTGTGGTTGTCAGTTTAGGGAAGTGGTCCAGGTCAATGCGCAGCTGCATTAGCAGCACAAGCTGGGGGAGTCGCCCTGGGGCAAGTGTGAAGAAGGAGAGGGGCGTGGGGGGACACTACTTACACTTGTATTTTTTGCTGCAGAAAATTCAACAAACTGGTCTTGAGTAAAAGTTTGATTATATTTTTCTCCCCATGCAGAACATAACCATTTTAAATATTAAAGAAAAATTAAGAGCATTCTGGAAGCTTTTAGCAAATCACAGAAGAAAAAAAAACCTCTGTGGATGTTTCTAATGCTAATATTTTCTGAAATCTTTCACGTATGTGCACTGCAAAGTCTGGTCATTATGACTGTCATTTATGTGTTTTCTACTATCCACAGTTGAGGACTAAAAAAGAACTGGGATATGTAACTTAGTTGCGTTTGGAAAACTCACTGCTCTAGTGTAAGACATTTTTGTTTGCCTATTTACTCTGTGAGGCCAAGGAACTTTTTATTATCCAGAGTGAATAGTCCCAACTATAAGTCAACCAATGAATTTAAATCAAAGGAGGAGAAAGCTCCCAAGAAAGCTCAGTTTTAGGGCCAGTTCTCTTTAATGTTTTCATAAATGACTTGGATGTAGGACTAGAAGGTGTCGTGAACGAGTTTGCAGATGACACCAAATTGGGAGGAGCTGTTAATTCCATCGAGGGTGGAGAGGCCTCACAGAGAGATCTGGACAAATCGGAGAACTGGGCAATCACCAACCACATGAGGTTTAAAAAGGGCAAGTGCCAGATTCTGCACCTGGGAAGGGGCAACCCTGGCTATACATACAGACTGGGCGATGAGACGCTGGAGACCAGCCATGCTGAAAGGGACTTGGGGGTCTTGGTCGAGAGCAAGTTGAACATGAGTCAACAGTGTGCCCAGGCTGCCAGGAAGGCCAACCGTATCCTGGGGTGCATCAAGCACGGCATTGCTAGCCGGTCTAGGGAAGTGATTGTCCCGCTCTACACTGTACTGGTGCGGCCTCACCTTGAGTACTGCGTGCAGTTTTGGGCGCCACAGTGCAAAAAGGACATAAAACTATTGGAGAGTGTCCAAAGGAGGGCAACAAAGATGGTGAAGGGTCTAGAAGGGAAGACGTATGAGGAGAGGCTGAAGTCCCTTGGTTTGTTCAGCCTAGAGAAGAGGAGACTGAGGGGAGACCTCATCGCGGCCTACAACTTCCTCACGAGGGGGAGCGAAGGGGCAGGCGCTGATCTCCCTCTGGTGATCAGTGATAGAACCCAAGGGAATGGAATGAAGCTGCGATGGGGGAGGTTTAGGTTGGATATTAGGAAAAGGTTCTTCACTGAGAGGGTGGTCGGGCACTGGAACAGGCTCCCCAGGGAAGTGGTCACAGCACCAAGCTTGACTGAGTTCAAGAAGCGTCTGGATAACACTCTCAGTCATATGCTCTGATTCGGCTGGTCCTGTGTGGGGCCAGGAGTTGGACTCGATGATCCTTATGGGTCGCTTCCAACTCAGGATATTCTATGATTCTATGATTCTATAGAGCTGTTTAACAGTCTGGAAACAGACACTGACTGTTTTCCAATACCACTGAGGCAAAGAGAAGTTCTTGTGTTAGTCGTGAAGCAACCTACGTGATACACAACTGTGTTGGTTTTGCATGGCAAGGTTTTGGTAGCAGGGGGGCTACAGGGGTGGCTTCTGTGAGAAGCTGCTAGAAGCTTCCCCTGTGTCTGGTAGAGCCAATGCCAGCCGGCTCCAAGACGGACCCGCCCCTGGCAAGGCCAAGCCAATCAGCACCTCTGTGATAACATATTTAAGAAAGAGAAAAACAGTTAGAGAGCGCTTTTTTGCAGCCAGAGAGAGGAGTGAGAAGATGTAAGAACATCTGCAGACACCAAGGTCAGTGCAGAAGGAGGGGGAGGAGGTGCTCCAGGCGCCGGAGCAGAGATCCCCCTGCAGCCCATGGTGAAGACCATGGTGAAGCAGGCTGTCCCCCTGCAGCAGCCCATGGAGGAAGGATGAGGGGGTGTAGAGATTCCACCTGCAGCCCCTGGAGGACCCCATGCCAGAGCAGGTGGAGATACCTGAAGGAGGCTGTGACCCCGTGGGAAGCCTGCGCTGGAGCAAGCTCCTGGCAGGACCTGTGGATCCGTGGAGAGAGTAGCCCAAGCTGGAGCAGGTTTGCTGACAGGACTTGTGACCCCGTGGGGGACCCACACTGGAGCAGTTTGGTCCTGAAGGACTGCACCCCGTGGAGGAGACTCACGTTGGAGAAGGTCATGAAGGACTGTCTCCCGTGAGAGGGACCCCACGCTGGAGCAGGGGAAGGAGTCCTCCCCCTGAGGATGAAGAAGCGGCAGAAACACCGCGTGATGAACTGACCGTAACCCCCACTCCCCGTCCCCCTGTGCCTCTGAGGGGGGGCGGAGGTTGAAGCCGGGAGTGAAGTTGAGCCCGGGAAGATGGGAGGGGTGGGGGGAGGTGTTTTAAGATTTGGTTTTATTTCTCATTCCTCTACTCTGTTTTGCTTAGTAATAAATAAGATGAATTCCCTCTCTAAGTTCGGTCTGTTTTGCTCGTGATGATAATTAGAGAATGATCTCTCCCTGTCCTTATCTCAACCCACAAGCTTTCCGTTATACCTTTTCTCCCCTGTCTAATGAAGGAGGGGAGTGATAGAGCAGCTCTGGTGGGCACCTGGCCCTCAGCCAGGGTCAACCCACCACAACAACATTTGGTCATTGTCATGGAATATGGTTTTTCATGAAGAAGAGTGAGTCTATGAAAAGACCGATCACACTATATATGCAGTACCTGAACTGCAAGTTGGCATTCTGCACAGTTTTCTTTGTGGGTTGTTGCGCTGTTTGGGCATCCTCACAGCTGCGCAGCCACGCAACCATGACCTCTCCACATGCCGAGAAACCCGTGGGCCATCCTGAGAAGCTCTGAGGTTGGAAGAAAAGAAACTTAGGGTAAAGCAATGTGTTTCTTTCCTGCCCGCACTCGCAGAGACAATTAAAACTACTGAACTATTAAAAACTTAGAGCAAACCCCCACCTTTTGCAAATTCCTAAACAAAACATATTGCTCGTGAGAGTGATATTTTACTGCTTTCTCTCTGTTTTTCAGGCACATATCATGAAACCCAGTGGCTATCACAACTCTGTGTGACAGCTGACTGAGCCGAGAGCAAGTGCAAATCAAAGGTTTGCTCAGTCACAGTTTCAAGCACCACAAAAAAGGAGGACCCAGATTAACACAACAGGGTGTTACAGGGACTGGGCTGCAGTGCTAGAAATACATTGAGTGGAGGGGAATGAGGGGAAAGCAGGGTAAAAATAAATAAATTGGTGACATAAGGGAAAGAACAGAGAACAAATAAGAGGAGGAATAGTCCTAGGAAAGGGGAATCTAATGCTTCAGTGGAAGAGTTCAGGTGAATTGTGACTGCTGTGGTGATTTTGGGGAGAAGGCTTCTTCCCTCTCTGACACTTGCTCAAAGGAGTTGCACAGCTGTGCAGCTCTATACTACATATAAAGTCAGAGACACTCACTTCTTGCTTCTATAAGGTGAATTATTTCTCCTGTCAGAAGACCATTCATACCTGCTGGCTTAAGTCATGCCTTGTCCCTCTGTGAAATATAAGATTGTAACTAAAACCAAACTTGAGCTCTTTTTTCTCTTGGTTGAGGGGAAATTGTTCCAAACTTCACACTGATGGTAACCTGTCATGAATGGGGAACTTGATCCACAGATAGGATTTAAAGGTGTTTTCTGCATTTCTACAGTGATTGGAAAAAAAAAGTGTGTTGTTAATTTTGCCTTGTTTTTGAAGGATACAATGTAGGGTGAAAACTTCTTTAAATTTACATTTTTTAAAAAGCTGAAACTCCTGAGTTTTCAAGGGTTCAAAACCTGCAGTTCGGAGCAGATTTCCAGAAGATGACTCTTGCATCTGAAAGCAAGGTAGACTTTTTCTTGAAGTTCAATATTCAGAAAATCTGTTACTGGACAGATTTTCACAAATACTGGCAAGACCATGTGTTGAGACCTTTTGAAAATGCTGATTTTTGCAATGAATGGGATATAAGTTTGGAACTGTTTGTTTTTAACATGATCTTCAATTGTGGCTGCTGAGCTCTGGAAAAATGCTCTTAAATGTCATTGTCTTTTTTGGCTACACACTGAAAGATTGCTCCCAAATGTGTCCTCAGGTTTTAATTTCCTGGCTTTTTACAATGTCCAGCTCCTGGAGTGTCTCTGAATGAATGGCAGAGCACCCCAGACAGCATGCCAGAGAGTGTTATCTGGGTCCTGTATGCTTCCAGTGTGCCCTTGCAATCCTTGTAGTCAATACATTCTTCAAGACTATGTGTGGCCTGTGCTGTCACACCTGTTTGCTCTGTCCCAGTGTTGTTACACACTTAGATTCTGTCAGTGGCACAAAGAGCTTGTAAATAATAAATAATGACACTCCTGTATAATCACTCCGCTCTCCTACAGCAAGTAGGTAGTAACCCAAAATGGCCAAAGGACAGCACTACATTTTCATCAGGTTCTGGAAGTGGAAGCTGTCTGAGGAGGTTGCTGCCAACCTGCCCTCAACACTTACAGTCAGAGCATGCACGAAATATCAGTAAAGGAGGGGAACTTATTCTGAAGTGATGCTGGAAAAAAGGCTCTGGCTTGAACACAGAATGACCCAAGAAATCCTCATCAAGGCAATCCCTCACCACATATCAAGTAGTAGAAGACTACCCAGAAAGCCAAGCAGTACAGGAAAGAAGATATTTCACTTCATTTCCATCACCTACATAAGCAACTAGAAAATTTGTCCAAAAGAAATGAAAAAAAAAATCAGGAAAAGGTCTAAAATGCTTTCAAATGACACTTTTTTTTAATTTAAATACACCATATAGGATACTCAAAGTAATTGTCAAAGTAGGTTCTATTACCCACCTGAAAGAGTAGAAGTACTAAAAAAAAAGAGCTGTTGTGTTTAAAGCAGAGTGAAGGTGGTATTTACAAATAAAAAATATACAAGTCTTCAAAAAGCAGAAATCATGCCAAAACAGGAAAAAGGGAGGAAGCCTTAATTCTGATGTGTTAAACATGGAATTTTAATGACATTGGACAAAAACAATTTTGAGAAACTAGTTGAGCACTTTTTCAAACACTTCAGAAGTAGGAAGCTTACCAGAGAGTCTGTAGGGCCAATAGATGATTGAGGTGTAAAAGGTGGGCCATTT
Organism: Balearica regulorum gibbericeps; assembly: GCF_011004875.1. NCBI lineage: Eukaryota > Metazoa > Chordata > Aves > Gruiformes > Gruidae > Balearica > Balearica regulorum. The sequence continues at coordinate 20,715,450 of NC_046219.1, forward strand.
TCACTGCTGAAAATGAATTCCTTTTGAATATCCAAGCAGTTTTTGACACAGTTCCTTATCAAAGATTCTTAAAAAGAATTATATTGTCATGGGCTTTTATAGATTAAGAGTTGGCTGAAAGACAGGGAACAGAAAAAAAAGTTTGTCAGAGGAAAAGGTTATCGACACAGACCTGTAGGGTTCCTGTGATATGACCTGTGTTGCATGACAGTAATAAATGTACAGGAAATGTACATGGTTCTGAAGATCTCTTAAAGTCACATAAATGATGAACTTGCAGATATCAAAATGCTGTGTCATGAATCAATGTGCTGTGGGCATTGTGCCCAGCATCCAGAGGTTGTGTGCCATTGTCTTCTCTTCTGGGAACTAGTAAGCTAATTTTTCAAAAATATGTTGGCGCACAGTTTCCTGGTACAGGCAAACAAAAGTTACCTTTGAATCTGAAATTTCCATCCCATTAATTGAATCTGTGCAAGAACCTGTGAGCTCTACAGTGGGTTCTAGCAATGTAAAAAACAAGATGAGCCTTTAGTTGCAAGGTTCACAATAACCTTGCGGTGGCCCAGCCTATGACCACTGCTGGCCAGTGCACCATTGCTCCTGGGATAGTAACCTGATATCACAGCCTACATGATGCATTTCAGCAGCTTCTCATGTATTGCTACCAGCTCGATGCATCACACAAAGGAAAAACAGCATGGTCCTAAGTTCCCTATGGCAGGGTTGTCCTGGCCAGAAGGTTGTGCTTGACCTGATAGGTAGAATGCAGGCCATGTAGTAAATGCTACTACAGCAGGAGCTTTTAGGATGGTTGGGATTTCCAAATATCCCACTTCTCTGATATTTTGAGGACATTTCCATGGCCAGATATTACCAGTGAAATGTGGATGAAGGCTGTGTACTCCTGTCCTGGCATCTTTACTGGATTACTTAACAGGGTGGTATAGAAGTAGGCCATGTATATAAAGCCAAAATCCTAAAGGCCTAGCTTGTTTATAAAGCTTAAAGTACACAGTATGATAAAATTTACTCCTATGGAGCTAATCTCTTCATGACAAGGAATGAGTGACTATAGCTTTAGAGTTCCTCACACACCCTTTGGAGGTTCTTCAAAATCTGGATGCATACTTTGTGTCCAAACTTAAACGTGATAGAGCTCAGTTCTTTGACCTGTACACATATGAGCAAATCAGCCAGAAGTAATTATGGAACTAGTTACTGTTGGCTGCCACACAGTCACTACAGTCAAAGAATTCTGAAATTTCCTCTAATATACAGGCCAGTTTCTTGTCTCCACTACTTACTGGAATCAACTCACAGTTTAGAATGAAAAAACATTCTGCAAGTCAACTATAAATAATATCTGTTGATTAAAAAGCAGTACTTTAATTTCTTCCCATTGGATAAATCCTCATGTGCCACTAACATATAAAGATTGAACACTTTCAGGCTGGAGCAATGAACACATGGCTTTTCTTACTGGGACTTTAGAAAGAGAAAGGAAAAGAGAATACAACAAATTGTCAGGTCTTGCAATTTCACCTAAAAATTTTGCCCAAAGGGTTAACTAACTGTCTTTCAACACTAACTTCCTTCTTTTTCACTATGGGTAGGTTATTCTCAGACGGAGTTGAGATAGTGAAATTAATGTGTACAAAAGAGAATTCTGAAGCTTTAGTGTGCCATTTTGTTACTTAAAATAAGCAAAGCTCAAATAAATTATTATCAAGTTCAAAAAAGAATTGCATTTATTCGTTTGTGACTTTTTGTCAAACTATGTGTAATTCTGCTTCCTGTGCATGAAGCACCTGTGCAGATAAACCTTTTTTATGTCTATATTCATTTGGAAAAAAATAATTAAAACTGATTTTCAAAGCAAAGTTCTAGCTTTTCCACTTTTTGGTGCTTGCAATGCTAAAATAAAAAAAATAGATTAGAGTTTCTAGAGTTTATCACTGCTCCCAGACACTAGTTGCACTTCAAAAAGCATACATATTTATAAATTGCTTTACAGGTATAATTATCAAAACAAAGTGAGCTCCCAATAAAAAGAAAAAACCCACAATAAACACAGGCAAGGAAATTACGAGTTACCATATATCATGGTTACTATTACTACTGTGATATATGAAACCATCACCATAGTAGGAAGCATGTAAAAATTAAATGGGCTGACACAATTTCATCTGAGAATCTGAGAGGCCTACATGTTACTCCATGACCCTCAGTATTAAAGATGACCTAAACACTGACGAGATTAATCCAATGCTGTCATCTATATGAGCTGGATCTCCTCAAAACCCACTCAGGATTTTGACCTGAAGAATCAACTTCATTTTGATGCATTTTCCCTCTGAACTTCATCCACTTAGAAGTCTTAATAGTGTTATAGTATGGATATTGTCTTCACAGATATCTGATTCTAATGGAAACAACAATATTCAAAACTTACACTCTCTGTGATGCAATTCAACATTAAAATGTGTTATGATATCAGATCTTTGCAAGATAGGCTCATAATTTAAAAGCAAGAAGTCTATGGAAATATTGTAAGACTTTTTCATGAAAAACTATAGGGAGTTGCCTTTTTTAAATGAGGAATTGCCTTTTTTTATATGCTTCTAAATAAGTCTATATTTCAGCCAGAAAAAGAAACTACTGCAAGATTTTATGTTTGAATCATTCAGAAAAGTCCAAAATATAGAATATGATAAAGTATAAATTTTCAGTGTAAGAATTTTCTATTAGGGATTCATAGCACTCATTGCTGCAGTTTAGACTAACTGGTAAGACAAATCCCCAAAGGTCAAGATCAGACATATGTTAGATATCATTAATTTCATCCAGCTCTCTGCAAACGCTATTGTTGGTACCCTTTATCCTTTCTTACTACTTTGTGGGTTGTGGGGGAGAAGAAGGTAATGTGACAGACAAAAGCATGTGTAGACACAGGCAAACTCAGTAAGTTTCATGTTGTACATATTTTATAAATCTCAGGTTAGTAAAAATATATTTCAGCTGCTTACATTTTTGGAAAGACATTATATCCACTAGAAATAATTGCAGGAGTCTCTATGACTCTACTTGTATAATGTGTCCAAGAGAACCTGGAATGCAGGTGTGTTGGATTTGTGTGGCAAGGTTTTGGTAGCCGGGGGGCTACAGGGGTGGCTTCTGTGAGAAGCTGCTAGAAGCTTCCCCTGTGTCTGATAGAGCCAATGCCAGCCGGCTCCAAGACAGACCCAGCGCTGGCCAAGGCCAAGCCAATCAGCGCCTCTGTGATAACATATTTAAGAAAAACAGCTAGAGAGAGCTTTTGCAGCCAGAGAGAGGAGTGAGAAGATGTAAGAAACTCTGCAGACACCAAGGTCAGTGCAGAAGGAGGGGGAGGAGGTGCTCCAGGTGCCGGAGCAGAGATCCCCCTGCAGCCCATGGTGAAGACCATGGTGAAGGAGGCTGTCCCCCTGCAGCAGCCCATGGAGGAAGGATGAGGGGGTGTAGAGATTCCACCTGCAGCCCCTGGAGGACCCCACGCTGGAGCAGGTGGAGGCACCTGAAGGAGGCTGTGACCCCGTGGGAAGCCCGCGCTGGAGCAAGCTCCTGGCAGGACCTGTGGATCCGTGGAGAGAGGATCCCATGCCGGAGCAGGTTTGCTGGCAGGACTTGTGACCCTGTGGGGGACCCATGCTGGAGCAGTTTGCTCCTGAAGGTCTGCACCCTGTGGGAGAGACCCACGCTGGAGCAGTTCGTGAAGGACTGTAGCCCGTGAGAAGGACTCACGTTGGAGAAGGTCGTGAAGGACTGTCTCCCATGAGAGGGACCCCACGCTGGAGCAGGGGAATGATGAGAGGAGTCCTCCCCCTGAGGACGAAGAAGTGGCAGAAACAACATGTGATGAACTGACTGTAACCCCCATTCCCTGTCCCCCTGTGCTGCTGAGGGGGGTGGAGGTTGAAGCCGGGAGTGAAGTTGAGCCCGGGAAGATGGGAGGGGTGGGGGGAGGTGTTTTAAGATTTGATTTTATTTCTCATTCCTCTAGTCTGTTTTGCTTAGTAATAAATTAGATGAATCCCCTCTCTAAGTTCAGTCTGTTTTGCTCGTGATGATAATTAGAGAATGATCTCTCCCTGTCCTTATCTCGACCCACAAGCTTTTTGTTATACCTTTTCTCCCCTGTCTAGTGAAGGAGGGGAGTGATAGAGCGGCTCTGGTGGGCACCTGGCCCTCAGCCAGGGTCAACCCACCACAGCAGGACAGATGCTTCCATTTTTTTCTGTCTTCTAAGAGGACCTATCTAATAAATGGAAGTAAAACAGAGAATGTCAAAGAGCAGAAAGCTTTGCATCAATTTTCAATAACTACATGAAAAAATACGTCTCCACGAAGGACATCTAATTGTATTACTAGCAAAGCTGCAAGATTTAGTTTGGGGAAAAGTGTTGGTTTATGTTCTGTTTCTCAGTACTAATCTCCTACTATCTGTGTAGCATAATACTCCTAGAAAAGCAAACAGATTTTTAAATTTCCAAGATTTCTGCTGCTCAATTGTATTCTTTGTTGTGAATCTGCAAATAAAATTTTATCTCAAATAATTTATCTGAAGTCCAACACAAATGATTATAATAATGCCACCAAGTGGTGGGAAATGAAAAGAGTCATAAAATCAGCATTGTTGCAGAGTAGGTGATATAATCTAAGGTTGTTATGTCAAGATCTTCCCTGAATCCACAGGAAAAAAGAAAAAGAATGAAATCAGGGAAGCAAGAAAGCAAGAAAGAGAAAGAATATGCATAAATTTGCTGGTGTGTAAAACTACATGCCTGGTCACTGTACATTGATCTAAAAAAATTAAGGTGTTGCAAAGGTGACATCTATTAGGAATGAGAAGCCAAAATTAGATATTTTTTTCTGCATTCGCATTGCTTCACCAAATGTATGGACACACTACTAATTAGAAGGAAAAGGAGATTTAGAACAAATTATAAAGATTAGGTATTTGGTTAATGTTGCCATCAATAAGTTTGAATATGCATCAAAACCTATAAGGTTTTAAGAACCATTTTGAGTATGTATGTGCTGGGAAATCTAAAAATTTCTATACACCCAGCTTTCAACTTCAATGAAGGTGAAAAAAGAAAAAGTGTTTGCTAAACTCATTTAAGTCTCTAGAAATGTGCTTGGCAAGGTGATTATATAATACACAGATGGAATTCTGAATGAATTAATTGTTATTTTGTGCAGACCTGTGTTCATATCTTGACTGAAAGGAATATATTTCTTGAAAGCGTAAATGGGAGTTTTCAAAATTGGTGCTTACAGAACATTCGGTAAGCCAGGAAAAAATACAGTTGTGTATATATTTGTATATAATAGCTCAGACTGAGGTGCTGTCCTGGTTTTCAGCTGGGATAGAGTTAATTTTCACAAAAAGTTGGGAGGTACACAGCCAGGATAGCTGACCCAAACTAGCCAAAGGGATATTCGAAACCATATGAAGTCATGGTCCGAAAATGGGGGGGGGCTGGCTGGGGAGGGGGGTTCACTGCTTGGGGACAGGCTGTACAATGGGCTCTGGGGTTGAGTAAATTCCAATGCATATCACCCATTTTGTAGAGTCTTTTATTAGTAGTGACAGTGTTTTCCTCTTCCTTTGCTGTGCTATCATACTGTCCTTATCCCAACCCACAAGTTTTACCTTTTTCTTCTGTCTCTCCTCCCCATTCCACTGGGGGGAGCAGGGGGAAGGGGGGGAGCGAGTGGCTGCTTGGTGCTCAGCTGCCAGCTGCAGCTAAACCATGTCAGTCCTTTATGGTGCCCAAAGTGGAGCTCAAAGGGTTGTGATAACGACAAGTCTGACCCAAGTGTGTTAAAACAAAGCTGTTATAAGCATTTCTAATGTTATTTAAATAGTCGTTGGTCACATGGGTCTGGTTTGTAAACCCATGTTTACTCTATGTAATCCCTGCGGCGCTGTTTATCACCTCTGGGAGAGGGGTTCGTGTTCTCATGCTGTTGTATTGTGTGATATCGACTTATGATAAGATATCATCAACGGTCATGAGTCTGAGATGGTAATTGTATGTAGCATTTCTATCGTGCCCATACCTTGGTCAACATCTCTCAAAACTGATTGATAATTGCACCAATCTATGGGGAAGACGGGGGGGGGGGATACCTTCTCCCACTCTTTCACCTCCCCTTTTCCCTTTTGGTTGGTTACAACAATTTTTGAGAATTTTGAATATCCTTGGAATGTTCAGGCCAGTATATTCCTGTTGCTAGGTCTCCTGAATGTTTTCCCACTCCTGTTCAGGGTTAGCAAAAATTGTTTTAAGAATACCACCCAGGGATCTTCCCTGAGGCTGAATAGTCAGGGCTGGCATAGCATGTGGGAGAGTATGGGCAGGTATCTAGAGACCTTCTCACCCCAATGGTTTGGAGCTTCACTCCCGAACAACTGCAAGACCCTGATAAAATGGTAGAATATTTGAAAGAATAATGCTGTGGGGATTCTAAGGAGACACAACTTACTGCGCTGTGCTGGGCCCTGGCCACAATCTATCAAACACTGCTTGATAGTAGACAGCACCATCCGGGGGGAGAGAGAGAGAACAGACCCTCAGGCACTGCAGCTGCCCAGGCCCCCGCAACAGGCACTGTAGCCGAGCCAAAAGATCAACCCATACCAGTATCAGTCGTCCCTATACACAAAAAGAAATACACAAGGAAATCGGTTCGCTTAGTGAAAGATGAGGATGAACCGGGACCATCACGAGAACAAGAAGAAGAGCCAGAACCAGAAGTGATCACTCGATCCCTGTCCCTGAGTGAGCTGCGAGATATGCGGAAAGATTTCAGCTGCCTTCCAGGGGAGCACATTATTACCTGGCTGCTCTGCTGCTGGGATAACGGGGCCAGTAGCCTGGAACTGGAGGGCAGGGAGGCCAAGCAGCTGGGATCCCTGTCTAGGGAAAGGGGGCATTGACAAGGCAATTGGGAAGAAGGCACAGGTCCTTAGCCTCTGGAGGCGACTCCTGTCAAATGTGAGGGAAAGGTATCCTTTCAGCGAAGATGTCGTATGTCGGCCAGGCAAGTGGACCACCATGGAGAGAGGTATCCAATATCTGAGGGAATTAGCCGTGCGGGAAATGGTTTATTATGATCCAGACAATGAGCATTTGCCCACAGACCCCGATGAAGTCCAATGTACCCGACCCATGTGGCGAAAATTTGTACGGAGTGCACCATCATCACATACCAACTCACTGGCAGTAATCGACTGGAAAAGCGAAGAGGCACCAACAGTGGATGAAGTGACTGGCTGACTCTGGCAATATGAAGAAAATCTTCCTCCCTCATCTTGGCTGTGGAGAAACTGTCCCGGAAGGTCCATCAACTTGAAGAGGATACGTGTTAGTCCCCACCTGTACAGACCTGTATTTCAGCTGTTAGGAGTAAGTGTTCCTCTGCTCTGGAGAGGGAATATAGACCATACACACAACAAGGCACCTTGTGGTTTTACCTGCGTGACCACGGAGAAGACATGAGGAAATGGGATGGGAAGCCTACTTCAACCCTACAGGCACGAGTACAAGAGCTGGAAGGCAAGACAGTCATAAGAAGGGATTCTTCTAGAAAAAAATGCTGCTCCAGTTTCCAGCAGGCAGCCCCTCACATCAAGTGGAAGGATGATCACACTTCTGATCCTCTTGAAGGGACTTCTAAGTCCTTTTGGCAAGAGGTGAGTAGTGAATATGATGAGCAGGATTAGAGGGGCCCTGAATCTAGTCAGGTTGAGGTGCTGCCATGCCAGACATGCTGGAACTTCAATATGAACTGGAGTCAAAGGCAGCCAAGTGGTATGCCACAGCTGATATAGCTAATGCATTTTTCTTGATTCCTTTGGCAGTGTAGCAGAGGCCACAGTTTTCCTTCACTTGGAGGGGCCTCCAGTACACCTGGAATCGACTGCCCCAGGGGTGGAAACACAGCCCCACCATTTGCCATGGACTGATCCAGACTGCACTGGAAAAGGGTGAAGCCCCAGAGCACCTGCAATACATTGAGGACATCATTGTATGGGGCAACAGAGCAGCAGAGGAAGTTTCTGAGAAAGGGAAGAAAATAATCCAAATCCTGCTGCAGGCTGGCTTTGCCATAAAACAAAGTAAGGTGAAGGGGCCTGCGCAGGAAATCCAATTTTTAGGAATAAGGTGGCATGATGGGCGGCGTCAGATCCCTATGGATATTATCAACAAAATAGCAGCCATGTCTCCACCAACCAACAAAAAGGAGACACAGGCCTTCTTAGGTGTTGTGGGTTTCTGGCAAATGCACATTCCGAATTACAGTGTCATTGTAAACCTTCTCTACCATGTAACCCGGAAGAAGAATGATTTCAAATGGGGCCCTGAGCAACGACAAGCTTTTGAACAAATTAAACAAGAAACAGTTCATGCGGTGGCCCTTGGGCCAGTCCGGGCAGGACCAGATGTAAAAAATGTACTGTACATCGCAGCCGGGGAGAATGGCCCTACCTGGAGTCTCTGGCAGAAAGCACCAGGGGAGACTCGAGGTCGACCCCTGGGGTTTTGGAGTCGGGGATACAGAGGATCCGAGGCCCGCTACACTCCAACGGAAAAGGAGATATTGGCAGCCTATGAAGGGGTTCAAGCTGCTTCAGAGGTGATTGGCACTGAAGCACAGCTCCTCCTGGCCCCCGACTGCCAGCGCTGGATGTTCAAAGAGAGGGCCCCTTCTACACACCATGCAACTGATGCTACGTGGAGTAAGTGGGTTGCACTGATCACACAGCAGAGTCCAATAAGAAACCCCAATCACCCAGGAATTCTGGAAGTGATCACAGACTGGCCAGAAGGGAAAGATTTCGGAATGTCGCCAGAGGAGGAGGTGACACGTGCTGAAGAAGCCCCACCGTATAATAAACTAACAGAAGATGAGAAACCATATGCCCTCTTCACTGATGGGTCCTGTCGCATCGTGGGAAAGCATCGAAGGTGGAAGGCCGCTGTATGGAGTCCTACACGGCGAGTTACAGAAGCTGCAGAAGGAGAAGGTGAATCGTGCCAGTTTGCAGAGGTGAAAGCCATCCAGCTGGCTTTAGATATTGCTGAAAGAGAAAAGTGGCCAACGCTGTACCTCTATACTGATTGATGGATGGTGGCCAATGCCCTGTGGGGGTGGTTACAGCAGTGGAAGCGGAGCAACTGGCAGGGCAGAGGCAAACCCATCTGTGCTGCCCCACTGTGGCAAGATATTGCTGCCCAGCTAGAGAAGCTAGTTGTAAAGGTACGTCATGTAGATGCCCACGTACCCAAGAGTCGGGCCACTGAGGAACATCAGAACAACCAGCAGGTGGATCAGGCTGCCAAGATTGAAGTGGCTCAGGTGGATTTGGACTGGCAGCGTAAGGGTGAATTATTTATAGCTCATTGGGCCGATGACACTGTTGTCTGAAAAGCTGATTCTTTGCCCGGTGTGCAATAAGTCAATTCTCATACACACAGGAGAGATATTGCTTTATATTCAGGCCTGGGTGCTCGGTGGTTTTCCACAAATCAAGCACACCTTACGCCAGTTCTCTTGTGATATTTATACACAAAATTTACAGATTAGTACACTCCCTGTTACAATGATTGGTTCAGATTTCTTCGCTTAGTATGCAAACTAGAATGCATGCTCAGTTCTTTTCTCCGTCTTTCTCTTTTGGGTAGTCGGTATAATTTGGGTAGGGGGCTCATGGGTCGGTGGTCGCGGAGACCCTGGCCCAAATTACCTTTCCCCTAGTTTCTCAATATTTCTGGCACATCCAAATGATTCTTCAGGGTCTGTTCATCAGACTAACGATTTCTTCTACCTCTTGACAATCATGTCTTAATTGATACATTGTTTGGGTGAATATTAACTAACATAATGGTAGAACTGTACAATAGCCATCCTTAGCAGTACCTAGCAACTATTTGCAAAATTATCTGTGACATTCTTAACTATGGAACTATGAAGAACTATCTGTAACTTCTTAGCTACAGAATCATGATTAACTCTTAACTTCGATGCCAGATATGGACAATGGACTGCTAAAAACTACCCTGAGAGCAATGGGTGGTGGGACCCTCAAACACTGGGACACACATTTAGCAAAGGCCACCTGGTTAGTTAACTCTAGGGAGTTGTCCTGGTTTCAGCTGAGAGGATTGATTTTTCTTCATAGTAGCTAGTGTGGGGATACGTTTTGGATTTGTGCTGGAGACAGCATTGATAATATAGAGATGTTTTTGTTCTATGGACTTATTGTTGAGCAGTGTTTACACGAGGCCAAGGCCTTTTCTGCTTCTTGCACTGCCCTGCCAGCGGGGTGGCTGGGGGTGGACAAGAAGTTGGGAGGAGACACAGACAGGACAGGTGACCCAAACTGACCAAAGGGGTATTCCATACTATATGACGTCATGCTCAGTTTATAAGGAGCTTGGGGGAAGAGAGAGGGGGGGCGGCGGCATTTCGAGCAATGGCGTTTGTCTTCCCAAGTAACCGTTACGCGTGACGGAGCCCTGCTTTCCTGGAGATAGCTGAACACCTGCCTGCCCATGGGAAGTGGTGAATGAATTCCTTGCTTTGCTTTGCTTGTGCACGCGGCTTTTGCTTTACCTATTAAACTGTCTTTATCTCAACCCATGAGTTTTCTCACTTTAACTTTTCCAATTCTCTCCCCCATCCCGATGGGGGGGAGTGAACGAGTGGCTGCGTGGTACTCAGCTGCCAGCTGGGGTAAGACCACGACAGTCCTTTTTGGCGCCCAACGTGGGGCTCGAAGGGTTCGAGATAATGACAGATTTGATCGGAATGTGCTACACTGAATTTATAGCTGCTATTAGCTATTTAGTATTAGCTGTTTAGCTATTAATTGGCAGGCTCCTGTGCTTGCCATGGGGCTTGCTTGCCTTACTATCTATTAGAGTCTAGTGCTCGTTAGTGGCTGCTTTGTGCTTTCGCTGCTCGCTGTACTGCTGTACTTCTTATCATTTTACTGTGCTGTGCCTGGGAACATTTTGATAACAGCAATGGCGATGCGCCTGGGCTGGCAGGTGGCCAGGGCATCGCTGCTGTTTTTGTGCTGCTGTACTGGACAGGCTGGAACTCCTGTGTGCACTCGAGTCGAAGGGACTGTGACCTGTGGATGATTCCACGTCGGAGCAGGACACCCCAAAGCGTCTGGGGCCGTGGTTGCGTCTGTGCCGCAGCAGGTATACCTCGAAGTGCCTGGGGCCGTGGTTGCATCTGTGCCGCAGCAGGTATATCTCGAAGTGTCTGGGGCCGTGGTTGCATCTGTACCACAGCAGGTATATCTCGAAGTGTCTGGGGCCGTGGTTGCATCTGTGCCGCAGCAGGTATATCTCGAAGTGTCTGGGGCTGTGGTTGCGTCTGTGCCGCAGCAGGTATATCTCGAAGTGTCTGGGGCCGTGGTTGCATCTGTGCCGCAGCAGGTATATCTCGAAGTGTCTGGGGCCGTGGTTGCATCTGTGCCGCAGCAGGTATATCTCGAAGTGTCTGGGGCCGTGGTTGCATCTGTACCACAGCAGGTATATCTCGAAGTGTCTGGGGCCGTGGTTGCATCTGTGCCGCAGCAGGTATATCTCGAAGTGTCTGGGGCCGTGGTTGCGTTTGTGCTGCAGCAGGTATACCTCTGGAAGGACTGTGAGCCAAGGATGAGTCCATGCTGGAGAGGGTACACCTCGGAGCATCTGTGGCAAGGATAAGTCCATGCTACAGCAGGTACACCTTGGAGCATCAGTGGCTGTGCATGGGTCATGCTGGAACATTTCAAAGTGTGTGGCCATGGACGAGCCCATGATAGGGCAGGTTTATTTCTGAGAGGACTGAAGCGACTGTGACTGTGGGCAAGGCCACACTGGAGCAAGTGTATCTATGAAGGCATTGTGGCTCATGGAGAAGGCCACGTTGGAACAGGTGCACCTCGAAGTGACTGTGGCTGTGGACAAGTCTATGCCACAGCAGGTGTAACCCTGGAGAAACTGTGGCTCATGGATAAGGCTCCGCTTGGAGCAGGTAGACCCCTAAGGGACTGCAGTCTGAGGATAAGTTCAAGCCGGAGCAGGGGCAAGGGGAGGTGTTCATTGCAATGGTAAACTTGATGGTCTGACTCGAAGGGACCAGGGGTGGAGATTGTAATGGAAATACCTTTAAATTGTTGTAACCCATGATTTGAGTTGCATGTTACAGGAATTACTGTAGCAGAAATCACCGGAACCAATGGAGAACAAGCCTTACAGGAGGCAGCGCAAGTGCAGCAGTGGACCTGACCTGAGCTGGTTTTGGTGCCCAGTAACTCCACGTCAACAACCTCTCCTGTCCTGAGTGACCACCATGGTGGATGGAGCCCAAGGTTGTGGACCAAGTGAACCCAATGGACATTTTGTGGACATTTATGGACATTTTAAAAGGGTGGTCCACAGACTAAGGGAATGATATCAGCATATTATATCAAGGGATGAGAAGGGTGGTGGTGCTTAATGAGGATGTATTGAATTGTGTGGGACCTGGGCATGACGTAAATAGTATGGAATAAGGGGTGGATAATGTCCTGGTTTCAGCTGAGAGGATTGATTTTTCTTCATAGTAGCTAGTGTGGGGATACGTTTTGGATTTGTGCTGGAGACAGCATTGATAATATAGAGATGTTTTTGTTCTATGGACTTATTGTTGAGCAGTGTTTACACGAGGCCAAGGCCTTTTCTGCTTCTTGCACTGCCCTGCCAGCGGGATGGCTGGGGGTGGACAAGAAGTTGGGAGGAGACACAGACAGGACAGGTGACCCAAACTGACCAAAGGGGTATTCCATACTATATGACGTCATGCTCAGTTTATAAGGAGCTTGGGGGAAGAGAGAGGGGGGGCGGCGACGTTTGGAGCAATGGCATTTGTCTTCCCAAGTAACCGTTACGCGTGACGGAGCCCTGCTTTCCTGGAGATGGCTGAACACCTGCCTGCCCATGGGAAGTGGTGAATGAATTCCTTGCTTTGCTTTGCTTGTGCACGCGGCTTTTGCTTTACCTATTAAACTGTCTTTATCTCAACCCACGAGTTTTCTCACTTTAACTCTTCCAATTCTCTTCCCCATCCCGATGGTGGGGGGGAGTGAACGAGCGGCTGCGTGGTACTCAGCTGCCAGCTGGGGTAAAACCACGACAGGAGTCTACCAATTGAGCTGTCCCTGCACAATCAAAACTTCCACGCCCAGTAGAAGGGGATAAAGTTCCCGTAGTGCACATGAAAAATATGTTGGGTAAAACAGTTTGGGTTATCCCTGCTTCAGGCAAAGGCAAGCCCATCTGCGGGTTTGCTTTTGCTCAGGGACCAGGGTGCACTTGGTGGGTGATGAGAAAGGATGGGGAAGTCTGGTGTGTACCCCAAGGGGATTTGATTTTGGGTGAAAATAGCCAATAAATTAAATTGCATGATATTAATAGCGATATACTGTATCAATGGTATGACCATAAGAATCACCCCAAACTAATGAAGGATGGACTTTGAAACTGAACAAAGTGCCACGATGATGGAACTAGAACTGACTTCAGCAACTGGTGCCCAGGAACTTCATCGAAAAATCACATCTTTGACATCCAGACTGCGAGCATGGACCATTCCAGATACACCAGCTGTGAAAACTCCGGATGCAGCGTGCAACAATCCAGCAGCACGCACCATTGCTCCTGCCCTGAGAGACTGTAATGACAGATGGAACCCAAAGCCATGGACTAAATGAACTCAACAGACATTCTGGAGCGATGGCCCATAGAGTAAGGGAATGATATCTGTGAAATAATCTGGACATGACATAGATGGTATAGAATAAGGGGTGGATAATGTCCTGGTTCTGGCTAGGATAAATTTAATTTTTACAAGGAGCCAGGACAGGTGAGCCAAGCTGGCCAGGGGCTATTCCATACCATTTGAAGTCATGCTCACTATAAAAGGGGGATGGGAGGGGAGGGACAGCTTCGGCGTGGCTCCGGGATGGGCTGAGCATCCAGTCAGTCTGTCCTAGGATCGGTAAATTGCTTTCTGTTATCACCCATTGTGTATATTCAGTTATGTTGTTTCCCTCTCCCTTGCTGTCCCAGTAAACTCTCATCCCAACCCAGGAGGCTTTGCCTTTGTTTTTCACAGTCTCCTCCCACCCTGCCGGGGGAGGGGTGAGCAAGCGGTCCTGTGCTGCTCAGCTGCTGACTTGGGCTAAACTACATCATCCTGTCAGGACTGACCCAAGGGCTACTGCATGGAAAATTTCCTGTTTAATTTGTTCAAAGGCTTGTTGTTGCTCAGGGACCCATTTGAAATTTTTCTTCTTCTGAGTCGCCTGATAGAGAGTGCTTACAATCAAACTGTAATTTGTAATATGCATCCTCCAAAAACCCACAACACCTAAGAAAGCTTGTTTTTCTTTTTTTATAGTTGGTGGATTCATAGCTGCTATTTTGTTAATCGCATTGTAAAAAATATAGAAGCTTAGCTATAAGAAAACTTATGTTAACTAGAAAGCTGCTTAAGGCCTAGAACTGTTTTAAAGCCTATAATCGTGGGAAAGGGGTTTCTAATCAAGGTAACAGGTAATGAAGCTAACTGACCATGGCAATGTACAATGCTGCTACGTTCCTTGTACAGTCCCTACCCAACCGGACAATAGGCCCGGGAATATTAATCTTATGAAGTAAGTTGTAATGGACAAGTGTATCCACAGCAAGGATACTGCGCATGCCTGCAAGAAGAGGGTCATCCAGCGAACACGGGTGCGAGACCACTGACGACCACCAGAGACCCCTGAGGACCACCGACTCAAATCACTGAGCATGCGTGATGGGGAGGAGAATATGGAAATGGATTCCAAGAAATGATTATCATAGGACTGCCTTTTCTTGGAAAAATAATGAATATGTATATTTTGATTCTATATAACCTGTGTGTTGGTAATCACCTGGATGCACCTTTGGTGGAGATGTTTCCCCCATGCATCCAGCGCTGCAATAAAGCAAACCTAGGGTAACTCACGTCTGGTAGATTTCTTTATCACGCATCCATTGGGCTATGACTTGGCCATCTTGCGATTTTACTCCTAAAAACTGGGTCTCCTGGACAGGTCCCTTCACCTTACTTTGTTTTATGGCAAAACTGGCTTTCAGAAGTATTTGGAATATTTACTTCGCTTTCTCAGAAACTTCTGCTCTATTGCACCACACAATGATGTCATCAATGTATTGCAGGTGTTCCAGATCTTCACCCTTTTCCAGTGCAGTCTGGATCAGTGCATGGCAAATGGTGGGGGCTGTGTTTCCACCCCTGGGGCAGTCGATTCCAGGTGTACTGGACACCCCTGCAAGTGAAAGTGGCCTGCACTCTGCTGCCAAAGCTATCAAGAAAAATTCATTAGCATTGTGGCATACCACTTGGCTGCCTTTGAAACTGTGGTGGGTTGACTCGGGCTAGATGCCAGGTGCCCACCAAAGCTGCTGTGTCACTCCTCTTCCCCAGCTGGACAGAGAAGAGAAAATATAAAGAAAGGCTCCTGGGTCAAGATAAGGACAGGGAGAGATCATTCACCAATTACTGACATGGGCAAAACAGACTAAACCCAGGAAAATTAATCTAATTTATTACCAATCAAATCAGAGGACAATAATGAGAAATAAAACCAAATCTTTAAAACACCTTCCCTCCACCCCTCCCTTCTTCCTAGGCTTAACTTTACTCCCAATTTTCTCTACGTCCTCCCCCTGAGCAGCACAAGGGGATGGGGAATGGGGGTTACAGTCAGTTGATCACACATTGTCTCTGCCGCTCCTTCCTCCTCAGGGGGAGGACTCCTCACACTCTTCCCCTAATCCAGCATGGGGGTCCCTCTCATGGGAGACAGTCCTCCATGAACTTCTCCAATGTGAGTCCTTCCCACAAGTTGCAGTTCTTTACAAACTGCTCCAGCGTGTGTCCCTTCCACAGAGTGCAGTCCTTCAGGAACATACTGCTGCAGTGTGTCCCCCCCACAGGGTCACAAGTCCTGCAAGCAAACCTGCTCCAGCGTGGGCTTCCCATGGGGTCACAGCCTCCTTTGGGTGCATGCACCTGCTCTGGCATGGGGTCCTCCACGGCCTGCAGGTGGATATCTGCTCCACCATGGACCTGCATGGGCTGCAAGGGTACAGCCTGCCTTATCATGGTCTTCTTCATGGGCTGCAGGGGAATCTCTGCTCCAGCACCTGGAGAACCTCCTCCCCCTCCTTCTTCACTGACCTTGGTGTCTGCAAAGTTGTTTCTCTCACATATTCTCACTCCTCTCGCCCAGCTGTTTTTACCTTTTCTTAAATATGTTATCACAGAGGTGCTACCACCATCGCTGACTGGCTCGGCATTGGCCAGCAGCAAGTCTGTCGTGGAGCAGGCTGGCATTGGCTTTATCAGACATGGGGGAAGCTTCTAGCAGCATACTACAGAAGCCACCCCTGCAAACCCCCCCACTACCAAAACCTTTCCATGCAAATGTAGTGCAGAGTCCAGTTCATATTGAGGTTCTACTATATCTGTCATGGCAGCACTCAGTGACGATGTGACTTCATTCAGGCCAGAATGTTCTACTGATATTCTCCACTCTCCATTAGACTTCCGCACTGGCCATATGAGACTTTTAAAGAGTGAACAAGTCTTGCTGATCACTCCTTGGCTCTCCAGTCAACAAATCAGCTTATGAATAGGAATCAGGGAGTCTTGGTTGGTTCAGTACTGCTGCTGGTGCACTGTTGTGGTAGCTATCAGCACCTGTTGTTCTTCGACCCTTGGGTCAGTTTCGGTCAGCTGTCATGGCTATGTCCCCTCCCAAGATCTTGCCCACCCCCAGCCTACTGCTGAGCAGGGGGGGACAAATGGAGAGACAGACATTGTTTTCCTAATTTAAATTTTAGGGGCTGTAAAAAGGGCTGGTTTTCTCATTTCCCTGTAGCACCAACAATGTTCACAGTTTCATGGCTGAAATTCCCCTTACACGTGTTAAGTACAGAATAAGTTGCATGTTTCTTTTTCCTTCTCCCTATTATTAAAAACTGTCCATGCTACCTCTAACATCTTTCCCAAATCTCTTGAATCTGCCCCCTCCAGTTTTTGGAGTTTCTTTCTTATATCTGGGGCCGATTGTCCCATAAAGATAGAAGCCAATTGGACAGCCTCTCCTGGTTTCTCAGGGTCCAGATTAGTAGATTTCCTGGCAGTGACTTTTAACCATTCCACGAAGGCGGACGGGGATTCATTGGGTTTCTGCTTAACTTCAAATAATTTAGACCAATTGATTGCTTTTGGCATGGCGTGCCTTATGCCAAATAGTATCCATCTTTGGTATCTTGTTAAAAGCCCCTGGGGTCCCGGTTGGTTGGGATCCCACCCTGGATCTGTGGCAGGAAAATTCTGATCTATTGTCCCCTGCAAATCCCCATTAGCATGTGCCCCTTCTGCCTGTTTTTGGGCAGTGTTTAATACCATTCTTTTCTCAGTATCATCTGATAATGTATCTAATATCACCTGTAAATCATTCCAATCAGGATCAGGACCCTCCCCCAGCCTCTGCGGAGGTATGGGCTGGTGGAATCCCAGGGTTTGAGACAAGGACAAAGGAGACTGGGAGCCCACAGAAAAGAGGCGATCTGCCAAACTCCAGAACCAAGAACTGTACAAGAGCTGAGGGCATTTCTGGGTATGGTCGGATGGTGCAGACTGTGGATCCTCAGTTATGGACTGTTGGTAAAACCCCTTTATGAAACTTTGAAGGGGTCAAAAGAGAACCACCTACTATGGACCCCTGAATGCCAAGTAGCTTTTAAGGACTTGAAAAAGGCTTTGATGTCAGCACCTGCATTGGGATTGCCGGATTTGTCTAAACCTTTTGAGCTATTTGTACATGAACGACAACATCTTGCCCTGGGCGGGCTGAATCAGAGACTGGGAACATGGAGAAGAGCTGTGGGATATTTCTCCAAACAATTGGACAATATGGTAGCAGCTTTGTCCGAGATGGAAAACGGATGGCCGGATATGCAGTGATTACAACCACACAGGTAATAGAAGCTGGGACCCTACCCACTAACATGTCAGCCCAGAAGGTGGAATTGGTGGCATTGAAGCAAGCCCTAAAGATAGCTAAAAGGAAAAAAGTAAATATATGGACTGATTCAAAATATGCATTCGGAATAGTCCATGCACATGGGGCTATCTGGAAGGAAAGAGGCTTGTTGTCAGCTCAAGGATCACCTATTAAATATCAGAAAGAAATTCTCCAACTACTACAGGAAATTCAGAAACCTAGAGAGGTGGCAATAATGCATTGCAAAGCACATCAATTCGGGCAAACCGCAGTAAATGTGGGCAACCAATTGGCTGATACATGATGTCCCTGTTCTGTCACCCTTTACTAAACAAGTTGACTTTTGTGTTCATTTCTTCTTGTGTATAAGGGTGACGGATACTGCTATGGGTTGAATGTCCAGTTCAGCTGCAGTGCTTATCGCCGGGATTTAAGTAGCCACAGTGCATGTCGCCGGGGTTTGAGTAGCAGCAATGCCTATCCCTGGGGTTTGATGTGCTTGTCACAGGGTTTGAAGTAGCCATAGCGCCTGTTGTGGGAGTTGATCTCTGGGTGATATTCTTAAATAGTTGTTTAACCCTAAACAAGACCTGAACCACATTCAGGAGATGTAGCAATTGAAGCGTGCTTGGTCTGAACATCCCAAGGATATTCAACATTCTCAAGAGCTATTGTAATTAGCCCGGAGAAGAAGAGGAAGGTGAAGGAAGGTGCCTGCCTCGCATATTGGCTCTGTGAGGAGAAAAAGTAAAATTATTAATAGCTTCTGACAGATGGCTCATGAAGTATGGAGATTAAGCCATTGCTATTATGCCACCATTGCTGAATAAAGATTCAGCCACTGCTGAATACAAATACAGAACTGGTCTGATTATGAATGATTTTATCATACCATAAACTGGTAGTACACCGAACAGCAGAGCAATAACCATAATCCAATGCCCAGAGGTGACAATCCATACATAAACACTGATAACCAGTATATACAGCAAGTAATGCATTACATAACACAACCCTGAGAACAACTCTGAGAACGAATAAAACAACATTGTGACCAGTGGACGACTGATGATTAAACTAATATAATGAATGTGTATAAGAAATTTGTTTTAACGCACTCTGGTCAGATCTGTCATTTTCTCAATCCTTTGTGCCCCTCGTTGGGTGCAAAAAAAAGACTGTCATGGTTTAATCCAGCCAGTAACTAAGCACTATGTAGCAGCTCACTCACCCCTCCCCTCCAAGGGGATGGGGAGGATATTGGGAAAAAACCTCATGGGTTGAGATAAAGAGAGTTTAATAGGATAACAAAGGAAGATAATCATCATCATCTCATAATCTCACAGGATAAAAATTTTTAACTATTCCTCAGCCCTGCCAAAAAGTCAAAACCTGTAACATTAATTACTCTGAGCAAAGCCAAACATGTGACCATGTGTATCCATGAAAAATCTTATAAATATTTCAGTGAGCAGTTGGGATTAGAAATTCGTTTATTTGTGTTTATTATGCAGTTACCTCTTTATTACCCAAGAGGAGTTTATTCAGCTTGTAGATAATTCCACTTTAATAATGATCCCATCTTTTTTACTTTGTCTCTGCTATTATGTCATAATTTCCTTCTCTGAAGGTAAAAAATACTAAATTACTGAGGAGACCTAATTGCGGCCTTCCAGTACCTGAAGGGGGCCTACAGGCAAGATGGTGAGGGACTGTTTATCAGGGAGTGTAGTGACAGGACAAGGGGTAACGGCTTTAAAATAAAAGAGGGTAGATTAGATGTTAGAAAGAAATTCTTTACTGTGAGGGTAGTGAGGCACTGGAACAGGTTGCGCAGAGAGGCTGTGGAGGCCCCATCCCTGGAAGTGTTCAATGCCAGGCTGGATGAGGTTTTGGGCAACATGGTCTAGTGGAGGGTGTCCCTGCCCACAGCAGGGGGGGTTAGAACTAGATGATCTTTGAGGTCCCTTCCAACCCAAACCATTATATGATTCTAAATGCATTATGTTCTTACACCCTAATTTACATATGTTTTGTAGTATCTGTATCTTTTCTTCATTTGAATTATCCCACTCTTTTTTATTCTGTATAATTGGTTTAATCCCAGCCAGTAACTAAGCACCATGCAGCTGCTCACTCACCCCTCTCCCATCAAGGGAATGGGGAGGACAATGGGAAAAAAAATCTCATGGATTGAGATAAAGACATTTTAATAGGATAACAAAGGTAGAGAATAATAGTAGTAATAGTAATAACAACAATAATAATGTATAAAACAAGTGATGCACAAATGGAATTGCTTACCACATTCAGAAGGGGGAAAAAAAAACCTCAGTGCCTTGTCTGTTTCTGAGCAGGGATTCCAACTCCTGGCTAGCTTCCCCAGTTATATACAGAGCATGACATTATATGGTAAGGAATATCCCTTTGGCTAGCCTGGGTCAGCTGTCCTGGCTATGCTCTCCCAGCTTCTTGTGCACCTGGCAGCGCGTGAGCAGCTGAAAGTACCTTGAGTTAGTGTAGACACAACAACTACTTAGCAACAAATAAAAACATCAATGTGTTAACAACATTATTCTCATACTAAATCTAAACCACAGCACTATACTGGCTACTAGAAAGAAAATTAATTCTATGTCAGCTGAAACAAGGAGAAGCATGCAACAATCCAACACTACACACCGTCTCTCCTGCTCTGAAAGACTCTTATAATAGATGGAGCCCAAATTCATGGATTAAATCTAGTCAATGGACATTTTAGAGGGATGGTCCATAGACTAAAGGAATGATATCTGCGTGCATATATATATATATCACAAAGAGAGGAAAAGTGGAGGTGATTAATTGGAAAGTGTAGGATCTGGGCATGCCGTAGATGGTATGGAATAAGGGGTGGATAATGTCCCGGTTTTCAGCTGGGATAGAGTTAATTTTCACAATAAGCTGGGAGGGGGCACAGCCAGGATACCTGACCTAAACTAGCCAAAGGGATATTTGATACCACAACATTGCTCCTAGCCGTGGAGGAGGGGCTGCTGCTCGGGGATAGGCTGGGCATTGGGCTCTGGGGGGTGAGCAAATTGCATTGTATATCACCCACTTTGTGTATTCAAGTATTGTAGGTGTTATTTTCTTCTTCCTTTGTTTTCCTAGTAAACTATCTTTATCCCAAACCACAAGTTTTACCTTTTTCTTCCAATTCTCCTCCCCATCCCACCTAGGGGAAAGGCATGAGTGAGTGACTGCATGGTTCTTAGGTGCCGACTGAGGTAAACCATGACAGGTGCCTACATAAGAAAGGCTTTCTGGTTTTTTTAGTGAGTGGTCTGCTGCTTTCTGTGTGTAAAATAATTTTTTTATCTTTAAAGTTTCTGTCTTTTGTGTCAATTCCAGAGGTAGAAAATAATCCTAATTCTATTTGTTTTGAAAAGAACCAAAATTTCACCCTTGCATATATTAAGTCAAACTAGTATATTAATCACTTAACTGAGCCCATCAACAAAAAAGTTAATTTACTTTTCCCATTACATATAGTAGACTCAGAAAATACTCTATAATATTTTAAGTCAATCAAAACTATCTGCTTTAAATATGTTTGACTTTGGATTGGACTGTCTTCCTTTGATATTTTTAAAGGCTACTAGGTTATTATTAGATAATGAAATATTCCCACAATAACTGTGTGCAAGATTAGATAAAAATAAGAGGAAAATCATAAAGATAATTTTTACTTTTGCAACAAATTGGTGTTTAAATTAGGTTTCTCAGTAGAAATAAAAACCAAACAAAATCAAACCAAACAAAACATTTATTTGAGCCCCAACATATAAATCACAGTGTGAAATACTAAGAAAAATCTTTGATTTTCATTTGGATAGAAATCTTAGATCAAAGCATTTTGAAAGCTTATCAGAAATGTTGGATTTAACTGTTGGACATATTATTTCATAGTCACTAACAGTGATAGTAGCAGTTTACACTAAGATGGTTGCTTGACTATCATGCACTGCAGGGAGCACACATGTAAATAAGCCCTATAGCCTGACAAATATACACAGCAAAGCTCTATCCTGAAATACAAATACATTGATTCCTATAAACAAATGACATTTTCTCCAAGACTTTCACTCAAGGATGCAAACAATGTGAATTGTTGCAATCTAATAAGGCATAAAGAAAGAAAACCATATCTAATAATTAGTTTTTGCACTTTGGAATATTTAAGCAGTCAGGCTGGTTAAAGCTGTAAGAATAGTATTTTCAAAAATTGATATTAGAATTAGAAGTCATGGGATCTTCTCCCATTTTCAAGTTGTTGGGAATAAAACAAAAGCTAATTTTGATTCAAAATTCTCAGTGTAGGCAAGACAGGGAATTTTTGCATAGAATCTATTGCATGCAGGTAAAAACACTAAAAATTATACTCAAAACATCCTACAACACCTATCAAGATTTCAGCTAGATATTTCAGTACAATTGCAACAGGAAAAAGAATAAGAATCTAGATGAAGCATCTTGTTATCTTTATGTGACAAGTAGTTCATTTTTTTTTGGCTCCCAAATGCACCTTCAGAAAAGTCATCTTTGTCATAGATAAACTCAGACAATAAAGGCCTGTATTATTGCTTTATTTGTTGCAATATCACTTAATAGCCCACTAGTCATCATTTCCTTCATTATAACTTTCTGAAATTTCTTCCAGCTATCTAACTCCATGCATGGTTTGAAAGGCAAGATGAGATAAAACATATGCATGGCATGTCAGCTATTTGAGATCATCATCCAACAGTGAAATAGCACCCAACTGCTTATAGTGATCATCATTAGTCAGGAGGTAATCTTTTGTGATAGAGTATTGCTCATTGTACCTGCCAAAACACATACCAGCACTGTGCTGCTCTAACAGGGCACCTGCTCTTATTACACTATGGAAAATAACATTTTTTTCAAATGCAGGGGAATTTGTGGGATAGGATTATAGCTTTCCTTTTGTAAAATAACAGGCCTCATAAAAGTGCTTGTAAAAGGATTCATAACTGTTTTTTTCATTTTTTTCACTGGAGTGCATTTTGCTGCAGTGTCATCTTGCATGTCCACCATGAATATAGTTTTACCTCAAAAGAGGATTACACATTCCTTTAATAACCTTTCTGGTAGCTCAGATTCTGCCTGCACTTTTGTCAAGGGCTAGATGGAAGAGACAATGGGAGACACAGCAAAACAAAAGAGAACAAAACAATCAGTAAAACCTATCTTCTCATTTTAGTACATAATGAATCTTCCTATTGCAGAAAGTTTCAGCTAATTTAGTCAATTCTTTTTAACATTGATATCAGTAAACCATCGCAAATCCCTAATGTGACATATTTAAACCAATTTCTTTTTTCCCAGGTATGTTTAATTTGATATAATTTCTCTTTTTAAGTACTGTTACTCTGTTTCTTCATGAGATGCTTGCTGTGATCCTGATTATTTTAAGGACTAAAGATTTTCTATAAGAGTTGACAAAAAATGTGGTACAGAACTTTTAAATATAGTGAAAAAATTAATTCCAAATATATGGGATCATTACAGCATTGGACCAAATAACAAGCTTCTATGGAAATTTAAGTTCTAAGAAGTTTGTAGATCGGCACTGGTTTCATCTCTATAGGACTGTACTGGAAACTGAAATAAAAGCTGAATATTTTCCTAGGATGCACATTTCATATTTTACTTTTTTTAATATTCTCAAGGAAATTGCCATCTGATAAGAACAAATTACTTTTTCCCCCAAGGCTGCCGGATGTGTCTTCTTTTTTTTCTTGCAAATGGTCTGTTTATACCTCTGGGATAAATAATTCGCAGTTCATTAATGTGTTTATTATGATGTTGTGCAGTATACACGGGATATTTTACTCAAAACTGATAAAAATATTGGGTGGAAACATCCTTTTCCAGGCTAGTCGTCAAGTCTAGTTGCCTTCAATAACATCATGAAAAACTCATAGCTATCATCTCAAGAACCTATAGTTACATTAGGATAAGCAGTCTTGATTTAGAGCTAGAATCACAGAATGGTAGGGGTTGGAAGGGACCTCTGGAAATCATCTGGTCCAAATCCCCTGCTAGAACAGGATCACCTAGAGCAGGTTGCACAGAATCGCATCCCAGCAATGTTTTGAATATCTCCACAGAAGGAGACTTCACAACCTCTCTGGGCAACCTGTTCCAGTGCTCGGTCACCCTCAAAATGAAGAAGTTTGTCCTCATGTTCAGATGGAACTTCCTGTGTTCCAGCTTGTGCCCATTGCCCCTTGTCCTGTCGCTGGGCACCTGATGTGGTTTAGGCCCAGCCAGCAGCTGAGCGCCACGCGGCCGCTCACTCACTCCTTCCCCAGCATGATGGGGAGGAGAAGTTAACAAAAGGCTTGGGTCGAGATAAGGACAGGGAGAGCTAATTATCATCATGAGCAAAACAAACTGAACTTAGAAAAAGGGATTCATCTAATTTATTACTAAACAGAATAGAGCAATGAAAAAAAACCAAATAACATCAAGCCTTAAAACACCTCCCCCACCCCTCCCCCCTTCCCGGGCTCAACTTCGCTCCCTGCTTCAACCGCCTCCCCCCTCAGCGGCGAGGGGGGGGGGAATGGGGGGAGGGGGATGGGGGTTGCGGTCAGTGCAGCGCACATTGTTTCTGCCGCTTCGTTGTCCTCGGGGGGAGGACTCCTCTCATCCTTCCCCTGCTCCAAAATGGAGTCTCTCCCACGGGCTACAGTCCTTCCCGAACTGCTGCGGCGTGGTCTCTTCCATGGGGTGCAGACCTTTAGGAGAAAACTGTTGCAGCGTGGGTCTCCCACGGGGTCACAAGTCCTGCCACCAAAACCTGCCCTGGCGTGGGCTCCCCTCTCCACGGGTCTACCGGTCCAGCCAGGGACTTGCTTCAGCCTGGGCTTCCCACAGGCCACAGCCTCCCTCGGGTGCCTCCACCTGCTCCAGCGTAGGGTCCTCCACGGGCTGCAGGTGGAATCTCTACACCCCCTCATCCTTCCTCCACGGGCTGCAGGGGAACAGCCTGCTTCACCATGGTTTTCACCACGGGCTGCAGGGGGATCTCTGCTCCGGTGTCTGGAGCACCTCCTCCCTCCTCCCTCCTCCACTGACCTTGATGTTACATCTCCACACTTCCCCCTCCAGCTGTAAAAAAAACTTCCCCCCTTCTTAAATATGTTATCACAGAGACGCTGATTGGCTTGGCCTTGGCCAGGGGCGGGCCCATCTTGGGACTGGCTGGCATTGGCTCTATCAGACACTGTGGAAGCTTCTAGAAGCTCCTCACAGGAGCCACCCCTATAGCCCATGCCCCCACCCGCTACCAAAACCTTGCCACACAAACCCAACACAGCACCACAGAGAAGAGTCTAAACCTATCCTCTAGACATCCACCCTTTAGATATTGATAAGCATTGATGAGATCCCCTCTCGAGTCTTCTCCAGGCTAAACAGACCCAGCTCTCTCAGCCTTTCCTCATAAGAGACATGCTCCAGTCCCCTCATCATCTTTGTAGCCCTCCGCTGGACTCTCTCCAGTAGTTCCCTGTCTTTCTTGAACTGGGGAGCCCAGAACTGGACACAATATTCCAGATGTGGCCTCACCAGGGCAGACTAGAGGGGGAGGATAACTTCCCTCGACCTGCTGGCCACACTCGTCTTAATGCACCCCAGGATACCATTAGCTTTCTTGGCCATAAGGGCACATTGCTGGCTCATGGAGAGCTTGTTGCCCATCAGGACTCCCAGGTCCTTCTCCGCAGTGCTGCTTCCCAGCAGGTCAACCCCTAACCTGTACTGGTGTTTGGGGCTATTCCTCCCTAGGTGGAGGACCCTACACTTGTCCTTGTTGAATTTCATTGGGTTCCTCTCCGCCCAGCTCTCTAGCCTGTCCAGGTCTCGCTGAATGGCAGCACAGCCTTCTGGTGTGTTGACCACTCCTCCCAGCTTAGTATCATCAGCGAATTTGCTGAGGGTACACTCTGTCCCCTCGTCCAGGTCATTGATGAGTAAGTTGAATAAGATTGGACCAAGCACTGACCTTTGGGGCACACCGGTAGATACAGGCCTCCAACCAGACTCTGCACCACTTATCACAACCCTCTGATCTCTGCCATTCATCCAGTTCTCAACCCACCTCACTGTCCACTCATCTAACCCACACTTCCTAAGCTTGCCTATGAGGATGTGTCATGGTTTAGCCCCGGCCGGCAACTAAACACTATGCAGGCACTCGCTCAACACTCTGTCTGCCGCTGGGTGGGATGGGGAGAAAATTGGAAGAGTGACAGTGACAAAACTCATTGGCTGAGATAAAGACGGTTTAATAACATAAAGCAAATCCCCAGGCAAGCAAAGCAAAATAAGGAATTCATTCACCACTTCCCATTGGCAGGCAGGTTTTCAGCCATTTCCAGGAAAGCAGGGCTCCATCAGACATAACGGTGACTTGGGAAGACAAACACCATCACTCCAAATGCTGCCACCCACAACTGCCCCCCATCCTTCCTCTTCCCCAACCCCTTATAACCTGAGCATGATGTCATATGTCATGGAATATCACTTTGGTCAGTTTGGGTTAGCTGTCCTTGCTCTGTGCCTTCCCAACTTCTTGTGCAACCCCAATCATTCCACTGGCGGGGTGGTGTGAGAAGCAGAAGAGGCCTTGACCCTGTGTAATCACTGCTCAACAATAAGAAAAACATCTCTATATTATCAACACTATTTTCAACACAAATCCAAAACATAGCCCCACACTAGCTACTATGAAGATAAACTCTATATCTAAGCTGAAACGAGGACATTATCCACCCCTTATTCCATACCATTTACATCATGCTTAGGTCCCACACAATCCAATACATCCTCATTAACCACCATCACCCTTTTCATCCTTTGATGTCCTGGTTTTGGCTAGGATAGAGTTCATTTTCACAAAGAACCAGAACAGGTGAGCCAAGCTGGCCAGAGAGCTATTCCATACCATATGACATCATGCTTAGCATAAAAGGGGGCTAGTCGGGTAGAGGTGGCTCAGTGCAGCTCCAGGATGGTTTGAGTGTGGGCTGAGCATCCGGTCGGTTGTTGTAAATTGCCTTGTGTTATCAACCATTGTGTATATTCTGTTATAAGTACTGTTGTTGCTATTTTCCTCTCGCTTTGCTATCCCTGTAAGCTGTCCTTATCCCAAGCCACTAGGTTTGCTTTTGTCTTCCCATTCTCCTCCCCATCCCACCAGGGGAGAGGTGAGCAAGAAGCCGCATGGTTCTCAGCTGCCAGCTAAGGTAAACCATGATAATATAATATAATATAATATAATATACTGATGTCATTCCCTTAGTCTGTGGACCACCCTTTCAAAATGTCCACAAAAATGTCAGTTGAGTTCATTTAGCCCATGACTTTTGGCTCCATCTGTTATGGTGGTCACTCAGGACAGGAGAGGTGGTTGACATGTGGAGTTACTGGGCACCAAAACCAGCTCAGGTCAGGTCCACTGCTGCACTTGCGCTGCTTCTTGTAAGGCTTGCTCTCCATTGGTTCCGGTGATTTCTGCTACAGTAATTCCTGTAACATGCAACTCAAATCATGGGTTACAACAATTTAAAGGTATTTCCACTACAGTCTCCACCCCGGTCCCTTCGAGTCAGACCATCAAGTTTACCATTGCAATGAACACCTCCCCTTGCCCCTGCTCCGGCTTGAACTTATCCACAGACTGCAGTCCCTTAGGGGTGTATCTGCTCCAAGCAGAGCCTTATCCATGAGCCACAGTTTCTCCAGGGGTACACCTGCTGTGGCATAGACTTATCCACAGCCACAGTAACTTTGAGGTGCACCTGTTGTTCCAGCATGGCCTTCTCCATGGGTCACAATGCCTTCAGAGGTATACTTGCTCCAGTCGCTTCAGTCCTTTCAGAAATAAACCTGCCCTGTCATGGGCTCGTCCATGGCCACACACTTTGAAATGTTCCAGCATGACCCCATGCACAGCCACTGATGCTTCAAGGTGTACCTGCTGCAGCATGGACTTTTCCTTGCCACAGATGCTCCGGGGTGTACCTTCTCCAGCGTGGACTTATCCTTGGCTCACAATCCTTCCAGAGGTATACCTGCTGTGGCACAGACATAACCATGGCCACAGATGCTTCAAGATATTCCTGCTCTGGAGTGGACTTATTCACATCCACAGATGCTTTAGGGTGTCCTGCTCCCACATGGAGTCATGCATAGGTCACATTCCCTTCGACTTGAGTGCACACAGGAGTTCCAGCCTGTCCAGTACAGCAGCGCAGAAACAGCATTGATGCCTTGGCCATCTTTCAGCCCAGGCGCATCGCCATTGTTGTTATCAAAATGTTCCCAGGATGATATGAGAGACAGTGTCAAAAGCCTTGCTGAAGTCAAGGTAGACAACATCCACTGCTCTCCCCTCATCCACCCAGCCAGTCATGCCATCATAGAAGGCTATCAGATTGGTCAGGCATGATTTCCCCTTGGTGAATCCATGTTGACCACTCCCAATAACATTCTTTTCTTCCACATGCTTATTGATGACCCCCAGAATGAGCTGTTCCATCACCTTTCCAGGGATGGAGGTGAGGCTGACTGGCCTGTAGTTTCCTGGGTCCTCCTTCTTGCCCTTTCTGAAGACCGGAGTGACATTGCCTATCCTCAAGTCCTCAGGCACCTCTCCTGTTCTCCATGACCTTTCAAAGATGATTGAGAGCAGCCTAGCAATAACATCTGCCAGCTCCCTCAGCACTCATGGGTGCATCCCATCAAGGCCCAAACCTAATGAATATTTTAAAGAACTGAAAGTTCATACTGCAATACCTAAGATTTAAATATAGTTCATTTTCTTATTAAATTGAGATTAGGTAGGTCAATGCTTGTTACTTTCTCAGATTTCTCTTCCAAGCAAGCTACAAGTATTAAAATCACAGGTTTACTTCAGCAAAAATACATCTATACAGCATATAGAGAGAGTATGGAGTCCAGTAAAGTGTAGAATACAAAAGACATAGCAGACTGTGTAAGAAATTGCGTAGAGCAACCTGGGTCTAGTGGTAGATCCACCTGCTTTCAGAGGTGTGTGCATCTTTGCCTGCCTTGATCCAAATCCCAGAAAATTGTCTAAAGATAGATGACTACAGCATTTCCTTCAAAGAAATGAGAAGAGTTTACAACCTTCTTTTAAAAGGGATAGATTGTACTCACATCTTTCAAGCTAGACTAATGGTAAATAACAAGAATTTTAGATTAGGCTTCCTCTTCAAGCTTAAGTGGCATCATCATGAATTTGAGTTAATACCCTGTGTCTTGCTGTGACATTTGCCCAGCCAACATGGGTGTAATTAAATTCTCTCATCACAGTTACTTCCCTCCCTTTTTAACCTCTCTTACCTCCCTTGGCATATCACAGCTAATGTCACCATCACACTCCTTAGCTTCTCCAAATAAGCTGAAATTGTAATGTATAGATTCTTATTTAGTATTTTTTCTATTTCCTATTTGACTAATAGCACCCTCCAATTTGTCATACATGTACTTGTCATATCTGCATCATTACCAGAGGCAAAACCATGAATCATGTGTTTTTCCACTGCTGTCATTTATCCATTTTGCCAATGAAATATAAAATAAAGACACTAGGAGGCTGGGGTCAACTTTATGTTAAGAAGGTTGGATGCTTTCTTGAATTGTTAGGTTCTATCCTTGTCTCTGCCAGAGAGTTACTGTCACCTCTACCTTCCTCCACAGCACAACAGATCTCTTCCACAGAGCTGAATTCCCTGGTGCTGACTGAGACGGGGAAACCATTTGAAAACTATAACTAGTCATTTAAAAAGATATACCAAGGTTCACAGAAAAGGGAATGAAAATAATTATATGGCACAGAAATGGTCTGAGTTCACGTGCAAATATTAATTTCTGATACTGGGACTGAATTAAAGACTGATATTGGGATTGATTCTATGCAGTCCTTCCTAAAACTAGAAACTAATAAAGTTGCAGGTTTCAAACCTCTCCTCATAACTGCTTTTTTTCTCTAATATTCCAAATCCATATGGATTTGGAAGTTGTATCCTGAATTGTTAGGAAATTCTTGAAAATTAAAATTATATTCACATTAAAGTCACTTTACCAGTAGGATGTGTTTATTCTTTAATAAATACTTGAATAATACTTGATTCTCTTCATAACCTTTTTTCTGCAGACGTAATCAGTGTTTGTCACAGAACCAACATACAGCCTGTCTGTGCCACTCTATCATCTATAAGCTATTAAAGTTAATTGTACCAGCTGAGCTGAATGTCATTTATACATTAGTCAGTTTGCTAACGATAGTTTTCTGTCTAGAACAGGCAAGGACTCACTATCACTTTGCTGATCATAGATTACAGGTAATAGCATCAAAGTCAACACTAAGAAGACAGAGATGGATTATAAATTTTTTTGTGTGGTGAAAAAGATGGTAACATGTGATAGAAGGTATCATTTTTTCAGTACTGAGAGGCAACAAGGCAAGTACAGGCAGTCAGTCTAACCTCTGTGCCTGGCAAGATCACGGAGCAGATCCTCCTGGAGACTATGCTCAGGCACATGGAAAATAAGGAGGTAATCGGTGACAGCCAACACGGCTTCACTAAGGGCAAATCGTGCCTGACAAATTTGGTGGCCTTCTATGATGGGGTTACAGCATTGGTGGATAAAGGAAGAGCAACTGACGTCATCTCCCTGGAGTTGCGCAAAGCATTTGACATGGTCCTGCACGACATCCTTGTCTCTAAATTGGAGAGAAATGGATTTGATGAGTGGACCACTCGGTGGATAAGGAATTTGCTGGCTGGTTACACTCAAAGAGTTGTGGTCAACGGCTCAATGTCCAAGTGGAGATCAGTGATGAGTGGTGTCCCTCAGGGGTCCATATTGGGACCAGTGTTATTTAACATCTTTGTTGACGACAGGGACAGTGGGATTGAGTGCACCCTCAGCAAGTTTGCAGATAACACCATGTTGAGTGGTGTGGTTGATACTCCAGAGGGAAAGGATGCCATCCAGAGGGATCTTGAAAGCCTAGAGAGGTGGGCCCGTGCGAACCACATGAAGTTTAATAAGGCCAAGTGCAACATCCTGCATGTGGGTCAAGACAATCCAAAACATGGATACAGGCTGGGCGATGAGTGGATTGAGAGTAGCCCTGAGGAGAAGAGCTTGGGGAGATTGGTGGATGAAATACGACCCAGCAATGTGCACTTGCACCCCAGAAAGCCAATCACATCATGGGCTGCATCAAAAGAAGCGTGGCTAGCAGGCTGAAGAAGGTGATTCTTCCCCTCTGCTCTGTTCTTGTGAAACTCCACCTGGAGTACTGCATCCAGCTCTGTTGTTCGCAGTGCAAGACAGACATACATCTGCTCAAGTTGGTGCAGAGGAGGGCCATGAAGATGATCAGAGGGCTGGAGCACCTCTCCTATGAAGACAGGCTGAGAGAGTTGGTGTTTATTCTGGAGAAGAGCAGGCTCCTGGGAGATCTTATAGCAGCCTTTTAGTACCTGAAGGGGGCTTACAGGAAAGATGGTGAGGGACTGTTTATCAGGGAGTGTAGTGACAGGACAAGGGGTAATGGGTTCAAGGTGAAGGAGGGTCGATTTAGATTAGTTGTTAGAAAGAAATGCTTTACTATGAGGGTGGTGAGGCACTGGAACAGGTTGCCCAGAGAAGTTGTGAATGCCCTATCACTGGAAGTGTCCAAGGCCAGATTGGATGGGGCTTTGAGCAATCTGATGTAGTGGAGGGTGTCCCTGCCCATAGCAGGGGGGATTGGAACTAGATGATCTTTAAGGTCCCTTCCAACCCAAACCATTCTATGATTCTAGGACAAGGAAGCACATTGTAAGAGGAGGTAGAAAAAGCTGCTAGAGGGGAAAGAAGTCCAAGTGTCAAATTTTTGTCTGACATATTTGGTTAGCATTCTGATTTCTCCTTCAAACATCCCTGTGTTATCAATGCTTTTTTCAGCACAAATGCAAAACATAGCCCCATACTAGCAACTATAAAGAAAATTAACTCTACCCTAGCCAAAACCGATGCAGGTTTTTACTGCTTTTCCACTTGAATTGCAATGGATCTGTCACAGAGTGTTTTTAAAATCCAAATACGGATTTTTGCGTGTTGCTAATAATCTGTGTACAAGTTGCTAGTTGACTGACTTCCTATATGTATTTTGGAAGAGGTTGACGAAGATAAAGAGAATTTGCCTTATGTGTAGTCAACACTTTTTTTTTGTGGTCAAAGCTCATATGCATCAAATAAATTTAAAAAAACATAGGCAACCGTGATTGCCCAGCTAAACAGCAGCTCTTTCTTGACCTTTGGGATTCTACAGATGTGGTCCTTTAGATGTGGCTGTAACTCTTTGCAAAAATACTGCCCTCATTTTTGTTCCAAGTTAAAGCTATTACCCCATTACTGAGTCCATAACATCACAGCATTTAAAAGAAATGCTTTAACCAGCTTGCTTTCTTTTATACCCC
Organism: Balearica regulorum gibbericeps; assembly: GCF_011004875.1. Taxonomy (NCBI): domain Eukaryota; kingdom Metazoa; phylum Chordata; class Aves; order Gruiformes; family Gruidae; genus Balearica; species Balearica regulorum. The sequence goes on from NC_046219.1 coordinate 20,748,183, forward strand.
TAATTTAGAAAAATACTGAGAGGACAGTAAATTTTCTGAATATGAAGGAAAAAAAGCACATGAGAAAGCTATCCCAGGATAATTAAAGGATTGTCTGAAACAACTTCAGCATGTTAGCAGTTATCTTTGAGAACTCGCAAAGAAGAGTTAACATTAAAATAGCTACAAAAGGCAAACATAGGGTATAGATTTATAATGGAAGGGAAAAATGGAATTGTCAGCTTAGCTTGCGTCTCTGGAAAAATTCTGGAAAAAATTAACTAGCTGTTAGCAGCTGGAGAATAATAAAGCCACACTTATAGCCTTTTGTGAGGCTTTTTGTACTCGCAAAGTATCATCAGATGTCAAGAAAATGTTAGCCTGGATGCAAATGCTGGAATGCAAGTTAATGTTCCCTAAAAGTATCAACTGGTGGTTGCAGTCGAGATGGGTTTCATGGAGTTATATCCTGGATGTAGCTCTGTTTAGTGCTTTCTCTATTTCCATAATGAAATAGAAAAGGCACCTGTTAAGTCTTCCGATGCCACAAAGGTAGAAGTGTCACATGTTAAGAAGGTATTAGTGTTCAAAATTATTTTGACAAACTGGAAAAACGGTCAGGCAAATTTCAGAAAGGAAAAGAGTGAATTGTTACCCTCACGCAGGAATAATCAGGTGCAGAAACAGAAAGTGCCAAAAACCTGATAGCATATTTTCAGGAAAAGATCTGAGAGTTATGAGAGTGTGAGTCAGTGAGCAATGCTACTGTGAAAAAGACAGAGCCCCTGCAACATGAGCAGGAGGTCCTCTGGATTGCCTCTGCTTTGTTGAGGCCTCACATGGAATATAATTTGTCCTTTGGATGCTGCATATCAGAAAGATGTGAAAGAAACAAAGACGACCCAGAGGAGCTTTAAGAGAATAATCAGAAACCAAGAACACATTATCTCTGAGGAAAAAAATATTGTCTTGGAGTTGTTTCATGTAAACGAGAGAAGATTTAGAGAGGAGGATGACTGAATTTTTCAAGGATAAAAAACAGTGCTGTAAAGACAAAGGAAACAATCTATTGTCCATTTCCATATGTGCTGGTTTTCTCTGGGATAGAATTAATTTTCTTCACAGTAGCTAGTATGGGGCTACATTTTGGATTTGTGCTGAAAACAGTGTTGATAATACAGTGATTTTTTTTTGTTATTGTTGAGCAGTGCTTACACAGAGTCAGGGCCTTTTCTGCTTCTCACACCATCCCACCAGCAGGATGGCTGGGGGTGCACAAGAAGTTGGAGGGGACACAGACAGGACAGCTGACCCAAATTGACCAAAGGGATTTTTTTATACCATATGATGTCATGCTCAGCATATAAGGGGCTTGAGGAAGAGAAAGTCGGGAGGGGATGTTTGGAGTGATGGCATTTGTCTTCCCAAGTAACCGTTATGCATGATGGAGCCCTGCTTTCCTGGAGATGACTGAACACCTGCCTGCCCATGGGAAGTGGTGAATGAATTCCTTGATTTGCTTTGCTTGCGTGCGTGGCTTTTGCTTTACTTATTAAACTGTCTTTATCTCAACCCATGAGTTTTCTCACTGTCACTCTTCTGATTCTCTTCTGCATCCCACCTGGGGGGGTGAGTGAGCAGCTGCATGGGGCTTAGATGCCTGCTGGGGTATAAGTATGACAAAATGGCATCCAACTTATGAGCTTTGAGAGAATCTGCACAGTTTCAGTTAGGTTATACAGCCTCTGAAATTCTTTCCCTGCAGAAATGGTGGCATGTGAATCTGTTTATCTTCAGGGCCCTGTTAGAAGCTCATTTGTATTCCCAGGCTCTTGCCTGAGGAAGTGGTAATAAAAAGTATGTCTAATTTATCCCAGACTAGAGGATTTTGCTTAAGACTGATGGTCGCTCATAAGTAGCCTGTCTACACCAAAGTTTAAATTATGTAAAGGTCCACAGGAGAGTTATTTGTGGATACCTTCTCTACTATAAAACACAAGATAGACATGTGTATAACCCAGTCCATGTATGGCCCAAAATCTGACTTCAGTTATGTTCATGTAAATTAAGTGCAATTAAAATATGGTTTAGCTAGACAGAAAAAATATCTAATGGTACACTGACTTTTTTCATCTATAAGAAATGGCTAAAAAAAGTTATTCCATAAGTAGCAGCACATCATGAGACTAGTTCATAGTGACACATGGGCTGATCAGTCAGCCAGCTGCTAGCAAAAAGAGTATGCAACCTCTGAGCTCTACAAGTCTTTCCCTTGGATAGTGTGTGCATTAGTTTGCATCTGTATCTGTGCTCAGGAACCATTTTTCTCAACATTTTAAAAAAGTGTCTTCTAAAAAAATTGAAATTCACCATGGATTAACTGAACAACTGATTAGTTGCTGCTACTTGGGAAACTCTCATAATGTGAGAAAGAATTATTTCTTTAGTTGAATCTCAGAAAGAATTTTTAGTAGATAATAAATATTTTTCAATGGGACTTGAGTAAATTGGTAACCTTCCAGAAAGTCTAGGGATTTTAGAAATGCTGGAGAAAGATAATAAAAAAATACCTAAAACACTGGCATATTGTTCTACACACAGTAGATCTTCAAGAATGGAGGAGAATGGGGAAAGATTACCAAAGTTATTGTTTACAGAAAAACAAAAGCAGATCCCAAGATTCAGTAATAACAATCTAGACTTTGATGCACAGAATCACAGCCTTTGTAAAATCTCACGTATAAACTGAAATGCAGAACATTTGGACTTATGCAGTAGTAAAAGGGAAATTCTCCTTATGGCATGTGTAAACTGAAAATGAAAGTCACTTGTAACTTATCCTCCCGTGCTTTAGGGAAACTTAGCTCAACTTTATGACTAAAACTTCGAAGAAGAAAAAAGCTTCATAAAAGGTTTAATACCCTTGCAAAACTACTGAGGATAATTTAAAAGTTTACATTTTATGGTATGTGGATGATTACAAGAAACCCAGCAAGTATTATGACAAGCATTATTTGTTAACCAAAGCCAGACTTAAAACTATTGTACAACAGAGTCTGGAAACAGATGAGCCATATGGTTTGAATTTTTGTGAATCAGTCAAATTATTTTGCAGTTTACGAGTTACTCCATTATTTTGAAACCATTTTTCCCACGATATAAACACTCATTTTTTCAAAAGTTAGTAAAAAAAAGTTGTGACAAAAATTCCCTGATTATAGAAAGCAAGAAATTACATTTCTTGCACAAAAAAATAGCCCTTTTATCTCTTTCCTCTGCCCTTTGTCTTCATAGCACTTTTATAATGGCCTTAACTCTGTTATTTGTTGCACTCTCTTTGGTGGTATGAATCCATGTTTTTGTTCTATTCATGTTTTCTTGTAAACACCGTGGAGAGATATCTAATTGTTGTATTCTAAAAATTAGACTAGCCCCCACTTACCGGGTGTTTAAAAAAAGGCTTTGAAAATCTAATCTAAATACTAATATCCTATTTCAGAACCAGAACTTGTGAATTGCTTTTGCCCAATGGAACTTAGTAAGTATTAAAGATTCATCTTCCACTGAAAAACATGATTCTATGTGTGTAAAATTAGCTAAGTTACTTTAGTAGCTAGGAATATAAGCAGTACTAAATTGTATTTAGTGTGTAAAGATTATAGCCTTAAAGATTAAGACAGGGAATATTTGGAAGGAGCTTTGAACATATAAGTGAATGCATAATACATTCATAATCTTTGCATATGTTCAGGTATCCACAGAGACATGTAAATGTGCATAATTTATATAAAGATATGTCTTTTAGCTTTGTGTTGTAGATATATAGAAGGATCATCTAAATATTGATCTTTAAAAGTGAAATATTTTTATTATATTTCTTGTTATGTCTATAAAGGATCTACACTTGTGTCGCATAAAAGGGTACAAGTCTGATGTGTGGCTGAGGGAGGCCCTCCCCTTGAGTCACGAGGTTCAGAAAGGACCCCCTTGCTTTCTAAACTCCTTCTCAGAGAGGAGCCTAGGTGCGGCTAGGTCCAGTCTTAGTCCCAGACTTGGTCAGCGGTTTATGTCTAAAGGATTATGTGTGTAGCCACTTATCAGAGTCAACGTTTGCCTGTCAGAGCCCCACTAAGGACTTTCACTGAAACAGTTTCGCAAAGTTGAAAAGAAAAATAGGTAATTTATTGAGGCGACAGATAAAAAGTTTGGAAATGCCGTTGATAAATGCACTTACTGCAACAATTTTGAGCTCAAGTTAATAGTTCAGCGCTTTTGTTAATGATAGTTTTCCCGGGGTAACATCCGACATAATCGGAGGCGCAAGTCTTACCAAAGAGGCGACCCTGCTTGGGGAGGAGAGAGGTCCAGGCCCGTCGACCTGTCCGGATAGTTGGAGTTCTCGTCCTCAAAAAAGAGGATTCTAAATGCCAGATTTATACTTTTGGCGAGGTGGGACTAAGTCAGGTATTGTGTGCCGATTGGCCCTTAACAAGGCTTGTTGTGCAGTTGATCGGGGCTGGGGGGGGAAGTGGCGGAGAACAAAGGCATTCAGTACAGAGGTGCAGTGGTCTGTCTAGTTTTACCAAAGTAACATCAAGCTGTGAAGGCTCCCCCTCACCCCAGGCATCACTTAGTTGATTGAGGAGTAGACCCGTCAGGCACCGCATCTTGTTAAGATGAGCAAATTGCTCATCTCCTGCCCCTGTTCAGGTCCAGTGCTTATCAGTGCAAGATAAGCAAGTTGCTCAATCCCTGCTCTCGCCCAAGCTGGACTCCCCCAGGGCCCCTTCTGCTGGGTCATAATGGCCCTGTATTCGGCACCAAGAAGTCTGGATAAGTCCGGCATCCCACATCATCCACCCTGTGACTTTAGTCACAACTTGCCAAGAGGAACATCATATAATTTGGATTTAGGCAGGTTGAGGGATCCATCTCTCTCTCCCGTGTTTTCATGCTCATAATTTTCAATAGGGGATGGTATTAAAGGGACATATTCAGTATCACAGACTTGAAGCATCCTGACTTGTGCAGTTACAGCTCTAGTTATCATAGTTTTCACACATGACAATCCAATTCCAACAATAACAATCATTATGATAAACATTAATGCATACTGGATTAGATTCTGAATCCATCCACTCATTTTTAATCCAAACCAACTGAAAACTTTTGAAATCCACCCAGTCCACTGCCAGTTTCCTGGTTTCATTTTCTCATGGAGTTCGCGGGTCAGGTTTGGTCTGCAATTTTTCTCATCTCATCCATCGCTTCATGCCAGGTAACAGACACATTTGGGATTGACACACAGCAAGTTTCATCGGGATAGGTGTTATTTAGCCACCCACAAATGCCATTCTCCTTCAGTACTAGTATATCCAAGTTTAAAAGTTTGATTTGCTGGTTCAGAGCAGACTGTAAAAGAAAGGGACTTAGGAGATTTGTTGGAGACACTAATGCCTACTTTCAAAGGTGAAGGCTGTTATGACAAGGCTCAACTGAAATGTCTTCTGAGACAGTGGTTTCCATACACCAGTCAACCACTGCCATGACTCCCACTGAAACAACCTGTGTTGGGTTTGCATGGCAAGGTTTTGGTAGCCGGGGGGCTACAGGGGTGGCTTCTGTCAGAAACTGCTAGAAGCTTCCCCTGTGTCTGACAGAGCCGATGCCAGACGGCTCCAAGACAGACCCGCCGCTGGCCAAGGCTGAGCCAATCAGCACCTCTGTGATAACATATTTAAGAAGTAAAAGAAAACCAGGTTAGAGAGAGCTTTTGCAGCTGGAGAGAGGAGTGAGAAGATGTAAGAAACTCTGCAGACACCAAGGTCAGTGCAGAAGGAGGGGGAGGAGGTGCTCCAGGCACCGGAGCAGAGATCCCCCTGCAGCCTGTGGTGAAGACCATGGTGAAGCAGGCTGTCCCCCTGCAGCAGCCCATGGAGGAAGGATGAGGGGGTGTAGAGATTCCACCTGCAGCCCCTGGAGGACCCCACGCTGGAGCAGGTGGAGGCACCCAAAGGAGCCTGTGACCCTGTGGGAAGCCTGTGCTGGAGCAAGCTCCTGGCAGGACCTGTGGATCCGTGGAGAGAGGATCCCACGCCAGAGCAGGTTTGCTGGCAGGACTTGTGACCCCGTGGGGGACCCCACGCTGGAGCAGTTTGGTCCTGAAGGTCTGCACCCCGTGGGGGAGACCCACGCTGGAGCAGTTCATGAAAGACTGTAGCCCGTGGGAGAGACTCACGTTGGAGAAGGTCGTGAAGGACTGTCTCCCGTGAGAGGGACCCCACGCTGGAGCAGGGGAATGATGAGAGGAGTCCTCCCCCTGAGGATGAAGAAGCGGCAGAGACAACGTGTGATGAACTGACTGTAACCCCCATTCCCCATCCCCCTGTGCTGCTGAGGGGGGAGGAGGTTGAAGCCGGGAGTAAAGTTGAGCCCGGGAAGATGGGAGGGGTGGGGGGAGGTGTTTTTAAGATTTGGTTTTATTTCTCATTCCTCTACTCTGTTTTGCTTAGTAATAAATTAGATGAATTTCCTCTCTAAGTTCGGTCTGTTTTGCTCGTGATGATAAGTAGTGAATGATCTCTCCCTGTCCTTATCTCGACCCACAAGCTTTTTGTTATACTTTTTCTCCCCTGTCTGGTGAACGAGGGGAGTGACAGAGTGGCTCTGGTGGGCACCTGGCCCCCAGGCAGGGTCAACCCATCACACAACTATACCTCCAGAGGCCTCTAGTGGGTTTTCTCTCTTTCCTGCTGTGTCCTTGAAAAACTTAGAAAGAAAAGGGAGGCAATGAATAAAAGACAAATCCCTCACACAACTTTTTCAGGCCCTTGTTATGCTGCCTGGGAGCTATGCAGCTGCAAGGGAACTGCCCACCCATGCTGCCCTACATGTGGGACAGTCCTCCTTAAGCATGCGGAGCAGCAACATGAACTTCCTGTTATCAATAACAACTGATGGCATAAAAATGCTTTCATTTTATATCTGTCTTCACACGTATCAGTACTGATGACAAACTCTTATTTATTAAATATCACAGTACGATTTTTTGTCCACCAATCAAACCTCTAGGTAGACGGCACCTTATACTGTGATGCCTAAGCTTAGTTTGAGAGGGGGAGCAAAAGTTAATACCAGAGATGTCATGGAGTTGGAGGAACTGAATTAACAGGAATAATAGAAAGGGAAAAGAAATGAAGAATGAAGACAGAAGAGATACAAGAACTCAAATACATAATACTCCAGTAGTATTTTAAGAAAAGGATTAAATATTAAAATAAAATGGACAGAAAATTGAAATGAAAAACAAAGGCATCCATACATCCAGTGATGGAATTTCTCATAACGTAACCTGTTTGGTTATAGGAAATATTGATTGAAAAGATCAGGTGTGAAAAACACAGAGCCCCAATTCTCACTTTTGATTCTCTAGTGCAAGAACAGCCCTGGGATTGTGGAGGACTGTGAATGTGTCTTGATGCATAGATGTCTCTGTGCAGCAGAGCACTGTTTACTGTACCATGCTACCATGGTATCCATGGTCACAGACAAACTGTATTGGAATTTTGAAAATGAATTCTTTCATTGTTTACGTCATGGATAGGTTCTTTTTGCTCAGCCATTTCTCCTAAAGCATTTGAAATTCCAGAGAAGGAAACTGCTCCTGAAATTAATCATGTTCTTTTCTTGATTTTGCTTCTTTGTGTCCCAACTCTTGGCCTGTTGTCGTGGTTTAACCCCAGCCAGTAACTAAGCACCATGCAACTGCTCACTCAGCCCTCTACCCCCAAGGGGATGGAAAGGAGAAAGGAAAAAAAACCCTCGTGGGTCAAAATAAATTTTAGTATTATAACAAAGGAAGATAAAAACAACAATAATAAAAAGTGATGCACAAATGCAATTCCTCACCGCATACAGAAAAAAACCCCCTGATGCTCAGTCTGCTACTAGAAAGAAAATTAATACTATCATCTCAGCCAAAACCAGGACATGCGCATAGTATCCACTTCAAAATGCTAGGCAATTTGTGTCTACCTCTGGGAGAAAAGTAGGCCTAACCTGTTCTCTTTTGTGCCACTCTAAAGTCTGAGTATGAATATGTGTCCTGTGTTCAGCTAGGATAGAGTAAATTTTCACCAGAAGCTGGGATGGGACACAGCCAGGACAGGTGACCCAAACTAGACCAAGATTGTATTGCATACCAAATGACATCATGCTTAATATAAAAGGGGGCTAGTCAGTGATGGGCAGCGAGGCTCCAGTACATGAGTCTCGGGGACGGTTTGCCTTCGGGACGGGTCTGAGCATGCGGTCTGAGTTGTATGGTCATTGGGTGAGAAAGTGCACTGTGTATCACCAGTCGTGTATATTCTGTTAAGTACTGTTGTTGTTATTTCTCTCTCCATTTGCTGTCCCAGTAAACTGTCCTTATCCTAATCCACGAGGTTTTGCCTTTGTCTTCCCATTCTCGCCCCATCCTACCATGGGAGGGGGGGGAGTGAGCAAGTGGCTGCCTGGTGCTCAGCTGCTGGCTGGGCCTAAAACACAAAAGTCCTTTTGGCACACAACGTGGGGCACGAAGGGTTGAGATAATGACAGATCTGACCTGAGCATGTTAAAACAAAGTTGTGATAAGTATTTATTGTATTATTTTAAATAGCCGCTGGTCACAATGATGTTTTGTTTGGTCATGTGGCTGTGGTGTGTAAACCCTTACTTGCTGTATGTACTCCTTGCGATGCTGTTTATCACCTCTGGGAGAGGGGCCCGGATTCTCATTTTGCTGTACTGTGCGATATCAACTTATGATATGATAACATCAATAGTCATGAGTCTAAGCTGGTATTTCTATGTAGCATTTCTGTCATTCCCATACCTCAGTCAACACCTCTCAGAACTGATTAATAATCGCACCCAATCTATGGGGAAGACGGGAGGGGATACATTCTCCCGCTCTTTCACCTCCCCTTTTCCCTTCAAGCTAGTCACAGCAGCTTTTGAGAATTTTGAATACACTTGGGATGTTCCAGCCAGCATGTTTATATTATTATGCCTCCTGAATGCGTTTCAAGTCCTGTTCAGGGTTACAAAAGAGTATTTTAAGAATACCACCCAGGGATCTTCCCCAAGGTTGAACGGTCAGGGCTGATATGGCATGTGGGAGAATATGGGCAGGTATCTAGAGACTTTCTCACTCCCAGGGTTTTGGAACTTCACTCCTGAACAACTCCAGGACCCTGATTAAGTGATAGAATATTTGAAAGGAAAATGCTGTGGCTATTCCAAGGAGGCACAACTTACTGTGCTGTGCTGGGCCCTGGCCACTACCTACCAAACACTGCTCGATAGCAGGCAGCGCCATCAGGGGGAAGAGAGGGAAAACAGACAGACCTGCACTGCAGCTAGCCCAAACCTCACAACAGGCACTTGTGGCTATTCAAACCCCGATGAACAGGTACTGCAGGTGAACCAAAAAAACCCAACCCGTACTGGTATCAGTCGTCCCTATACAGAAAAAGAAAAACACAAAGAAATCAGTTCACTTAGTGAGGGATGATGATGAACTGGGACCATCACGAGAACAAGAAGAAGAGCCAGAACCAGAAGTGATCACTCGATCCCTGTCCCTGAGGGAGCTGAGATATGCAGAAAGATTTCAGCCGCCTTCCAGGGGAGCACATTATTACCTGGCTGCTCCGCTGCTGGGATAACGGGGCCAGTAGCCTGGAACTGGAGGGCAGGGAGGCCAAGCAGCTGGGATCCCTGTCTAGGGAAGGGGGCATTGACAAGGCAATCAGGAAAAAGACACAGGCCCTCAGCCTCTGGAGGTGACTCCTGTCTAGTGTGAGGGAAAGGTATCCCTTCAGTGAAGATGTCGTATGTCGGCCAGGCAAGTGGACCACCATGGAACGAGGTATCCAGTACCTGAGGGAATTAGCTGTGCGGGAGATGGTTTATTATGATCCGGACAACGCATAGTTACCCACAGACCCTGATGAAGTCCGATGTACCTGACCCATGTGGCGAAAATTTGTATGAAGTGCACCATCATGATATGCCAACTCACTGGCAGTAATGGACTGGAAAGGCAAAGAGGCGCCAACAGTGGATGAAGTGGGAGGTCTGGCAACTCAAAGAGGATATGTCCTACTCCCCACCTATACGGAACAGTATCATCTCAGCTATTCGGAGTAAGCGTTTCTCTGCTCAGGAGAGAAGATATAGAGGGTACACATCATGAGGCTCCCTGTGGTTTTACCTGCGTGACCACAGAGAAGACATGAGGAAGTGGGATAGAAAGCCTACCACGATCCTACGGGCACGAGTACGTGACTTGCAACATAAAACAGTCACAAAAGGTAATTTTTCCAGGAAAAATGTCGCTCCAGTTTCCAGTAGGCAGCACCCCTGAATGAGTCGAAGGCCTACTCATATGTATGATCCTCTTGAAGGGCTAAGTCATTTTTGCAAGAAGTGAGTAGCGAACATGATGAGCAGGATTAGAGGGGCCCTGCCTCCAGCCAGGTGGAGGAAAGGGACAATAGGGTGTATTGGACTGTGTGGATCCGATGGCCTGGCACGTCAGATCCACAAGAGTACAAGGCCCTAGTGGACACTGGTGCACAGTGTACTTTAATGCCATTAAGCTATGAAGGGGCGGAACCCATCTCTATTTCTGGAGTGACAGGGGGATCGCAACAGTTGACTCGGCTGGAGGCTGAAGTGAGTCTAACTGGGAAGGACTGGGAAAAGCACCCCATTGTGACTGGGCCAGAGCCTCCGTGCATCCTTGGCATACACTGCCTCTCGAGAGGGCATGTCAAAGACCTAAAAGGGTACAGATGGGCTTCTAGTATAGCTGCCTTGGAGACGGATGAAGAGTTGTGTACTTTGTGCGGTCTCTCGGAAGACCCTTCTGTTGTGGGGTTGCTGAGGGTTGAAGAACAACAGGTGCCAATCACGACCACAACGGTGCACCAGTAACAACATCTCACCAACTGAGACTCCCTGATTCCCATCCATAAGCTAATTTGTCAACTGGAGAGGCCAGGGAGTGATCAGCAGAACCCCCTCACCCTTTAACAGTGCCCTATGGCCAGTGCGGAAGTCCAATGGAGAGTGGAGGCTGACGGTAGACTATCGTGGCCTGAAGGAAGTCACACCGCCCATGAGTGCTGCCATGCCGGACATGCTGGAACTTCAATATAAACAGGAGTCAAAGGCAGCCAAGTGGTATGCCACAATTCATATTGCAAATGCATTTTTCTCGATCCCTTTGGCAGCAGAGTACAGGCCACTTTCACTTGGAGGGGCATACAGTACACCTGGAATTGACTGCCCCAGGGGTGGAAACACAGCCCCACCATTTGTCATAGACTGATCCAGACTGCACTGGAAAAGGGTGAAGCTCCCACACACCTACAATACATTGATGACATCATTGTATGGGACATCACAGCAGAACCAATTTTTTAGAAAGGGAAGAACATAGTCCAAATGCTTCTGAAAGCTGGTATCACCATAAAATGAAGTAAGGTCAAGGGACCTGCACAGGAGATCCATTTTTTAGGAATAAGATGGCATAATGGGCGTCATCAGATCCCAAAGGATATTATCAACAAAATAGCAGCCATGTCTCCACCAACCAACAAAAAGGAGACACGGGCTTTCTTAGGTGTTGTGGGTTTCTGGAGAATGCACATTCTGAATTACAGTGTCATTGTAAACCTTCTCTATCATGTAACCCGGAAGAAGAATGATTTCAAATGGGGCCCTGAACAACGACAAGCTTTTGAACAAATTAAACAAGAAATAGTTCATGCGGTGGCCCTTGGGCCAGTCCGGGCAGGACCAGATGTAAAAAATGTACTGTATACCGCAGCCGGGGAGAATGGCCCTACCTGGAGTCTCTGGCAGAAAACACCAGGGGAGAGTCGAGGTCGACCCCTGGGGTTTTGGAGTCGGGGATACAGAGGATCCGAGGCCCACTAGACTCCAACGGAAAAGGAGATATGGGCAGCCTATGAAGGGGTTCGAGCTGCTTCAGAGGTGATTGGCACCGAAGCACAGCTCCTCCTGGCACCCCGACTGCCAGTGCTGGGCTGGATGTTCAAAAAGAGGGCCCCCTCTACATACCATGCAACCGATGCTACGTGGAGTAAGTGGGTTGCACTGATCACACAACGGGCTCGAATAGGAAGCCCCAATCGTCCAGGAATTCTGGAAGTGATCACAGACTGGCCAGAAGGGAAAGATTTCGGAATGTCGCCAGAGGAGGAGGTGACACGTGCTGAAGAAGCCCCACCGTATAATAAACTAACAGAAGATGAGAAGCCATATGCCCTCTTCACTGATGGGTCCTGTCGCATCGTGGGAAAGCATGGAAGGTGGAAGGCCGCTGTATGGAGTCCTACATGGCGAGTCACAGAAGCTGCAGAAGGAGAAGGTGAATAGAGCCAGTTTGCAGAGGTGAAAGCCATCCAGCTGGCTCTAGACATTGCTGAAAGAGAAAAGTGGACAATGTTCTATCTCTATGCTGACTCATGAATGGTGGCCAATGCCCTGTGGGGGTGGTTACAGCAGTAGAAGCAGAGCAACTGGCAGGGCAGAGGCAAACGTATCTGGGCTGCCGAGCTATGGTAAGATATTGCTGCCCGGGAAGAAAAACTAGTTGTGAATGTACGTCATGTAGGCAAGTACTGGACCTTGTCTGCTGGTCATCCAAATTTATTTGTTTTCTTCTAACACACAAAATTTGAGACTGTTCTTTCCAATCATGTAAGAAAAGGATTTTGTCAGTTATGTTCTTCTATGTACAAGTTTACCACTGTACAGTGTGTCTTATATAAAAGAAAATCAGCTACAGTATTTCCAAAAAAGTGAACCTATGCTTATTTTTTTGTGAAATATTCTGGAAGAGTACAATGGAATACTCCATAGCCAAAGCAGGTGTTTTCTTAAAGCCCGCATGAAAAGAACTACAGAGATTAAAATCATCAGTCCTGAACATTTAAATACCATTAAGCCTTGGCTAGAATTCACATTGAAGCTTGCATGACGGGAAATTTTACATTTGGAATTGATGGTATCAGAAACCCCACGAATAATCACTATTAAATATTGACTAAAAACTTAAGTTATTTTGAAATCAATTTGTCTGGAGAGATTGATATACACCTTGGCCAACTTTTAACAGAATATAAAAAAATGGCCTCCATATAGTTTTATACATAAGTTAAAAACATATCAAGATGAGATGATGAAGAATTTCTAAAAAAACCTCAGATGAGATGTAAGGATTTGATTAGGCTGATCTGCTTTTCATACCCCAGCCTGCAAGTTTTTCTAGGGCTAATTCTAAAGGGTAACAGTGTGTTGGGGTTGCATGGCAAGGTTTTGGTAGCAAGGGGGCTACAGGGATGGCTTCTGTGAGAAGCTGCTAGAAGCTTCCCCTGTGTCTGATAGAGCCAATGCCAGCCAGCTCCAAGACGGACCCGCCCCTAGCCACGGCCAAGCCAATCAGCACCTCTGTGATAACATATTTAAGAAGTAAAAGAAAACCAGGTTAGAGAGAGCTTTTGCACCCAGGGAGAGGAGTGAGAAGATGTAAGAAACTCTGCAGACACCAAGGTCAGTGCAGAAGGAGGGGGAGGAGGTGCTCCAGGCACCAGAGCAGAGATCCCCCTGCAGCCCATGGTGAAGACCATGGTGAAGCAGGCTGTCCCCCTGCAGCAGCCCATGGAGGAAGGATGAGGGGGTGTAGAGATTCCACCTGCAGCCCCTGGAGGACCCCATGCCAGAGCAGGTGGAGGCACACCTGAAGGAGCCTGTGACCTGTGGGAAACCTGTGCTGGAGCAAGCTCCTGGCAGGACCTGCGGAGAGAGGAGCCCATGCCAGAGCAGGTTTGCTGGCAGGACTTGTGACCCCGTGGGGGACCCACGCTGGAGCAGTCTGCTCCTGAAGGTCTGCACCCCATGGGAGACACCCACACTGGAGCAGTTCTTGAAGGACTGTCTCCCATGAGAGGGACTCCATGCTGGAGCAGGGGAATGATGAGAGGAGTCCTCCCCCTGAGGATGAAGAAGCAGCAGAAACAATGTGTGATGAACTGACTGTAACCCCCATTCCCCATCCCTCTGTGCCACTGAGGGGGCATGGAGTTTGAAGCCAGGAGTGAAGTTAAGCCTGGGAAAATGGGAGGGGTGGGGGGAGGCATTTTAAGATTTGGTTTTATTTCTCATTCCTCTACTCTGTTTTGCTTAGTAATAAATTAGATTACTTCGCTCTCTAAGTTCAGTCTGTTTTGCTTTTGACAATAATTAGTGAGTCATCTCTCCCTGTTGTTATTTTGACCCATAAGCTTTTTGTTGTACTTTTTCTCCCCTGTCTAGTGAACAAGGGGAGTATCACCCAGCCAGGGTCAACCCACCACGGTCTTTTTTGGCACCCAAATGTGGGGCTTGAACCCATGACCCTGGGATTAACAGTCCCACGCTCTACTGACTGAGCTAGCCAGACAGCAGTATCTTGCCACAATGGGGCAGCCCAGATGGGTTTGCCTCTGCCCTGCCAGTTGCTCCACTTCCACTGCTGTAACCATCCCCACAGGGCATTGGCCACCATCCATGAGCCAGTATAGAGGTACAGTGTTGGCCACTTGTCTCTTTCAGCAATATCTAAAGCCAGCTGGATGGCTTTCACCTCTGCAAACTGGCACGATTCACCTTCTCCTTCAGCAGCTTCTACAACTCATCCTGTAGGACTCCATACAGCAGCCTTCCACCTTCCATGCTTTCCCACGATGCAACAGGACCCATCAGTGAAGAGGGCATATGGCTTCTCATCTTCTGTTAGTTTATTATACAGTAGGGCTTCTTCAGCACGTGTCACCTGCTCCTCTGGCAACATTCTGAAATCTTTCCCTTGTGGCCAGTCTGTGATTACTTCCAGAAATCCTGAACAATTGGGGCTTCCTCATATTTATATTTCAACCATCACCCTCCATACTACAGAGGCTTTACCTGCTTGGCTTGCTTGATTGCTGCGCATGTTTCACATTGATGGATGACCTGTGAGATAGCATCCATGCTCAAGTCCACCCCTCGATCAGGAGCCCATCTATATGTTCCATTTCTTCCTTGATGGCCTGAGGTGTCCATGGGCCCACCAGGAGCTATAAGCAATTCATCCTTATGCTGCCAGTCCAAATCCACCTGAGCCACTTCAATCTTGGCAGCCTGATCCACCTGCTGGTTGGTCTGATGTTCCTCAGTGGCCCGATTCTTGGGTACATGGGCATCTAAATGACATACCTTTACAACTAGACACCATGATCAGGCAGGTGGTTTTCCCAGGACAAGGCTCATCCCCCACACTCTGGGTGTGCTGACCCCCGCAATTTCCCCAAATGGGGGAAACTCAACTGCATAATTTGTGGTAGTGGGGGACTGCATTCTCTCTCTCCCCCCCCAAATTTCCAAAGAAGACTGTGGTGGGTTGACCCTGGCTGAGGGCCAGGTACCCACCAGAGCCACTCTATCACTCCCCTCCTTCACTAGACAGGGGAGAAAAAGGTATAACAAAAAGCTTATGGGTCAAGATAAGGACAGGGAGAGATCATTCACTACTTATCATCACGAGCAAAACAGACTGAACTTAGAGAGGGAATCCATCTTATTTATTACTAAGCAAAACAGAGTAGAGGAATGAGAAATAAAACCAAATCTTAAAACACCTCCCCCCACTCCTCCCATCTTCCCAGGCTCAACTTCACTCCTGGTTTCAACCTCCTCCTCCCTCAGAGGCACAGGGGGATGGGGAATAGGGGTTACAGTCAGTTCATCACACATTTTTTTTGTTGCCTCTTCTGTCTCAGGGGGAGGACTCCTCTTAATCTTTCCGCTGCTCCAGCATGAGTCCCCCACAAACTGCTCCAGCGTGACTCCCCCACAGGGTCACAAGTCCTGTCAGCAAACCTGCTCTGGCATGGGCTCCTCTCTCCACAGGTCCTGCCAGGAGCTTGCTCCAGCATGGGCTCCTCTCTCCACAGGTCCACAGGTCCTGCTAGGAGCTTGCTCCAACGCGGGCTTCCCACAGGTCACAGGCTCCTTTGGGTGCCTCCACCTGCTCCAGCGTGGGGTCCTCCAGGGGCTGCAGGTGGAATCTCTACTCCCCCTCATCCTTCCTCCATGGGCTGCTGCAGGGGGACAGCCTGCTTCACCATGGTCTTCACCACAGGCTGCAGGGGGATCTCTGCTCTGGTGCCTGGAGCACCTCCTCCCCCTCCTTCTGCACTGACCTTGGTGTCCGCAGAGCTTTTCACATATTCTCACTCCTCTCTCTGGCTGCAAAAGCTCCCTCTAGATTGTTTTTTTTTTTTTTTCCCCTTCTTAAATATATTATCACAGAGGCACTGATTGGCTCAGCCTTGGCCAGGGGTGGGTCCATCTTGGAGCCAGCTGGCATTGGCTCTATCAAACACAGGGGGAGCTTCTAGCAGCTTCTCACAGAAGCCACCCCTGTAGACACCCCACCCCCACCCCACCCCCTCCCCCAGCTACTATACCTTGCCATGCAAACCCAACACAAACACTTTGAGCACACCTTTCTTTTTAATGTATGTAATGTTTCAGGTAGAATTAGTTTTGTTTGTAATTATGCTAATTGAAGTACCCCAGCTGGGGCTGCCATGAGGCAGGAGGAGCATGGGCTCCTGGTGGGGCTGGTCAGGACAGGGAAATCTCAGTGGTGATCTCTGGACCCTGCTGAGAGGGTACTTGGAAGCCAGCAGGACTTCAGCAGGTATCCAGTCTCCCAGGGGGATTTCTATCTCCATCTAGACTGGATATGGCCACCTGATTTTACTGCCCTTCAAGTCAGCACTGTGTTTTCCTTCATACTCTTCTAATTCTTCTGCATGGCGTGCAGTGGCCTAGGGATCCTCACATATTACTTCACTGTCCACATCGGGCACTACATCCCACAAAATCTTAAGAATAATACAATTGTTTTCCTTCTTCCCTTAGCTGTAGAAAGCTCCTCAGCAGTGGTTACAGGAATTAACAAGAGGAGGGTGAGAAGCTCTATGCAGGGTAGACACTGTTATCCTTATGTTTCCTACTAGCTACCAGCAGTAGAGAGATGCTAAACAATTTGCTGAGTTTGTGGTTCCACAAGGTGGATGGGTCTAGTGTGCCTGGCACCAACTATAGTTGAAGGAAAGATTATGCCGAGTTGGGACGGGCTTCTGCTGGCATGCACTCATTAAACAGCTATCCTCACCCTGCAGCATCAGGCACCACTTGTCCCCACCTTTCTGTTTTTTCCCCCATCTAAATGATTGCCACCCTTGGCAGAGTGCATTATCCTACATCGGACCCCTCCCAAAAGGCTGCAGCTGAGATTTGTTGTCTTCCCTTCTTGGTTTCACATCTTCCTTCTCAGTCCAGAAAGCCCCACCAGATACAGCTGGTCAGAGATGGACTGGTGGAGCAGAAGTGGCAGCACTGGGAATGAGGGTTTTGCCCATGCCATGCAGTTGTATGGCAGATATGTCAAAGACTGGCATTTCTGATCTCTCACACTTGAGACAGGAGAGCTTTCCTAGTAGAGAAGTGGTGATCCTGTTTTCCACCTCTACTAAGTTTACATAGGGGGTGCAAATCAGCAGACTCTGTAACATCTGTAAAATTGTGTTTAATATAGGGAAGAAGAAAACCCTGAGGAACTATATTTTCCCTGCTGCATGGGTAGGCAGTGAGTGGAGGAAAAAAAAACCCAAGAAAAACAAAGCCTTGCATTAATAAAAGTTTATAGACAAGATATTAAAGTACAGAAGGTATGTAAATAAATAACATTTTATTTGCATTTTAAATGCAGTTCAGTGTGTAGTTTAAAAAGCTTATGATATAACTAAGGGGAAGAATATGCTTGGGGAAGAATATAGGAGACTATAAAATCCATAGTACAATGTACAAGCCAAGAGACATTTCATATTTAACATTATATTCAACTTTTGTCACTTCAGGCTGAAAGCTATGTAATACTAGTTGGTGGAATCCACAAATAGGAATAAGAATTTAACAAAATATTCCACCAAAAAAAAGGGAAAAAAAATCTCTTCCTTGGTGAAGAGATTAATAGAATAAAGGCAAAAGATATATACTAAAATGATGAACAGCAGAAAGGCACTCAAGAAATATTCTTCAACCTTTCTTATAAATGTAAGAGCAATGAATCAATTAAATAAATCCATCATTCCAAGGTAAGACAAGGAAATAGTCTTCACTCTAAGCAAAATGAGTCAGAAGAACTTGTTACATCCTGCTAATATATAAATGCCAATGAGCTGACTGAAATGCTCTGTTTAAGCATTGAAAACTGCTTATTGCAGGATTGTTTCTTCTAAAACATTTGATTTTTCTACAGTAAGAGACTTTTCACAAGATGGACTGCCAGTCTGATCAGTAATTTAGATATTTGCAATCTGATATTCTGTGAGGTTTTAGGACCTACATCATCTGGAAGTAAAAAAATTCATCAATGTGTCTAGGCCTTACTAAGGCACAGCTCACCCAAGGGTTTAATCTTGCCCCATGTGCCTGGCCAGCTCAGTATGTAACATTGTTTCTGCTCCTCCCCCATAACTGACAAACTTCATAGGTAGGAGGACAATAGGTAAGTGCCAAGTGTCTAATTAGCAGCACCAAGTGATGAGCAATAGAGACAATTTTATATATTCCTAGCATAGGTACAATGCAACTAATCAAAAGTACAGAAGTGGTACAAATATTTATGAGATGGTTTATTTGTAATATGAAAGGGTTGCGCAGCTGTGAGTCTCTCCAATACTACCAGGCAGCTAATATCTTCTTGCCTCCTCTGGTAACTCCATAGCAAAAGCATGGGGATGAACTGCACCCACAAAGCCGTGTAAGAAAAAAAACCTGTGAAGGGAATAGGGAGTAGATCAAATGCAGTTGAACAAAACAGTTTTTCAGGGTTCAGATATTCAGATGTTCATGACAAAGACTTATAGAACAAGGATGCAGGAAGCCAGTCCAGCAGTTGCACACATCTTTATCACTTTCTACTCAATTGTATGTGCTCCAGGTCATGTCACATAGCAGTATCCACATGACTCTGCACAGCCTGTATCTAGATATCACTGGATCTTCTAAGTGATAAACCACTCTTTTTGGTATGTTTGAATGGCCAAACAAGCAGTTTTGAAAGAAAGATGGCAGTTCTGTGAGACAGCTTGAGAGTCAGGCTAGTGAGGAAGGAATGTCAGGAAAAACAGCATCTTCAAGCTTCCTTAGACTTTAAATATAACCCAGAGTCTGCAGCTTTGCTCTTTACCCAGATACAATATTCAAGCTGTTACTGATGTTTGCAAAAGGGCCACAACATATTTATCTCTTCAAAACCTCTAATTTCCCTGTATTTGCCTTCGCTAATGTGTGATAAACGTGGCATGGTAAAAGCACATAGAGCCTATAAAACATACTTCCTTTTCAGCCTGCACGTTTGTACTCTATGGAGGATTTAGGCCTTATCACCCGCTCACTGGAGTCACACAGGAAGGCACAGCAGAGATTTGTCTTTCGGTTAACCATTAACTGAAAACCCTTATGAACCTGGACATCAAAATTTGTGACTTTTACAGCTTAGTCATCATCCACCTTGAAGGAAGCGAGGGGGACTTATAATTCACTCTAATCACACATAACCCCTAAAAAAATGTGGTCAAAGCACTCCAGAAATAAAACCATATGGCACGATCAGATCTCTTTATATAAGTTGTTCCTAGAAACAGCGGTAGTGTAATACCAGATTTCCATATACTGAATCAATATTTGAGCATTTGAGACCAGATGTTTTATAACATGCCATTAAGTGAGCAGAGCACATTAGCAGGTTCAAAACAGGCTGTGGAGGGTTCCTCAGACCCTGTGCCTCCGCTTGCATTCCTTTCTCACAGCACCAACATGCAGTCTCCAAGTCCTTTTGATTAGATTCAGCAGGCCCAAACAGATTGTGACTGTTGTGGCTTGGTTTTTCTCAAAGAGTTTTATACATTTAGGACCAGCAATAACAAACTAGTGAACTGCTTGTTTATTTGAATAAAAACTCCTGGTCAATGTGCTTGTTGGATTATACAGGCTTTCAGAGGTCTCATTTTTGTATTGCATTGTTTCTAGGCTGCGATGCAATGGCTTCAGCTGTACTTTAATGAACATCTGTATGGTTGGTGACATTTGTCTGTCATTCTTAAGACAGAAAAGCATAGAGTGTGCTGACTGGCTTACCATGCAAATTAATCTGTGTGTTGTAACTTCTTTATGTCATACTGTATGTCACAGTATGTATTTTTGCATTCAGCATATTAAGCAATTATCTGAAAATCAGAATGCTTTACAGTCTACTGAGAATTTTATATCTTCCTAAAATACAGTGCTTTGTATGAATAAAATCCAGGTTTCCCTGTGTAGCAGGCCGGATTCATTCAAGAGAGAGCAAGTGTCAACTCTTTCAATATTTTTCTCAGAGAGAAGCAAACTTAATGCCTACCAGGAGCTCTTTGAAGCTCTCAGGCCGCTGAAATGGTGGATGACATAAGTATACCTTTCTGCTTTGGTCTTTCCTACTCTCCACTGCCTACTCCGAAGTCAGCTGTAGCCTGCTACCTGCAGAAGAATATCAGAGTCTCTTCCTATTCAGATGGTTTTGTTGCTTCCAATATGATTGATGATATACTGTACAAGTGCTCCGTATTATTAATAATATTAATTATTATATCATCATAATAGTTATTAAACTGTAATTAATTTAAAGCAAATTATAACCATGTTTCTGATACCTTTCCTATGTGAACAGAGACTGCTTTGGAAGACAGGTAACTCTAGTGATCTGTGCTGGTTTTGGCTGGGATACAGTTAATTTTCTTCATAGTAGCTAGTGTGAGGCTATGTTTTGGATTGCTGCTGAAAATAGTGTTGATAATATAGAGATGTTTTTGTTATTGTCGAGCAGTGCTTATACAGAGTCAGGGCCTTTTCTGCCGGAACACACCACCCCACCAGCGGGATGGCTGGGGGTGCACATGAAGCTGGGAGGGGACACAGCCAAGACAGCTGACCCCAATTGACCAAAGGGATATTCTATACCATATGACATCATGCTCAGCATGTAAAGCTGGGAGAAGAAGAAGGAAAGGAGGGAGGTTCAGAGTGATGACATTTGTCTTCCCAAGTAACTGTTATGTGTGATGGAGCCCTGCTTTCCTGGAGATGGCTGAACACCTGCCTGCTGATGGCAAGGGATGAATGAATACCTTGTCTTGCTTTGCTTGCGTGCATGGCTTTTGCTTTACTTATTAAACTGTCTTTATCTCAACCCATGAGTTTTCTCACTTTCTCTCTTCCAATTCTCTCCCCTATCCTGCTGGGGGGGGTGAGCAAGCAGCTGTGTGGGGCTTTACTACGGATTGGGGCAAAACCACAACATGGTCAGAATATGGATTTGAATGGACAGTAACTCAAACTTTGCTTTGTTTGTTTCCTTTTTGATAAATCATTTAAAGAGTGGATGCAAAGACTGAAAATGAAAATGACTTGTTATGCCTGACAAAGTGTGATCTGATGTCTCTTTAGGGTTTATATATCAAGAAAATGTTCCTCGCCTTCAACCTTAGCTGCAGACTGAGGTTAAAGCTGACTTTCAATTTTGCATGGTAACATCATTTTGAAAAAATTGCCAAACCACTCTAATCCCTCAGTGCCGTCTTTTTGAGATCTGATTACTTTTTAGCATTCTTCCCAGTGACACCAAAGCAAACCTAATTACACTTGTGGAAAACTGCAAGAAAATAACTGGCATAGGGGCTTCTGGTGGTGCATGCAATACTCTGCAGTTCCCAGCCAGCACTATGGGAGCAACAAAGTTAAAACCAATTCACAGCATTTTATTAAAATCAGAATAAGACCTAGTACACATTGGATGTAACAACATGCATTTTTACAAAGTAATTTCCTAGAGCTGAACTGCAATCAATGTCTATTTGTCATTTCTTTTATTTATGGAGATAACATTATTTATCCATCACTAAATCTTCAAATAAGAAACCAAATAATATTTCTGTTCTAGCCAGCTAGCGCCATTTAGTAGGAAGCTGTGTTGGGTTTGCGTGGCAAGGTTTTGGTAGCAGGGGGGGCTACAGGGGTGGCTTCTGTGAGAAGCTGCTAGAAGCTTCCCCTGTGTCCGATAGAGCCAATGCCAGCTAGCTCCAAGACGGACGCGCCGCTGGCCAAGGCCAAGCCAATCAGCACCTCTGTGATAACATATTTAAGAAGTGAAAGAAAACCAGGTTAGAGAGAGCTTTTGCAGCTGGAGAGAGGAGTGAGAAGATGTAAGAAACTCTGCAGACACCAAGGTCAGTGCAGAAGGAGGGGGAGGAGGTGCTCCAGGCACCGGAGCAGAGATCCCCCTGCAGCCTGTGGTGAAGACCATGGTGAAGCAGGCTGTCCCCCTGCAGCAGCCCATGGAGGAAGGATGAGGGGGTGTAGAGATTCCACCTGCAGCCCCTGGAGGACCCCACGCTGGAGCAGGTGGAGGCACCCAAAGGAGCCTGTGACCCTGTGGGAAGCCTGTGCTGGAGCAAGCTCCTGGCAGGACCTGTGGATCCGTGGAGAGAGGATCCCACGCCAGAGCAGGTTTGCTGGCAGGACTTGTGACCCCGTGGGGGACCCCACGCTGGAGCAGTCTGCTCCTGAAGGTCTGCACCCTGTGGGAGAGACCCACGCTGGAGCAGTTCGTGAAGGACTGTAGCCCGTGGGAAGGACTCACATTGGAGAAGTTCGTGAAGGACTGTCTCCCGTGAGAGGGACCCCACGCTGGAGCAGGGGAATGATGAGAGGAGTCCTCCCCCTGAGGATGAAGAAGCGGCAGAGACAACGTGTGATGAACTGACTGTAACCCCCATTCCCCATCCCGCTGTGCTGCTGAGGGGGGTGGAGGTTGAAGCCGGGAGTGAAGTTGAGCCCGGGAAGATGGGAGGGGTGGGGGGAGGTGTTTTAAGATTTGGTTTTATTTCTCATTCCTCTACTCTGTTTTGCTTAGTAATAAATTAGATGAATCCCCTCTCTAAGTTCAGTCTGTTTTGCTCGTGATGATAATTAGTGAGTGATCTCTCCCTGTCCTTATCTCGACCCACAAGCTTTTCGTTGTACTTTTTTCTCCCCTGTCTAGTGAAGGAGGGGAGAGATAGAGTGGCTCTGGTGGGCACCTGGCCCCCAGCCAGGGTCAACCCACCACAGAAGCCTTTCCTGTAGATTTAGCATGCTAATAAAATATTTTTGTTGTTTTGTGAGATATTAGAAACTGCTTGTGAAATCACTTAATGTTTCTTTCCTTTATAGGTCTTTTAGGAGTGATATTGCAGCACTGAATAAAAGTAAAACAAAGCTCAGTGGTTCATATGGCACTCAGATGTCACAACACATATGTACAAGTATTAGAATAAAGTGTTAACTGAGAAATTTTCATTTTTCAAAAGGTGAAAGTTTACAAGGAATGTGTCTATTCACCTTGTTTCTAATATAACTTAAACTTTAAAATTTATTTCAATAAATATTTCAGGTTTTGGGGAAAAAAAACAACTTTTTTGTAAAAATATAACATAATTCCAATTCAGTCTCTACCACCTTCCCCCTCCTAAAACCCAAGTATCACATTTCCATTTCAGGCAGATCTTGTTATACAGTCCTCAGTGAAGAAGTCATGTTTTTGTGCATTTTATCACATTCTACTGCAGACTCTTGATGAAAATTTTGCTGGGATAGAAACTAGATAACAATAATATTGTAGGGAATTGATAGTTACCCAAACATCATTGGAAACAAAACCCTTTTTGGCTCTGTTTCAGGTATATAGCAGCATATATACATATTGTGACTGTACTCAGGAGTCAACATATCCAAAATCTGCTGGTTTTTTGCTGATAATGCTTTGGTTTTCATTTCTTCACTGTAAATATAGTCTGCTTAGTTGGGGAGAGGTAGAAAAACAGATTGTTGACCACTCTTATTACCATTTAATCTGTCTTAGGGGGAAAGGGATAAAACCAGGCTTGTTAGAGATAAGCCTGAGGGCGGCAGGCAAATGTTTGAGGGATGGTGTGCTAGTGAGTTCCTTCAGTCTGCCCTCTCAGTGGAGGTAGGGGATGGAGATCCATGTGGCAGCAAAGACACCAGGGTTATTGATGGGTTAGAAACCACAGAAGTGCCTGAGAATGGTCACATAGGAATTAGGGCTTCACCCCAAAAAAAGGTGGCGGGATCAACAGCCTAACTGCAGTGCACGCAGCAGGGGCAACAAATAGGAGGAGCTGGAAGCCATTGTACAGCTGGAAAACTCTGATATAGCTGCAATCACAGAAACATGGTGGTATGACTGGCACAACTGGAGTGCTGCAATGGATGTCTACAAACTCTTCGGAAGGGATAGGCAAGGAAGGAGAGGTGGT
Organism: Balearica regulorum gibbericeps; assembly: GCF_011004875.1. Lineage (NCBI taxonomy): Eukaryota > Metazoa > Chordata > Aves > Gruiformes > Gruidae > Balearica > Balearica regulorum. The sequence goes on from NC_046219.1 coordinate 20,772,686, forward strand.
GGGGTAGCCCTCTATGTTAAAGAGTGTTTTGATTGTATAAAGCTTGATGATGGTGATGATAGTGTCAAGTGCTTATGGGTAAGAATAAGGGGAAAGATCAACAAGGCAGATATAATGGTGAGAGTCTTACACCATCCAACCAGGATGAAGAAGCAGACGAAATATTCTGTAAGTGGCTGGGAGAAGTCTCACAATCACTAGCCCTTGTTCTCATGAGGGACTTCGACTTATGAAACATCTGCTGGAAATACAGTACGGCAGAGAGGAAACAGTCCAGGAGGTTCCTGGACTGTGTGGAAGATAACTTCCTGGCACAGCTGGTGAGGGAGCCAACTAGGCAAGGCACCCTGCTTGACCTGCTGTTTACAAACACAGAAGGACTTGTGGTTGATGTGGTGGTTGGAGGCTGTCTTGGGCATAGTGATCATGAAATGATACAGTTATTGATTCTTGGAGAAGTAAGGAGGGGGGTCAGCAAATCTGCTACCTTGGATTTCTGGTTGACAGAGTCACTTGGGAAGCAGTCCTGAAGGGCAAAGGAGTCCAGGAAGGCTGGATGTTCTTCCAGAAAGAAATCTTAAAGGCCGTGGGAATTGCACCTAATAGGTTAAAAACACAAGCGTTCACTTATCTCTTATACAAACATTGTGGATGGACATTTGCAAGATTGGTATGAGAAGTAGACGAAGGAGGGAGTCTTACGTCAGCAAGACGGCCCTGTTTTGGCTAGAGAATGCAGAATAAACAGATAGATGGTTCCTACACAGAATCTTGAAGGCCACGGTGCCCGGAGTGAGACCTTTTGCTTCATTATCCGCAAAATGAATATTCAAGTTGACACCCCTAAATATGCTAATGAGCTAAAAGGAGTACATGCTAAACATATATGACTAGAGTACTCGACTCTCCGCCTAAATCACGTTAAACGTCACCCCTGGGAGGGAACAGCTAAGATTGGGGTATAAAGGATATTGAGGAAGTTACCCCTGGGGAGGAGAGAAGAAATTGAAGATCCCGAAGACGCAGTCGATGGGCTGTGCTCTTTCTCCTCTGCCCAAGACAGGGATGCCTTCTTGGTAAGCAAGTGTGATTTCACCTTTTCAGTGAGAATACCCAGGAGAGTATTTTGCTAGCATTATAATTATAATCATAGTCATATATTAGCGCTATTGCAGTAAGTGCATTTATCAATGACAATTCCAAACTAAATCTGTCGCTTTAGTAAACTTTCAATAAAAGTTTCAACTCAGTTTCAACTTTGTGAAACTGAGTCAGTGCAAGTCCTTTGGGGGCTTTGTCAGACAAACATTGACTCTGATACACACATAACCCTTTAGACATGAACCGTTGACCAAGTCTGGGACTAAGACTGGACCTAGCCGCACCTAGGCTCCTCTCTGAGAAGGAGTTTAGAAAGCAAGGGGGTCCTTTCTGAACCTTGTGACTCAACGGAAGGGCCTCACTCAGTCACACTTCAGACTTCACCTTTTACATGACAAAGGCACAGGAACAGGCCATCCCTATTTACCGAGAGATGAGCTGGCAGGGAAGAAGACTGGCCTGGCTAAACAGAGAGCTTTGTCTGGAACGCAGGAAAAAAAAGAGTTTATGACCTTTGGAAGTAGGGACAGGCAACTCAGCAGGACTACAAGGGTGTCCTTAGTTTATGCAGGGAGAAAACTAGAAGGGCCAAAGACCAACTAGAACTTAATCTGGCTACTAACGTTAAAGACAATAAAAAATGTTTCTATAAGTGCATTAAAAACAAAAGGAGGGCTAAGGAGAATAACCACCCTTTATTAGATGCAGGAGGAAACAGTGACAAAGGCTGAGGAAAAGGCTGAGGTACTTAATGCCTTCTTTGCCTCAGTCTTTAGTAGTAAGACCAGTCATTCTCTGGGTACCCAGCCCCCTGAACTGGAAGACTGGGACAGGGAGCAGAATGAAGCCCCCATAATCCAAGGGGAAATGGTTAGTGACCTGCTACATCACTTAGATGCACACAAGTCTGTGGGCCAAATGGGATCCACACAAGGGTACTGAGGGAACTGGCAGAAGTGCTCACCAAGCCATTTTCCATCATTTATCAGCACTCCTGGCTAACCAGGGAGGTTATCTCAACCTCTGGGTTTTCTTACTTTCACTCTTTTGATTCTCTGCCTCACTCTGCTGGGGGGAGTGAGTGAGCGGCTGTGGGAGGCTTAGCTGCCGGCTCATGTTAAACCACGACAGTCCTTTTTGGTGCCCAACATGGGGCTTGAAGGGTTCGAAATGGCAACAGATTTGTGCTAGGTTGAATTTATAGCTGGTTTTGCTGTTTAGCTATTAATTGACAGGCATCTGTACTTGCCATGGGGCTTGCTTGCCTTACTGTCTATTAGAGTCTAGTGCTCGTTAGTGGCTGCTTTCTGCTTTTACTGCTCGCTGTAGTGCTGTACTGGTTATCATCTTACTGTGCTGTGCCTGGGAACATTTCGATAACAGCAATGGCGATGCACCTGGCCTGGCAGATGGCCAGGACATCGCTGTTGTTTCTGTGCTGCTGTACTGGACAGGCTGGAACTCCATGTGAACTCACAGATTCACAGATTCATAGGGGTTGGAAGGTACCTCTGGAGATCATCTAGTCCAACTCCCCTGCCATGGGCAGGATCACCTAGAGTAGGTTGCAGACCATCACATCCAAGTGATGCTTTGAACATATCCAGAGAAGGCGACTCCACAACCTCTCTGGGCAGCCTGTTCCAGTGCTCGGTCACCCTCAAGTGAAGAAGGTTTTCCTCATATTCAGATGGAACTTCCTGTGTTCCAGCTTGTGCCCATTGCCCCTTGTCCTGTCACTGGGCACCATAGAGAAGAGTCTGGCCCCTTCCTCTAGACACCCGCCCTTTAGATATTTATAAGCATTGATAAGATCCCCTCTCGAGTCTTCTCTTCTCCAGGCTAAACAGACCCAGCTCTCTCAGCCTTTCCTCATAAGAGACATGCTCCAGTCCCCTCATCATCTTTGTAGCCCTCCGCTGGACTCTCTCCAGTAGTTCCCTGTCTTTCTTGAACTGGGGAGCCCAGAACTGGACACAATATTCCAGATGTGGCCTCACCAGGGCAGACTAGAGGGGGAGGATAACCTCCCTCGACCTGCTGGCCACGCTCTTCTTAATGCACCCCAGGATACCATTGGCCTTCTTGGCCACAAGGTATGTAGCTCTCTCATGGAGAGCTTGTTGTCCACCAGGACTCCCAGGTCCTTCTCCGCAGTGCTGCTTCCCAGCAGGTCAACCCCTAACCTGTACTGGTGCATGGGGTTGTTCTTCCCTAGGTGCAGGACCCCACACTTGCCCTTATTAAATTTCATATGATTCCTCTTTGCCCAATTCTCTAGTCTGTCCAGGTCTCACTGAATTCACACCTTCCAGTGTGTCAGCCACTCCTCCCAGTTTTGTATTATCAGCAAAGTTGCTGAGGGTACACTCTGTCCCCTCTTCCAGGTCATTGATGAATATATTTAAGACCGGACCAAGCACTGACCCTTGGGGCACACCACTAGCTACAGGCCTCCAACTAGACTCTGCGCTGCTTACCACAACCCTCTGACCTCTGCCATTCAGCCAATTCTCAACCCACCTCCCTGTCCACTCATCTAACCCACACTTCCTAAGCTTGCCTATGAGGATACTGTGGGAGACAGTGTAAAAAGCCTTGCTGAAGTCAAGGTAGACAACATCCACTGCTCTCCCCTCATCCACCCAGCCAGTCATGCCATCATAGAAGGCTATCAGATTGGTCAGGCATGATTTCCCCTTGGTGAATCCATGTTGACCACTCCCAATAACATTCTTTTCTTCTACATGCTTATTGATGACCCCCAGAATGAGCTGTTCCATCACCTTTCCAGGGATGGAGGTGAGGCTGACTGGCCTGTAGTTTCCTGGGTCCTCCTTCTTGCCCTTTCTGAAGACCGGAGTGACATTGCCTATCCTCAAGTCTTCAGGCACCTCTCCTGTTCTCCATGACCTTTCAAAGATGATTGAGAGCAGCCTAGCAATAACATCTGCCAGCTCCCTCAGCACTCATGGGTGCATCCCATCAGGGTGCATCCCATCAGGGATTTGTGGATGTTGAGTTTGCCTAGATTTTTCTCTAACTCAATTCTCCTCAACCAAGGGAAGGTCTTCCTTTCTCCAGACTTTCTCTCCTACCTCCAGGGTCTGGGTTTCCTGAGGGCACGCCTTAACACTAAAGACTGAAGCACAGAATACATTCAATAACCCCATCTGCTCTTTATCATCCATAACCAAGGCATCCACCTCATTCATCAGTGGGCCCACATTTTCCCTAGTCTTCCTTTTGCTGCTGATGTACTTGAAAAAAGCCCTTCTTGTTGTCCTTGACATCCCTTGCCAGATTTAATTCCAAGGGGGCCTTAGCCTTCCTCATTGCATCTCTACATTCTCTGACTACATCCCTATATTCCTCCCAAGTGGCCAGTCCCTTTTTTCCACATTCTGTAAACATCTTTCTTCCCTTTTGAGTTTTTCCAGCAGCTCCTTGATCATCCATGCAGGTCTCCTGCCTCCTTTGCTTGATTTCTTACTCATAGGGATTCACTGACCTTGAGCTCGGAGGAAGTAGTGCTTGAATATTGACCAGATCTCTTGGACCTCCTCTACCTTCTAGAGCCCTAACCCATGGGATTCTCCCAAGCAGGTCTTTGAAGAGGCCAAAGTTAGCACTCCTGAAGTCCAGGGCTGTAATCCTACTTACTGCCCTGCTCCTTCCACGCAGGATCCTGAACTCCACCATCTTATGGTCACTGCAGCCAAGGCTGCCCCCAGCCTTCACATCCCCAACCAGTCCTTCCTTGTTTGTTAATACAAGTTACAGCAGCACCCCTCTCCTCGTGGGCTCCTCCACCACCTGTGTCAAAAAGTTATCATCAATGCTCTGCAGGAACCTCCTGGACTGTGCGTGCCTGGCCATGTTGTTTCTCCAGAAAATATCAGGGTGGTGGAAGTCCCCCATGTGAACCAAGGCCTGTGATCATGAGGCTACTTCCAGCTGTCTGTAGGAGGCCTCATTGACTTCCTCATCCTGACCAGGTGGCCTGTAGTAAACACTCGAGTTGAAGGGACTGTGACCTGTGGATGAGTCCATGTGGGAGCAAGACACCCCAAAGCATCTGTGGCCATGAATAAGTCCACACCAGATGTATTGGGTCTGGCTGAGATAGAATTCATTTTCCCCATAGCGGCCTTCATAGTGCTGTACTGTGTATTGGTAGCTAGCAAGGTTCTGATAACACACCAGTGTTTTGGCTACTACTGAGCAGTGTCAGCACACATCAAGGCTGTCTCTCCAACATTTCTCCCCCACCTCAGCAGTAGGCTGGGGATGGGCAAGATCTTGGGAGGGGACATAGCCAGGACAGCTGACCCAAAGTGACCAAAGGGATATTCCATACCATATGACATCTGCTCAGCAATAAGAAGCTCAGAGATAGGGGAAGGAATAGGGAGGGCATTCGGTTTTTTACGTTTGTCTTCCGGAGCAACTGCTATGCGTACTGAAGCCCTGCTTCCCAGGAAGTGGCCGGAAATCGCCTGCTGATGGCAAGTAGAGAATAATCTTTTGCTTTTGCTTTGCTTCCACACATGGCCTTTTGCTTTTGCTACATTAAACTGCCTTTATCTTGACCCACAAGTTTGGGGTTGTTTTTCTTCCATCTTATTTTTCTCCCCTCCCTGCCTTGCTGAGGAGGGGAGTAATAGAGCAGCTTGGTGGACAGCTGGCATCCAGCTGAGGTTAAACCACCACACCTGGGCAGATATATCTCGATGCATCTGTGGCTGTGGTTATGTCTGTGCCATAACAAGTATATCTCTGAAGGGATTTTGGCACATGCATTTGCAGATGAGACTTGGTTGATGTGGTAATAAAATGGTTTCACTTAAGGGCAACATGCTATGTGCTAAGAAACTGTGAAAATGCCCTATTGGCACATTAAATAACATCTAAATAATTAATAATGGGAAAAGAAAAAATGATCTTGAAGGTCAGTTATCATAGCTACAAATTGCCAGTTTGGACAGATATTGTCACCCAGGAACAGGAAATCTGGATATTAAATCCTCACTTGTGATCTTACCCAGTCAATGGAAAGGCTCCAATTATAGCACGAATGCATCTGAATGTTAAAATAGCAGAGAAACTTACTGCCTTTTTTTCATTTAGTTTAGCACAGTTAGGAAGCTGAAAAACAGCTGCCTATTTTTTTGTATATGCATAAGTTATTTAATGAACTGTGGCACTTTATAGGATAACAAAAATATAAAACCAGAACATATATAACAATAATCACAACTACAGGCTGAGCAGATAATGGATTGAAAGCAGCCCTGAGGAGAAGGACTTGGGGGTATTGATTGATGGGAAGCTCAACATGAGCCGGCAGTGTGCGCTTGCAGCCCAGAAAGCCAACCGTGTCCTGGGCTGCATCAAAAGAGGTGTGACCAGCAGGTCGAGGGAGGTGATCCTGCCCCTCTACTCCACTCTTGTGAGACCCCACCTGGAGTACTGCATCTAGCTCTGGGGGCCCCAGTACAGGAGAGACATGGAGCTGTTGGAGAGAGTCCAGAGGAGGGCCACGAAGCTGATCAGAGGGCTGGAGCACCTCTCCTATGAGGACAGGCTGAGAGAGTTGGGATTGTTCAGCCTGGAGAAAAGAAGGCTCCGGGGAGACCTTATTGCAGCCTACCAGTACCTGAAGGGGGCCTACAGGCAAGATGGTGAGGGACTGTTTATCAGGGAATGTAGTGACAGGACAAGGGGTAATGGGTTTAAGCTGAAGGAGGGTCGATTTAGATTAGATATTAGAAAGAAATTCTTTACTGTGAGGGTGGTGAGGCACTGGAACAGGTTGCCCAGAGAGGTTGTGGAGGCCCCATCCCTGGAAGTGTTTAAGGCCAGGTTGGATGAGGCTTTGGGCAACCTGGTCTAGTGGAGGGCGTCCCTGCCCATAGCAGGGGGGTTGGAACTAGATGATATTTGAGGTCCCTTCCAACCCAAACCATTCTTTGATTCATTCTATGATTATCTAATGGCTTTTCTTTTGCTAGCACCTTTTCCATTTACACACATGGAGGACTTGTTCTGAAAAATTGTCCCTGGCCCACTGAGTGATCTTGGAGCTCCAGTTTTGACAAGTCTAATCACAAAAGGAAAGATATGTGTTAAAAATTCATTAATGCATAAAGCTATAAGATATATGGGAGACTTAAGGTTTTGCGAAAGCAGATATTTGCATTTCATCTTTTATTTATCATACTGGTCCTTCAGTAGGATAATCTATAAAAAGCAAATCATTAATATGTTAGCTGTCTGCAGAGGTCTAAAAGGCACTTGAGAATGGTATAGAGAAGCTATTTATTTTTGTTTTCTTTCTTGCACAAAGAAAAGAAGGAAAAAACCTTGTCTTTACAAGAACATTTTTTTCATGGCAATCACTTAAAATGAGAGATGATTCCATGAAAAGCAGAGAGAAACAAAGTTTATTCAGTTTTGCGGTATACCACTCTATAATCACTATATCACATGATGAAATATAAATAGTCCAAAAATTATTATCATATGCATGGTATTAACTCAGTCTATTTCAGTCCATTTTTTTCTCCTCTCTTCCCAAAGTGGAATAATTTATTAGTTATTAATAATGTGTGATTAGATGTATTGTGTATCCCTGATACAATTGTCAGTGGTTTTTCCTAATCTTTCTGCTTTTCATGTTCTGTCTGACAAGTGATTTTTATTCTCCAATATATTTATTCCTTATAGGAACAAAGCTTTTGTTCTGTAGTGTCAGGTCAAGCTCTGAAGTTCTTCTGTGGACAACACAGTTGCACAGAAATTTCACAAAGCAAATAATGAGCACTGTATTTTTTTAGTGTGGTGTATTTATAATCAGTACTTATTTCACATGCTATTATATCACAGAAGCCATTGGTTGGCAACTATTAGCAATAATGGATATCTTAATATCTGAAAGCACGAAAGAAAACATTTCATTTTACAGGAATCATGGGTGAATCAGTGATATGAGTAGATCCTTTCTCTGTGACCAGATCTGTTCACAGGTTAGCATGATTTTCAATCACTTTTTTCCAAAACAGATGTTCTGATAGAATTCCCACTGCTGTTTATCTAAGTTAAATATAGACTATATGTTATGCAGAAAATTGGGATGTGACTTTTTGATCTCAAATGTAACTTCCTGTGTTTGGAAAAATGAATTTCTGTTTTTCAGGCTATTTGAAAAAAACTCAAGACATCTGAATTGTAGAATATACAATAAAGGTGAGAAGAATCTCAGAACTAAACTTCGACACATTAATTAATGAAAAAGTATTGCATCCCTGTTTATGCTTTTGTAACTTGTAAAGAAATACGATCATTTTATCGAACTCTTTTGCTATAGCCTCTATCCCCACTGTGGATGAACCAAAACAAAGCAAGAGATTAACTTAAAAAAACAAACCACCAAACAACAAAAAATCTCTACTGACTGCAGGAAGGTTTGAATGATGAAGATGATAGCCAAAGGCTCTTCTAGAGCTTGAGGGCTCTGTGCTGAACTAGAAGTGGTATGGGGTGCTTGTAGTCACTTGGAAAGAGGAAATGTAGGACAAACATGAATGTCCACAGAATTTCAGCCGGTGCTCACTCTGGATGCAAATTATTGGGATAGTGCTCTCCTATCATTGCACTCTGCTGAGGAAAAGGGTATTTCACATGAAAGCATATTGTTGCAAAAACTAACTAACTGTCCTGGTTCTGGCAAGGATAGAGTTAATTTCACAAGGAGCCAGGACGAGTGAGCCAAGCTGGCCAGGGGGCTATTCCATACCATGTGACATCATGCTCACCATAAAAGGGGGCTAGTCGGGCAGGGGCAGGTTCGGCATGGCTCCGGGATGGGTTGAGTGTCCGGTTGGTCGGTCCTCGGATAGGTAAATGGCTTTGCCATTGTTTTTCTGTTCTCCTCCCCATCCCGCCGGGGGAGGGGTGAGCGAGCGGCAGTGAGGTGCTCAGCTGCCGGCTGGGGCTAAACCACATCCGTCCTTTTTGGCGCCCAACGTGGGGCCCGAGGGGTTGTGATAATGACAAGTCTGACCCAAGTGTGTTAAAACAAAGTTGTTATAAGCATTTATAATGTTATTGAAACAGTCACTGGTCATAATGATGTTCTGTTTGGTCACATGGCTCTGGTTTGTAAACCCGTGTTTACTCTATGTAATCCCTGCGGCACTGTTTATCACCTCTGGGAGAGGGGTTCGTGTTCTCATGTTGTTGTATTGTGTGATAATGACTTATGATAAGATATCATCAACGGTCATGAGTCTCAGATGGTACTTGTATGTAGCATTTCTGTCATGCCCATACCTTGGTCAAAGAGGATATATCTTACTCCCCACCTGTACAGACCCGTATTTCAGCTGTTAGGAGTAAGCGTTTTTCTGCTCTGGAGATGGGATATAGAGCATACACACCACGAGGTATCCTGTTGTTTTATCTGCGTGACCACGGAGAAGACATGAGGAAATGGGATGGGAAGCCTACCTCAACCCTGCGGGCACGCGTACATGAGCTACAAGGCAAGACAGCTGTAAAAAGGGACTCTTCCAGAAAGAATGCTGCTCCAGTTTCCACCGGGCAGCCCCCCAGACCAAGTGAAAGGCCAGATCGCACTTCTGATCCTCTTGAAGGGACTTCTAAGTCCTTTCTGCAAGAGGTGAGTAGTGACTATGACGAGCAGGATTAGAGGGGCCCTGCCTCCAGCCAGGTGGAGGAGAGGGACAACAGGGTGTATTGGTCTGTGTGGATCCAATGGCCTGGCACGTCAGATCCACAGGAGTACAACGCCCTAGTGGACACGGGTGCACAGTGTACCCTAATGCTGTCGAACTATGAAGGGGTGGAACCGATATCTATTTCTGGTGTGACGGGGGGATCCCAACAGTTGACTCTGTTGGAGGCTGAAGTGAGTCTAACTGGGAAGGACTGGGAAAAGCACCCCATTGTGACTGGGCCAGAGGCTCCATGCATCCTGGGCATAGACTACCTCCAGAAAGTTTATTTCAATGATCTAAAATGCTACTGGTGGGCTTTTGGAATAGCTGCCTTGGAAGTGGAGGAAATTGAACCATTGTCTAGTCTGCCAGGTCTCTCGGAGGACCCTTCTGTTGTGGGGTTGCTGAGGGTTGAAGAGCAGCAGGTGCCGACTGCTACCACAACTGTGCACCGGCGGCAATACTGCAGCAACCGAGACTCCCTGATTCCCATCCGTAAGCTGATTCGTCAACTGGAGGGTCAGGGAGTGATCAGCAGAACCCCCTCACCCTTCAACAGTCCCCTATGGCCAGTGCGGAAGTCCAATGGAGAGTGGAGGCTGACGGTAGACTATCGTGGCCTGAATGAAGTCACGCCACCCATGAGTGCTGCCATGCCAGACATGCTGGAACTTCAATATGAGCTGGAGTCAAAGGCAGCCAAATGGTATGCCACAATTGATATAGCTAATGCATTTTTCTCGATCCCTTTGGCAGCAGAGTGCAGGCCACAGTTTGCCTTCACTTGGAGGGGCGTCCAGTACACCTGGAACCGACTGCCCCAGGGGTGGAAACACAGCCCCACCATCTGCCATGGCCTGATCCAGACTGCACTGGAAAAGGGTGAAGCCCCAGAGCACCTGCAATACATTGATGACATCATTGTATGGGGCAACAGAGCAGCAGAGGAAGTTTCTGAGAAAGGGAAGAAAATAATCCAAATCCTGCTGCAGGCTGGCTTTGCCATAAAACGAAGTAAGGTGAAGGGGCCTGCGCAGGAAATCCAATTTTTAGTCATAAGTTGGCATGATGGGCGGCGTCAAATCCCAATGGATATTATCAACAAAATAGCAGCCATGTCCCCACCAACCAACAAAAAGGAGACACAGGCCTTCTTAGGTGTTGTGGGTTTCTGGAGAATGCACATTCCAAATTACAGTCTGATAGTAAGCCCTCTCTACCATGTAACCCGGAAGAAGAATGATTTCAAATGGGGCCCTGAGCAACGACAAGCTTTTGAACAAATTAAACAAGAAATAGTTCATGCCGTAGCTCTTGGGCCAGTCCGGGCAGGACCAGATGTAAAAAATGTGCTGTACACCGCAGCTGGGGAGAATGGCCCTACCTGGAGTCTCTGGCAGAAAGCACCAGGGGAGACTCGAGGTCGACCCCTGGGGTTTTGGAGTCGGGGATACAGAGGATCCGAGGCCCACTAGACTCCAACGGAAAAAGAGGATATTAGCAGCCTATGAAGGGGTTCAAGCTGCTTCAGAGGTGATTGGCACTGAAGCACAGCTCTGCCTGGCACCCCGACTGCTGGTGCTGGGTTGGATGTTCAAAGAGAGGGCTCCTTCTACACATCATGCAACCGATGCTACATGGAGTAAGTGGGTTGCACTGATCACACAACAGGCTAGAATAGGAAGCCCCAATCGTCCAGGGATTCTGGAAGTGATCACAGACTGGCCAGAAGGGAAAGATTTTGGAATGTCGCCAGAGGAGGAGGTGACACGTGCTGAAGAAGCCCCACCATATAATAAACTACCAGAAAATGAGAAGCCATGTGCCCTCTTCATTGATGGGTCCTGTCGCATCATGGGAAAGCATGGAAGGTGGAAGGCCGCTGTATGGAGTCCTACATGACGAGTTACAGAAGCTGCTGAAGGAGAAGGTGAATCGAGCCAGTTTGCAGAGGTGAAAGCCATCCAGCTGGCTTTAGATATTGCTGAAGGAGACAAGTGGCCAACGCTGTACCTCTATACTGGCTCATGGATGGTGGCCAATGCCCTGTGGGGATGGTTACAGCAGTGGAAGCGGAGCAACTGGCAGGGCAGAGGCAAATCCATCTGGGCTGCCCCACTGTGGCAAGATATTGCTGCCCGGCTAGAGAAGCTAGTTGTAAAGGTACGTCATGTAGATGCCCACATACCCAAGAGTCGGGCCACTGAGGAACATCAGAACAACCAGCAGGTGGATCAGGCTGCCAAGATTGAAGTGGCTCAGGTGGATTTGGACTGGCAGCGTAAGGGTGAATTATTTATAGCTCCTGGTGGGCCCATGACACCTCAGGCCATCAAGGAAGAGATGCGACATATAGATGGGCCCATGATCCAGGGGTGGACTTGAGCATGGATGCCATCTCACAGGTCATCCATCAATGTGAAACGTGCACCGCAATCAAGCAAGCCAAGCGGGTAAAGCCTCTGTGGTATGGAGGCCGATGGTTGAAATATAAATATGGGGAAGCATGGCAAATCAACTACATCACGCTCCCACAAACCCGCCAAGGCAAGCGTTATGTTCTTACAATGGTGGAAGCAACCACTGGATGGCTGGAAACATATCCTGTGCCCCATGCCACTGCCTGGAACACTATTCTGGGTCTTGAAAAGCAAGTCCTGTGGCGACATGGCACCCCAGAGAGAATTGAGTCAGACAACGGGACTCATTTCCAAAACAACCTCATAGACACCTGGGCCAAAGAGCATGGCATTGAGTGGGTGTATCACATCCCCTACCATGCACCAGCCTCTGGGAAAATTGAAAGGTACAATGGACTGCTAAAAACTACCCTGAGGGCAATGGGTGGTGGGACCCTCAAACACTGGGACACAAATTTAGCAAAGGCCACCTGGTTAGTTAACTCTAGGGAGTCTACCAATTGAGCTGTCCCTGCCCAATCAAAATTCCCACGCCCAGTAGAAGGAGATAAAGTTCCTGTAGTGCGCATGAAAAATATGTTGGGTAAAACAGTTTGGGTTATTCCTGTTTCAGGCAAAGGCAAGCCCATCTGCGGGATTGCTTTTGCTCAGGGACCAGGGTGCACTTGGTGGGTGATGAGAAAAGATGGGGAAGTCCGGTGTGTACACCAAGGGGATTTGATTTTGGGTGAAAATAGCCAATAAATTAAATTGCATGATGTTAATAGCGATATACTGTATCAATGGTATGACCATAAGAATCACCCCAAACTAATGAAGGACGGACTTTGAAACTGAACAAAGTGCCACGATGATGGAACTAGAACTGACTTCAACTGGTGCCCAGAAACTTTATTGAAAAATCACATCTTTGGCATCCAGACTGTGAGCATGGACCATACCAGATACACCAGCTGTGAAAACTCCGGATGCAGCTTGCAACAATCCAGCAGCACGCACCATTGCTCCTGCTCTGAGAGACTGTAATGGCAGATGGAACCCAAAACCATGGACTAAATGAACTCGACAGACATTTTAGAGCAATAGCCCATAGAGTAAGGGAATGATATCTGTGAAATAATCTGGGCATGACGTAGATGGTATAGAATAAGGGGTGGATAATGTCCTGGTTCTGGCAAGGATAGAGTTAATTTCACAAGGAGCCAGGACAGGTGAGCCAAGCTGGCCGGGCGCTATTCCATGCCATGTGACATCATGCTCACCATAAAAGGGGGCTAGTCGGGCAGGGGCGGGTTCGGTGTGGCTCTGGGATGGGTTGACTGTCTGGTTGGTCTGTCCTTGGGTCGGTAAATTGTTCTCTATTTTCACCCATTGTTACTATCTGTTATCAGTACTGTTGCTGATTGTTTTCCCTCTCCCTTGTTGTCCCAGTAAACTGCCCTTATCCCAACCCTCCAGGCTTTGCCATTGTTTTTCCATTCTCCTCCCCATCCCGCTGGGGGAGTGGTGAGCGAGCAGTGTGTGGCACTCAGCTGCCGGCTGGGGCTAAATCAGGTCGCTAACTATCAGTGTTCAGTGCAATTCAGACATTTTCTTTGGTCAGAAAAAGGTCCTTATTTACATACATTCAGTCCCCACTCTTTCAGTAGGCATAAGCACAGTATTTAGTATGATATTTCTGTACTCACAGGTAATATTCTTACTGTTCTTTCTTCAAAATAAATTTTTACTTCTAATTAATATATTCACCTATCTTCTTTTACATTTCATTTATTTTATTTCTCCATAATATCTGCACATTCTTCCTGTATATCACAGTAGTGCATGAATTTGCCTTGTCTGTCTTGCTTTGCACTTTGTTCATCAAATTGAAAGATTCAGTTGTACATAAAAAATCTGTTACCAAGAAAGCCTACTGTGTTTGGTGATTTCCTACCTAATACTCATGAGACATTAGGTAATAATTAAAGTATTAAGTTGTTACAAAATACCATTTTATTTTGGGAAGATTGAAATAACTCTGAAATGATCCTCTCGTCATGGAAAATCTGCTAAGGAATTGAAACTTTTTTAGAACACAATTTTTCAGTTAATATGGATCATGGCTTATTTGCAGAAAGAGGATTTCATACTGTAAAGATGAAGAATATTGAACTTCCTTTGACAAAGCATAGAATGTCTCATTTTGCCTAGTTCATGCCAAAAGTGACTTAGTGGCTCTTTAAATGCATTTTTGAAGCATTTTTGTTGTCCAGATTTGTGGTGATATTTATTATGTCAGAAGTGTGATGGTAACCATTACATCTTTCTTTATGACATCCAAAGGCAAAGGAACCAGCGCTCTTTTCAAGAGAAGTTTCATCTTGGTGTTAGGAAAAAGCCTGTTTTGTGACATAATCATGCTTTGGAGATTGTAAGAAACACAACTGAATACAGCTCAGCTGAAGTAAGTCACCAGAAGCTTACCCAATTTACTTTCCAGAAGCAATTTTTCTTTCCAAGGGACAATGGTATTCATCTCTTCCTTTTAAGTTATCATAGAATCATAGAATGGTTTGGGTTCAAAAGAACCTTAAAGATCATCTAGCTCCAACCGCCCCCCCCCCCCCCGCCCATGGGATGGGACATCTTCCACTAGACCAGATTGCTGAAATCATCATCCAAACTGGCATTGAACAATTCCAGGGATGGGGCCTCCACAACCTCTCTGGGCAACCTCTTCCAGCGTCTCACTAACCTCACAGTAAAGAATTTCTTCCTAATATCTAATCTAAAACTACCGTTAAAGCCATTACCCATTGTCCTGTCACTACACTCCCTCATAAACAGTCCCTCATCATCTTTCCTGTAGGGCCCCTTCAGGTACTGGTAAGCTGCAATAAGGTGTCCCCGGAGCCTTCTCTTCTTCAGGCTGAACAATCCCAACTCTCTCAGCCTGTCCTCATAGGAGAGGTGCTCCAGCCCTCTGATCATCTTCATGGCCCTCCTCTGGACTTGCTCCAACAGATCCATGTCCTTCTTCTACTGGGGACCCCAGAGCTGGATGCAGTAGTCCAGGTGGGGGTCTCATGAGAGTGGAGTAGATTTATGCAGAAGTACAAAGGTTGTGGCTTCCATGTTTGTTTCTGGATCACTATCTGATGTCTTATTCAGTAAGTTATTGCACAGCAGAGGCTTTTACAAGGTGTGTGCATTGTTGTCTGGGGCATAACAGAACCCTATGTGACTTCAGTGGTTTTTTGAAAGTCCTGAAAGGTTCAGATAAATGACAGGAAACAAAGTATATAAGCTCTAAGCCACCTACAATTATAATGGCTTAACATAACTTCTGAAATGGAGCAGATCATCTTCAGTGCCATCACATGGCATGTACAGGACAACCAGGTGATCAGGCCCAGTCAGCATGGGTTCATGAAAGGCAGGTCCTGCTTAACTAATCTGATCTCCTTCTATGACAAGGTGACCCACCTAGTGGATGAGAGAAAGGCTGTGGATGTTGTCTACCTAGACTTCAGTAAAGCCTTTGACACCATTTCCCACAGCATTCTCCTAGAGAAACTGACTGTTCATGGCTTGGATAGGCATAGGCTTCACTGCGTAAAAAACTGGCTGGATGGTCAGGCCCAAAGAGTTGTGGTGAATGGAGTTAAATCCAGTTCATGGCCAGTCACAAGTAGTGTTCCCCAGGGCTCAGTACTGGGACCAGTTCTCTTTAACATCTTTATCAATGATCTGGATGAGGGGATTGAGTGCACCCTCAGTAACTTTGCAGAAAACACCTTCTTAGGCACAAGGGCACATTGCTGGCTCATGGAGATCTTGTTGTCCACCAGGACAATGGCCAACACACTGGAAGGCTGTGCTGCCGTTCAAACACACCTGGAGAGGCTAGAGAGTTGGGCAAAGAGGAACCTAATTAAATTCAATAAGGGCAAGTGTGGGGTCCTGCACCTAGGGAAGAACAACCCCATGCACCAGTACAGGTTAGGGATTGACCTGCTGGGAAGCAGCACTGCAGAGAAGGACCTGGGAGTCCTGGTGGACAACAAGCTCTCCATGAGCCAGCAATGTGTCCTTGTGGCCAAGAAGGCCAATGGTATCCTGGGGTGCATTAAGAAGAGTGTGGCCAGCAGGTCGAGGGAGGTTATCCTCCCCCTCTACTCTGCCCTGGTGAGGCCACATCTGGAATATTGTGTCCAGTTCTGGGCTCCCCAGTTCAAGAAAGACAGGGAACTACTGGAGAGAGTCCAGCAGAGGGCTACAAAGATGATGAGGGGACTGGAGCATCTCTCTTATGAGGAAAGGCTGAGAGAGCTGGGTCTGTTTAGCCTGGAGAAGAGAAGACTCGAGAGGGGATCTTATCAATGCTTATAAATATCTAAAGGGCGGGTGTCTAGAGGAAGGGCCAGACTCTTCTCTATGGTGCCCAGTGACAGGACAAGGGGCAATGGGCACAAGCTGGAACACAGAAAGTTCCATCTGAATATGAGGAAAACCTTCTTCACTTGAGGGTGACCGAGCACTGGAACAGGCTGCCCAGAGAGGTTGTGGAGTCGCCTTCTCTGGATATGTTCAAAGCATCACTTGGATGTGATGGTCTGCAACCTACTCTAGGTGATCCTGCCCATGGCAGGGGAGTTGGACTAGATGATCTCCAGAGGTACCTTCCAACCCCTACGAATCTGTGACTCCCAGGTCCTTCTCTGCAGTGCTGCTTCCCAGCAGGTCAAGCACTAACCTGTACTGGTGCTTGGGGTTGTTCTTCCCTCCGTGCAGGACCCCACACTTGCCTTTGTGGAACTTCATTAAGTTCCTCTCCACCCAACTCTCCAGCCTGTCCAGGTCTTTCTGAATGGCAGCGCAGCCTCCTTGTGTATCAGCCACTCCTCCCAGTTTAGTATCTTCAGCAAACTTGGATATTAGGAAAAATTTCTTCATTGAAAGGATTGTCAAGCATTGGAACAGGCTGACCAGGTAAGTGGTTGAGTCACCATCCCTGGAGGTATTTAAAAGATGCATAGATGTGGCGCTGAGGGACATGGTTTAGTGGTGGACTTGGCAGTGCTAGGTTAATGGTTTGACTTGATGATCTTAAAGGTCTTTTCCAATCAAAACAATTCTATGGTTCTATGAAATTCATTAGACATAATATGGTTTGGTCTGACCTAAAGGGAATATTCTTTCTCTTATCACTTCTGAGAGGATACTCTCATTTCAACTCCCCTTGCTCCTTCACTGTAAAAAGCACTTTCGGAAAAGTTGTACTATATCAGTGATGCACTCTAAGGTTGGTCTGAGAGTTTGCAAATCTGTTTTAAGGAGTAGTGCTGAGAGTTTGGGTAAAGCAGCCCAGTGAGCAATCTCTCTTTTCTTACAATATGCCATAAGTTTACATGTTTACTCACTCCAAGCAATAACGCAGTGAAGGCATACAATCTGACTTCCCACTGTCAGAAGAAAAGAACCTCTCTTGTCTAACTGCTCATTCCCTGCCATCAGGATGATATTTTATTGAAACACAGGACTTGCAATGCATCTCAACAGAACTCTCTTGAAACTTCCTTTACGCCATCTAGCTGATGCTTCATTATCTAAACTATTATAATTGTGTTGGTTTTGCGTGGCAAGGTTTTGGTAGCAGGGGGGCTACAGGGGTGGCTTCTGTGAGAAGCTGCTAGAAGCTTCCCCTGTGTCTGATAGAGCCAATGCCAGCCGGCTCCAAGACAGACCCGCCACTGGCCAAGGCCAAGCCAATCAGCACCTCTGTGATAACATATTTAAGAAAGAGAAAAACAGTTAGAGAGCGCTTTTGCAGCCAGAGAGAGGAGTGAGAAGATGTAAGAAACTCTGCAGACACCGAGGTCAGTGCAGAAGGAGGGGGAGGAGGTGCTCCAGGCACCAGAGCAGAGATCCCCCTGCAGCCCATGGTGAACACCATGGTGAAGCAGGCTGTCCCCCTGCAGCAGCCCATGGAGGGAGGATGAGGGGGTGTAGCGATTCCACCTGCAGCCCGTGGAGGACCCCACGCCAGAGCAGGTGGAGACACCTGAAGGAGGCTGTGGCCCCGTGGGAAGCCCGCGCTGGAGCAAGCTCCTGGCAGGACCTGTGGACTCGTGGAGAGAGGAGCCCACGCCAGAGCAGGTTTGCTGGCAGGACTTGTGACCCCGTGGGGGACCCACGCTGGAGCAGTTTGCTCCTGAAGGTCTGCACCCCATGGAGGAGACTCACGTTGGAGAAGGCCGTGAAGGACTGTCTCCCGTGAGAGGGACCCCACGCTGGAGCGGGGGAACGATGAGTCCTCCCCCTGAGGATGAAGAAGCGGCAGAAACACCGCGTGAGGAACTGACCGTGACCCCCACTCCCCGTCCCCCTGTGCCGCTGGGGGGGCGGAGGTTGAAGCCGGGAGTGAAGTTGAGCCCGGGAAGATGGGAGGGGTGGGGGGAGGTGTTTTTAATATTTGCTTTTATTTCTCATTCCTCTACTCTGTTTTGCTTAGTAATAAATAAGATGAATTCCCTCTCTAAGTTCGGTCTGTTTTGCTCGTGATGATAAGTAGTGAATGATCTCTCCCTGTCCTTATCTCGACCCGTAAGTTTTTTTTTTATTGTACCTTTTCTCCCCTGTCTAATGAAGGAGGGGAGTGATAGAGCGGCTCTGGTGGGCACCTGGCCCTCAGCCAGGGTCAACCCACCACATAATAATAATTCATTTTGAAGCAGGACTATTGCCAGTATTTGATCACACCAGCTGTTGCACAGACAGTGTTTGTTACAAAATATTGTGATGTTGGCATAGGACAATGCTTGCATGGGGAATCAAAACTCTCAGACAGACAGGATGGTTGGTTGCAGACCAGATGGTGATGGGGGTCTCCATAGCAAAGGTCTTCACCTGGATCAGGTGAGATTCCCCAAACTGTTTTCTGACCAGTTCTTAAAACCTCACTGGCCTGTATCCTGCATAACCACCCCAGCATGTACATGATTCATCTCTACTGAGTACTATAAACAAAACATTTAGCTCTCTTAACGATGTTTTATGTAATCATTTCTGCATCTGCATGAGCAGTTTTTACTGAATAATCACAAATGTCTTCTCTGGGTACAGCATGGTCAGTTCTGCACTAGAAGACACCTGGGGAGTCTCTGTCTCATGTAAAAGAAACATACCTTGGAAATACATATTAGCAGCATATAGGCAAATCATCTACCTGCTCCATTAAATCAGATGTAGCCTTTTATCTGCTGGCTTTTTATACAACCTTGTTATTGTTTTTGTTTCTTTTTGATTATCATTAGTTAGAATTTTAATACTAGAGGCTCCTCAGACTGATTATTCTGTAGACATCTTAGGATGCCAATCATCTGCTCAGGCAGCCTGGTATATACCAGGGAGCCAAGAGGAAATACCTTGATTGTAAAATTATACAGATTATTGTCAAATAACTTCAAGAAAATAAACCAGTGAACTGATATTCTAAAATGCAAAACAGCAGTCTTATTGTTATACTGACTGACAACGACACTGTATTTAATGTTGAAGTCTTATTATTGTGTGTGGTTTAACCTTGGCTGAACGCCAGGTATCCACCAAACCGCTCTATTGCTCTGCTCAGCATGGCAGGGAGGGGAGAAAATAAGATGGAAAAACAACCTCAAACTCATGGGTCAAGATAAAGGCAGTTTAATACAGCAAAAGCAAAAGGCCATGTGTGGAAGCAAAGCAAAAAGCAAAAGATTATTCTCTACTTGCCATCAGCAGGCGATTTCCGGCCACTTCCCGGGAAGCAGGGCTTCAGTACACATAGCAGTTGCTCCGGAACACAAACGTTGTAAAAAAAAAAAAAACAAGCAACGAATGCCCCCGCCCCGTTCCTCCCCCCTATCTCTGAGCTTCTTATTGCTGAGCAGATGTCATATGGTATGGAATATCCCTTTGGTCACTTTGGGTCAGCTGTCCTGGCTATGTCCCCTCCCAAGATCTTGCCCATCCCCAGCCTACTGCTGAGGTGGGGGAGAAATGTTGGAGAGACAGCCTTGATGTGTGCTGACACTGCTCAGTAGTAGCCAAAACACTGGTGTGTTATCAGCACCTTGCTAGCTACCAATACACAGCACAGCACTATGAGGGCTGCTGTGGAGAAAATTAACTCCATCTCAGCCAGACCCAATACAACTGGATTGTGAATAAACTTTTTCTCCGTAGTCAAGGAATTGTGAATGATTTCTGTGCTCAAATCACAGCTGGAGCACCCCCGACCAGACTGGCTGTGTTCATACCATGTATTGTGGTGACTGAGTGCTCCCTGGCTTGATGCCTATCCCCCTACTCTTCACAGCTATCCATTCACACATCATGCAATCCAATTTAGCAACTTTTCATCCTGTGCTCGAGACCTTTATATAATCTATGGTCCATTTCAGACCAGTGCCATCTTTCATTAGGGAGAGTCCATCTATATAGTCAGAAATATATCATCCTGAGAACTGTTGCTAATAGGACTTTAAAGTTACAGTGCAGATCATAGAATCATAGAATGGTTTGGTTTGGAAGGGACCTCAATGATCATCTAGTTCTAACCCCCCTGCCATGGGCAGGGACACCCTCCACTAGACCACGTTGCCCAAAGCCTCATCCAACCTGGATGAGGCTTTAAACACTTCCAGGAATGGGACCTCCACAGCCTCTCTGGGCAACCTGTTCCAGTGCCTTACCATACTCACAATAAAGAATTTCTTCCTTATATCTAATCTAAATCTACTCTCTTAGTTTAAAGCCATTACCTCATCCTATCACTACACTCCCTGATAAAAAGTCCCTCTCCAGCTTTCCTGTAGGCCCCCTTCAGGTACTGGAAGGCTGCAATAACGTTTCCCCAGAGCCTTATCTTTTCCAGGCTGAACAACCCAAACTCTGTCAGCCTGTCCTCATAGGAGAGGTGCTTCAGCCCTCTGATCATCTTCATGGCCCTCCTCTGGACTCGCTCCAACAGCTCCTTGTTTTTCTTGTACTGGCGTTCTCTGCTCCTTACTTGTACTAGCAATGCTGATCAGGGGAACACAGCTGCAACCACAACTCATGCCAATTTATCCCTCACTGAGAAAATATTTTGGGCTTGGGAAACCAGTGTCATGATGGATCACTTAGCTGACCAGCAATGAGTCCACAGCTTTGCACTAGGGGCCAATGTTCAAACCCCTTCAATTAGAATCTGTTCCAGTAACTATTAAAACATTATATTTTAACATGCAAATGGTATTGCTATGCATTCCTTTATTTCACAAAATAATAGGATGCTTCCATCTATTGTTATTTTGGTGTAGAGACACAATGTTACTACAGTCATAACTATAATATACTCTTATTATTTGTTAACACTAGCAGCATCCTTATGCACTATTATATTATATTATATTATTAGAACCATTATTTGTATCTCCATCCATTTTTCTCAACTCTTCTACAGTTTAAAAAAGATTACGGTGCATGCTTTTATTCTGAGCTCCTGAATTTAGAAAAAAACCCTATATAGTGATTAGTATATATCTGTCACCTTCTTATAATCTGTTATGCTATCATCCACTAGGTGCTTCTTATGTTAAATACACAATAAAGTCAGTGGCTACAAATGTCAATAGTGAGCTTTGATTTTATTATGGCTTGATCCAACACATATTCAAGTCAACAACCACAAGACTGCCACTTTGGATCTGTGCCTTACTTCATAGAGATTAGCAGGATATCATATGAACTGGCAAGTTAACTGTACAATAGAATTGAAGACTGTATGACCAATGATATTACAAAATAATTTCATAGTGCCACAAATGTACATTTAAGATTCAAATATCTTTACCGTGTGAAAGAGATCTGATGAGGAGGAACTGGTTTGTGTACATATGTAAATGACCTAGTGATGGGGTGTTTTTGGAGTGAAATTAAATAAGACTTCCTAAGTTGGTACACTTGAGGGATTTTCATTGCAAAAAATAATTTTAAAGTTTTCAAAATTTTATTTAAAAATTCAGTCTTGGTTGTTTCATTTTTCTAGTCAATACTGCTTTCCACTACAAATGAAATTAGTGTCATTCACTGGAAAATGTTATAGATAAACAATCCAGTTCATGCCAGTGCTCTGCTGTAACACTAAGTCAACAGCTCCACACATTCATAGCATGAATGACTCTCCTCTCCAATTTGTCTTCAATGTAAATTGTTCCATGTATTGGAGAAAAAAGTGGTTTAAAGGCATATATAAGCAATAACAACTGAGGAAATGAAGGTGACTAGTAAATGTGGGGATTGTTGACATACACACAATTTTTCCATTATTTTTTTTTAATAATGAAAACATTCAGAGACCTAAGCCCCAATTTAAACTAAATAAATGAATAAATAATTCCAACTATTCCTGCTAATAATATTTTATAACTCTTCTATTCATTTGAAAAGTTCAGTTTGTTCTCCACAGCTACATACTGGGAGATTATAAATGTCTTAATATATGCCACACTGAATGTTATCTGAGTCAGAATACTAAGTCAGGCAAGTCATTGGTTTGTGCTGCTGTGAGGATGCCTCAATATAAGATGGGTCTTTGGTGAACACTACCCTGTGTAACAAAATCTTTTCAGAAAATAACCACAAACAGCTACATCCTAAAAAGCAAGGACATACATATAGATCATGTTCAAAATCTTACAACCTACTTTCCAGTCTGATTTGGCTCATCTACAATCTGGGACAAGAGTTGCATAGAAAGACCTAAAAATCTTGAATACTATTAGGGTTTAAGAAACTTTGCGGAAGATAGGAGGAAAAAATATAGCATACAATCCCATCTCTGGTTCATAGTTAAGTTCCAAAATCTAAAACCACACCATTGGGGATGAAACAAAAATCCTACTAATAGCTGAACTGGTTTGTATTACTTAGACTTATTGTAAGATGTTAATTTTGCAGAAATATCATTGAATTCGGATAGTTTTTTTAACTTAGTAAGGGACAGGAGTCTGAAGAGTGCATGGTATTTACATTTTCAGAGAATGTATGAATAAGTAGTATAAAAGAAAAAAATGCCACTGAAGAGAAATACAGATATATCTGAAAAAAATGAACAAACACAATGTATTGGGTCTGGCTGAGGTGGAGTTAATTTTCCCCATAGCAGCCCTCATAGTGCTGTGCTGTGTATTGGTAGCTAGCAAGGTGTTGATAACGCACCAGTGTTTTGGCTACTACTGAGCAGTGCCAGCACACATCAAGGCTGTCTCTCCAACATTTCTCCCCCACCTCAGCAGTAGGCTGGGGATGGGTAAGATCTTGGGAGGGGACATAGCCAGGACAGCTGACCCAAAGTGACCAAAGGGATATTCCATACCATATGACATCTGCTCAGCAATAAGAAGCTCAGAGATAGGGGGAGGAATGGGGTGGGGTCATTCAGGTTTTTTTACGTTTGTGTTCCGGAGCAACCACTATGCGTACTGAAGCCCTGCTTCCCAGGAAGTGGCCGGAAATCGCCTGCTGATGGCAAGTAGAGAATAATCTTTTGCTTTTTGCTTTGCTTCCACACATGGCCTTTTGCTTTTGCTGCATTAAACTGCCTTTATCTTGACCCATGAGTTTGAGGTGGTTTTTCCATCTTATTTTCTCCCCTCCCTGCCTTGCTGAGGAGGGGAGTAATAGAGCAGCTTGGTGAACACTTGGCATCCAGACGAGGTTAAATAACACAGTCCTTTTTGGCACCCAACGTGGGGCATGACAATGGCAGTTTTGTATTAAGGGTGCTACAGCTATAGCAGTTATTAGTGGCAAGGTCCAGTGCGGGTCACGGGGTTTGCACTGCTTCTCTCTTTTTTTTGCTAAGCTTAGGAACATGCTGATACAAACAATGACTGCTCTGTGCTTTGCATGGCATTAATGATCTTACTGTGCTGAGGGAGGTATTTTGTTGGGAGGATGAAGGAACTTGGGAGTATGCTAGTACAAACAATGGTTATGTGCCTGGCCCTGGCATCGATATTATCGCTGTGCTGGGGGAGATATCTCGTGGAGATGATGGGGGAATACATCTCTCTCTCCCTACCTGGGATTGATGTGGATGGTTTTATTATGCAGGCTCCCAAGGCCCTTGTTCACCCTTATGTAAGCTCATTAATATTACTAATTAATACTGCTGGCATATTATGGGTGTTGTGGAGTTTGGTTTTGTCCTGGTTTAAGGGGAGACAACTTTTAAGTGAGGCAATACTGAAACGTGCCCTGAGGCGGCCAATCTCGGGGTGGCAGGGTGTGTGGAAGGATTTGGGCAGGTTCCTAGGATGGTTAACACCTCCCATAGCCTGGGACTTCACACCTGAACAGGCAAGCAATCCCAGCAAACTGACACGCCACCTGATAGAAGGGTGTCTTGCCTACCCCAACGAAAACCAACAGCTTCTAGCACTGTACTGGGGCCTGGCCTGGGCCTATGGAGCCACAGTGCAGTACTCCCAGAGGACTGTGGTTGAGGCAGGCACCCAAACTGCAGCTGAGGACACCGTGGCTGAGATAGGGACACAAACAATAACAACTACAGTGATTCCCCCAGTAGTAAAAAAGAAACAGTGGACCAGGAGGTCAACAGGTCCCTATCATCGATTAGTAAGGGAAGAGGAAGAAGAGGAGGAAAAGTTTGATCAGGAAGCTGGTCCTTCAGCAAAGAAGTGGGAGGAAGGAGTGAGAGAAATCAGACAAGAAGCAGAAACTACCCGGTCTCTGACCTCATCCGAACTTCAAGATATGCAGAAAGATTACAGCCGCCAGCCTGGTGAGCGGATTGCTGCCTGGCTGCTCTGATGCTGGGATAATGGGGCCGACAGTCAGCAACTGGAAGGCAGGGAAGCCCAACAGCTGGGATCCCTTGCTAGAAACCGAGGAATTGAGAGGGGAATTGGAAAAGAGACAGCAATTGGCAGTCTCTGGAGACAGCTGCTCTCAAGTGTGAGGGCAAGATGCCCATTCAAGGAAGATCTTGTGAACTCCCCAGGAAAGTGGACCACCGCAGATGAAGGCATCCAGTACCTGAGAGAACTAGCGGTGCTGGAAGTCATCTACAGTGATCTAGATGATGATGAGGTCTCCAAAGATCCAGAGGATGTCCTGTGCACGCGGGCCATGTGGAGGAAGGTGATTCAAAGTGCCCCAGCATCGTATTCTAACAGCTTGGCAGCAATGTATTTCCCAGATATGGACACACCAACTGTGGAGAAGGTGTCTTCTTGGCTTCAGAACTTTGAAGAAAACCTCTGTACCTCCTCCTCCCTACGGGCCAGCACGTTGGCTGTCAGAGGTACCCCAAGAAATCAGTCATCTCCTGCTCCGGTCAGAGGGAAAGGGAGCCCCAGGCATATGCCACGTGGTACACTCTGGTTTTTCCTGCGCGACCAAGGGGAGGACATGAGGAA
Source organism: Balearica regulorum gibbericeps (assembly GCF_011004875.1). NCBI lineage: Eukaryota > Metazoa > Chordata > Aves > Gruiformes > Gruidae > Balearica > Balearica regulorum. The sequence continues at coordinate 20,798,396 of NC_046219.1, forward strand.
GTGGGACGGTGAACCCACCTTTAAGTTGGAAGCCCGTGTTCGTGAACTAAGAGGGAAGACAGCTGTTAAGAAGGGGACACTCAAGAAGGCCATCAGCATAGTTGCTGCAGAGACACAAGGCGGCAATCAGCGATCTCCCAGACAGAGAAGAACTGAAATCACCTCCCTTGATCCTGGTGAGGGGACTTCTGGTCTGTCACTGCGAGGGTCAGGCAGTGACTACTCTGACCAGGAACAGGAATAGAGGGTCCCTGCCTTCGGCCAGGAGGAGGAAAGGGATGACCGGGTATACTGGACTGTGTGGATTCGATGGCCTGGCATATCAGACCCACAGAAGTATAAGGCTTTGGTAGACACTGGTGCACAGTGTACGCTGATACCATCAGGGTGTAGGGGCACAGAACCCATCCGGATCTCTGGAGTGACAGGGGGATGCCAACAATTGTCTGTACTGGAGGCTGAGGTGAGCTTAACAGGGGACAAGTGGGAGAAGCACCCCATTGTGACCGGCCCAGAGGCCCCTTGTATCCTTGGCATAGATTACCTCAGGAGAGGGTATTTCAAGGACCCAAAGGGGTACCGATGGGCTTTTGGTGTAGCCACTGTGAACGCAGAGAAGATCAGTTATCTACCCTGTCTGGTCTCTTGGAAGATCCCTTCATTGTGGGATTGCTGCAAGTTGAAGAACAACAGGTGCCAATTGCTACCAGGACAGCGCACCGGCGGCAATATCGCACAAATCGAAACTCCCTGGCTCCCATCCCAATGAATATCACTAGGAATAATATTGAATTGTAATCGCGAAGTGAGAGCGTGAGAGAAAGACTTGCCTTGCCGTCTCTGTTTTGAACACTAGCTGCCTACAGAGAAGCACTCACACTGAGGTAATCTTAAGGACACTTACCCAACAAGAACTATTCTGAATTTTTTTTCCTCACAAGAAAATTACATTGTCATTTATATAACTAATACAGTATTTGCCCACCTTCATGATATGTAAGCATCCTAGTTGTTTGAACATAACGATTTGACTTAGACAGTGGAAGGTCAGATACAAAAGAGAATTTTTTATAGGACTGTGAATAAAATGCTTGTGAATGGTGCACAAAATTAGGCCTCAGAAAAAAGTGTATTAAACTGTATCTATGCAATACTTACTGTAATCTTAATATTTGTTGGTTGTACACCTTTAAATGAGAATTGTGGAGTTATTTTCATCAGGAAACACTGATTTCTCAAAGTAAAAATTTTTGCTAGTATTGTCAAAAATTCTCTCAAAGTAATCATATCCAGAATGGCTTATCTCATCAAAAAGAAAGAAAATAGAACATAGTAAGGAGTACCAGTAGTAAGGAGTTCACCTGGGGATGAAGGAAGCTGGCTATTAATTAATTAAAAAGTGACTACACTGAAAATAACTCATTTAGTATAATTAAATCATGCATAAGCTTATTTTTTAAAATCAGATATACTAAGTCCTATTTTCATTCTCTTTACCTTGCTCATTTAAAAGGGTGATGGCAGCAAGCACTCACAGGATGTTCTTGGAAGAAGGTTTAATGGAACTTGCACTGCCTATGCTCTTACTTACAGATCTGCTGGAACACGCAGCCATGTACTTTCCTCCAAAGACTTCTACTCTGAAGCATTAGTTTAAATAAATGTATGTGAGTGTCTGGTTTTTTAATAGTACAAAGGCAATCACTTCAGATGAAGCCTTCAGTCCATAAACAGCTATCCATGTTAGGATACATTAAGATGGATCTAGATAGAAAGAGTATTGTGTGACATACCTAAAATTTTCTCTGGAGCTCTCTCAGCATTATGAGATTATGATGGTAGATCTTTTCAAATTTTGTAGCCAGCAATTTGATGAAGAATGGCCTCATGCACTGAAACCCTACCATGTATATGCCACATTTGTGGAAAAAGATAGGAAAAATGTTTTAAAAATTGGGAAATTATGAAATATTTGTCATATGAAGTTTTATTTCAAAGATAACTATCTACAGGTTGTCAAAAAACATTGTATACAAAGCTACACTGGAAACAGGATCTTATTCAGCCACCTAATTGTGGCCTTCCAGTACCTGAAGGGGGCCTACAGGAAAGATGGGGAGGGACTGTTTATCAGGGAGTGTAGTGACAGGACAAGGGATAATGGGTTTAAGCTGAAGGAGGGTCGATTTAGATTAGATATTAGAAAGAAATTCTTTACTGTGAGGGTGGTGAGGCACTGGAACAGGTTGCCCAGAGAGGTTGTGGAGGCCCCCTCCCTGGAAGTGTTTAAGGCCAGGTTGGATGAGGCTTTGGGCAACGTGGTCTAGTGGAAGGTGTCCCTGCCCATAGCAGGGGGGTTGGAACTAGATGATCTTTAAGGTCTCTTCCAACCCAAACCATTCTATGATTCTGTGATCTGATATTTAATGAGTTACACTTATTTGTTGTATTAGTTATTATAACTATATATGACTGTATATATAATAACTATAATTCTATTGAGGTGACAATTTCCAAAATAAGACTAAAGTCATGTTTGTGATGCATATACATATTTGCCATAAACTTGAAATAGCAGCCAAAAATACCGTATAAACTTATGGGTTTATGTATATGTTCCTTAGAGAGTCATGGGAAACAGCTTTGCAAAAATAATACTACATAACAAGAGCGCAGGTTCCTATAAAAAGGGAATAATTCATAAATATAATAGCTTGATGACAATCTCACTGCAGAACTCTTAAATTTAGAAAATACTGTGGAAAACAATTTTACAGCATGGTGTGTTTACAGTTTTAATAAATAATTAACAGTTGTCCTGGCTTCAGCTGAGATAGAGTTAATTTTTCTTTTTAGTACCCAGTATAGTGCTGTGTTTTGAATTTAGTATTATGAGAATAATATTGATAACACACTTATGTTTTTAGTTGTTGCGTCTACACTAAGTCTTGGACTTTTTCATCTTCTCATGCTCTGCCAAGTGCACAAGAAGCTGGGAGAGCACAGCCAGGACAGCTGAACCAGACTGGCCAAAGGGATATTCCCTACCATATAACTGGGGAAGCTACCCAGGAGGCAAATTTGCTGCTCAGAAATAGACTGGGCATCGGATTGTTTTATTTTCCTTTCGCCTGTGGTGAGCAATTGCATTTGTGCATCACTTTTGTTATTTTTATTTTTATTATCATTGTTATTACTATTATTACTATTATTGTTATTATTAATATTCTCTTCCTTTGTTATCCTATTAAACTGTCTGTATCTCAACCCATGAGGTTTTTTTCCATTCTCCTCCCCATCCCCTTGGTGGGGGAGGAGTAAGTGAGTGGCTGTGTGGTGATCAGTTACCAGCTGGGCTTAAACCGTGACAGCAGTCAGGATTGTTCCTGGTTCTGCTGGTTTTAATTACAAGTATACATGCCCTTATGTGTTGGTCATTAAATTTTTGTGCAGCATTTCTAAGACAGGAATAAAATGCATGAACAGTACATCCAAGTAAGTTTGCTTTGGGACTGGCATATAATGCGACCATTGCATTCCATTGGTCCGTATGTTTAATTCCATTCCATTCCATGTCGGTCCATATGTTTAATGAAATGAACTCAATGCTCTTCACTGCTTTGTTGTCCTTTGATTTTCTACAAACATTCACTCCATTAATTTTGCTATTTAAAAGTATTACTGTGTCTTTCAATATTAATAAAGAGCTTGTCAACTTCATGCTAGCTACCTTTTTCAGCAAACTGAAAATGATATACTCATAAGAAGAAAAGTGCTTGCATACAGAATAACAAATATTTATGGGACTGGGCTGCCTCAAAGGAGAACACAATACATCTGTTTCTCGGTGGTCTGCATGCATCAGACACACTGAAAGATGGGAAGGGCTTATTTTCAATATGAAATGTGCTAAAGCATCTAAATTTTTTTGCTACTGTGCATACACAATGTGCAGTGCAACAAAAAACTCAGATTGCTACAACACAGCCCTGACCATATATATACCCTTATGGTATATGAAGTGACCAGGGGATGCCCTGTGGGGTGCTTTTATTCTCTGAGCCTTCACTATGACTATGACATTGCTGTGGATAGACCTCCTGCTTTGAAACAGGTTTTGGCCCTTGAGTAGGAACACCAAGGACACAAGATGATGATGATTTGAATGACAAGGGGATCTCTGATTTCCTAAGGACTTTGCCACATCACCTCATCTGTTAGACAGACTTGTTCAACTAGGACAGAGAAGGTAAAGAAGCTGGGGAAGAGGTACCAGGGAAATTTCCAGACACAGTGGAAAATTATCTTAACTGTGTCCATAGGTCAGCTATCCTGTGGGATTTCCCATATTTGAAACACAGTCCTCCTGTGCACTGGGGGGTGTGGGGTCACGGTTTTCATGAGAAACCTGCCCAATCAAGTGGACTAAAAAGAGAAACCTAATTCTTAATACAGTTACCAGCCCTCCATCCAGTGTTGTCAGCTTCCTGCCATCTTCTAAAAACTTTGACATTACTTTCCTTGCTCAATGGAGCTGCCTGACATAGACTCTTCAATCATCCAGTTTTTTTACAATTTGCATACACCTTTCACTTTTGATTTACTTTTCATTTTTGTTTGATTTTAAAAGCATGACTCTTCTATCCAAAACCAAGAAATTTATTTTGAATTTTTTTTTGTGCTAGACATGAGCCTCAGGCAAACAGTATGACAGGTTCAGACTGAATCAATTATTATAGAGTTTGAGGTGTGTGTTCTTTGTTTGCTCCCTTGTGATAGGCCAGGGAGAATGACAAAATTCTGATGCAGCATTAACATAATCTAGGAGTTGTTCTGATGATGCTATAACTGCCTATGTTTAGTAGTATAAACAATTTGAAGTAATACAAATAATAAATAATGAAACATTTGATTTTAGAGGTAAATATAGCCACATTTTTCTAAATGTTTTCATAATATTTTAAAGGTTAAAGAGGAAAATTCAGATGGATACAGAGGATTTGATACAATTTTTGGTCTCATGTAAGGTATTTCGGAAGGGCCAGAAGGCATTTTCCTGGGCATTCTGTAGTCAAGATGGGAAAAGAAATCCCACTAACATCATCAGGAATTGGATTGGACCCTAATACAGCAAAAAATTTTCTTCTTTGCAGCAGGGAGGAGAGCAAGGCCAACAGCTTTCAGGGATGAGTTGCACTTCCTGGGGGGGGCCTCATTCAGAGACAGAGTTGAATGGATGAGGTCAGGATGAAGAGATTAAAATATTTCTTCATGAACTGGCCAGTTGTCAGAGTAGCTTAGATTGCACTTTGTTTCTCTCCTCCTCATTCTCCAGCTATTTTCACAATCATTAATTTGGGGGAAAACAGGATTTGGTTTCATATATTTTCCTTTCCTTGTTGTGTTATTTTAATTTTACATCAGACTTCTCATGGAATACCCAATTTGCTATACACTTTGCATTTACTATAAACCTTGTGTTAAAACAGGCTTATTATACTATTTCACAAAAATTGCAGATTTATACTCTCCCACATGAGGACAAGGTACCTCTAGGATAGCTTTAGGAATTCTATAAGTGATTCAATTTAATATGATTTTATAGACAAGTCATTAGTGGTTGAAACTTGTTAAAAAGAGCTTTATTCCACAGAATAGGCTTTCAGCACTCTATAAATCAGACCTTTAAAGTGTCTCATACTGGAAAAACAGCTACTGAGATATTGGAAAATCACTACCTTCTTTTCTTTTTTAATTTATTTTATCCAGAAAATATAAGATGTATTGCTGTTGCCTATAGAAATCATGCTGGAGAATTCTGCAAAAGATGTAATTTCCTATTTAATATCACACTCGATTTTTTTTAAAGGAAATTAATTATTTTGTGACAGATGAAAGGATATTTCACTACAGAAAATTTAGTAGACATGCATATTTATAAGCATAATTTTCACAACTGTACAGCAGACAACCAATTTCAGCGATTTTCATATACAGTGGATTATAAAATTTTATGGGGTTTTGTCCTTTTCCCATTAAATTTTCTATTTTTATTTTTTTTGCTAGAAAGCCTAAAAAAATTTAAATATCTTCCCCTAGTATTCTACAGGCTTCCAAAATATCATTAGAAAAACACCAGGCTCTTTGCAGACCACCCTTCAGCCATCACAATGACAAAATAATTGTAGAACTCATAAGATTAGAAAAACTGCATGGGAACCGGACACTCAGCCTTTGACAGAAGCTGGCAGGCTATTAAGGAAGTAGTCAAGTAGCAGCATCCTGTTCTGACACTTTTCTTGCTGCTGATGAATACAGAACAACTTCTCTGAGTGAATGCCAAGGCATTGTGATTAGCATAATTAGAGCATACCTTTGTGGCACAGTTATATCTGTACGAAGTTCCAGTGAGCAAGGCTTGGTCTCAATTGGTGATATGTCTCATTATCTGAATAAAAAGCTTCTGAATTCAAAGGCTGTCAAGTGAGATGGAGTAAAACTGCACTTTATTTCCCCCGATATTGCCTGATTCAAAACTTAAATATATCTTTTTTCTCATCAGCTTAGAAGAAAAGTTGTGCTTTATGGTGACTTTGTGCTTTATATTAACAGCTAAGCCAGATAAAACATTCTACAAAATTCCAAGTGCCAACTGCATAAACAATGACACACATAAGAAAAATCACACTAATTACTACGCTGTTGTAGGTCTAACTGAAGGAGCAGAGCACCCTTCAGTGCATGGCCCATTGTGCCTTTTCAAATGTACCAATATATTAGTGTGATACAACATAGATACGATGCCTGAAACCTAAGAGTCTTTAAAAGCCCTCACTGGAAAGTCTATTTAAAGAAAAAAGTCTATTCCATTATACAGTAATAACAGTTCTTTTCCTTCTAAAGAGAACCTTTCAGCAGAGTTAAAAAACTTTTCTGCTGATATCCTCTTGCTTCATGTCTCCTATTGTTTTCACTCCTCACCTCTGGGTCTCTCTCGGCTTCTCCATCACACCTGCATACTTCAGACAAAACATGACTAAGGCTGCATTTCTTGAGCTGGAGTTCTTCAGTTCATTATGCCGTAAAGCAGATTTGAAATCTATGTCTGTAGAAGACTGCAGCAGGGAGTAAATACGCAGTTATCTATTAAGGATCAACCTGCTAAGAGTATATTAGATGGGCTACAAGGTTAGCAGGATGGTGCCTTGTGCCCCAACAAGCTCCTTTTCAGGTAGCTCAGCTCATTCTACATGGCAATAAACCTTGCATGGTCAGTATATTAACTGGTCATGGTCAGTTCTCCCCTGAGCAGCACAGGAGCAGGAGGACTGTCTCGATTGGCCTTCACTCAGTCTGAGGAAATGCAGCTTGGGAAAACTTCCTTTTCTCTTCTCCAGATGCTTAAGGTTGACACCACTGTTTATCTTTGCTGTCATCTTGCACTTTGCTCCATATTATCCTTCAGGTCACATGTGAATGTTCCTGTTTCTCATGATATTTGTAAGAATTATCCTTTTTCTTCCTTTACCAGCCCATTCAATTCCTCCTTGTCTATTCTGTACAGTACACAGAGAGCTTTTTCTTAAATCACCTCTTTGAGATAGGGATTATCTTCCACTATATAGTGTACAGCAAAGGCATAGAAGACCTTCACAATGCTTTTGGATATTCTTGTGACCTGGAAATGGTAAAAAAAAAAAAAAAAAGAGAGATCTGTTATTTTTTATTCAAAGACTTGCAGTTTAAATTGCCCTCACTTTGTATGGATCAAAAAGAATCCACTTCCATTTTTTGATGCTTTTTACTGATAATTTGGGAAATTTGCTTGCATTTTTGTTTTCAAAATCATTACAAAAACTACTGATTTGTAGAAAGAAATTATTTATCAAAGGTCTGAAAATGAAGTCAGGCCTTTTTTATTATGAGGATTTTTTTCCAGTTTTCAGATGAAAATTATAATAAATGAAACAATAAAATTATCCACAAATCTCCTTTTTCTGCTTTCCTCCTTAAAAAAGAAAACACCCTCCCTCCAAAAAAAAGATCTGTTCACAAGCCATTACTGATCTCTCAGCGAGAAATGCCTTGTGATTTTTGAACCAATTATCCATTTGCTGTATTTTTCAGAGTTCATACTTGTTCTGGTGAGCTTCTCCCTTGACATACAAAAAACTTGAAAAAGTATGAAAATCAGTGCTGAGACTGAAGTCCTGGTTCTGTGATAAATCTTTTGTGGATAGATGATATTATATGCCAAATCCTAATGTTGCAAATAATCTGACTATATTAAGTTTGTATAATAGCAGGGACCACTTGCTATGACGATTATTGTTTTCCTGTCATAATTTTTAAAGGCAAGGAAGGAAGGAGTAAATGGAAATCACTTACATTTTCTGACCTCACACACACATAATTATGAAGATATTTTAGAGAAAAAAACCCTACTTTCCATTAATAAATCTCTGTTGCAATATATGTTTGGTAAAGATAATGATAACAATCACTAAGAATTGGTTCCAGATAGTCAGAACCTGAATATCCCTATGAAAGAGAAGGGAGAGAACATAAATTAATTCATATAATTTCAAAGAATGATTCTAGGCTTGCTAAGTAGGACTTTTTAAAGAGATCTTATGAAGAGCATAGATAAGTATCATGATTAAGGCAGGAAATAGTTCTTCAGTCTTTACTCTTGCGCAACAACTATTAAAAGAAGCATAGGACTCTTATCCTCTTCCCACTGAAATCTCTAGAAAGATTGTCATTGATTCAGTAGTATCAATTTTGCAGCCTTCATCTGCCACTCACAATTGCTTTCTGTAAGATCCTAACGCTGAAAATCTTCAGTTTTCCTCAACCTCTATGTATTTCTATGTAGTAAAGATAAAAAAGTCTAAATCTTACTCTAGGTTTAAAATCTGTTTTTCCTTAGGGCCAGATAGTGAAACATGGATAGTGTCTAGGAAGTTCAAGTACCACATTTAATAATGAGGTTTACCTTGAGTTTAGTTGGAGCTAAAGGGAAGACCCCTGTAATCTATGTTGTCTTGGGAGGAAAACTTGGATGATCTCTGCTACCTGTTTTCCAGAGGCTGTAATGTAGCACTCTCAGGATTTTGTCTAAGATGGAACTGAAGAATTGCTGCACCTAAACTGAGTACTCAAAATGCTCTCTTGTTCCTCTTGTTAAAGCCTGTGGATATCTAATTTCATTAGTTGCTTCACTGTTTTAATTTTAAAATTTTCCAGGTACCCTGGAGTTTTCTGAGTCTTCCAACAATTGCTTTCATCCAAGCAGTTTGGCACATGAGTCCATGTGGCTTTCAAGATCTAACTGTTTCTCCAGCTGTTTTTGTTCCCATGGTGTATAAAGACGAAAGGTGATGGCACAGTGCCTGCAGTGATATAGAAGAGTGAGACCCCTTACCCCTGGGTTTCAGAAACAGACTCCAAGCCTTCATCTCCTCTTCAGGAGCAGGCTGGGACTTACAGCTTTGCTCTGACTCCCAGGTCACAGTGCCCCCATACCCCTAGAGAGCAAGGACAGTTGCCGAAGAGTGCAGCTGCGGTGCCAGCCCAAACCACAGTGGAGTGGCAGATCTAGGCCCACAGGGGGGTTTTCCTGACTTTCCAGAGGCAGGGAAATGCCAGGGACGTGGAAGAGACCCGCCACGAGCTGGCTGCTCTCACGGGAACTGTTGAGACCTGGGCATTGCCAAAGACAACAGTGCCCACCCCTGACACCTATAAAAAGCTGCCTAGAGAGTGCTAGCGACCCGGAGCACGGCACTGCAGTTCGCGCAGGCAGGGCATGCGGGTAGGGCCTAGTCAGTCTACTTGCTCAAGAGGTGAGTCCATTGGTGGTCATCACTCTCTCACAGAAGGAGTTCAGCCATGGCACCCATCCAACAGAAAGCTCTAAGTTCACCAGAAGACATGTGGCAACCCAGACAGAGCTGCCACAAAACATGCAGCCACCCAGCTCTCAGGCTGCAGGGAGTGTCTCAGCTTGGCACTGGCAGGGGAAGGCAGTGGTGAGATTGGCTGCGTGAGGTGTGACCAGGTGGATGATCTGCTCAGCCTGGTGGCAGAATTACGTGAAGAAGTGGAGAGGTTAAGGAACATCAGAGAGGCTAAGAGAGAGATAGACTGGTGGAGCCAAGCTCTGCCCTCCCTGAGACAGAAACAGGGACAGCTAACAGACCAAAGCCAAAGTGAAGGGGGCCCTGTATCCTCCCCTTGCCAGGCAGAAGGCAGCAGCCTCAAAGAGGGGAGTGAGTGGAAACAAGTCCACGCTCGGCGTGGCAGGCGAACCTTCTCCTCCTCACCCACCTCGCCTTCCCACGTACCCCTGTGCAACAGGTATGAGGCTCTGGCTGTGGAAGGCCACTCAAGGGAAGATATGGATGACAGTCAAGCTACTCCAGAGGTAGCACCTAGGCCCAAAAGGCCCATGCCTCGGGTCGTGACCACCCCAACAAAGAAGAAAAGGAGGGTTATAGTTGTAGGGGACTCCCTTCTGAAGGGTACAGAGGGCCCGATATGCAGGGCAGACCCTCTTCTCGAAGTCTGCTGCCTCCCCGGGGCCCGTGTTAAGGACATCACTAGGAAACTCCCCAGCCTGGTACGGCCCTCTGACTATTACCCACTGCTGCTCCTCCATGTGGGTGGGGATGAAGCAGAGACACGCACCACGAAAGCAATCAAAAGGGACTTCAGGCTCTTAGGGCAGTCACTGAAGGATTCGGGAATGCAGGAAATATTCTCCTCCCTCCTTCCAGTTGAGGGCAGCAATGGTGGGAGGAACAGGCGGACACAGTCCATCAATGCATGGCTCTGTGGCTGGTGTCAACGCCACAACTTTGGGTTCTTTGACAATGGGACAGCCTACACGGCACCAGGCCTGATAAACCCTGATGGGATTCACCTCTCTCAAAGGGGGAAGAGGATCTTTGCCCAGGAACTAGCGGGGCTCATCGACAGAGCTTTAAACTAGGCTCAAAGGGGAGGGGGATAACATCAGGCTTGCCAGCGACATGATGTGGGATGACGTGCCCAGGTTGGAGGGATGGGGTGCTGGTGCGGGCCCTCAGCCTACTGCTCAGAGACATTCTGGATGCACTACAGCACGCTCGAAGCCTAGAGGAGATGAGCCAGCGGCTCCAGATGCAATGGGAACCGACGGGGTAACACTGGGAAGATACATCAAATTAATTCCTGCCACTCCAGTCAATAAGTCAGCCTCAACGGAGGCACAACTGAAATGCCTCTACGCGAACGCACGGAGCATGGGGAATAAACAAGAGGAGTTGGAGACGTGTGTGCGCCTGCAAGGCTATGACCTTATTGGAATTACAGAGACGTGGTGGGATAGCTCCTTTGACTGGAGTGTTGGGATGGAAGGGTACAGGCTCTTTAGGAAGGACAGGCAGGGCAGATGAGGAGGGGGCATCGCCCTCTATGTCAATGCCCAGCTGGAGTGCATGGAGCTCCACCTGGGGATGGATGAGGAGCCCACCAAGAGCCTATGGGTCAGGATTAAAGGGAGGGCTGGGGCAGGGGACATCATAGTGGGGGTCTGCTACAGGCCACCTGACCAGGGGGACTGAGCAGATGAAGCCCTCTATAGGCAGATAGGAGCAGCCTCACGTTCACAAGCCCTGGTCCTTATGGGGGACTTCAACCACCCTGACATCTGCTGGAGGGACAACGCAGCTAAGCACAAGCAATCCAGGAAGTTCCTGGAATGTGTTGATGACAACTTTCTCCTCCAAGTGATAGAGGAGCCCACGAGGAGAGGTGCCATGCTGGACCTTATTCTCACCAATCAGGAGGGCCTGGTAGGGGATGTCAAGCTCAGGGGCAGCCTTGGCTGCAGTGCCCATGAAATGGTGGAATTCAGGATCCTCAGGGCAGCGAGGAGGGCGCACAGCAAGCTCACTACCCTGGACTTCAGGAGAGCAGACTTTGGCCTCTTCAGGGACCTGCTTGGTAGAATACCATGGGACAAAGCCCTGTGTCGTGGTTTTATCCCAGCCGGCAGCTGAGCACCATGCAGCCGCTCGTTCACTTCGCCCCCACCCCCGTGGGATGGGGAGAAGAATGGGAAGGAAAAGACAAGACCTGGTGGGTTGGTATAAGGACAGTTTACTAGGATAGCAAAGGGAGAGGGGAAGACAAAACAAAACAAAACAGTACTTAACAGAGTATACGAAACTGGTGATACAGAATGCAGTTTCTCACCCGAGGACCGTACAACTCAGACCGCATGCTCAGACCTGTCCCGAAACCGGACTGTCCCCGAGCCACGCATCCTGGAGCTGCTACCGCCCCTCCCCGGCTAGCCCCCCTTTTATGCTGAGCATGATGTCACATGGTATGGAATACCCCCTTTGGCTAGTTTGGGCCACCTGTCCTGTCTATATCCCCTCCCAACTCCTTGTGCACCCCCAGCCGTCCCGCTGGCAGGGCGGTGCGAGAAGCAGAAAAGGCCTTGGCTCTCTGTGTAAGCACTGCTCAACAACAGGTCCATAGAACAAAAACATCTCTATATTATCAATGCTGTCTCCAGCACAAATCCAAAACATATCCCCACACTAGCTACTATCAAGAAAAATCAATCATCTCAGCTGAAACTAGGACACCCTGGAAGGAAGAGGGGCCCAAGACAGCTGGCTAATATTCAAGGGTCACCTCCTCCAAGCTCAGGAGCGATGCATCCCAACAAAGAGGAAGTCAAGCAAATCCACCAAGAGACCTGCATGGATGAACAAGGAGCTCCTGGGCAAAGTCAAACAAAAAAAAGGAAGCCTACAGAGGGTGGAAGCAAGGGCAGGTAGCCTGGGAGGAATACAGAGAAATTGTATGAGCAGCCAGGGATCAGGTTAGGAAAGCTGAAGCCCTGATAAAGTTAAATCTGGCCAGGGATGTTAAGGACAACAAGAAAAGCTTCTATAGGTATGTTAGTGATAAAAGGAGAACGAGGGAAAATGTGGGTCCCCTCCGGAATGAAACGAGTGACCTGGTTACCCAGGATATGGAGAAGGCTGAGGTACACAACGACTTCTTTGCCTCAGTCTTCACCGGCAAGTGCTTGAGCCACACTGCCCAGGTCACAGAAGGCAAAGGCAGGGACTGGGAGAATGCAGAACCGCCCACTGTAGGAGAAGATCAGGTTCGAGAATATCTAAGGAACCTGAAGGTGCACAAGTCCATGGGACCTGATGAGAGGCATCTGCGGTTCTTGAGGGAACTGGCAGATGAAGTGGCCAGGCCACTCGCCATCATATTTGAGAAGTCCTGGCAGTCTGGTGAAGTTCCCTCTGAGTGGAAGAGGGGGAACATAACCCCCATTTTTAAGAAGGGAAAAAAGGAAGACCTGGGGAACTACAGGCCAGTCAGTCTCACCTCCGTGCCTGGCAAGATCATGGAGCAGACCCTCCTGGAAACTATGCTCAGGCACATGGAAAATAAGGAGGTGATTGGTGACAGCCAGCACGGCTTCACTAGGGGCAAATTGTGCCTGACAAATTTGGTGGCCTTCCATGATGGGGTGACAGCGTTGGTGGATAAGGGAAGGGCAGCTGACGTCATCTACCTGCACTTGCGCAAGGCATTTGACACTGTCCCACATGACATCCTTGTCTCTAAATTGGAGAGACATGGATTCGATGGAGGGACCACTCGGTGGATAAGTAATTGGCTGGATGGTCGCACTCAAAGAGTTGTGGTCAATGGCTCAATGTCCAAGTGGAGAACAGTGATGAGTGGCATTCCTCAGGGGTTGGTACTGGGACCGGCACTGTTCAACAGCTTTGTCAGAGACATGGACAGTGGGATCGAGTGCACCCTCAGCAAGTTTGCCGACGACACCAAGCTGTGTGGTGTGGTCGACACGCTGGAGGGAAGGGATGCCATCCAGAGGGACCTTGACAGGCTGGAGAGGTGGGCCCGTGAGAACCGCCTGAAGTTCACCAAGGCCAAGTGCAAGGTCCTGCATGTGAGTCGGTGCAATCCCAAGCACGACTATAGGCTGGGCGAGGAATGGATTGAAAGCAGCCCTGAGGAGAAGGACTTGGGGTTATTGATTGATGAGAAGCTCAACATGAGCCGGCAGTGTGTGCTTGCAGCCCAGAAAGCCAACTGTGTCCTGGGCTGCATCAAGAGAGGTGTGACCAGCAGGTCGAGGGAGGTGATCCTGCCCCTCTACTTGGCTCTCATGAGACCCCACCTGGAGTACTGCATCCAGCTCTGGGATCCCCAGTACAAGAGAGACATGGAGCTGTTGGAGAGAGTCCAGAGGAGGGCCACGAAGCTGATCAGAGGGCTGGAGCGCCTCTCCTATGAGGACAGGCTGAGAAAGTTGGGATTGTTCAGCCTGGAGAAAAGAAGGCTCGGGGGAGATCTAATTGCAGCCTTCCAGTACCTGAAGGGGGCCTACAGGCAAGATGGGGAGGGACTCTTTATCAGGGAATGTAGTGACAGGACAAGGGGTAATGGGTTTAAGGTGAAGGCGGGTCGATTTAGATTAGATGTTAGAAAGAAATTCTTTACTGTGAGGGTGGTGAGGCACTGGAACAGGTTGCCCAGAGAGGTTGTGGAGGCCCCATCCCTGGAAGTGTTTAAGGCCAGATTGGATGAGGCTTTGGGCAATGTGGTCTAGTGGAGGGTGTCCCTGCCCATAGCAGGGGGGGTTGGAACTAGATTGTCTTTCAGGTCCCTTCCAACCCATGCCATTCTATGATTCTATGATAAGGACCTGTGTCAGAGCTGCAGGTCTGTACCTACACTACCTTCAGTTTTTCCCGGGAAGAACTAAGCAACTTTCAGCTCAGTTCATACAGCTCAGCTCAGTACATACTGAGAGTACTGAACTCTTCCCATATTCTGTCCTCCAAAGCATACTTCACATTTTGAGAAAAACAAACATCTTTTCCAGTGCTGTCATACTGGTTTTCATTTGTGTACATCAGCAACAGAAAGAGTTAAACTTTGAGTGATCATTTATTGCTATACCTATTTATTATACATAATTACATAGTAGCATATATGCAGGAATGTAAATGGTTTGTCCCAAGCACCTCACAAATATTTTGTAGGAAAAGAAATGCTGCTTTCTGGACTCTAGTCTTAGAACAGGACAGATTGCTAAATGAAATAATACAAATAAAAAAGAAAGAGGTGTTCTGAAGTGAAGGAGGTTCAAAAACAATGTTAATAAATTTTGCCAGTCCAATGCCTGGGAAGCCAGGGGAAATTAAGCAATGATAGATATTGTCTCTTTTCTAATTTTCCTAAGGATATGCTGATATTCCAAGCACAGTATGATTAATATACATTCTTCAAATAAGATTAATTAAAAATGTGTGCTAATTCTAAGAAGAGAAAATCCAGCACACAAGTTGTCAGCTGTTCATGTATCACTCCGAAGGACCAGGATCAGCCTCTTGGAGAAAACCAGACCAATATACAAAATTTAATCTTCTCTGTCAGAAGACATTGGACTTTCCATCAGATTTGAGCATCCCGTAATGTTATTGGCTATTCTGACGCCATTAGCAAAGTAATACCACAAATTGGTGCATTTAATTCTGTGAGAGGTTTCAGGTAGATAAGTTTTATTTCTGCAGTAGTAAAACTTGTCATAGCCTTCATCTGTACACCACTGCAAAGTTTATATAAACATTTCTGCACAGAATTATTCATCACATCTGGACTTGACCAGGACATTGTGTAAGTTGAGGAATGTTTAATAACATTTGAAAAGGGCTGTTTCTTTGGGAGAAGACACACACTTTTATTAATTACATGAAGAGCCTTTTGAACTAGACATCTACTTCACACTTGGCATGAACTCAAGCTTAGTATAAACACCCATACAGCCACTCTTCTATATTAACCTGTTTGTTTATCCTCACAAGTTTTATAACTTGTATGTTTGAACAAATTTCAGGTATTCAAGGTCCAAACTGAAGGTCAGCTTGAACAGTATAAATTGTACCCAAACTTTTTTATTGATAAGAGGAACAACTTATAAAAAGACATTATTGTAAACAGCCATCATTTTCAGCAATTTGTCATATGCTTGAGTAGACAACCAAAAAAATACATTGTGTGCAAGAATTATTATTTTTTTTCACGACTGGAGTGCATGAAATGCCTGATGTACTAGAGAGTGATTTTGAAGGGGAGGACTGTTGCATGAAAGGGTACAAGTCTCATATGTGGCTGAGGGAGGCCCTCCCCTTGAGTCACGAGGTTCAGAAAGGACCCCCTTGCTTTCTAAACTCCTCCTCAGAGAGGAGCCTAGGTGCGGCTAGGTCCAGTCTTAGTCCCAGACTTGGTCAACGGTTTATGTCTAAAGGGTTATGTGTGTAGCCACTTATCAGAGTCAACGTTTGCCTGTCAGAGCCCCACTAAGGACTTTCACTGAAACAGTTTCGCAAAGTTGAAAAGAAAAATAGGTAATTTATTGAAGCGACAGATATAAAAGTTTGGAAATGCCGTTGATAAATGCACTAACTGCAACAATTTTGAGCTCAAGTTAATAGTTCAGCGCTTTTGTTAATGATAGTTTTCCCGGGGTAACATCCGACATAATCGGAGGCACAAGTCTTACCAAAGAGGCGTCCCTGCTTGGGGAGGAGAGAGGTCCAGGCCCGTCGACCCATCCGGATAGTTGGAGTTCTCGTCCTCAAAAAAGAGGATTCTAAATGCCAGATTTATACTTTTGGCGAGGTGGGACTAAGTCAGGTATTGTGTGTCGATTGGCCCTTAACAAGGCTTGTTGTGCAGTTGATCGGGGCTGGGGGGGAGGGAAGTGGCAGAGAACAAAGGCGTTCAGTACAGAGGAGCGGTGGTCTGTTTAGTTTTACCAAAGTAAAGTCAAGCTGTGAAGGCTCCCCCTCACCCCAGGCGTCACTTAGTTGATTAAGGAGCAGACCCGTCAGGCGCCGCATCTTGTTAAGATGAACAAATTGCTCATCTCCTGCCCCTGTTCGGGTCCAGTGCTTATCAGTGCAAGATAAGCAAGTTGCTCAATCCCTGCTCTCGCCCAAGCTAGACTCCCCCAGGGCCCCTTCTGCTGGGTCATAACGGCCCTGTATTCGGCACCAACAAGCCTGGATAAGTCCGGCATCCCACATTATCCACCCTGTGACTTTAGTCACAACTCGCCAAGAGGAACATCATATAATTTGGATTTAGGCGGGTTGAGGGATCCATCTCTCTCTCCTGTGTTTTCATTCTCATAATTTTCAATAGGGGATGGTATTAAAGGGACATATTCAGTATCACAGACTTGAAGCATCCTGACTTGTGCAGTTACAGCTCTAGTTATCATAGTTTTCACACATGACAATCCAATTCCAACAATAACAATCATTATGATAAACATTAATGCATACTGGATTAGATTCTGAATCCATCCACTCACTTTTCATCCAAACCAAGTGAAAACTTTTGAAATCCACCCAGTCCACTGCCCGTCTCCTGGATTCATTTTCTCACGGAGTTCGCGGGTCTGGTCTGCAATTTTTCTCATCTCATCCATCGCTTCATGCCAGGTAACAGACACATTTGGGATTGAAACACAACAAGTTTCATCAGGATAGGTGTTATTTAGCCACCCACAAACGCCGTTCTCCTTCATATCCAAGGCCAATCGATTTTGTAAGGTCATCTGTGAGGTTGCTTGTAGCTGGGTGTTGCTAGCCTCGATGGCAGTTCGTGTCCAATTAGCAAGAGTCTCTACTTGCCACGTTAGATTTTCTATATAAAGTCGATTGTTAACTATTACTGTCCAGTGACCCCAGAATGCTTTCATGGCTAAATTTATCCTCATTCCAGGTGTATAATAACTTGGCCATGATGTGGGGGGTAATACGTTTCTCTTTGTTCTGTACCCTCTTACTTTCATCAATGATTGAGTGTAATTAAAAGCTATTGTAGGACATAAACTTGGAAGTCCTAAAGTGCATTCCAACCCATCCCAATAGGGTTGAATGTAATCCGATATCAGTCCATCAGAACATACCCTTATGGTATCAGGTGGTGCAGGTAACATTAGAGTGGTACACGTACTGTTTTCTACTACGCTACGCATGGAGTGTCCATTCCTATAATGTCTCGTAGGGATTCTACATTTACCAGAATTGTACACTGACCAGACAGTGATGTTTCCAGGAGTCACCTCCTTTTTACAGTCTGGTGCTGGCCCAGGGATTGGAGCACTATAATTATGGCACAGACATATACTTCTTAAAGCGTGATAGAGGTCTGAGGCAAACCATACCCATAGATAATCATCAATATTGGAGCAATTTATTTTGTTGGTACAATTCCATAACCTGTCTGGTCCCAATGGCGGGGTATATTGGGGTCTCCTCACCCATTGTTGAAAACATTTTTCTGTGGTCAGTGGTGGTCCATATGCAAGATAAATTATCAGATTGTGGGCCACAGTCAGATCCATACTTAGAGGGAAACTCAATACACCATTCAGCTTCTACTGGGACATTATATTGGAATGTAATAGGCAAACCCCAGAATGGCCGAGGAGGCTGATTAAGCCAAGGTACCTCAGTGCAACTGATATTTGCAGGTACATTGTTGTTATCAGCTGCTCTGCGTGGGTTTATCCAAGGATTCTGTGGCCAATATTGCATAGTGCAATTGGTATCCCATATATTGCTAAGGTTAAGGCCCAAGGGGTATGTATAGTTTAAAGAAGTAGTATTTTCTACATTCATCCATGTTAAGTCTTGTATTAGAGTGTCATTTCTTTTCCACAGATCAGACAGTGCTCCACTTAGGTCAAGAGGAATCACCACAAAAGGGAGTCCCTCCGCAGGGGTTGTTGGCATCATTAAGCAAGTAGTACCCTGAGTCCACTCCATCATCCTAAAAAACCCTTGCATTAGCTTAAAAGCAGTGTTGTCCTGTAGCATCTCTAAGGTTCTTTTACTTCTTCGGTCATAGTCTCTATGGATCACACACACAATTACTATACCTAACATGTACATATATATTAAACTTATCCTAAAACTACTTCCACATAATAGGCTCATAATCAAAACTTTGGTTGCCACTTAACAGTAAATAGTACAAACAGAACAGCAGTAATGATAAACACAGTTAAGCCTGGAATATATTCCAAACCAACATTTTACTAAACACACAACTTATTTCAACTACGGCCCCAAACAATATCACAGTTTTGTTAGCCATGGCCATATTAAAACTTTGGTTTCCAGATAAGTATGAGAATTAGAAATAGGAATACGCAACCAATAAAAATCAGTAGCCCTTGGGGGCACTCTAGATTGGTGTAGGGGAGTCCGTGATCCCAGGTGCAATTTCCTGTCATTCGGAGTACCTGTGAACACAAAAGAAGTGCTCGGTCTTGATTACGTTAGAAGGTGGGTACTATCCACCTAGTGCTGACCCGATGGAGTTTTCCAGAACTGTCTTTCGCTTCCCAAGCATAAAGATTCTTTGGAGTTGTTAGTACCATTGCCACTGGCCCAATGTGAGGCATTTTAACCAGCACAGGCTGGCCTGCATAAAAGCCCGTAGGGTATTCCCCAGGTTTTACATCTGCCTTTGGCACTAAAGTTGTGGCAGAAGCACAAAAAGCTTTCATCTTTGGGCAACCGTCTCCGCTCCATCTATTGTTTAATTGATAGATGGCACTGGACAGTCGTAGATGCCATCCAGATTCATGAGTTTTAGCAAATCGCTTGACCAAGCCATTTGTTCGCGCGACAATACCATTGGCTTGGGGGTAGTAAGGAGTATGGAATACCCACCGGATCCCTTCTTCCTTTGCCCAGTCTTGTACTACTGTAGCTGAAAAATGTGACCCGTTATCACTTTGAATCTCTTCAGGAAGGGGAAGTGTACTAAACCATTCCTTCAGGCTATGGACTGTGTTTTCACCAGTGGCAGCTGCGACAGCTGTAGCCATGGTAACTCCTGAAATGACTTCCACTCCCACCAGTATGTATTTTTTACCCCCTGAGGGTCATAGTGGGCCTATGTAGTCGATCTGCCAGGTGTGCCACAGTGTTTTCTTGTCCCGCATATGCAGGGGAGGTGCTTTACTTGGATGATCTTTAAGTCACAGACGACATTGTGAACAGGCAGTTACTACTTGTAACTGCTATCAACTTGTTGATTGAACTGGGCAGCGATAGAAGCTGATCCATCATGTCCTTTCACCCATCCGATATGCAGCAGCCTTTGTTCTCCTATTTCTAGCAATTGTTTCCAGCTGTCAGTTTGCCAGACTGGGACTCTGTTTACCTGCCAGTCATTGACTGCCCAGTGGCCTACCCACTCTGTGGCTCCTTTAAAAACAGCACATGAGTCGGTATAGATATGGCTGGCACCATGTCGGGCGGCTAGTAGGACTGCCCTAAGCTCCCCTACTTGTGCACTTCCTTTACCTGTTTCGCTTAACTTTTCCCCCGTGGCCACTTCCAGTGCCACGGCCTTATAATTCCACTCATTGTTTTGCCTGTAAGATGATGCATCAGTGAACCATACCCCTTTAAGGTCACTGCCTTCCTTCAGAGGAGGTGCCTCCTGCATTGGAGATGGTTTACCTGGTGGAGTTTGGAATAACAATGTGCTGTCTATATCTTTCCGCAATTTAGATACTTTAATGCTGCCTTCCGTAATAGGCATGATGTCATTGATACTTTCCAGGTAGGCGTACCATTTACGGACTGTAGGCTTCTGGGCAATGCCTGCAGGTGGTGCCGTACCCTTCCGAACTATATCCGGAAGACGGAAAGGTCCCCGAATGATCACACTCTGTCCTTTTCTTATCTGTTCCACTTTTTTCACTGCTCGCACTAAGGATAGCAAGCCTTTTTCAAGGTCTGAATATCTCATTTCGGTGTCATTGAAAGAATGGGAGCTAAACTCTAGCGGTCTCTCTGGCCCTTCTGGTCCCTTTTGCCATAGGTTACAATGGGAACCATGTTCACTGAATCCCCACTCTACGTGGATAGGGTCAGTCGGGTGTAAGGGGCCTAGCTGTTGAAATAGCCGCAGTTCTCTTATTAACAATTCTAACGCGGTCTCGTGCTGTTTAGTCCATTCCCATGATTTACCTTTCCTGAGCAGATTGTATAAGGGACGGGCAATAATAGAAAAACCAGGGATATGGTTGTGCCAATAGCCTAAGGTTCCCAGAACTTGCTGTAACTCCTTTATGCTAGATGGATTCTGCCCATGCTCTATTTTTTCCAGGGTGTCGGGGGGAATAGAGGCGGGTCCTTTAATCCACCAAACTCCCAGGAACTTAACCTCCTGGGCAGGTCCCTGACACTTGGATGGGGGAATGTCTAGTCCCAAAGTCATCAATTTTTCTTGTATACCTTCCATGGTATGCCTGACTTCCTCTGAGTTTTCTCCTCCTATCAGTATGTCATCAATATATTGATATATCGTGATACCCTGTGGGCTGGGAATTTCTGATAAAACCTTCACCAAAGCATTGTGAGCAATGGTGGGGGAGTGTTTATATCCCTGAGGCAGCCTATTAAAGGTGTACTGTACCCCTTTCCAGGTAAAAGCGAATTGGGCTTTATCATATTCCTGGAGTGGGATCATAAAGAACATATCTTTGACATCTAAAGTTGCCATCTATGGGTGCGATGCTCCCTGAATTTGGGTTACTAATTCTGCAATGTTTGGTACGGCTGCCGTTAAAGGTGCAGTATTGGCATTCAATCGCCTATAATCAATTGTAAGCCGCCACTGCCCATTTGGCTTTTTTACTGGCCAGACGGGAGAATTATAGAGGGAGTGTGTGCGAGTGATAATACCTCTTTTTTCTAAATCTGTTACCACCCCGTCAATGCCCGAATGTGCGGCTGCTGGCAGGGGGTACTGCTTTACATTAGTAATTCTCGATGGGGGTAGAGGTATAGACATCTCTAGCAAGTTTATAGCTTTAGGGTCATTCTCTTCAAGCCATGCTATTTCTCCATCACCTCGTCCGGCGAAACTCCAGACTGACCCATCGGGGAGTTTCCACACTCTGCCACACAACACATCAAATCCCAATATGTTGGTGTTTGCAGCACCGACCAGTACTTCAGTGCGGGTCAATTTCCTCTCGCCTGGGAGCCACAAGGCAATTTTTGCTGTGGGGCATTCCTTTACGATCCCATCAATCCCTGTAAATTTTACCTTACGGCGACCGAGTTTCACATTTAGGCATTCTTCCTGTTCTCCTGATGATCCCGGTTCATCATCATCCCTCACTAAGCGAACTAATTTCGTTGTGTATTTTTTCTTTTGTATAGGGGCGACTGATACCAGTATGGATTGGTTTTTTAGTTCACCTGCAGTGCCTGTCACGAGGGTTTGAGTAGCCACAGTGTCTTTCGCCGGGGTTTGAATAGCCACTAGTGCCTGCTGTGGGGTTTGGGCTAGCCACCGTGCCTCTCGTGGGGGTTGGGCTAGCTGCCATGCCGGTTGGTCTGTTTTCCCTCTCTTCCCCCTGATGGCGCTGCCTACTAATGAGCAGTGCTTGGTAGATAGTGGCCAGGGCCCAGCACAGTGCACTAAGTTGTGCCTCCTTGGAACAGCCACGGCATTTTCCTTTCAAATATTCTATCACTTCATCAGGGTCCTGGAGTTGTTCGGGAATGAAGCTCCAAAGCATCGGGGGTGAGAAGTTCTCTAGATACCCGCCCATATTCTCCCACATGCCATGCCAGCCCTGACTATTCAGCCTCGGGGAAGATCTCTGGGTGATATTCTTAAAACACTGTTTTGTAACCCTGAACAAGATTTGAAACACATCCAGGAGACATAATAATAGGAACATGATGGCTTGAACATCCCAAGGATACTCAAAATTCTCAAAAGCTGCTGTGACTAGCCTGAACAGAAAAGGGGAGGTGAAAGAGTGGGAGAAAGTACCCCACCCCACCCCACCCCCCGTCTTTCCCATAGATTGCGTGCGATTATTAATCAATTCAAAAAGATGTCATCCAAGGTACGGGCATAACAGCAAAGCCCCATACAAATACCACCTTAAGCTCATGACCATGGATGTTATCATATCCTAAGTTGATATCGCACAGTACAGCAAAATGAGAATCCGTGCCCCTCTCCCAGAGATGATAAACAGCATCGCAAGGAGTGCATACAGCAAGTAAGGGTTTAGATACCACAGCCATGTGATCAAACAAAACACCATTGTGACTAGTGGCTGCTTAATTTGTTGTTATCTCAACCCTTTGAGTCCCACGCTGGGTGCAAAAAAAGGACTGTCGTGGTTTAGCCCCAGCTGGCAGCTGAGCACCACGCGACCACTCGCTGACCCACCCCTCTCCCGGTGGGATGGGGAGGAGAATGGGAAAGACAAAGAAGGCAAAGCCTCACGGGTTGGGATAAGGACAGTTTACTGGGACAGCAAAGGGAGAGGGAAACAATCAACAACAGTACTGATAACAGAATATACAAAACTGGTGATACACAATGCAGTTTCTCACCCAACAACAGTACAACTCAGACCACATGCTCAGACCTGTCCTGAAGCCACACCGCCCCTCCCCGACTAGCCCCCCTTTTATACTGAGCATGATGTTACATGGTATGGAATACCCCCTTTGGCTAGTTTCGGTCACCTGTCCTGGCTGTGTCCCATCCCAGCTTCTGGTGAAAATTAACTCTATCCTAGCTGAACCCAGGACACTCATTAATACTGGTGGTCTATTTAAGTCGAGTCTTAGGCAACTTGTCCTGCACACATTATATCCCATACTATACATGTTGTATTTAATATAATGCAGTGAGAGTCCCCAGGACTGTCAAAAATTAAAGCAAACCTCAAAACCTGGCCTTCTATGATGGAGTTACAGTGTTGGTGGACAAGGGAAGGGCAACTGACATCGTCTACCTGGACTTGTGCAAGGCATTTGACACTGTCCCCGCATGACATCCTTGTCTCTAAATTGGAGAGACGTGGATTCAATGGATGGACCGCTCAGTGGATAAGGAATTGGCTGGATGGTCACACATCCACACGGAGCTGTTGGAGAGAGTCCAGAGGAGGGCCACGAAGCTGATCAGAGGGCTGGAGCACCTCTCCTATGAGGACAGGCTGAGAGAGTTGGGATTCTTCAGCCTGGAGAAAAGAAGGCTCGGGGGAGATCTAATTGCAGCTTACCAGTACCTGAAGGGGGCCTACAGGAAAGATGGAGAGGGACTGTTTATGAGGGAGTGTAGTGACAGGACAAGGGGTAATGGGTTTAAGCTGAAGGAGGGTCGATTTAGATTAGATGTTAGAAAGAAATTCTTCACTGTGAGGGTGGTGAGGCAGTGGAACAGGTTGCCCAGAGAGGTTGTGGAGGCCCCATCCCTGGAAGTGTTTAAGGCCGGGTTGGATGAGGCTTTGGGCAACCTGGTCTAGTGGAGGGTGTCCCTGCCCGTGGCAGGGGGTTTGGAACCAGATGATCTTTGAGGTCCCTTCCAACCCAAACCATTCTATGATTCTATGAAATTGCAAACAATTTTTTAAATTGAAAAGTACGGTCTGTTTTTACTATGGAAAATATTTTTGATGAATCCTGGGCATATACTTTTAGCAACTTAAAAACGCCTATAAAAAGCAGCCTAGGGAGCGCTGGCGACCAGGAGTGGGCAAATAGAGCGTGGCGCGGCAGTTTATGTGACAAACAGAGCGTGGTGTGTCAGCCAGAGCACGGCGCAGCAGTTTGTGCGGCAAACAGAGCGTGGCATGGCAAACAGAGCGTGGTGCGTCAACCAGAGCGTGGCGAGGCAGTTTGTGCAGCAGTTTGTGCAGACAGGTGTGCAGGAAGGGTGGGCATAGTCACCCTACCAGCTCAAGAGGTGAGTTCAATTGGTGGTCATCATCCTCTCAGAAAGAGCTTAGCTATGGTATCCACCCAGCAGAAAGCCCTGTCCTCTGCACTCATCAGAATGGATGTGGCAACCCAGACAGACCTCCCACTAAAACATCCAGCCATCCAGGTCTCAGGCTGCAGGGAGTGCCAAAGTCTGTCACCGGGAATGGATGGCAGTAGTGAGAATGGCTGTGTGAGATGTGACCAGGTGAATGATCTCCTCAGCCTGGTGGCAGAGCTACAAGAGGAAGTAGAACGGTTAAGGAGCATCAGGGAGGCTGAGAAAGAGATAGACTGGTGGAGCCATGCTCTGCCCTCTCTGAGACAGAAACAGTGACAGACACCAGACAAAACTCAAGATCAAAGGGACCCTGTATCCTCCTCCTGCTAGGATGAAGGCAGTGTCTTAAAGGAAAGGAATGAATGGAGGTAAGTCCATGCTTGGGGTGACCGGTGAACCTTCTCCTCCTTGCCCACCTCGCCCTCCCAGGTGCTTCTGTACAACAGGTATGAGGCTCTGGATGTGGAAGGCCAGTCAATGAATGGATAACAGTCCATCTACGCCAGAGGTGTTGCCAAGGTCAGAAAGGCCTACCCTCTGTATCACGACCACCTCCACGAGGAAGAAAAGGTGGGGTATAGTTGTAGGTGATTCCCTTTTGAGAGGAACAGAGGATCCAATATGCCGGACAGATCCTCCTCTTAGGAAAGTCTGCTGACTCCCTGGGGCCTGGGTTAAGGACATCGCTAGGAAACTTTTTAGCTTGGTACGGCCCTCAACTATTACCCATTGCTGCTCTTCCATGTGTGTGGCAACGAAGCCGCAATGCATAGTCCAAAAGTGATCAAAAGAGACTTCAGGGCCTTGGGATGGCTGGTGAGGGAATCTGGTACACAGGTTATTTTTTCCTCTCTCCTTCCAGTTGTGGGCAGCGACATTGGGAGGAATAGACGGACCCACTCTATTAATACATGGCTCTGTGGCTGGTGTCACTGCCACAATTTTGGGGTTTTTGACAGTGGGATGGCCTACACAGCACCAGGCTTGCTGGAGTCAGATGGGGTTCACCTTTCTCAAAGGGGCAAGAGGATCTTTGCCCAGGAGCTTGTGGGGCTCATTGACAGAGCTTTAAACTAGGCTTGAAGGGGGGAGGGGGATAATATCAGGCATGCCTGCGACAAGCTGTGGGATGACACACCAAGGTTAGAGGGACGAGGAGCTAGCGAGGGCCCTCAGCCTGTTGCTCGGAGATGTGCTGGATACACTGCAGTACACTTGGAGTCTTATGGAGATGAACCAGTGGCTCCTGAGGTAATAGGAGCCAACAGGGAAACACTGGTTAAATACCTCAAAGGAATTCCAGCCAGCAAGTCAGCTTCATCAGGGGCCCAACTTAAATGCCTCTATGCAAACTCACATAGCATGGGGAATAAACAAGAGGAGTTGGAGATGTGTGCACGCCTGCAGGGCTGTGATCTTATTGGCGTCACAGAGATGTGGTGGGATGGCTCCTATGACTGGAGTGCTGGGATGGAAAGATACAGGCTCTTTAGGAAGGACAGGCAAGGGAGACGAGGAGAGAGCGTCACCCTCTATGTCAATGACCAGCTGGAGTGCATGGAGCTCCACCTGGGGATGGATGAGGAGCCCATCGAGAGCTTCTGGGTCAGGATTAAAGGGAGGGCAGGGACAGGGGACACCGTAGTGGGGGTCTGCTACAGGCCACCCGACCAGGAAGACCAAGCGGGCTTCAACAACTCCGATATCTGTTGGAGGGACAACACAGCAGGGCACAAGCAATCCAGGAAGGTCCTGGAATGCAGTGATGATAACTTCCTTCTCCAAGTGACAGAGGACCCAACGAGGAGAGGTGCCATGCTGGACCTTGAATGTGAAGCTCAAGGGCAGCCTTGGCTGAAGTGACCATGAAATGGTGGAGTTCAAGATCCTCAGGGCAGCGAGTAGGGCGCACAGCAAGCTCACTGCCCTGGACTTCAGGAGAGCAGACTTTGGCCTCTTCAGGGATCTGCTTGGTAGAATACCATGGGACAAAGTCCTGGAAGGAAGAGAGGCCCCAGGGAGCTGGCTAGTATTCAAGGATCACCTCCTCCAAGTTCAGGAGCAATGCATCCTACCAAAGAAAAAGTCAGGCAAAAAGGCCAGGAGGCCTGCATGGATGAACAAGGAGCTCCTGGACAAAGTCAAAACAAAAAAAGGAAGCCTACAGAGGGTGGAAGCAAGGGCAGGTAGCCTGGGAGGAGTACAGAGAAGCAGTCCAAGCAGTCAAGGATGAGTTTAGGAAAGCTAAAGCCCTCATAGAATTAAATCTGGCCAGGGACCTCAAGGGCAACAAGAAAAGCTTCTATAGGTACATCAGTGATAAAAGGAAGATGAGGGAAAATGTGGGCCCTCTTCGAAAGGAAACGGGTGACCTGGTTACCCGGGATATGGAGAAGGCTGAGGTACTCAACGAATTTTTTGCCTCAGTCTTCACTGGCAAGTGCTCTAGCCACACTGCCCAGGGCACAGAAGGCAAAGGCAGGGACTGGGAGAATGCAGAACCGCCCACTGCAAGAGAAGATTAGGTTCGAGAATATCTAAGGAACCTGAAGGTGCACAAGTCCATGGGACCTGATGAGAGGCATCTGCAGGTCCTGAGGGAACTGGCAGATGAAGTTGCTAAGCCACTCGCCATCATATTTGAGAAGTCCTGGCAGTCTGGCGAAGTTCCCGCTGACTGGAAAAGGGGGAAACATAACCCCCATTTTTAAGAAGGGAAAAAAGGAAGACCCAGGGAACTATAGACCGGTCAGTCTCACCTCCGTGCCTGGCAAGATCATGGAGCAGATCCTCCTGGAAACTATGCTCAGGCACATGGAAAATAAGGAGGTGATTGGTGACAGCCAACATGGCTTCACTAAGGACAAATCGTGCCTGACAAATTTGGTGGCATTCTATGATGGGGTTACAGCGTCGGTGGATAAGGGAAGAGCAGCTGACGTCATCTGCCTGGACTTGTGCAAAGCATTTGACACTGTCCCAGACAACACCCTTGTGTCTAAATAGGAGAGACATGGATTCGATGGATGGACCACTCGGTGAATAAGGAATTGGCTGGATGGTTGCCCTCAAAGAGTTATGGTCAACGGCTCCATGTCCAAGTGGAGACCAGTGATGAGTGGCGTTCCTCAGGGGTCGCTATTGGGACCAGCGCTGTTTAACATCTTTGTCAGCGACATGGACAGTGGGATCGAGTGCACCCTCAGCAAGTTTGCCGATGACACCAAGCTGTGTGGTGGGGTCGACGCGCTGGAGGGAAGGGATGCCATCCAGAGGGACCTTGACAGGCTGGAGAGGTGGTCCCGTGCGAACCGCATGAAGTTCAACAAGGCCAAGTGCAAGGTCCTGCATGTGGGTCAGCGCAATCCCAAGCACAGCTACAGGCTGGGTGGGGAACGGATTGAGACTAACCCTGAGGAGAAGTACTTGAGGGTGTTGCTGGACGAGAAGCTCAACATGAGCCGGCAGTGTGCGCTTGCAGCCCAGAAAGCCAATCATATCCTGGGCTGCAACAAAGGAATTGTGACCAGCAGGTCGAGGGAGGTGATTCATCAGTGACCTGGACGAGGGGACAGAGTGTACCCTCAGCAAGTTTGGTGATGATACTAAACTGGGAGGAGTGGCTGATACACCAGAAGGCTGCGCTGCCATTCAGCGAGACCTGGACAGACTAGAGAATTGGGCGGAGAGGAACCATATGAAATTTAGCAAGAGTAAGTGTAGGGTCCTGCACCTAGGGAGGAATAACCCCAAGCACCAGTACAGGTTAGGGGTTGACCTGCTGGGAAGCAGCACTGCAGAGAAGGACCTGGGAGCCCTGCTGGACAAGAAGTTATCCATGAGCCAGCCATGTGCCCTCATGGCCAAGAAGGCCAATGGTATCCTGGGGTGCATTAAGAAGAGCGTGGCCAGCAGGTCGAGGGAGGTTATCCTCCCCCTCTAGTCTGCCCTGGTGAGGCCACATCTGGAATATTGTGTCCAGTTCTGGGCTCCCCAGTTCAAGAAAGACAGGGAACTACTGGAGAGAGTCCAGCGGAGGGCTACAAGGATGATGAGGGGACTGGAGCATCTCTCATACGAGGAAAGTCTGGGAGAGCTGGGTCTGTTAAACCTGGAGAAGGGAAGACTGAGAGGGGATCTCACCAACGCTTATCAATATCTAAAGGGCGGATGTCCAGAGGATGGGACCAGACTCTTCTCTATGGTGCCCAGCGACAGGACAAGGGGCAATGGGCACAAACTGGATCATAGGAAGTTCCATCTGAATATGAGGAAAAACTTCTTCACTTTGAGGGTGACGGAGCCCTGGAACAGGTTGCCCAGAGAGGCTGTGGCAGCCACGTTCCTAGAAGTGTTCAAGGCCAGGTTGGTTTGCAACCTTTAGGTGACCTTGTCTAGTGGAGGGTGTCTGTCCTGGTTCTAGCAAGGATAGAGTTAATTTCACAAGGAGCCAGGACAGGTGAGCCAAGCTGGCCAAGGGCTATTCCATATCATGTGACATCATGCTCACCATAAAACGGGGCTAGTCGGGCAGGGGCGGGTTCGGCGTGTCGGCTGGCTCCGGGACGGGTCGAGCGTCCAGTCGTAGGTCGTGGGATCGGTAAATCGTTCTCTGTTATCACCCATTGTTACTATCTGTTATCAGCACTGTTTCTGATTGTTTCCCTCTCCCTTGCTGTCCCAGTAAACTGCCCTTATCCCAACCCTCGAGGCTTTGCCTTTGTTTTTCCGTTCTCCTCCCCATCCCGCCGGGGGAGGGGTGAGCGAGCGGCGCGTGGCACTTAGCTACCGGCTGGGGCTAAACCATGTCAGTCCTTTTTGGCGCCCAACGTGGGGCTCAAGGGGTTGTGATAACGACAAGTCTGACCCAAGTGTGTTAAAACAAAGTTGTTATAAGCATTTCTAATGTTATTGAAACAGTCGCTGGTCATAATGATGTTCTGTTTGGTCACATGGCTCTGGTTTGTAAACCCGTGTTTACTCTATGTAATCCCTGGGGTGCTGTTTATCCCCTCTGGGAGAGGGGTTTGTGTTCTCATCTCGTTGTATTGTGTGATAATGACTTATGATAAGATATCATTGACAGTCATGGGTCTGAGCTGGTATGTGTATGTAGCATTTTGGTCAGGCCTGTACCTCGGTCAATATCTTTCAGAATTGATTAATAATTGGACCCAATCTATGGGGAAGACAGGGGGGGATACCTTCTCCCACTCTTTCCCCTCCCCTTTTCCCTTTTGGTTGGTTACAACAATTTTTGAGAATTTTGAATACCCTTGGAATATTCAGGCCAGTATATTCCTGTTGCTAGGTCTCCTGCATGCTTTCCAAGTCCTGTTCAGGGTTAGCAAAAATTTTTTCAAGAGTACCACCCAGGGATCTTCCCCAAGGCTGAATGGTCAGGGCTGGCATGGCATGTGGGAGAGTATGGGCGGATATCTAGAGACCCTTTCACCCCCAATGGTTTGGAGCATCACTCCTGAACAATTGCAAGACCCTGATAAAATGGTAGAATATTTGAAAGGAAAATGCTGTGGGGATTCTAAGGAGACACAACTTACTGCGCTGTGCTGGGCCCTGGCCACAATCTATCAAACACTGCTTGATAGCACCATCCAGAGGGAGAGAGCAGACCCACAGGCACTGCAGATGCCCAGGCCCCCGCAACAGGCACTGCAGCTGCCCAAACCCCCGCAACAGGCACTGTAGTCGAGCCAAAAGATCAACCCACACCAGTATCAGTTGCCCCTATACACAAAAAGAAATACACAAGGAATTCGGTTCGCTTAGTGAAAGATGATGATGAACCGGGGCCATCACGAGAACAAGAAGAAGAGCCAGAACCAGAAGTGATCACTCGATCCCTGTCCCTGAGTGAGCTGCGAGATATGCGGAAAGATTTCAGCCGCCTTCCAGGGGAGCACATCATTACCTGGCTGCTCTGATGCTGGGATAACAGGGCCAGTAGCCTGGAACTGGAGGGCAGGGAGGCCAAGCAGCTAGGATCCTTGTCTAGGGAAAGGGGGCATTGACAAAGCAATTGGGAAGAAGGCACAGGCCCTTAGCCTCTGGAGGCGACTCCTGTCAAGTGTGAGGGAAAGGTATCCTTTCTGCGAAGATGTCGTATGTCGGCCAGGCAAGTGGACCACCATGGAGAGAGGTATCCAGTACCTGAGGGAATTAGCTGTGCGGGAAATGGTTTCTTATGATCCGGACAATGCACAGTTGCCCACAGACCCCGATGAAGTCCAGTGTACCCGACCCATGTGGTGAAAATTTGTGCGAAGTGCACCATCATCGTACGCCAACTCACTGGCAGTAATTGACTGGAAGAGTGAAGAGGCACTCACGGTGGACAAAGTGGCTGGCTGACTCAGTATGAAGAGAGCCTTTCTTCCTCCCTCGTCTCGGCTGTGGAGAAACTGTCCCAGGATGTCCGGCAACTCAAAGAGGATATATCTTACTCCCCACCTGTACAGA
This sequence comes from Balearica regulorum gibbericeps, assembly GCF_011004875.1. NCBI lineage: Eukaryota > Metazoa > Chordata > Aves > Gruiformes > Gruidae > Balearica > Balearica regulorum. Next base: position 20,829,827 of record NC_046219.1, read on the forward strand.
CCCGCATTTCAGCTGTCAGGAGTAAGCGTTTTTCTGCTCCAGAGAGGGGATATAGAGCATACACACGACGAGGTATCCTGTGGTTTTATCTGCGTGACCATGGAGAAGACATGAGGAAATGGGATGGGAAGCCCACCTCAACCCTGCGGGCACGCGTACATGAGCTACAAGGCAAGACAGCTGTACAAAGGGACTCCTCCAGAAAGAATGCTGCTCCAGTTTCCACCGGGCAGCCCCCCAGACCAAGTGAAAGGCCAGATCGCACTTCTGATCCTCTTGAAGGGACTTCTAAGTCCTTTCTGCAAGAGGTGAGTAGTGACTATGACGAGCAGGATTAGAGGGGCCCTGCCTCCAGCCAGGTGGAGGAAAGGGACAATCGGGTTTATTGGACTGTGTGGATCCGATGGCCTGGCACATCGAACCCACAAGAGTACAAGGCCCTAGTGGACACTGGTGCACAGTGTACCCTAATGCCATCGAACTATGAAGGGGTGGAACCGATATCTATTTCTGGTGTGACGGGGGGATCCCAACAGTTGACTCTGTTGGAGGCTGAAGTAAGTCTAACTGGGAATGAGTGGCAAAAGCACCCCATTGTGACTGGGCCAGAGGCTCCATGCATCCTGGGCATAGACTACCTCCGGAAAGGGTATTTCAAAGACCCAAAAGGTTACAGGTGGGCTTTTGGAATAGCTGCCTTAGAAGCGGAGGAAATTGAACCATTGTCTAGTTTGCCTGGTCTCTCGGAGGACCCTTCTGTTGTAGGGTTGCTGAGGGTTGAAGAGCAACAGGTGCCGATTGCTACTACAACTGTGCACCGGCGGCAATACCGCACCAACAGAGACTCCCTGGTTCCCATCCACAAGCTAATTCATCAACTGGAGGGTCAGGGAGTGATCAGCAGAACCCGCTCACCCTTCAACAGTCCCATGTGGCCAGTGCAGAAGTCCAATGGAGAGTGGAGGCTGACGGTAGACTATTGTGGCCTGAATGAAGTCACACCGCCGATGAGTGCTGCTGTGCCGGATATGCTAGAACTTCAATATGAACTGGAGTCAAAGGCAGTCAAATGGAATGCCACAATTGATATAGCTAATGCATTTTTCTCGATCCCTTTGGCAGCAGAGTGCAGGCCACAGTTTGCCTTCACTTGGAGGGGCGTCCAGTACACCTGGAATCGACTGCCCCAGGGGTGGAAACACAGCCCCACCATCTGCCATGGACAGATCCAGACTGCACTGGAAAAGGGTGAAGCCCCAGAGCACCTGCAATACATTGATGACATCATTGTATGGGGCAACAGAGCAGAAGAAGTTGTTGAGAAAGGGAAGAAAATAATCCAAATCCTGCTGCAGGCTGGCTTCACCATAAAGCAAAGTAAGGTGAAGGGGCCTGCGCAGGAAATCCAGTTTTTAGGAATAAGGTGGCATGATGGGCGGCGTCAGATCCCTATGGATATTATCAACAAAATAGCAGCCATGTCCCCACCAACCAACAAAAAGGAGACACAGGCCTTCTTAGGCGTTGTGGGTTTCTGGCGAATGCACATTCCGAATTACAGTCTGATAGTAAGCCCTCTCTACCATGTAACCCGGAAGAAGAACGATTTTGAATGGGGCCCTGAGCAACGACAAGCCTTTGAACAAATTAAACAAGAAATAGTTCATGCCGTAGCTCTTGGGCCAGTCCGGGCAGGACCAGATGTAAAAAATGTTCTGTACACCGCAGCCGGGGAGAATGGCCCTACCTGGAGTCTCTGGCAGAAAGCACCAGGGGAGACTTGAGGTCGACCCCTGGGGTTTTGGAGTCGGGGATACAGAGGATCTGAGGCCCAATTACACTCCAACGGAAAAGGAGATATGGGCAGCCTAGGAAGGGGTTCGAGCTGCTTCAGAGGTGATTGGCACTGAAGCACAGCTCCTCTTGGCACCCCGACTCCCGGTGCTGGGTTGGATGTTCAAAGAGAGGGCCCCTTCTACACACCATGCAACCGATGCTACGTGGAGTAAGTGGGTTGCACTGATCACACAACGGACTCGAATAGGAAGCCCCAATCGCCCAGGAATTCTGGAAGTGATCACAGACTGGCCAGAAGGGAAAGATTTCGGAATGTCGCCAGAGGAGGAGGTGACACGTGCTGAAGAAGCCCCTGCATATAATAAACTACCAGAAGATGAGAAGCCATATGCCCTCTTCACTGATGAGTCCTGTCGCATCGTGGGAAAGCATCGAAGGTGGAAGGCCGCTGTATGGAGTCCTACAGGATGAGTTGCAGAAGCTGCTGAAGGAGAAGTTGAATCGAGCCAGTTTGCAGAGGTGAAAGCCATCCAGCTGGCTTTAGATATTGCTGAAAGAGAAAAGTGGCCAACGCTGTACCTCTATACTGGCTCATGGATGGTGGCCAATGCCCTGTGGGGGTGGTTACAGCAGTGGAAGCGGAGCAACTGGCAGCGCAGAGGCAAACCCATCTGGGCTGCCCCATTTTTGCAAGATATTGCTGCCCGGCTAGAGAAGCTGGTTGTAAAGGTACGTCATGTAGATGCCCACGTACCCAAGAGTCGGGCCACTGAGGAACATCAGAACAACCAGCAGGTAGATCAGGCTGCCAAGATTGAAGTGGCTCAGGTGGATTTGGACTGGCAGCGTAAGGGTGAATTATTTCTAGCTCATGGTGGGCCCATGACACCTCAGGTCATCAAGGAAGAGATGCGACATATATATGGGCCCGTGATCGAGGGGTGGACTTGAGCATGGACGCCATCTCACAGGTCATCCATCAATGTGAAACGTGCGCCGCAATCAAGCAAGCCAAGCGGGTAAAGCCTCTGTGGTATGGAGGCCGATGGATGAAATATAAATATGGGGAAGCATGGCAAATCGACTACATCACGCTCCCCCAAAGCCGCCAAGGCAAGCGTTATGTTCTTACAATGGTGGAAGCAACCACTGGATGGCTGGAAACATATCCCGTGCCCCATGCCACTGCCCCGAACACTATTCTGGGTCTTGAAAAGCAAGTCCTGTGGCGACATGGCACCCCAGAGAGAACAGAGTCAGACAACGGGACTCATTTTCGGAACAACCTCATAGGCACCTGGGCCAAAGAGCATGGCATTGAGTGGGTGTATCACATCCCCTACCATGCACCAGCCTCTGGGAAAATTGAAAGGTGCAATGGGCTGCTAAAAACTACCCTGAGAGCAATGGGTGGTGGGACCCTCAAACACTGGGATACACATTTAGCAAAGGCCACCTGGTTAGTTAACACGAGGGGATCTGCCAATCGAGCTGGCCCTGCCCAGTCAAAATTCCCACGCCCAATAGAAGGGGATAAAGTTCCTGTAGTGCACATGAAAAATATGTTGGGCAAAACAGTTTGGGTTATTCCTGTTTCAGGCAAAGGCAAGCCCATCTGCGGGATTGCTTTTGCTCAGGGACCAGGGTGCACTTGGTGGGTGATGAGAAAAGATGGGGAAGTCTGGTGTGTACCCCAAGGGGATTTGATTTTGGGTGAAAATAGCCCATAAATTAAATTGCACGATATTAATAGCGATATACTGTATCAACGGTATGACCAGAAGAATCACCCAAAACTAATGAAGGATGGACTTTGAAACTGAACAAAGTGCCACGAGGATGGAACTAGAACTGACTTCAACTGGTGCCCAGAAACTTTATGGAAAAATCACATCTTTGGCATCCAGACTGTGAGCATGGACCATACCAGATACACCGGCTGTGAAAACTCCGGATGCAGCGTGCAACCATCCAGCAGCACGCACCATTGCCCCTGCTCTGAGAGACTGTAATGGCAGATGGAACCCAAAACCATGGACTAAATGCACTCGACAGACATTTTAGAGCGATAGCCCATAGGGTAAGGCAATGAGATCTGTAAAATAATCTGGGCATGACATAGATGGTATGGAACAAGGGGTGGATAATGTCCTGGTTCTGGCAAGGATAGAGTTAATTTCACAAGGAGCCAGGACAGGTGAGCCAAGCTGGCCGGGGGCTATTCCATACCATGTGACATCATGCTCACCATAAAAGGGGGCTAGTCGGGCAGGGGCGGGTTCGGTGTGTCGGCGTGGCTCCGGGACGGGTCGAGTGTCCGGTCGGATCGGTAAATCGTTCTCTGTTATCACCCATTGTTACTATCTGTTATCAGCACTGTTTCTGATTGTTTCCCTCTCCCTTGCTGTCCCAGTAAACTGCCCTTATCCCAACCCTCGAGGCTTTGCCTTTGTTTTTCCGTTCTCCTCCCCATCCCGCCGGGGGAGGGGTGAGCGAGCGGAGCGTGGCACTTAGCTACCGGCTGGGGCTAAACCACGTCAGTGTCCCTGCCCATGGCAGGGGGTTGAAAGTAGGTGATCTTTACGGTCCCTTCTAATCCAAACCATTCTATGATTTGTTGAAACTGTACTGGAAACTAGCACGTTACCCTACTTAGATTCAAAGAGAATCTAGAGAACAGAAAAATCATCAGGATTGAAGTAAATATTTGATTTTGCTTGAATATTTTGAACACAAAAAGTTTAGAAATATTTTCAAAAATCTTCTTTTAATTAATGAGCATGTGGTGCTAATGTAAATAACACTGCAGTTACTGAAACTCTGAGGTAATGCTGCCAGTAATGTGGACAGTAGGAACATGCATCACGATTCATTTTTAAGATTAGACAGAAAAATCACTGGAAAGCCCTCAAGAATGTAAAAATGTGCCATTTTATGAAATGTATATTAAATACATTGACAGCAGAACTGCTATGAATATCCCAACAACAAGAAAAAAATATCTTCTAGCATCCCTCTACGTGTAACTGAGCAAGAGAAATGATGAGTGGGAAATCTGGAGTGTACCACATAAAAGTACTGGAGAAGGGAAGGCAATAGGCACCCTGCAATGTTCAAGGAAGAACAGCACATATTATGCCTGAACATGATTGAAAGAAGGTAGATCACACACAGGTAGATCAGTAATTTCTCATGGCCAACAGCACAGAAGGGAGAAAACCAACCCTACCCTGTCATCAGGAACACCCATTTTCAGCTTGTGGTAAAAGAGCCAGCCAATGTGCTAAGTTCCAGCTTCCCTACACCTTGCTCAGAAGTTTCCAAGGACAAGGGAGATTTGAAATTTTTAGTTACTCAGAGTTGCCTTATTGATGATATTTGCATAATTTTAATAAAATGAGACCAATAATTTGCAGGATTTGTGATGTGAATGATGATTTCTTGAGAAGAAGAGAGACCATTTCTGCTGCAGAAGGCCTGAAAGTCCCTAGTAACTAGAGGCTCTCCTGGTCTACAGCAGTTGAAGCTATTACTGGCAATGGTTCTAGTCTAAAGCCTCAGTAAATGAAGCTTTCTGACAATGAAGCAGAAAAATACCCTTTCACATTTTTTCCTTTAAAATACTGTTTTCTGTCTCCATGCATATGAGTGATCTTACCTCCAAAACAACATGAAATTGTCTTGCATGAAACTTACTCAAATGACGACATCAACACATGCCTGATTTAGTAATCTAAATGGGATTATGAAAAATGATGACATTGTGATGGGTTGACCTTGGCTGGATGCCAGGTGTCCACCAAGCCACTCTATCACTCCCCTCCTCAGAAGGACAGGGAGGGGAGAAAAGTAAGACCAAAAAAACCTCGTGGGTCAAGATAAAGGCAGTTTAATAAAGAAAAAGCAAAAGGCTGCGCGCAGAAGCAAAGAAAAAACCAAAAGATTTATTCTCTATTTCCCATCAGCAGGTGATGTCCAGTCACTTCCCGGGAAGCAAGGTTTCAGTATGCAAAGCGATTGCTCCGGAAGACAAATGTCATAAATAATGAATGCCCCCCACTTCCTCCTCCTTTCTCTCAGCTTCTTATTGCTGAGCAGAGGACATATGATATGGAATATCCCTCTGGTCACTTTGGGTCAGCTGTCCTGGCTGTGTCCCCTCCCAAGATCTTGCCCACCCCCAGCCTAGGGGGGGAGAAATGTTGGAGAGACAGCCTTGATGTGTGCCGGCACTACTCAGTAGTAGCCAAAACACTGGTGTGTTACCAACAGTTTGCTAGCTACCAATACACAGCACAGCACTATGAGGGCTGCTATGGGGAAAATTAACTCCATCTCAGCCAGACTCAATACACACAGGCCAAAAACTTCACCTCCTGGTATCCTGAAAAGCCATGACAAGGGAAAGGAAAATGTTAGATAGATACGGTTTTTTAGATATCACCAGTCATCTACTTTCCAAGTGAATTTGTCATACTACAAGGTGAGAGATGTATAAAGAAAGCCAATGAGATGGTTTTTGCAGTAATTTCTTACAGATTCACAGAACGGCAGGGGTTGGAAGGGACCTCTGGAGATCATCTAGTCCAACCTCTCTGCCATGGGCAGGATCACCTAGAGCAGGTTGCACAGGATTGCGTCCAGGCGGGTTTTGAATATCTCCAGAGAAGGAGACTCCACAACCTCTCTGGGCAACCTGTTCCAGTGCTCGGTCACCCTCAAAGTGAAGAAGGTTTTCCTCATGTTCAGATGGAACTTCCTGTGTTCCAGCTTGTGCCCATTGCCCCTTGTCTTGTCACTGGGCACCACTGAAAAGAGTCTGGCCCCACCCTCTGGACATCCACCCTTTAAGCATTGGAGGAGGCTGTGGCCCCGTGGGAAGCCCACGCTGGAGCAAGCTCCTGGCAGGACCTGTGGACCCATGGAGAGAGGAGCCCACGCCAGAGCAGGTTTGCTGGCAGGACTTGTGACCCCGTGGGGGACCCCACGCTGGAGCAGTTTGCTCCTGAAGGTCTGCACCCTGTGTGAGAGACCCATGCTGGAGCAGTTTGTGAAGGACTGTCTCCCGTGAGAGGGACCCCACGCTGGAGCAGGGGAAGAGTATGAGGAGTCCTCCCCCTGAGGAGGAAGGAGCGAGAGAAACAACATGTAATGAACTGACCGCAACCCCCATTCCCTGTCCCCCTGTGCTGCTGAGGGGAGGAGGAGGTAGAGAAAACTGGGAGTAAAGTTAAGCCCAGGAAGAAGGGAGGGGTGAGGGGAAGGTGTTTTAAGATTTGTTTTTATTTCTCATTACTCCACTCTGTTTTGATTGGTAATAAATTAGATGATTTTTTTTCTAAGTTGAGTCTGTTTTGCCTGTGACGGTAATTAGTGAACGATCTCTCCCTCTCCTTATCTCGACCCATGAGCCTTTTGTTATATTTTCTCTCCCCTGTCCAGCTGAGGAGGGGAGTGATAGAGCGGCTTTGGTGGGCACCTGGCCTCCAGGCAGGGTCAACCCACCACAAGGACCAAGGAAACAATTCCAAGAGAATGAGGTAACTTCAGTAGAAGGCAAGCCGAGCGACAAAGAAATCCAATAAGAAATCAAGAGACCAGTGACCAGAATTAAGTTATTGGACTTTGGGATTGGGTGTTGGGTGGTATGGGTATAATTGAGGGGTGCAATATGGTGTAGGGGTCCCTCTCCGGTGGCACCCAGCTCGAGCTGTAACCTGAGAATTAATAAAAGAGGAATTGGAAACCTTCACTCGGACTTTACATTTTTCAGCGGGATCCTAGGTTCGGACCCTGTTATGGCGGCCAGCGTGCATAACAGTCACAAAGTTGTGTTTTCCCAAGTAAATCTCACTACAGACTGTACATCAGAAATACTAATGCATTTTTAATTCTCAAAATTGTTAATCCCTAAAAGATCTCAGTATTTTATCTGGATTTATCTAATCCATTTACTGAAATGCTGGAAATGGATTCAGGAGGTAAAACATAGGCACACAATTTAGAAGTCCCAGACCTGAGTTATTCTTAAAAATGTTCAGTATGGTGTTAAAGAAATCTACCAGACGTGAGTTACCCTAGGTTTGCTTTATTGCAGCACTGGATGCACGGGGGACAGCTCCACCAAACGTGCATACAGGTGATTGCCAACACACAGGTTATATAGAATCAAAATATACATATTCATTATTTTTCCAAGAAAAGGCAGTCTTATGATAATCATTTCTTAGAATCCATTTCCATATTCTCCCCCCCTCCCCCGTCACGCATGCTCAGTGATTTGAGTTGGTGGTCCTCAAGGGGTCTCTGGTGGTCGTCAGTGGTCGCACACCCATGTCCGCTGGATAACCCTCTTCTTGTAGGCATGGGCAGTATCCTCGCTGTGGATACACCTGTCCATAACAACTTACTTCATAAGATTAATATTCCCAGGCCTATTGTCCGGTTGGGTAGGGACTGTACAAGGAACGTAGCAGCATTGTACATTGCCATGGTCAGTTAGCTTCATTACCTATTACCTTGATTAGAAACCCCTTTCCCACGATTATAGGCTTTAAAACAGTTCTAGGCCTTAAGCAGCTTTCTAGTTAACATAAGTTTTCTTATAGCTAAGCTTCTATATTTTTTACAATGGTCAGGAATGTCCCTTGCAATATTTTTCCTCTTGGCTGCTTCCAAAAGGCTTGGAGATCTTTTGAATGTGATATCTGGGCCAAATAATATTCAGCTTTGGACAAAACAAGTTGCTTTTTTTATGTAATACATCCTTGCAAACATAAGTTATTTTAAGTCAACTGTGTATTAGCTCTGTCAAGTTGGTGAATACTTGATGAAATGCTTTTTCCTTATTGAAATATTCATTAAGCTAATTTTTAACAATGAACAAAATTGACCCATGTTTTTGAAAAAGAAAACATCTTTCCATATCCGCATGTTGAATACAAATTAAAACAAACCCTAAACCAGAACTGATCAGATTCACTTTTTGTATTTGCTCTTGACTTGATGAGAATTTGGAGCCTCAATCAACCAGCAAGCGAATAGCTCCTTTATCATAACTTTGACTTCAGCTAATTCTCTGAACCATCAGCCATCCTCTTCTGGGAGTGAGTATGCAACACCGAATTTGATATTGAATCTGGAACACAACCCTGACCATAGCAGGCACTAACATTTCTGTAGGTGATTTCATTTATTCTAATTCTCCAATATCTCAGAATCTTATTAATAGGTTTCACAAAGAAAAGTTTAGTTGGCTTCCAGCAAGTGCTCTGACAAATATGTTCATGCTGTACTGGGGAATCCCCTCAACCAATATGCATTCCGTGTATCCAGGAAGCCATTCAGGAACTAGTACAATGGTGTGCAGTCTGCAAGGTATTGAAAGCTAAAAAGTTGCCTCAGCAGCCTTATGGGCAGATCCAGCGTGGCCCTGTTCCTGGCCAAATCTGGCAAATAGATTACATTGAGCCCTTATCAAAAGCATAGCAGTTACAGCACATTTAAAAACTAAAAGCCCACCATATGCTGTACATAAAATAATGCCTTTGTTTTATTTCATGCAGAACCGCTATGTGGAGCCTCACACTATTGCTTATGCTTGCTGCATGCTATGTATCAACAAACACGAAGTGTCGGACATCCCTGCCTGCTGGCTGCACTGAAGTTCCTTCCTGTCTACTACATCACACAAGCAACTGGACCGTTTGATGAAATTTGCACCACCATTGTCTTACGGGACATGGGATGTGGTGTGGAGTTCAATGGCAGGACATCTTCAGTGGTCCTAGCCCTAATATCATTACAGTTCTACATTTGTTTTCACAACCAATATTTGTTTTATATTTGTCATTATTCTTGTACTACTATTATTCACAGTGACCGCGTTGTCCCAAAACGGAATTCTTTACCCGGTGTGCAAAGAGCCGATAACACACAGAGCCGAGATATTTGTTTATTTCATGTCTGCACAGAGATGGGTGCTGGGTGGTCATTCCACAAAGCTAGCACACCTTGCTTACCACACGGTAAGTATTTACACATTTCAAGCAACCGTTATCAGCACTTTTGCATCTACTTTTACCATTAGGCTTGGTTACCCTTGTTTTTATGGGTCCTGTCTCTGCTTAAAGCTACAGTGTCCTATCTTTTTACTAAGCACGCTCAGTGAGGGGTGGGTTTATGTGAGTAGGGGGCTTTATTCTCCTCTAGAGGTGTGGTTTTACTATGCCAATTAGGATACTTCATTCACAGTTCAAATAGCTCTTTGACTTTATGAGTAGTAGAACTCCTCTTGTGCTTATCTTGGTATTTCTTTTGTTTGGCTGATGGTGTCATCTTGTTTCTTCTCTCAGGGATGCGCCTCATTGACTACTTACAGAGGCTAAGTAGCATAGGGATGCGCCTCATTGACTACTTACAGAGGCTAAGTAGCATCCTTTGTTTTATTTCTAGCATATCTCCAACAACCACTTTGTATATAAGAAACTTTCTATTAGCTGAACAGCTTACTAACATAATCTGTAATTCATAGCATCTTTAAGAAAGGTAAACTGTATGTGGATCAAGGGGTGGAATGTAGTGATCCTGACTGGAAGACCAGTACATCGGGAAGTTAGTGATCCGCATAACAGTAGGCCCAGGTCTGTGCTGTGCTTCGCTGTGCTGCATGTACAGCTTAGTCTTCGGGCCTGTGTTGTATTGCACAAATCCCTTGGCCACAAGATAAACTCAGCCAGCTCATCGTAGCAGAGGAGTCTGCAGGCAGCTCCTACTTGGTACCGCGATTAAGCCACCTGCGTGGCCTTGCCTTTATCTAAAAATGCAGCAAGAAGTTCTCGTGTGAACATCCTTTATTTTCTTTATTCTTTATTCTTCTTATTTTCTTGTAAGAAAAATTATATAACAGCTCGAATGACTGAAATGGGAGAACCTCTTCTATGGACAGGATCTGCCCGGCGTGCTGCACGTGGATTGGAGGCCCATTCGATGCTACACCGCTCAGGGTTCCCAGCATCTAAAGGGACGTAAGATTTTCTATACTATTCTTTCCTTATAGTATTAGCTCTAATAAACAGCATTTTAAATGATACCTTACAGAGTCTGAATGCCTTTCTTACTGGGATCATAACAGACCAGCACCTCCTGGTGAAAAACAGTAGTGTAGCCAAAAAGATAGGCCTGTAACGAAGGCCTACTTGTATTATATGTGATAAGAAACTATTCATTGTTACTTTAGGTAGAAGGCTAATGATTCTTAGAATGAGCACCTGCTACACATCATGATAAAAAGGAGGAGCTACAAGACACTTCAAGGTCCTTATGTACATACTTTGCAGAAAGGGAGGACATTAATTGCCTCCAGGAGCATCCTTATCTCCCTGAGGCATATAGGGAACAATTACTGGGACGGAAGTATTGAGAAACTAGGGGAAAGGTAACTTGGGCCAGGGTCCCCTCGACCACTGACCCATAAGCCCCCTACCCAAATTATACCACCTACTCAAAAGATAGAGGCAGAGAAAGGAACTGAGCATGCGTTCTAGTTTGCATACTAGGCGAAGAAATATGAACCAATTATTGTAACTTTGTAATCTTTGTAATATTCGTGTATAAATATGACAAGAGTGATACCTGTGAATATTGAAATATTAAGATCAATTCAAGCAATTAGAGCCATTGCTCAATAGATGTAACCAAACAAAAGGGAAACCATTGTAACTTAGAAAATAATTAGTTGTAAGGTAAGAAGCTCTGGAACAATCTCATTTTAAACAGCTCGGCCTTGGAAGAACAGATGCGCAAAGATAAGAAAGTTACAAGGTGATCACAAAACCAGCCTTGAGGGATAAGGTATATGTGATACCAGGACTGAGCCTGAAGACCCCCCGAGGACCACCCGGAGGTGCCAACAAACATGGGCGAAAGACATTAGCATATGCTAACGAGTTCCCGGAAAATCCATGAATGTGATAAGCACTACTCGGAAATATACTGAATATGTATATTAACATAGTATAAATACTTGCTAGTTTTGTCTTTTGGGTGTGCACGTTAGGTGGAGTTATCCCCCGTGCACCCAGCGCTGCAATAAAGAATGCCTGCTTTCTAAAACTTCAAAATAAGTCTGAGAGAGTGAATTATTTTGCCGCTTTCCGGTAACAGATTTTGGCAACCCAGATGGGACGCTGCTCTTGAACATCGGCGGATCCGAGGGATCGCAGGACCTCCAGCCGGCACCGAGGGATTCTCGGGGAGAACCTCCGATCCCCGGACCAAAGTGTTCTGAGCAAGGACCATCAGTAAGGTAAAGGCATTCTTTCAGTATTATTTTCTGTTGCCTGCCCGTCAGTCGTAGCAAAAGCTGCGCAGGGTTGGGCTGTATCCCTGGGGCAAAGGGAAAGTACCCTTTGATTGAAACTGAAGGATAAGTCTCCTTCCTGAAACCGAGGCTCGGAAGTTTGTCTGTTAAATGTTGAATACGGCCGTGATCGTAATTGTGTGTTTTTGTGTTTGTTGTTATAGTGTTTGTAAGTGCATATTACTGTTTTAAAAAGCTGGGGCTAAATTGTTTTGTGCCCTGTTTTTAAAATGGAAACTGGAACTTCTAAAAGGGAATTGATCTTAAAGAAATCTCCTCTTGGGTGCATTTTATTAAATCGGAAGCAAATAGCAGGACCCCCAGGAGGAGTCGCAAAGAAAGATGATCTAATCAAATATTGTAATCAGTGGTGGCCATTGTATAGACTGAATGATGGAGAAAAGTGGCCGGTTAATGGGACTTTTATGGTACTCTGTTACAGTTGTTGTTATTCTTAAGACAGGAAGGAAAATGGGATGAAGTTCCCTATGTTGATTTATTCTCTGCTTTACGAGATCATCCTGAATGGAGCAGGGAATGTAAATTAATACCGAGAGATCCTTTGGTTCTGACCTTGGAAAAAGATAATCAGAAACTCTCTAAGCGTTGTTGTTCGGCATGTAGTATCAGTAAATGGTGCGTCAAATACGGAGGACCGGAGGAGGAGGATGTTTCTGATGAAGGAGAATCTTTTGCTGGAAGTGAGAAATTCAGTGCTATTGCAGGGAGAACGAGGGGAGGATTGGGAGGTCGAGTTGTGCAAGCTCTGCTGCGACAGGCAGTAGGGGCAGAGGGACCAGTGACCGTTAAAGTACCCTTCTCAGTGACTGATTTATGCTTGTGGAAAAAGGCTGGCGGGTATTTATAGGGAAGATCCTGAAAAGGAGGGAGATGCCTTGCAGTCAGCATTTATATTTTGTGGAACAGGCATCTCTGGATATTTGAAGATTCGAGGAATTTAAGCAAGTTGTTGGAAAGGGCTGGGAAAATGTATAATAACTGAGAAGTGGTTAAAGAGAATGGGGAAAGGAAAAAGTTGTTGCAGGAAAAGGCAGTGGGAGGCTGTGAAGGTGTTGCTCTGCTTGTAATACAGGGCAACGGTGTTTGAAGTGCGGGCGTGATGAGGAGGATGATTTGGAATTAATGAAAGATGTTGGAGGTTGCATGGATGGTTTTTGATAACAGGGAGAAAGAGAAGAAAATTAGAGAAGAGCAACGAGAAAACGAAAGAGAGCGGAGACAGGCCCAGAGAGACAGGGAAAGAGACGGTAACCTGAGAGCTGCACTGCAGGCAGCATCAGCAAACAGTAACTTCAGGGGAGGACGGCAATACTATGGGGGGAGAGGCGAGGCCCCTCCAGCACAAAAAACCAGGAATACCTTAGGAGATAATCAGTGTGCCTATTGTAAAGAATTGGGACATTGGAAAGATTAAGGACCGTTTTACACGTCCTATGCCTATCAGTCCAGAGGTTCTGGAGGAGGCACAATACAACCAAGAAGCAGCTCCCTTTCCACGTCAGTTCCCCTTAACTAAGTCCTGAAGGGGACCGGGGAAACCTCCCCAGCAGAACCCCACAGTAGAGCTGGGGAAATGGAAAATAGATTTTCTTGTAGATACTGGAGTAACTTATTACTTGTCAAAGAAAATTGAGCGATGATACAGTAAACGTTGTGAGTGCCACAGGGAAAGCGGAACAGTGTGCCTTTTTCCATCCTTTAAATTTTAAGCTCGGAAAACAATGAGTAACTCACTAATTTTTATATATGCCTGAATGTCCTATACCACTCTTGAGACGGGACCTATTGAGTAAATTGGAAGCGCAAATCACCTTTAAAGATGGGGAGGTCAAGGTGTTAATTCCTGAATCTAAACTTGTACAAGCATCTGTGCTCCTATTGCAGAAAGATAAAATTTTAGAAACTAGCATTCCAACCAAAGTGGAGAATGCAGTGACACCCCTTGTATGGGCTGGAGAAGTCCCTGGTAAAGCTAAGAACGCTGAACCGGTAAAGATTGAACTCAAAGCAGGAATGAAGCCGGTAAGGCAAAAACAATATCCTTTGAAACTAGAGGCTAGAATCAGGCTAAAACCAAGAGTGGTTCACAGTTATAGATTTGAAAGATGCCTTTTTCTGCATACCTCTCGAGCGAGAAAGTCAAAATATATTTGCCTTTGAGTGGGAAGACCCAGAAACGGGTTGCAAATCACAGTACACTTGGACAGTGGTGCCACAGGGATTTAAAAATAGTCCCACAATATTTGGAAATCAATTAGCCAAAGAACTGGAAACCTGGAAAAGAAAACATAAAACAGGGACTGTGTTGCAGTATGTTGATGATATTTTCATTGCAACTGTAACCTGGGAAGAATGCTTACAATTAACCATTGACCTTTTGAATTTTCTGGGATTAAACGGTTACTGAGTTTCAAAAGAAAAAGCTCAAATCACACAAGAATCTGTTAAATACTTGGGATTTGAACTTTTAAAAGGACAAAGAAGATTGAGCACAGAGAGAAAAGAAGCTATCTGTCAAATCCCAGAGCCCCAGAATGCACACAAACTGCGAACCTTCCTTGGAATAGTGGGGTGGTGCAGGCTGTGGATGGCCAATTATGGACTCATTGTGAAACTTTTATATGAACTACAGAAAAATTCACCACCTGAACATTTGGAATGGGACCAGAAATGCTTTCAAACAACTAAAAAGAACTCTGATGAAAGCACCAGCTTTAGGACTCCCGGATCTAACCAAAACCTTTGAATTGTTTGTTCATGAGTGGCAAGCTGTAGCTCTGGGGGTGCTCTCTCAGATGTTGGGAGGCAACAGACATGCTGTGGCCTATTTCTCCAAGCAATTGGACAATACCAGCAAAGGATGGCCAGGATGTCTGAGACCTGTGGCCGCTACTGTGCTGCTAATTCAAGAAGCCGGGAAACTGACACTGGGACAGAAGATTGACTGTTTTTGTACCACACATGGTACTCACTGTCCTGGACCAGAAAGGCGGGTACTGGCTGTCTCCAAGCCGAATGCTGAAGTATCAAGTGGTGCTTCTTGAACAAGATGATGCTGTTTTGAAATCCACTGCAGTAGTAAACCCGGCAGTTTTCCTGTCATCCCGACAACTGGAAGAAGAGGAACCCACACATGATTGTTTACAGACCATTGAGGAAGTATATTCCAGTCGACCTGACCTGAAAGACACTCCTCTGGAAAACCCAGACTGGGAGCTATATACAGATGGGAGCAGCTTTGTGGGGGAAAAAAAAAAAAGGGATCCGGATGTCAGCGTATGCTGTCACCACAGTGGATACTGTTGTAGAAGCAAAAGCTCTGCAACCAAAAACATCAGCCCAGAAAGCAGCATTGATTGCACTAACAAGAGCCTTGGAACTAAGTGAAGGAATATATGGACTGATTCCAAGTATGCATGTGGAGTATTACATGCACACAGAGCAATTTGGAAAGAAAGGGGACTGGTGTCATCTCAAGGAACCGGAATTAAGCATGTGGAGCAGATTTTAAAATTACTTGAAAGTGTACAGAAACCAAGAGAAGTGGCTATCATGCTTTGTAAAGCTCACCAAACTGGACAAACCCCACAAGAAAGAGGCAATCAATTGGCTGATGTGACCACTCGTAAGGTTGCAGAAAAGGGTAAAGGGGTATTGGCAATAATACCTGAAAAGAAGATAGAATTAGGAGAATTCCCTAACTATGATACTCAGGAAAAGAATTTAATTGAAACACTGAAAACTGAAATACAGGAAAATGGATGGGCTGTTACTCCTATGGGGCGGGTAATTCTAACCCCAATCTTGATGCATGAAATAGTAAAGAAAGAGCATAATAGCATTCATTGGGGAACTGAAAATTTATCGAAACATCTACAAAAATCAGTGGTGAGTGGTAATATGGTAGAAATTATAAAGTCTGTAGTTGAAAGGTGTGAAACATGCCTTAGGAATAATCCAAAGACATGGAATAAAATTCAGTTTGGATCAACAAAACCAGGAAATATTCCAGGAGAACACTGGCAGATAGATTTCACTGAATTACCAAGAAAAGGAAGGTTGAGATATCTATTAGTATTAGTGGATACTTTTACAGGATGGCCTGAAGCTTTCCCATGTCGCACCAACAAAGCCAGGGAAGTTGTTAAGATCTTGCTTAAAGAAATATGAGATAAGGGAGGCAGGAACTTTGTTCCCACACAAGTAAACTTAAAATAAACAGGGTGATTAAGAATAGTTTACACATATCACAATGATGAGAGGAAGAACCAAGGACAGAATCCCTGACGCAGTAGGAAACATCTTACAAGACAAACTAACCTTGCGGTCTGGGAAAGGATCAGGGAGAGTACTGCGCCTGCGTAAGGGAAGAAGGTCGAAAGATTATGAAGGGGATGATATTTACTTCATCATCAGAGACCCCTGCCCACCCTGACTAGAGGACACTACGCACGCGCCAGGAGGAGGAGTCGGGGAAAGAGCTAATTTTAATGCGAGACGGGAAAGGTTATGAATATGTATAGGCGTATTGTGAAACCTCATGAATATGTAATTACAATGACGTATAAATTCAAGGTGAACTGCAGTACCGGGCGCGCACGACTGTGGTGGGGTGACCCCCCCGTGCTGCCCAGCGCTGAATAAACATACCTACTTTACAACCTTCTCAGTTGTGGAGTCTGTCTTCCGCACGTCATTTTGGCGAGCCAGGCAGGAGACACTGCTCGGCTGCGGGATCGACTGCGGAGCGGACGCCCCTAGGCGCGCCCCGAGCACTTTCCTCGGAGGAGCTTCCACTCCCAGCCGCTCACCGCGGGAGTAGACAACGACCTCCTGAAGCTGCGGATAAACGGTATGTTTAACAAGGGGGCCAGTAAGTCGTAGGGGACGCCCACGCTTGGCCGGGGCCGCTGGTAAATCGCGCAGAGACGTCTGGCGTACAGCATAGTCCCAGTATGGGAGGAGGAGGGTACCCTGTATGTTAAAAAGGGGGATTCGCTGACCGATAGAGCGGCCGCTAGCGATCTTGGGGGTAGATCGAGTGAATCCGAGGTTATCGCTGCATCCCGGCATCGGGAGCCAGGACGGACCTGCTAACGACTGTATAAGAAGCAGGAGAAAGGTAAGCGAGCCTCAAAGTATGCAGCTGCTGAAGGGATAACAACTAGAACATGAACTGTATGTTTTATCTATGAAACGCCCGGGTATTTTATGTTTAAAGCACGTGTGTGTGTGTGTGTGTGTGTGAGCGTGTGTTTGAGACACAGCGCCGCTGTGAAGCGAGTGGGAGTCCTGATTTGCGGTTCCGTGATTCCGCGAGGAACACGGCCAGAGACGGACAAAGCGTCTGAAACGTTTGTAAGGTCTGTAAGTGTTTTGAGATATATATGTATATAAGTTGGGCTGCTGTGGTGTTTAGTCAGTCTCCTAAGTATGGGAGGCCTGGCTGATCATCAAAGTGGCAGGATGGAGAGAGTCACTCCTTCGGTGGCTTGGGCTCGAACCTTGGGAGTATTGAAACGAAGGAGGGAACTGGATAAGGAGGGGAGAGGAGCGAATTTTATTAAGAGGAGCGTATTTAACACCAACTGGACTGATAGTAGCCCTAGATTGGGAACAACCTGTCCCAGATACCTTTTTTAAACCCCCATATTGATGGACACGTAGGGGTGATTCCTTGTTTTGTGCGTGGGCTTACTAACAAATCACGCAAAAATTGGCATTCGGCTTGGGTCTGGTTGAAATGTGCATCTTGTAAGAAAAGGTGGTATCGTTTATCTAGAAGGCGGAAAGCTGAATGTCCTAAGTGCTTTCCCAGAGTCCCATGGTTTCAGGACTGGGAAAAGGCTTATTAAGAATCCGAAATAGTAGAGTTTGTGTGTGGAAAGAAAAACCTAATCCCAGAAATTTGGGACGTCTGGGAAAAGGATTGGGAGAGAACCGTGAGGATTTGCAAGAGGAAGATTACAAACGGGGACAGAGAAGGGTGGTAGCAGTCGTTAGGGAGGAAGAAGAAAGAAAACCCAGACGAGGACCGCCTCGATTAGGCAGGGATCAATGTGCGTTATGCAAAAGATTTGGTCACTGGAAGAATGAGTGTCCAGAAAGGCAGGGAAAGAAGGGGAAGGGACGAAGCAACCAGAAAAGAGGGATAGTGGCCCATGTGAAGGAGGACTGACGGGGACCCGGGGAATCTACCCATGCGGATCCACTGGTTATAATGAAGCTAGGGAAAGAACCAAAGAAGATAGAATTTCTGATCGACACAGGGGCGATGTATTCGGTTTTAAACCAAGCTTTGATGCCCCTGGGAAATGACTATATCATGGTAAAAGGGGCAACTGGCCAAAGTGAAAAGGCATATTTTTGTGAGCCTCTGAGATACAAACTGGGAAAACAATGGGGCATTCACAGATTTCTGAATATGCCCATCTCCCCGAAGGCGCTTTTGGGAAGAGATTTATTGGAGCAATTGGGTGCAATAATTACATTCGAAAAGGGAGAGATTACTCTGGAGGTAAATGATCAACAGTATATCCAAATAATGAGTTTATCACTAGCTAGTGTTCCCACAGAAGGAAAAATCGTGGAGGAGATCACGAACCAGGTATACCCCGGGGTATGGGCCACTGATGTACCCGGAAGAGCAAAAATGCCCCACCTGTTGAGGTCAGGCTCAAAGAAGGAAGGCAGCCGGTAAGAATCAAACAATATCCCCTGAGGAAGGAGGACAGGGAAGGAATCCGGCCAGTGATAGAAAATTTTCTACAACTAGGATTACTAAAGGAATGTGAGTCCGACTTTAACACTCCCATATTACCTGTCCGTAAGCCCGACGGATCATACCGGGTAGTCCAGGACCTACGGGCTGTAAATAAGATAACTGAAGACCTGTACCCGGTAGCGGCGAATCCATACACCTTGCTAACTGTGCTGACCCCTGAGCTAACCTGGTTTACTGTTTTAGACTTGAAAGATGCCTTCTTTTGCCTCCCTCTCCATAAAGCCAGCCAGAAAATATTTGCATTCGAATGGGAAAATCCTAAAAGCGGTCGTAAAGCTCAGCTTACTTGGACGGTGTTACCACAAGGGTTCAAAACCAGCCCTACTATATTTGGTAATCAACTCGCAAAAGACCTTGAGTCTTGGGAAGCCCCGCCTGAGGAAGGGAAACTGTTGCAATATGTGGATAATATCCTGATTGCCACCAAGACAAAGGACGCTTGTATGACCTGGACGGTGAGTCTGCTAAATTTTTTTGGGGGGGGCTCCAGGGATACCGGGTATCCAAGAAAAAGGCCCAAGTAATGCAGCGCAAGGTGATTTATCTGGGCTATGAAATTAGTGCTGGACAAAGGACTTTGGGACAGGCCCGAAAAGAGACAATATGCCAAACCCCGAGACCACAAACAGTGAAAGAGTTACGAACTTTCCTGGGGATGACTGGGTGGTGCCGACTATGGATCTATAATTATGGACTGCTTGTTAAACCCCTGTACGCACTAACAACCACTGAGCAGAAACCCCTTAAGTGGAACAAAGAGACCATACAGGCCTTTGAGCTGCTAAAGAAGGCCCTGATGTTGGCCCCAGCCTTAGGACTCCCAGATGCGAGTAAGCCATTTTTCCTTTTTCCCACGAGAAGCAGGGGATTGCCCTAGGAATATTAGCGCAAGATCTGGGCCCGTATCGACGAGCAGTTGCCGACTTTTCCAAACAATTGGATGCAACTGCAAAGGGTTGCCCTGGATGCTTGCGAGCGGTCACGGCCGTAGTACTAAACATCCAGGAAGCCCGAAAATTCACCCTGGGCCAGAAAATGACTGTGTTGGTGTCCCATACAGTATCTGCAGTACTGGAAGCGAAAGGTGGACACTGGCTTTCCCCACAAAGATTCTTGAAATATCAGGCTATAATGGTAGAACAAGATGATGTGGAGATTGTAGTCACTAACATTGTCAATCCAGCCTCTTTCCTCAGTGGAAACACAGGAGAACCAGTGCATCATGACTGTCTGGAGACCATCGAAGCAACATATTCGAGCCGCTCGGACCTGAGAGACAGTCCTATGGAAAACACGGAAAACTGGTTCACGGATGGAAGCAGCTATGTCCTAAGCGGTAAAAGACATGCCGGATATGCCATTACCACCAGCCAGGAAGTAATAGAGTCAGGGCCTTTGCCCATGAATACCTCTGCACAGAAGGCAGAAATAATTGCTCTAACCCGCGCTCTGGAATTGGCCCAAGGCAGAACTGTGAATATCTATACAGACTCGAAGTACGCCTTTGGAGTCGTACATGCTCATGGAGCAATCTGGAAGGAGAGAGGATTATTGAACTCACAAGGCAAAAACATCAAGCATGCGGAGGAGATCCTGAAGCTGTTGGAGGCAGTCCAACTCCCTGAGAAAGTGGCGATCATGCACATTAAGGTGCACCAGAAAGTGAACTCGGAGTTGGAAAGAGGAAATGAGCTGGCGGACAGAGAGGCAAAACAGGCAGCCAAAGGTGAGGTAAAAACAGAAGGGGCTTTGGTCCCTGACGGGCGAATCTCCCTAGAAGGTAAGCCAGAATATACCAAGGAGGATCAGAAGCTTATCACAGATCTAGAAGGGTCATATAATAAAGAGGGGTGGGCTCTCACCCCACAAGGGAAGCTAATCATTCCCTCCTATCTAACATGGTCTCTGATAAGGGAAGAACATAGGAAGAGGCATTGGGGGGCAGAGGCCCTATATAAACACCTAATTAGAGAAATCGTAGCTAGGAATCTGTACACCACTGTGAGACAAGTGACTCAACAGTGTGATGTTTGCCTCCAGACTAATCCCAAGAATACCCCCAAACCAGAAATGGGCCAAATTGGGAAAGGCAATGGGCCTGGGCAACAATGGCAGATTGATTTTTCAGAACTCCCAAGAAAAGGGGGGTATCGATATTTATTGGTATTAACTGATACCTTTTCAGGTTGGCCAGAGGCATTTCCTACCAGGACAGCCAAGGCTCGGGAGGTAACCAGAACATTAATACAAGAAATAATACCACGCTTTGGGGTTCCAGCAACCATGTCTTCTGACAGAGGACCACGTTTCATCTCAAAAGCAGTACAACAAATTAGCCGCCATTTGGGTATAGATTGGCAGCTTCATACCCCATATCGCCCTCAGTCGAGTGGCCAAGTAGAAAAAAATGAACCACTTAATCAAACAGCAGATTGTGAAATTGGGACAGGAAACTAACTTGGCCTGGCCTCAGTCTCTTCCTTTGGCTCTCTTGCGCATACGAACCAGGCCACGAGCGAAAGAGGGGCTGAGCCCTTTTGAAATTTTGTATGGACGACCCTATGGAATACAGAAAGGGATGTCCACACAAGCGGGGGATGAAATCATGACCTCCTACATGGTGGCATTAGGCAAACAACTCAGCAAAACTGAGAAACACGTGGTTGGGACTCGAAGTAGGGGTTTGGATAGGCCTGTACATAACATACAACCTGGAGACTATGTATATGTTAAGTCTCTTGCAGAGAAAACCCCGGAGCCACAGTGGGAGGGACTGTTTCAAGTGCTCCTTACTTCTTTTACTGCAATCAAGATTAAAGAACAGAACGCCTGGATCCATCACTCCAGGGTGAAGAAATCTTGTAAAACCCCATGGAGGGTAAAACAGGTGCAACCTGGAAAATTATATTTTTCACGTTCTTAGGTATGGGACACGGATGGCGTCAAAATACCCATTATGACCTCATGCAAAAAGTCTCTAAAATCACAAATGCCACTAACTGCTGGTTATGATGTTGACCACTCAGGAAGGGTTGAAACGGACTTAGAAGCTATCTGGGAACAGACACGAATATTGCACGAGGGTTTGAGGAACTATGGCATAAGCTAACTTCATGGTTACCAAACTTGTCATGGTTAAAACAATTGTTTGTTATGACAATAGTGTTAATCATGTTAATTTTAATGTTATGTATCGCGTTTCGATGCATGGTATGGTGTTGTATGACATCGACGGACTTGTACACCGAATGGAAGAAGAACCAATTACGACGAAAGCTTGAATCTAATAGATACTTTGAAAAACTAGATAAAAAGTCACTGTATTAGAAGTTCAAATTAGCGAAAGTTTAGTAAAGGAATTTACTAACCTTCTTGAAAAGGGGGGAATGAGATAAGGGAGGCAGGAACTTTGTTCCCACACAAGTAAACTTAAAATAAACAGGGTGATTAAGAATAGTTTACACATATCACAATGATGAGAGGAAGAACCAAGGACAGAATCCCTGACGCAGTAGGAAACATCTTACAAGACAAACTAACCTTGCGGTCTGGGAAAGGATCAGGGAGAGTACTGCGCCTGCGTAAGGGAAGAAGGTCGAAAGATTATGAAGGGGATGATATTTACTTCATCATCAGAGACCCCTGCCCACCCTGACTAGAGGACACTACGCACGCGCCAGGAGGAGGAGTCGGGGAAAGAGCTAATTTTAATGTGAGACGGGAAAGGTTATGAATATGTATAGGCGTATTGTGAAACCTCATGAATATGTAATTACAATGACGTATAAATTCAAGGTGAACTGCAGTACCGGGCGCGCACGACTGTGGTGGGGTGACCCCCCCGTGCTGCCCAGCGCTGAATAAACATACCTACTTTACAACCTTCTCAGTTGTGGAGTCTGTCTTCCGCACGTCATTTTGGCGAGCCAGGCAGGAGACACTGCTCGGCTGCGGGATCGACTGCGGAGCGGACGCCCCTAGGCGCACCCCGAGCACTTTCCTCGGAGGAGCTTCCACTCCCAGCCGCTCACCGCGGGAGTAGACAACGACCTCCTGAAGCTGCGGATAAACGGTATGTTTAACAAGGGGGCCAGTAAGTCGTAGGGGACGCCCACGCTTGGCCGGGGCCGCTGGTAAATCGTGCAGAGATGTCTGGCGTACAGCAATAGTCCCAGTATGGGAGGAGGAGGGTACCCTGTATGTTAAAAAGGGGGATTCGCTGACCGATAGAGCGGCCGCTAGCGATCTTGGGGGTAGATCGAGTGAATCCGAGGTTATCGCTGCATCCCGGCATCGGGAGCCAGGACGGACCTGCTAACGACTGTATAAGAAGCAGGAGAAAGGTAAGCGAGCCTCAAAGTATGCAGCTGCTGAAGGGATAACAACTAGAACATGAACTGTATGTTTTATCTATGAAACGCCCGGGTATTTTATGTTTAAAGCACGTGTGTGTGTGTGTGTGTGTGTGAGTGTGTGTTTGAGACACAGCGCCGCTGTGAAGCGAGTGGGAGTCCTGATTTGCGGTTCCGTGATTCCGCGAGGAACACGGCCAGAGACGGACAAAGCGTCTGAAACGTTTGTAAGGTCTGTAAGTGTTTTGAGATATATATATATATATAAGTTGGGCTGCTGTGGTGTTTAGTCAGTCTCCTAAGTATGGGAGGCCTGGCTGATCATCAAAGTGGCAGGATGGAGAGAGTCACTCCTTCGGTGGTTTGGGCTCGAACCTTGGGAGTATTGAAACGAAGGAGGGAACTGGATAAGGAGGGGAGAGGAGCGAATTTTATTAAGAGGAGCGTATTTAACACCAACTGGACTGATAGTAGCCCTAGATTGGGAACAACCTGTCCCAGATACCTTTTTTAAACCCCCATATTGATGGACACGTAGGGGTGATTCCTTGTTTTGTGCGTGGGCTTACTAACAAATCACGCAAAAATTGGCATTCGGCTTGGGTCTGGTTGAAATGTGCATCTTGTAAGAAAAGGTGGTATCGTTTATCTAGAAGGCGGAAAGCTGAATGTCCTAAGTGCTTTCCCAGAGTCCCATGGTTTCAGGACTGGGAAAAGGCTTATTAAGAATCCGAAATAGTAGAGTTTGTGTGTGGAAAGAAAAACCTAATCCCAGAAATTTGGGACGTCTGGGAAAAGGATTGGGAGAGAACCGTGAGGATTTGCAAGAGGAAGATTACAAACGGGGACAGAGAAGGGTGGTAGCAGTCGTTAGGGAGGAAGAAGAAAGAAAACCCAGACGAGGACCGCCTCGATTAGGCAGGGATCAATGTGCGTTATGCAAAAGATTTGGTCACTGGAAGAATGAGTGTCCAGAAAGGCAGGGAAAGAAGGGGAAGGGACGAAGCAACCAGAAAAGAGGGATAGTGGCCCATGTGAAGGAGGACTGACGGGGACCCGGGGAATCTACCCATGCGGATCCACTGGTTATAATGAAGCTAGGGAAAGAACCAAAGAAGATAGAATTTCTGATCGACACAGGGGCGATGTATTCGGTTTTAAACCAAGCTTTGATGCCCCTGGGAAATGACTATATCATGGTAAAAGGGGCAACTGGCCAAAGTGAAAAGGCATATTTTTGTGAGCCTCTGAGATACAAACTGGGAAAACAATGGGGCATTCACAGATTTCTGAATATGCCCATCTCCCCGAAGGCGCTTTTGGGAAGAGATTTATTGGAGCAATTGGGTGCAATAATTACATTCGAAAAGGGAGAGATTACTCTGGAGGTAAATGATCAACAGTATATCCAAATAATGAGTTTATCACTAGCTAGTGTTCCCACAGAAGGAAAAATCGTGGAGGAGATCACGAACCAGGTATACCCCGGGGTATGGGCCACTGATGTACCCGGAAGAGCAAAAATGCCCCACCTGTTGAGGTCAGGCTCAAAGAAGGAAGGCAGCCGGTAAGAATCAAACAATATCCCCTGAGGAAGGAGGACAGGGAAGGAATCCGGCCAGTGATAGAAAATTTTCTACAACTAGGATTACTAAAGGAATGTGAGTCCGACTTTAACACTCCCATATTACCTGTCCGTAAGCCCGACGGATCATACCGGGTAGTCCAGGACCTACGGGCTGTAAATAAGATAACTGAAGACCTGTACCCGGTAGCGGCGAATCCATACACCTTGCTAACTGTGCTGACCCCTGAGCTAACCTGGTTTACTGTTTTAGACTTGAAAGATGCCTTCTTTTGCCTCCCTCTCCATAAAGCCAGCCAGAAAATATTTGCATTCGAATGGGAAAATCCTAAAAGCGGTCGTAAAGCTCAGCTTACTTGGACGGTGTTACCACAAGGGTTCAAAACCAGCCCTACTATATTTGGTAATCAACTCGCAAAAGACCTTGAGTCTTGGGAAGCCCCGCCTGAGGAAGGGAAACTGTTGCAATATGTGGATAATATCCTGATTGCCACCAAGACAAAGGACGCTTGTATGACCTGGACGGTGAGTCTGCTAAATTTTTTTGGGGGGGGCTCCAGGGATACCGGGTATCCAAGAAAAAGGCCCAAGTAATGCAGCGCAAGGTGATTTATCTGGGCTATGAAATTAGTGCTGGACAAAGGACTTTGGGACAGGCCCGAAAAGAGACAATATGCCAAACCCCGAGACCACAAACAGTGAAAGAGTTACGAACTTTCCTGGGGATGACTGGGTGGTGCCGACTATGGATCTATAATTATGGACTGCTTGTTAAACCCCTGTACGCACTAACAACCACTGAGCAGAAACCCCTTAAGTGGAACAAAGAGACCATACAGGCCTTTGAGCTGCTAAAGAAGGCCCTGATGTTGGCCCCAGCCTTAGGACTCCCAGATGCGAGTAAGCCATTTTTCCTTTTTCCCACGAGAAGCAGGGGATTGCCCTAGGAATATTAGCGCAAGATCTGGGCCCGTATCGACGAGCAGTTGCCGACTTTTCCAAACAATTGGATGCAACTGCAAAGGGTTGCCCTGGATGCTTGCGAGCGGTCACGGCCGTAGTACTAAACATCCAGGAAGCCCGAAAATTCACCCTGGGCCAGAAAATGACTGTGTTGGTGTCCCATACAGTATCTGCAGTACTGGAAGCGAAAGGTGGACACTGGCTTTCCCCACAAAGATTCTTGAAATATCAGGCTATAATGGTAGAACAAGATGATGTGGAGATTGTAGTCACTAACATTGTCAATCCAGCCTCTTTCCTCAGTGGAAACACAGGAGAACCAGTGCATCATGACTGTCTGGAGACCATCGAAGCAACATATTCGAGCCGCTCGGACCTGAGAGACAGTCCTATGGAAAACACGGAAAACTGGTTCACGGATGGAAGCAGCTATGTCCTAAGCGGTAAAAGACATGCCGGATATGCCATTACCACCAGCCAGGAAGTAATAGAGTCAGGGCCTTTGCCCATGAATACCTCTGCACAGAAGGCAGAAATAATTGCTCTAACCCGCGCTCTGGAATTGGCCCAAGGCAGAACTGTGAATATCTATACAGACTCGAAGTACGCCTTTGGAGTCGTACATGCTCATGGAGCAATCTGGAAGGAGAGAGGATTATTGAACTCACAAGGCAAAAACATCAAGCATGCGGAGGAGATCCTGAAGCTGTTGGAGGCAGTCCAACTCCCTGAGAAAGTGGCGATCATGCACATTAAGGTGCACCAGAAAGTGAACTCGGAGTTGGAAAGAGGAAATGAGCTGGCGGACAGAGAGGCAAAACAGGCAGCCAAAGGTGAGGTAAAAACAGAAGGGGCTTTGGTCCCTGACGGGCGAATCTCCCTAGAAGGTAAGCCAGAATATACCAAGGAGGATCAGAAGCTTATCACAGATCTAGAAGGGTCATATAATAAAGAGGGGTGGGCTCTCACCCCACAAGGGAAGCTAATCATTCCCTCCTATCTAACATGGTCTCTGATAAGGGAAGAACATAGGAAGAGGCATTGGGGGGCAGAGGCCCTATATAAACACCTAATTAGAGAAATCGTAGCTAGGAATCTGTACACCACTGTGAGACAAGTGACTCAACAGTGTGATGTTTGCCTCCAGACTAATCCCAAGAATACCCCCAAACCAGAAATGGGCCAAATTGGGAAAGGCAATGGGCCTGGGCAACAATGGCAGATTGATTTTTCAGAACTCCCAAGAAAAGGGGGGTATCGATATTTATTGGTATTAACTGATACCTTTTCAGGTTGGCCAGAGGCATTTCCTACCAGGACAGCCAAGGCTCGGGAGGTAACCAGAACATTAATACAAGAAATAATACCACGCTTTGGGGTTCCAGCAACCATGTCTTCTGACAGAGGACCACGTTTCATCTCAAAAGCAGTACAACAAATTAGCCGCCATTTGGGTATAGATTGGCAGCTTCATACCCCATATCGCCCTCAGTCGAGTGGCCAAGTAGAAAAAAATGAACCACTTAATCAAACAGCAGATTGTGAAATTGGGACAGGAAACTAACTTGGCCTGGCCTCAGTCTCTTCCTTTGGCTCTCTTGCGCATACGAACCAGGCCACGAGCGAAAGAGGGGCTGAGCCCTTTTGAAATTTTGTATGGACGACCCTATGGAATACAGAAAGGGATGTCCACACAAGCGGGGGATGAAATCATGACCTCCTACATGGTGGCATTAGGCAAACAACTCAGCAAAACTGAGAAACACGTGGTTGGGACTCGAAGTAGGGGTTTGGATAGGCCTGTACATAACATACAACCTGGAGACTATGTATATGTTAAGTCTCTTGCAGAGAAAACCCCGGAGCCACAGTGGGAGGGACTGTTTCAAGTGCTCCTTACTTCTTTTACTGCAATCAAGATTAAAGAACAGAACGCCTGGATCCATCACTCCAGGGTGAAGAAATCTTGTAAAACCCCATGGAGGGTAAAACAGGTGCAACCTGGAAAATTATATTTTTCACGTTCTTAGGTATGGGACACGGATGGCGTCAAAATACCCATTATGACCTCATGCAAAAAGTCTCTAAAATCACAAATGCCACTAACTGCTGGTTATGATGTTGACCACTCAGGAAGGGTTGAAACGGACTTAGAAGCTATCTGGGAACAGACACGAATATTGCACGAGGGTTTGAGGAACTATGGCATAAGCTAACTTCATGGTTACCAAACTTGTCATGGTTAAAACAATTGTTTGTTATGACAATAGTGTTAATCATGTTAATTTTAATGTTATGTATCGCGTTTCGATGCATGGTATGGTGTTGTATGACATCGACGGACTTGTACACCGAATGGAAGAAGGACCAATTACGACGAAAGCTTGAATCTAATAGATACTTTGAAAAACTAGATAAAAAGTCACTGTATTAGAAGTTCAAATTAGCGAAAGTTTAGTAAAGGAATTTACTAACCTTCTTGAAAAGGGGGGAATGAGATAAGGGAGGCAGGAACTTTGTTCCCACACAAGTAAACTTAAAATAAACAGGGTGATTAAGAATAGTTTACACATATCACAATGATGAGAGGAAGAACCAAGGACAGAATCCCTGACGCAGTAGGAAACATCTTACAAGACAAACTAACCTTGCGGTCTGGGAAAGGATCAGGGAGAGTACTGCGCCTGCGTAAGGGAAGAAGGTCGAAAGATTATGAAGGGGATGATATTTACTTCATCATCAGAGACCCCTGCCCACCCTGACTAGAGGACACTACGCACGCGCCAGGAGGAGGAGTCGGGGAAAGAGCTAATTTTAATGTGAGACGGGAAAGGTTATGAATATGTATAGGCGTATTGTGAAACCTCATGAATATGTAATTACAATGACGTATAAATTCAAGGTGAACTGCAGTACCGGGCGCGCACGACTGTGGTGGGGTGACCCCCCCGTGCTGCCCAGCGCTGAATAAACATACCTACTTTACAACCTTCTCAGTTGTGGAGTCTGTCTTCCGCACGTCATTTTGGCGAGCCAGGCAGGAGACACTGCTCGGCTGCGGGATCGACTGCGGAGCGGACGCCCCTAGGCGCACCCCGAGCACTTTCCTCGGAGGAGCTTCCACTCCCAGCCGCTCACCGCGGGAGTAGACAACGACCTCCTGAAGCTGCGGATAAACGGTATGTTTAACAAGGGGGCCAGTAAGTCGTAGGGGACGCCCACGCTTGGCCGGGGCCGCTGGTAAATCGTGCAGAGATGTCTGGCGTACAGCAATAGTCCCAGTATGGGAGGAGGAGGGTACCCTGTATGTTAAAAAGGGGGATTCGCTGACCGATAGAGCGGCCGCTAGCGATCTTGGGGGTAGATCGAGTGAATCCGAGGTTATCGCTGCATCCCGGCATCGGGAGCCAGGACGGACCTGCTAACGACTGTATAAGAAGCAGGAGAAAGGTAAGCGAGCCTCAAAGTATGCAGCTGCTGAAGGGATAACAACTAGAACATGAACTGTATGTTTTATCTATGAAACGCCCGGGTATTTTATGTTTAAAGCACGTGTGTGTGTGTGTGTGTGTGTGAGTGTGTGTTTGAGACACAGCGCCGCTGTGAAGCGAGTGGGAGTCCTGATTTGCGGTTCCGTGATTCCGCGAGGAACACGGCCAGAGACGGACAAAGCGTCTGAAACGTTTGTAAGGTCTGTAAGTGTTTTGAGATATATATATATATATAAGTTGGGCTGCTGTGGTGTTTAGTCAGTCTCCTAAGTATGGGAGGCCTGGCTGATCATCAAAGTGGCAGGATGGAGAGAGTCACTCCTTCGGTGGTTTGGGCTCGAACCTTGGGAGTATTGAAACGAAGGAGGGAACTGGATAAGGAGGGGAGAGGAGCGAATTTTATTAAGAGGAGCGTATTTAACACCAACTGGACTGATAGTAGCCCTAGATTGGGAACAACCTGTCCCAGATACCTTTTTTAAACCCCCATATTGATGGACACGTAGGGGTGATTCCTTGTTTTGTGCGTGGGCTTACTAACAAATCACGCAAAAATTGGCATTCGGCTTGGGTCTGGTTGAAATGTGCATCTTGTAAGAAAAGGTGGTATCGTTTATCTAGAAGGCGGAAAGCTGAATGTCCTAAGTGCTTTCCCAGAGTCCCATGGTTTCAGGACTGGGAAAAGGCTTATTAAGAATCCGAAATAGTAGAGTTTGTGTGTGGAAAGAAAAACCTAATCCCAGAAATTTGGGACGTCTGGGAAAAGGATTGGGAGAGAACCGTGAGGATTTGCAAGAGGAAGATTACAAACGGGGACAGAGAAGGGTGGTAGCAGTCGTTAGGGAGGAAGAAGAAAGAAAACCCAGACGAGGACCGCCTCGATTAGGCAGGGATCAATGTGCGTTATGCAAAAGATTTGGTCACTGGAAGAATGAGTGTCCAGAAAGGCAGGGAAAGAAGGGGAAGGGACGAAGCAACCAGAAAAGAGGGATAGTGGCCCATGTGAAGGAGGACTGACGGGGACCCGGGGAATCTACCCATGCGGATCCACTGGTTATAATGAAGCTAGGGAAAGAACCAAAGAAGATAGAATTTCTGATCGACACAGGGGCGATGTATTCGGTTTTAAACCAAGCTTTGATGCCCCTGGGAAATGACTATATCATGGTAAAAGGGGCAACTGGCCAAAGTGAAAAGGCATATTTTTGTGAGCCTCTGAGATACAAACTGGGAAAACAATGGGGCATTCACAGATTTCTGAATATGCCCATCTCCCCGAAGGCGCTTTTGGGAAGAGATTTATTGGAGCAATTGGGTGCAATAATTACATTCGAAAAGGGAGAGATTACTCTGGAGGTAAATGATCAACAGTATATCCAAATAATGAGTTTATCACTAGCTAGTGTTCCCACAGAAGGAAAAATCGTGGAGGAGATCACGAACCAGGTATACCCCGGGGTATGGGCCACTGATGTACCCGGAAGAGCAAAAATGCCCCACCTGTTGAGGTCAGGCTCAAAGAAGGAAGGCAGCCGGTAAGAATCAAACAATATCCCCTGAGGAAGGAGGACAGGGAAGGAATCCGGCCAGTGATAGAAAATTTTCTACAACTAGGATTACTAAAGGAATGTGAGTCCGACTTTAACACTCCCATATTACCTGTCCGTAAGCCCGACGGATCATACCGGGTAGTCCAGGACCTACGGGCTGTAAATAAGATAACTGAAGACCTCTACCCGGTAGCGGCGAATCCATACACCTTGCTAACTGTGCTGACCCCTGAGCTAACCTGGTTTACTGTTTTAGACTTGAAAGATGCCTTCTTTTGCCTCCCTCTCCATAAAGCCAGCCAGAAAATATTTGCATTCGAATGGGAAAATCCTAAAAGCGGTCGTAAAGCTCAGCTTACTTGGACGGTGTTACCACAAGGGTTCAAAACCAGCCCTACTATATTTGGTAATCAACTCGCAAAAGACCTTGAGTCTTGGGAAGCCCCGCCTGAGGAAGGGAAACTGTTGCAATATGTGGATAATATCCTGATTGCCACCAAGACAAAGGACGCTTGTATGACCTGGACGGTGAGTCTGCTAAATTTTTTTGGGGGGGGCTCCAGGGATACCGGGTATCCAAGAAAAAGGCCCAAGTAATGCAGCGCAAGGTGATTTATCTGGGCTATGAAATTAGTGCTGGACAAAGGACTTTGGGACAGGCCCGAAAAGAGACAATATGCCAAACCCCGAGACCACAAACAGTGAAAGAGTTACGAACTTTCCTGGGGATGACTGGGTGGTGCCGACTATGGATCTATAATTATGGACTGCTTGTTAAACCCCTGTACGCACTAACAACCACTGAGCAGAAACCCCTTAAGTGGAACAAAGAGACCATACAGGCCTTTGAGCTGCTAAAGAAGGCCCTGATGTTGGCCCCAGCCTTAGGACTCCCAGATGCGAGTAAGCCATTTTTCCTTTTTCCCACGAGAAGCAGGGGATTGCCCTAGGAATATTAGCGCAAGATCTGGGCCCGTATCGACGAGCAGTTGCCGACTTTTCCAAACAATTGGATGCAACTGCAAAGGGTTGCCCTGGATGCTTGCGAGCGGTCACGGCCGTAGTACTAAACATCCAGGAAGCCCGAAAATTCACCCTGGGCCAGAAAATGACTGTGTTGGTGTCCCATACAGTATCTGCAGTACTGGAAGCGAAAGGTGGACACTGGCTTTCCCCACAAAGATTCTTGAAATATCAGGCTATAATGGTAGAACAAGATGATGTGGAGATTGTAGTCACTAACATTGTCAATCCAGCCTCTTTCCTCAGTGGAAACACAGGAGAACCAGTGCATCATGACTGTCTGGAGACCATCGAAGCAACATATTCGAGCCGCTCGGACCTGAGAGACAGTCCTATGGAAAAACACGGAAAACTGGTTCACGGATGGAAGCAGCTATGTCCTAAGCGGTAAAAGACATGCCGGATATGCCATTACCACCAGCCAGGAAGTAATAGAGTCAGGGCCTTTGCCCATGAATACCTCTGCACAGAAGGCAGAAATAATTGCTCTAACCCGCGCTCTGGAATTGGCCCAAGGCAGAACTGTGAATATCTATACAGACTCGAAGTACGCCTTTGGAGTCGTACATGCTCATGGAGCAATCTGGAAGGAGAGAGGATTATTGAACTCACAAGGCAAAAACATCAAGCATGCGGAGGAGATCCTGAAGCTGTTGGAGGCAGTCCAACTCCCTGAGAAAGTGGCGATCATGCACATTAAGGTGCACCAGAAAGTGAACTCGGAGTTGGAAAGAGGAAATGAGCTGGCGGACAGAGAGGCAAAACAGGCAGCCAAAGGTGAGGTAAAAACAGAAGGGGCTTTGGTCCCTGACGGGCGAATCTCCCTAGAAGGTAAGCCAGAATATACCAAGGAGGATCAGAAGCTTATCACAGATCTAGAAGGGTCATATAATAAAGAGGGGTGGGCTCTCACCCCACAAGGGAAGCTAATCATTCCCTCCTATCTAACATGGTCTCTGATAAGGGAAGAACATAGGAAGAGGCATTGGGGGGCAGAGGCCCTATATAAACACCTAATTAGAGAAATCGTAGCTAGGAATCTGTACACCACTGTGAGACAAGTGACTCAACAGTGTGATGTTTGCCTCCAGACTAATCCCAAGAATACCCCCAAACCAGAAATGGGCCAAATTGGGAAAGGCAATGGGCCTGGGCAACAATGGCAGATTGATTTTTCAGAACTCCCAAGAAAAGGGGGGTATCGATATTTATTGGTATTAACTGATACCTTTTCAGGTTGGCCAGAGGCATTTCCTACCAGGACAGCCAAGGCTCGGGAGGTAACCAGAACATTAATACAAGAAATAATACCACGCTTTGGGGTTCCAGCAACCATGTCTTCTGACAGAGGACCACGTTTCATCTCAAAAGCAGTACAACAAATTAGCCGCCATTTGGGTATAGATTGGCAGCTTCATACCCCATATCGCCCTCAGTCGAGTGGCCAAGTAGAAAAAAATGAACCACTTAATCAAACAGCAGATTGTGAAATTGGGACAGGAAACTAACTTGGCCTGGCCTCAGTCTCTTCCTTTGGCTCTCTTGCGCATACGAACCAGGCCACGAGCGAAAGAGGGGCTGAGCCCTTTTGAAATTTTGTATGGACGACCCTATGGAATACAGAAAGGGATGTCCACACAAGCGGGGGATGAAATCATGACCTCCTACATGGTGGCATTAGGCAAACAACTCAGCAAAACTGAGAAACACGTGGTTGGGACTCGAAGTAGGGGTTTGGATAGGCCTGTACATAACATACAACCTGGAGACTATGTATATGTTAAGTCTCTTGCAGAGAAAACCCCGGAGCCACAGTGGGAGGGACTGTTTCAAGTGCTCCTTACTTCTTTTACTGCAATCAAGATTAAAGAACAGAACGCCTGGATCCATCACTCCAGGGTGAAGAAATCTTGTAAAACCCCATGGAGGGTAAAACAGGTGCAACCTGGAAAATTATATTTTTCACGTTCTTAGGTATGGGACACGGATGGCGTCAAAATACCCATTATGACCTCATGCAAAAAGTCTCTAAAATCACAAATGCCACTAACTGCTGGTTATGATGTTGACCACTCAGGAAGGGTTGAAACGGACTTAGAAGCTATCTGGGAACAGACACGAATATTGCACGAGGGTTTGAGGAACTATGGCATAAGCTAACTTCATGGTTACCAAACTTGTCATGGTTAAAACAATTGTTTGTTATGACAATAGTGTTAATCATGTTAATTTTAATGTTATGTATCGCGTTTCGATGCATGGTATGGTGTTGTATGACATCGACGGACTTGTACACCGAATGGAAGAAGAACCAATTACGACGAAAGCTTGAATCTAATAGATACTTTGAAAAACTAGATAAAAAGTCACTGTATTAGAAGTTCAAATTAGCGAAAGTTTAGTAAAGGAATTTACTAACCTTCTTGAAAAGGGGGGAATGAGATAAGGGAGGCAGGAACTTTGTTCCCACACAAGTAAACTTAAAATAAACAGGGTGATTAAGAATAGTTTACACATATCACAATGATGAGAGGAAGAACCAAGGACAGAATCCCTGACGCAGTAGGAAACATCTTACAAGACAAACTAACCTTGCGGTCTGGGAAAGGATCAGGGAGAGTACTGCGCCTGCGTAAGGAAGAAGGTCGAAAGATTATGAAGGGGATGATATTTACTTCATCATCAGAGACCCCTGCCCACCCTGACTAGAGGACACTACGCACGCGCCAGGAGGAGGAGTCGGGGAAAGAGCTAATTTTAATGCGAGACGGGAAAGGTTATGAATATGTATAGGCGTATTGTGAAACCTCATGAATATGTAATTACAATGACGTATAAATTCAAGGTGAACTGCAGTACCGGGCGCGCACGACTGTGGTGGGGTGACCCCCCCGTGCTGCCCAGCGCTGAATAAACATACCTACTTTACAACCTTCTCAGTTGTGGAGTCTGTCTTCCGCACGTCATTTTGGCGAGCCAGGCAGGAGACACTGCTCGGCTGCGGGATCGACTGCGGAGCGGACGCCCCTAGGCGCACCCCGAGCACTTTCCTCGGAGGAGCTTCCACTCCCAGCCGCTCACCGCGGGAGTAGACAACGACCTCCTGAAGCTGCGGATAAACGGTATGTTTAACAAGGGGGCCAGTAAGTCGTAGGGGACGCCCACGCTTGGCCGGGGCCGCTGGTAAATCGCGCAGAGATGTCTGGCGTACAGCAATAGTCCCAGTATGGGAGGAGGAGGGTACCCTGTATGTTAAAAAGGGGGATTCGCTGACCGACAGAGCGGCCGCTAGCGATCTTGGGGGTAGATCGAGTGAATCCGAGGTTATCGCTGCATCCCGGCATCGGGAGCCAGGACGGACCTGCTAACGACTGTATAAGAAGCAGGAGAAAGGTAAGCGAGCCTCAAAGTATGCAGCTGCTGAAGGGATAACAACTAGAACATGAACTGTATGTTTTATCTATGAAACGCCCGGGTATTTTATGTTTAAAGCACGTGTGTGTGTGTGTGTGTGTGTGTGAGTGTGTGTTTGAGACACAGCGCCGCTGTGAAGCGAGTGGGAGTCCTGATTTGCGGTTCCGTGATTCCGCGAGGAACACGGCCAGAGACGGACAAAGCGTCTGAAACGTTTGTAAGGTCTGTAAGTGTTTTGAGATATATATGTATATAAGTTGGGCTGCTGTGGTGTTTAGTCAGTCTCCTAAGTATGGGAGGCCTGGCTGATCATCAAAGTGGCAGGATGGAGAGAGTCACTCCTTCGGTGGCTTGGGCTCGAACCTTGGGAGTATTGAAACGAAGGAGGGAACTGGATAAGGAGGGGAGAGGAGCGAATTTTATTAAGAGGAGCGTATTTAACACCAACTGGACTGATAGTAGCCCTAGATTGGGAACAACCTGTCCCAGATACCTTTTTTAAACCCCCATATTGATGGACACGTAGGGGTGATTCCTTGTTTTGTGCGTGGGCTTACTAACAAATCACGCAAAAATTGGCATTCGGCTTGGGTCTGGTTGAAATGTGCATCTTGTAAGAAAAGGTGGTATCGTTTATCTAGAAGGCGGAAAGCTGAATGTCCTAAGTGCTTTCCCAGAGTCCCATGGTTTCAGGACTGGGAAAAGGCTTATTAAGAATCCGAAATAGTAGAGTTTGTGTGTGGAAAGAAAAACCTAATCCCAGAAATTTGGGACGTCTGGGAAAAGGATTGGGAGAGAACCGTGAGGATTTGCAAGAGGAAGATTACAAACAGGGACAGAGAAGGGTGGTAGCAGTCGTTAGGGAGGAAGAAGAAAGAAAACCCAGACGAGGACCGCCTCGATTAGGCAGGGATCAATGTGCGTTATGCAAAAGATTTGGTCACTGGAAGAATGAGTGTCCAGAAAGGCAGGGAAAGAAGGGGAAGGGACGAAGCAACCAGAAAAGAGGGATAGTGGCCCATGTGAAGGAGGACTGACGGGGACCCGGGGAATCTACCCATGCGGATCCACTGGTTATAATGAAGCTAGGGAAAGAACCAAAGAAGATAGAATTTCTGATCGACACAGGGGCGATGTATTCGGTTTTAAACCAAGCTTTGATGCCCCTGGGAAATGACTATATCATGGTAAAAGGGGCAACTGGCCAAAGTGAAAAGGCATATTTTTGTGAGCCTCTGAGATACAAACTGGGAAAACAATGGGGCATTCACAGATTTCTGAATATGCCCATCTCCCCGAAGGCGCTTTTGGGAAGAGATTTATTGGAGCAATTGGGTGCAATAATTACATTCGAAAAGGGAGAGATTACTCTGGAGGTAAATGATCAACAGTATATCCAAATAATGAGTTTATCACTAGCTAGTGTTCCCACAGAAGGAAAAATCGTGGAGGAGATCACGAACCAGGTATACCCCGGGGTATGGGCCACTGATGTACCCGGAAGAGCAAAAATGCCCCACCTGTTGAGGTCAGGCTCAAAGAAGGAAGGCAGCCGGTAAGAATCAAACAATATCCCCTGAGGAAGGAGGACAGGGAAGGAATCCGGCCAGTGATAGAAAATTTTCTACAACTAGGATTACTAAAGGAATGTGAGTCCGACTTTAACACTCCCATATTACCTGTCCGTAAGCCCGACGGATCATACCGGGTAGTCCAGGACCTACGGGCTGTAAATAAGATAACTGAAGACCTCTACCCGGTAGCGGCGAATCCATACACCTTGCTAACTGTGCTGACCCCTGAGCTAACCTGGTTTACTGTTTTAGACTTGAAAGATGCCTTCTTTTGCCTCCCTCTCCATAAAGCCAGCCAGAAAATATTTGCATTCGAATGGGAAAATCCTAAAAGCGGTCGTAAAGCTCAGCTTACTTGGACGGTGTTACCACAAGGGTTCAAAACCAGCCCTACTATATTTGGTAATCAACTCGCAAAAGACCTTGAGTCTTGGGAAGCCCCGCCTGAGGAAGGGAAACTGTTGCAATATGTGGATAATATCCTGATTGCCACCAAGACAAAGGACGCTTGTATGACCTGGACGGTGAGTCTGCTAAATTTTTTTGGGGGGGGCTCCAGGGATACCGGGTATCCAAGAAAAAGGCCCAAGTAATGCAGCGCAAGGTGATTTATCTGGGCTATGAAATTAGTGCTGGACAAAGGACTTTGGGACAGGCCCGAAAAGAGACAATATGCCAAACCCCGAGACCACAAACAGTGAAAGAGTTACGAACTTTCCTGGGGATGACTGGGTGGTGCCGACTATGGATCTATAATTATGGACTGCTTGTTAAACCCCTGTACGCACTAACAACCACTGAGCAGAAACCCCTTAAGTGGAACAAAGAGACCATACAGGCCTTTGAGCTGCTAAAGAAGGCCCTGATGTTGGCCCCAGCCTTAGGACTCCCAGATGCGAGTAAGCCATTTTTCCTTTTTCCCACGAGAAGCAGGGGATTGCCCTAGGAATATTAGCGCAAGATCTGGGCCCGTATCGACGAGCAGTTGCCGACTTTTCCAAACAATTGGATGCAACTGCAAAGGGTTGCCCTGGATGCTTGCGAGCGGTCACGGCCGTAGTACTAAACATCCAGGAAGCCCGAAAATTCACCCTGGGCCAGAAAATGACTGTGTTGGTGTCCCATACAGTATCTGCAGTACTGGAAGCGAAAGGTGGACACTGGCTTTCCCCACAAAGATTCTTGAAATATCAGGCTATAATGGTAGAACAAGATGATGTGGAGATTGTAGTCACTAACATTGTCAATCCAGCCTCTTTCCTCAGTGGAAACACAGGAGAACCAGTGCATCATGACTGTCTGGAGACCATCGAAGCAACATATTCGAGCCGCTCGGACCTGAGAGACAGTCCTATGGAAAAACACGGAAAACTGGTTCACGGATGGAAGCAGCTATGTCCTAAGCGGTAAAAGACATGCCGGATATGCCATTACCACCAGCCAGGAAGTAATAGAGTCAGGGCCTTTGCCCATGAATACCTCTGCACAGAAGGCAGAAATAATTGCTCTAACCCGCGCTCTGGAATTGGCCCAAGGCAGAACTGTGAATATCTATACAGACTCGAAGTACGCCTTTGGAGTCGTACATGCTCATGGAGCAATCTGGAAGGAGAGAGGATTATTGAACTCACAAGGCAAAAACATCAAGCATGCGGAGGAGATCCTGAAGCTGTTGGAGGCAGTCCAACTCCCTGAGAAAGTGGCGATCATGCACATTAAGGTGCACCAGAAAGTGAACTCGGAGTTGGAAAGAGGAAATGAGCTGGCGGACAGAGAGGCAAAACAGGCAGCCAAAGGTGAGGTAAAAACAGAAGGGGCTTTGGTCCCTGACGGGCGAATCTCCCTAGAAGGTAAGCCAGAATATACCAAGGAGGATCAGAAGCTTATCACAGATCTAGAAGGGTCATATAATAAAGAGGGGTGGGCTCTCACCCCACAAGGGAAGCTAATCATTCCCTCCTATCTAACATGGTCTCTGATAAGGGAAGAACATAGGAAGAGGCATTGGGGGGCAGAGGCCCTATATAAACACCTAATTAGAGAAATCGTAGCTAGGAATCTGTACACCACTGTGAGACAAGTGACTCAACAGTGTGATGTTTGCCTCCAGACTAATCCCAAGAATACCCCCAAACCAGAAATGGGCCAAATTGGGAAAGGCAATGGGCCTGGGCAACAATGGCAGATTGATTTTTCAGAACTCCCAAGAAAAGGGGGGTATCGATATTTATTGGTATTAACTGATACCTTTTCAGGTTGGCCAGAGGCATTTCCTACCAGGACAGCCAAGGCTCGGGAGGTAACCAGAACATTAATACAAGAAATAATACCACGCTTTGGGGTTCCAGCAACCATGTCTTCTGACAGAGGACCACGTTTCATCTCAAAAGCAGTACAACAAATTAGCTGCCATTTGGGTATAGATTGGCAGCTTCATACCCCATATCGCCCTCAGTCGAGTGGCCAAGTAGAAAAAAATGAACCACTTTTAATCAAACAGCAGATTGTGAAATTGGGACAGGAAACTAACTTGGCCTGGCCTCAGTCTCTTCCTTTGGCTCTCTTGCGCATACGAACCAGGCCACGAGCGAAAGAGGGGCTGAGCCCTTTTGAAATTTTGTATGGACGACCCTATGGAATACAGAAAGGGATGTCCACACAAGCGGGGGATGAAATCATGACCTCCTACATGGTGGCATTAGGCAAACAACTCAGCAAAACTGAGAAACACGTGGTTGGGACTCGAAGTAGGGGTTTGGATAGGCCTGTACATAACATACAACCTGGAGACTATGTATATGTTAAGTCTCTTGCAGAGAAAACCCCGGAGCCACAGTGGGAGGGACTGTTTCAAGTGCTCCTTACTTCTTTTACTGCAATCAAGATTAAAGAACAGAACGCCTGGATCCATCACTCCAGGGTGAAGAAATCTTGTAAAACCCCATGGAGGGTAAAACAGGTGCAACCTGGAAAATTATATTTTTCACGTTCTTAGGTATGGGACACGGATGGCGTCAAAATACCCATTATGACCTCATGCAAAAAGTCTCTAAAATCACAAATGCCACTAACTGCTGGTTATGATGTTGACCACTCAGGAAGGGTTGAAACGGACTTAGAAGCTATCTGGGAACAGACACGAATATTGCACGAGGGTTTGAGGAACTATGGCATAAGCTAACTTCATGGTTACCAAACTTGTCATGGTTAAAACAATTGTTTGTTATGACAATAGTGTTAATCATGTTAATTTTAATGTTATGTATCGCGTTTCGATGCATGGTATGGTGTTGTATGACATCGACGGACTTGTACACCGAATGGAAGAAGAACCAATTACGACGAAAGCTTGAATCTAATAGATACTTTGAAAAACTAGATAAAAAGTCACTGTATTAGAAGTTCAAATTAGCGAAAGTTTAGTAAAGGAATTTACTAACCTTCTTGAAAAGGGGGGAATGAGATAAGGGAGGCAGGAACTTTGTTCCCACACAAGTAAACTTAAAATAAACAGGGTGATTAAGAATAGTTTACACATATCACAATGATGAGAGGAAGAACCAAGGACAGAATCCCTGACGCAGTAGGAAACATCTTACAAGACAAACTAACCTTGCGGTCTGGGAAAGGATCAGGGAGAGTACTGCGCCTGCGTAAGGGAAGAAGGTCGAAAGATTATGAAGGGGATGATATTTACTTCATCATCAGAGACCCCTGCCCACCCTGACTAGAGGACACTACGCACGCGCCAGGAGGAGGAGTCGGGGAAAGAGCTAATTTTAATGCGAGACGGGAAAGGTTATGAATATGTAT
The DNA here is from genome assembly GCF_011004875.1 of Balearica regulorum gibbericeps. Classification (NCBI taxonomy): domain Eukaryota; kingdom Metazoa; phylum Chordata; class Aves; order Gruiformes; family Gruidae; genus Balearica; species Balearica regulorum. Next base: position 20,870,554 of record NC_046219.1, read on the forward strand.
AGGCGTATTGTGAAACCTCATGAATATGTAATTACAATGACGTATAAATTCAAGGTGAACTGCAGTACCGGGCGCGCACGACTGTGGTGGGGTGACCCCCCCGTGCTGCCCAGCGCTGAATAAACATACCTACTTTACAACCTTCTCAGTTGTGGAGTCTGTCTTCCGCACGTCAAATAACACCACGATTCCTTTTGGGATTTCTTTGGATAGGGGACCACATTTTGCTGCAAACATTATCTGACAAGTAAGTAGAATATTACAAATAACATGGGAACTGCATGCCCCCTATCATCCCCAGTCTAGTGGACAGGTAGAGCGCGTGAATCAAACCTTAAAACTACAACTGAGTAAAATTTGCCAAAAAAAACCCCAGCCCAACCAAAAAAAACCCCAAACCTCAATGATCTGGATACAAGCAGTTCCACTTGCTCTGTTGATGAGAGTGGAAGGATATCTGAAGATTTAAAAAACATACATGACCAAACAACAATTTTACATGAAGTTACTAAAGATAATACCTCTTTTGGGTTTGAAGAGATTTGGAATACTCTTGCTTCTTGGCTACCTAACTGGTCGTGGTTGAAAAAGCTATTTTTATTAGTGATTTTTATTATAGTGGTTTGTATTCTTGCCTGCATAATGATTCAATGCTGTCACTGCTGTACTAACCTCTGTTCAAGATACAATAAGTTTGTATAGTGAGAAGTTGTAGCATGTAAGCTACAAATCCTCAAAAAGAAAAGAAGGGATTGATACCTGTGAATATTGAAATATTAAGATCAATTCAAGCAATTAGAGCCATTGCTCAATAGATGTAACCAAACAAAAGGGAAACCATTGTAACTTAGAAAATAATTAGTTGTAAGATAAGAAGCTCTGGAACAATCTCATTTTAAACAGCTCGGCCTTGGAAGAACAGATGCGCAAAGATAAGAAAGTTACAAGGTGATCACAAAACCAGCCTTGAGGGATAAGGTATATGTGATACCAGGACTGAGCCTGAAGACCCCCCGAGGACCACCCGGAGGTGCCAACAAACATGGGCGAAAGACATTAGCATATGCTAACGAGTTCCCGGAAAATCCATGAATGTGATAAGCACTACTCGGAAATATACTGAATATGTATATTAACATAGTATAAATACTTGCTAGTTTTGTCTTTTGGGTGTGCACGTTAGGTGGAGTTATCCCCCGTGCACCCAGCGCTGCAATAAAGAATGCCTGCTTTCTAAAACTTCAAAATAAGTCTGAGAGAGTGAATTATTTTGCCGCTTTCCGGTAACAAGAGAACCAGCCTTAGGTGTGCCCGATTAGAGGAACTATCCTCCTGACACCCAGCGCTGCAATAAAAGGAAATGCCTGCTTCTTAATGCTAAATTGGTGTTAAGGAGTTTTCTTTTATTCCCAAATTTCGGTGACGGTAGGGAAGCAGAAAAGCATGGTTCTGGTTGTTCAACAGCAGTTTTCACGTGGACTTCATAATTTAAAGTCATGTAGATGGCTTAATTCAAACTCGTGCTCCTGAAATTCTCTGCTCAGCTACTTGGTAACCTCAGAGGATCAGAAATAGCATCGCTACCATTCTTTTTTTCCCTTAACATGCTCAGACAACCAAAGTTTTTCTGCTGTACATGCAGCAGGGCTGTGCCCTTTTTGCAGATAAGTCCAAGCCCTAGAAATGCAGCATTCCTCTACCTGAGTCCTGAGCTGGGCTTTATCTGATAGACATTTTGAAATATTTCTACTAACTACCTATTGGTACAAACTCTCATTGCACTGGAGACTTCCTAACTCTTGGGCTACAAAGTTCTAAAATTGACATGTGTCAAGAGGATCCATAGAAAGTGACTTAATATGCAGAAAAAGCATTAAAAAGTCACCAGCTCAGAAACAAAGAGCAAAAGTGAGCCTGCCTTATATAGCTAAGCGATCAGGACATCTGTGTTTCACTACTTCATAGATAGTTTATGCGTTGAGAAGACCGGACCCAACCCTAAAGAACATTCTGTCTTAGCTGAGTTGAATAGATAGCTGTTGTGAATTTGTGCAAACACATTGTATTCATTCTGTCCTGATCAACCCTGATTCCCTCATACAGCGTCACATGTAAAAAGGTGCTTATTAGCTAGCTCAAAAATAGTTCCTTAAAAATAAGTATGATGGAGACTTACACAGTAACTGTTTTCTTCATTGCCTTTCATGTAAGAAACAGATATCAAATGCAAAAAAGATCCGAATGTAGTAAGAGAGTGGAATTGGAGAATATGTAGTCCAATGAAGCCAGTCAGTATCAGTAGTCTGCAAACAAAGCTATTTTAGAGATATCCTAATTGTTAATGCCTATGCCTTTCCTTCAGACGGAAGATGGAAGTCTAGTACATCAATCTATTTTGACTACCAGACTCATATTCTTCATTCATAAACGCCAGTTCCTAAACAATATTCAGTACAAATCTCTTACGTTAAAACAGGTAAGCATGGATAAAATCTATTAGGAAATTCAAGTGGAACTAGAGAAAAGGAAATCCTGATTCAGTGTTCCATATATCTATGTGGTTGTAACACTTAAAGAATTACAAGTATCTTCTCTCCAGAGCTGCTGCTAACACAAGTCATAGCAACACAGAAAAACATTAAGTTTGACTGTAATCTCATTCTTAAATTGAGCTGGCTGAAACACAGAGCAAAAGTTTGAAATAGTACATTATGTCAAACAATGGTTTAAAAAGCCTGTAGTGTTAGTGGCAAGCTAGCTTTACCTAGTGTTGCTAGTCATCCAATATTCCAGTGAAATAATTTTATGTTAGAAAAACTTGAGCGATTATTTGAATTACTCTGAAAGCTGACAAGGAGGAATGGGGTAACAAACTAAAGGGACTGAGGCTTTTTCCCTGTTACCCCATTATTACTGCCTGCACATGGCACATACCCTTGCAAGCCACCCGACCTCCCTTCAGAGCATGACTGAATCTGTCCCTTATCTCTACTAGTGATAGGAGAATATTCTTGAGATTTGTTAAATTAAGTCCTGAGCTGCCTCTCCTCATGTTCAAACAGAGAAGGAGAAATCAGATAGGAAGGACAGAGTTGAGGGGAGCTGGCTGCATGGGATTGTGTTTGAGGTGTGAAACTCTGACTGCAAACTTCTTAGAACAATGAGAGAACTGTCCAGAATTAGGTCAAGGGGACCAGGTTTTCACTGCTGGTGATCAGTAGTACAAAAGAGATCCAGAAATTGAATATTCTATCATAGGAAAAATCTGAGGAAAATAAGGGATGGGTGAAGCAAGATTCCCTGAGAACATTTAACAGTGAATAAACATGGAACAAATAAGAGATTTTTTTCTCTTTACTAGGCCAAATCTCAAATGCTCTCCTTGCAATTAGTATAAATAAGTCTAGAATTCGGCTCCATAGTCCCTGTGAGTTCTAAGGGCAAGTCCCCGTGTTTTTACTTGTGTTTGGCTCAAAGCATGTGTGAGAAGAAAAATGTTATTTCATTGGTACAGATAATCTTCCCAAACATGAACCTTTTCCCATTAAAACTGAGGATATGTCTAGAAAGCACAACACACACCATCTTGAGCTATATGAGCTAGTTTATGAAGACAGTATTGATACTAAATGGTAGTGGGTGCAGCTGTAGTCCTGCTAGTGTAAACTCTGCTTGGGCTAATTACCTGTATGAGAAAGTTATCGAGTGTTAGGAGAAATGGCATAGATAATTCCTTCCAGCGTTAGATACTATTCCCTACTAAAAAAAACATTTTTAGATTTCTGTCAACCGTTCTCATGGAGGTGAACTGGTGTTAGTTACAGTGGCCAATAGCAGGAATACAATAAAATAAATAAGACCACTTTTCATCCAAATCACCAAATTATGATTTTTGTGTACTTGTTCCTCAGATATTATTGTTAGAATAAAATCTGTTCCCTTACAGAATAGAAAAAAAACCAACAAAACCTGCTAAAAAGAAAGGTCAAAAAGTGTTTAGCGGGACCATTTTCTAAGTCTCAGGTACTTGGCCTTCATTCCTTCCCCAGGCCACACATGACCTGCTAACACAATTTGTGGTGGCGTATTCCCAGGGTGTCTCTTTCCTGGGGACAAATTTGGATCAAGCTGGCAGCAGGTGATGGGGAGGTGAATAGTTCGAGCACTGACAGAAGCCCACTTCTACCCACCTGCTTTTGTGGAATTTCTTCAGGTTCTCTTCTGTTACATGACAAAAACACATCCATTACACAATGAAGGATGCTCCAAAGTTGCAAATAAGGTTAGACTACCACTTCCAGAATGTCTCACCCAATATACATTATATTCCCTTGTATATTCTTGAGTTGTCCTTTGGAGAAAAAAGACTGCTAGGAACAGGTTGTTTGAATTGTCACCAACACTCATGCTGTTTCCTGGGGCAATCACAGACCTTTGTAGTGTAGCAGGTGCTCAGTGAGCCCACTGCTTCTGGGAAGAACTTGGTCTACTATCCACATACAATACAGCCATTCTGCAATACACACAGAGTAAACTGGGCATGATACAAGCCCATCATGTGACAGAGAAGGGGCTCCCCAGCACAGAAAGAAGTTAAACTGAGTCTAGAAAAAAAAGTTGAAACACTTTTATGCATACTCAGACATTTTGATGGATAGGAGTCTTCAGATAATTGACCCAATTTAGTGTTCCCCTTCCCACTATGTATTAGATCCAGAATTGAAACTCCCCCAAAATAAGGTTAGTACCAGGACTAACCAGGGCAAAAGGAAATGGACATTATTCTGTCCTTCTTGAAGTCTTCTCCTCACCCTCTATTTAATGCTTCCCTTACAGAGGTCCCAGGCAACCATCTTTCTTACCCTTCCTTTGTAGCAGCTCTGGTCTTGCCTGCCCTTGAGGCTGATAACAAGTGCAGTTTTGTGATGAAGTGCCTGGAACTCCAGGGTCCCCCAGTGCTGAAGCCGTTTGCTCAATTGACTGCCCCAGCAATGGAAAGTCTGAAGGCCTGGCATTCTGTCTCCTCGGCAGACTGCTGGGCAGACTGCTAAGGAGCTAGGTTGTCAAGCTGGCATGAAACCAGGCAGGCTTTTGACTGAAACCTGCCTGGCAGGCAAGCTTGGAAACATGCCAGTGTTTTGTCAGAAGATTTGTTAAACCAGACACATTGCCCCTCTACTCTGCTCTTGTGAGACCCCACCTGGAGTACTGCATCCAGCTCTGGGGGCCCCAGGACAAGAAAGACATGGAGCTGTTGGAGCGAGTCCAGAGGAGGAGGGCCACGAAGCTGATCAGAGGGCTGGAGCACCTCTCCTATGAGGACAGGCTGAGAGAGTTGGGATTGTTCAGCCTGGAAAAGAGAAGGCTCTGGGGAGATCTAATTGCGGCCTTCCAGTACCTGAAGGGGGCCTACAGGAAAGATGGGGAGGGACTGTTTATCAGGGAGTGTGGTGACAGGACAAGGGGTAATGGGTTTAAGCTGAAGGAGGGTGGATTTAGAATTAGATGTTAGGAAGAAATTCTTCACTGTGAGGGTGGTGAGGCACTGGAACAGGTTGCCCAGAGAGGTTGTGGAGGCCCCATCCCTGGAAGTGTTTAAGGCCGGGTTGGATGAGGCTTTGGGCAACCTGGTCTAGTGGAGAGTCCCTGCCCATGGCAAGGGGGTTGGAACTAGATGATCTTTGAGGTCCCTTCCAACCCAAACCATTCTATGATTCTATGATTCCCATAGAATGTTCTGATTTTGATTAATCAGCATTTCAGGATGGAGATAATGTTCCACTAGAAAATTTCTGACCATCTCCACTGACAATAAGCTGCACATTTACAGCACACCCCGTTGCAATACTGTAAATGACTGTTTAGTATTTCCCACTCAAAATGTCCTGGTTTCAGCTGAGATAGAGTTAATTTTCTTTCTAGTAGCTGGTATAGTGCTATGTTTTGGATTTAGTATGAAAATCATGTTGATAACACACTGATGATTTTAGTTGTTGCTAGGTAGTTGCAGTGTCTACACTAAGTCAAGGACTTTTCAGCTTCTCACGCCCTGCCAGGTGCGCAAGAAGCTGGGAGAGCATAGCCAGGACAGCTGATCCAGACTGGCCAAAGGGATATTCCCTACCATATAACGTTATGCTCCCTATATAACTGGGGAAGCTAGCTGGGAGGCAGATTCGCTGCTCGGAAACAGACTGGGCATTGGATTGTTTTTGGGTTTTTTTCCTTTTGCATATAGTGAGCAATTGCATTTATGCATCACTTGTTTTATTATTGTTATTGTTATTATCTTCCTTTGTTATCCTATTAAACTGTCTTTATCTCAACCCACGAGTTTTTTTCCCATTCTCCTCCCCATCCCCTTTGGTGGGGAGGGCTGAGCAAGCGGCTGCGTGGTGCTTAGTTACAGGCTGGGGTTAAACCAGACAGGTGCTGAGGAGAGACTGACTTTTACCCTGCAGGAATGCTAAGCTCCGTTGTGCTCGTCATGAATAAGGGCAGGGTATAACATGGGCAAAGACTTCATGCCTGGGCCATTTGACATTAGAGGAATACTTTGCAGGTAGAGAGAATAGGGCCTTCCCATGCATTAAAGTACCTCACAAACATTTGTAATTATGAGTTATGTTGCTCAAGTTAGTTCGTCTCACACAAACCTGCCCTCAGTTTGCTATTTAGTGTTATGAATTGTGGGCACCAGAACTCTTGAATTAGGAAAATAAGGTCACGGAAAACATTATGCAGGTTAAAGAAATGAAACTCTCAGCATTCTGTGCTTTGCTTTCTTTGGTCTTGTTTCCCATTGAAAAATAACCCACTCCCCAAAAAGGTATTTGCTATACATTTTTTTAAAAGTTTTATGTGTTTGCATCCCTGTCTTGTTGAGAAGAACAACAAGGTTCTGCTTGGTCTGACAAGCTGAACTTATTCTCATGCAAGAATATTATTCTCAAATTATTCTCATTATTCTCAAAGCGAGATTTGACATAGAGGAAACCCAGAAGAGAATAATTGTCACACCTGATTTTCTTTTTAGTTTAACTCATTCATTTATTTTCTTTTAAGATATTGTAGGCAATGTTATGATTCTACTGCACTTTCTTGCATCTGTGACTCATCAGGTGGGCTGAGTGTTAGAGAGGGGCTAAGCCACAAAGTTCACAAACAGATTCTTATTTTTCCAGGGTCTGAGGGAGTTCAGATTTGAGGTTTTAGATTTGGATCATCTCGGGAATGTACAAGGATTCGGTTCCTAGCTAAGTAATTTGACACATTTCTGTCTCTCCTTCCACTCTTACCACTTTCGATTTTATCGTACTGATTGTGTTACCGTGATTGGAAAAATGAATGAAAAAGTGATCATTGTTACATTGTCTCTCTGCTGGGGCGGGAGGGAACAGAAATCTTCCACTTGACAATAATAATATTTCCCACACTTGCAGTCATCCATGGCTAACTAGTTATTTGTATTGCTGCTTATCACTAGTATCTATCTGAGTTACCTCCCAGGTAACATCAGTGACAATAACAAAATCCCGAATGGACTTCAGGACTCAGGATTTTCAGGCTCTTTTTTCAGGTCAGAAATCTTTTGTTGGGGAGAGAAGTTTTCAGAGTTTGTCAATGAAAAGATGTATTTGAAATGAAACGTTTATGACAAAAATGGTTGTCTCAATGAAGAGAGTTGTTTGTGTTTCTGAAGACTGTCAGAATTGAGGCTTTCCTCATCAAGCAAGATAACTTAACAGAGGACGTTTTGTTCCTAGTTCTCAAATTCTTCATCTTGGTCTTTGAGATCAGTATTATCCAGATGTACACAGCTGCAGCATTGCATGGGCCGAATTCGATACAGCTGCAAGATGCAGTGGAAGTAGATATCCATACACCAGGGTCACTCTGATGTTTTCTCTCCAACAAGACTGGGAGAGCAGCAAGGGTAACTTTCTCTCTTGAAAAGTCCTTCCTTTTGAAGTTCTACCTCTGTATACCATCTTGCAATATTCATATGAGTGGCATGGAAGTAGTGCCCACCTATAGATTTTCAACTAATTTAACCATGACCACATCTAAAACATTATCTTGCCTTCAGCAAATCGGGTCTTGGCTGAAGAACAACTGGTGTGAGCTGAACCAGACAGGAGAAGTACTTTGAAGGAGGTTCAGCTGAAAGGCACACAGCCCTCAATCAAAATAGTGGGAGACACTGGCATTCTGCATACCACACAAGGATCCAAAAACACCTTCTTCCAACTTCAGTGTGCTTAAAAAAGTCATCCCTTTCTGTTTGTGAGGAACCTGTCCATCAGGAGATTCTTATTGTAGTAATTTCTATGCTGGATCACTGCAATATGAAGATAGTGTTTGGGCTCTAACACCTATCATGGCTGCCTACCCTCTCTCTGACTCAGGCCAAGATAATCAAATTAAGCTATCATTCAAGTTCCTTCTATGGCTTCCACTCAGCTTTTAATGTCAATTTAAGCATTTGGTTAATTTGTGAATAAGACTTCAATTTCATCAAAGGCTGAATTTCCTGTTTTCCTCTAGTTTTGTTGTTTCGTGCTGCAAGAGGGTAGAATCCTAAGTCATCATATAATGTGCAAGTTCTGCTAGCTCTTCACCCTTTTTATTTCATATTCTAGGTATTGCTCTGTAATATCTTCTCCAATCATTACTCTCAAAAAAGCACACATCTGTGAGTCCATTTTTGAAATATGTTATGTTTGTCATTTAGTATTAATAGAGAAGTACCGATTAGTTAATTTCAGGATTTTTATTAGCAAGAGGTGACATTATTAAGGTCACTAAGATGATGGGGAGCTATGAAGGGTCTAAAGACAGGTGTCTCTAGTAAATGCATTATATAGATCTGCAAATAGTGACTCAAACAGAAACATAGCCTCTTTGATCTAAAAGATCACACTGTAGGCTATTATGGTCAGTATACTGACAGCCCACATCAGAAGAATCTAATGGGAAAAGGAGGGCAGGAACTTCTGCATGAAGATGACATGGCCAAGAGGTAATTAAAAAAAAAAAAAAATAAGTAGAGGAAGTAGCAAATTGATGGTAGTAAAACAAGGAAACAGGCATAGGAGGAGCAGGAGTAAACAGAGATTATGAAGGTCAGCAAAGGTATCAGAAGGAAACTGGACACACAGATTAGCGGGGCTGGACTAAATGAGACTGAATAATGTCACTACTTTGGACAAGTTACGGAATACAGAGAAGTTGACTGTGAGAACGTTTAGTCTTTGGAGTGCAGGAAGAGCCCGGAGCAAAAATATCAAAGACAGTGTATAGGAGATCCATATGCCACCAAGCGGTGGGCAGATGGGCACTGGGGGTGTTTACCATACAAACTGACTTCAGATGATGGGACAAGATAATCTAGTTTTCAGTTAAATTTTCTCAGCATGGAATTAGAATATTCTTTTCATATGCACTTTTCTCAGCTGTGCTTCATGACTCAAATTCACTCAGTTTATTCTAATCATAAGTCTTGCCCATATCCTTCTGTAATTTGAAAAGAATTAGCCATAGGCATTCTGGGAAAAAAAAAAAGTCACCATTAGTAATTAACCATATCACCAGATGTAGAAATACCATTCTCTGTATTATTCTAGTGAAAATTACAGATTAACAGCAGCATAAAAGGATTTTTTCCTCATGTTCTGTTCCATGTCCTTCTTTCTTTCTCTATTTGCAACAAATAAGAATAAATCTATCTTAGTAAATAAAAATAAAATGGTTGTCATAGAACAGTTTTCCATAACAAGCTAAACAAACTCTGTCAAAGCTTGTGCCCTGACTGAGTCTACAAACCAAACCAATATTTAACTGACTGTTCATATGGTATCTTTTTTATATGCCTTATGCTATCTATACAGGGTGCAGCAGAAAGAAACAAGGGCTTATGTTTCTCTTTGCAGAATTCAGTAACTCTGAAATACACATTACAAGGAACTTCATTATTACAACAGGTAAAATCTTTTGATGAGGGGTATCCACAGGTTCCCTTATGACTGACTCATCACCTGTTAGCCAGGAATGCACTCCACTACTGTTCAGCGCAAATACTTGTGAATAACTTTTACTTCATTCCTGGACTCTAAAGAGAAAAGGAAGTGAAATTGTGAGGGGAGGGGGGAGATAATCTTGTGACAGTAGGTGTGTGGCTTTGGATGGAACATAATGAATGGCTTCAAGTATTGATAGTGTATTTCTTGACTTCCATATCTCAGAACTATTCTGCACTACAAGGTATAGATCAAGAGATGGTGCTTATGGTGCTTTCCTCCACTGCAGTTATTGCAGAGGTGTATAAAAATGGCACTTTAACATTGCAGGGGGGTCCTAAATCACTTGTGCCATTATACCAGTAGCTGCCCACTGAAACTGTCTCTAAAATATTGGTTACTGACATGGTGGTTAGATGTGCAGAAAATACAATCAACTTAGGCCCTGGCTTGTGCATGTTCAAAGCTCCTTTGTATCGATATGAACTACTCTGCAAGTTTGCTATAGGCCAAACTGTGAATAGAACCAATGGAGTTTGTATATATATAAAATATATATATATATGGTCTAAGCAAGGCTTGGTTTGGACAGAGTGTGTTGGCTGTGCAACCAGATGTAGAAATCTATTTCCACCATCATCACAGCTGTTTCTTTTCTCCAACTTCTTCCCTCTGGTATGGACTACATGTTGGCTTTTTCCAGCTAAGCATTACCTTGCAGTGCTTCATTCCTAGTCAGTTGTGCCTTATTAAAAAATAAAGCTGTGTTGAGGATGCTGCTTGGCAGCATCGCATCTCACTGCATGTCTGATGTGTCACTTCCAAGCCACAGAATGGCACTCAGCAGGAAGTGCCATGACCCCCGCACACCATTCAAAATCTGTACTTGTTCAGCCTTGTGTTGGATTTGCATGGCAAGGTTTTGGTAGCGGGGGGGGCTACAGGGGTGGCTTCTGTGAGAAGCTGCTAGAAGCTTCCCCTGTGTCTGATAGAGCCAATGCCAGCCGGCTCCAAGACAGACCGGCTGCTGGCCAAGGCCAAGCCAATCAGCGCCTCTGTGATAACATATTCAAGAAGGAAAAAAACCAGTTAGAGAGCGCTTTTGCAGCCGAAGAGAGGAGTGAGAAGATGTGAGAAACTCTGCAGACACCAAGGTCAGTGCAGAAGTGTGAATTTGAGTCATGAAGCACAGCTGAGAAAAGTGCATATGAAAAGAATATTCTAATTCCATGCTGAGAAAATTTAACTGAAAACTAGATTATCTTGTCCCATCATCTGAAGTCAGTTTGTATGGTAAACACCCCCAGTGCCCATCTGCCCACCGCTTGGTGGCATATGGATCTCCTATACACTGTCTTTGATATTTTTGCTCCGGGCTCTTCCTGCACTCCAAAGACTAAACGTTCTCACAGTCAACTTCTCTGTATTCCGTAACTTGTCCAAAGTAGTGACATTATTCAGTCTCATTTAGTCCAGCCCCGCTAATCTGTGTGTCCAGTTTCCTTCTGATACCTTTGCTGACCTTCATAATCTCTGTTTACTCCTGCTCCTCCTATGCCTGTTTCCTTGTTTTACTACCATCAATTTGCTACTTCCTCTACTTATTTTTTTTTTTTTTTAATTACCTCTTGGCCATGTCATCTTCATGCAGAAGTTCCTGCCCTCCTTTTCCCATTAGATTCTTCTGATGTGGGCTGTCAGTATACTGACCATAATAGCCTACAGTGTGATCTTTTAGATCAAAGAGGCTATGTTTCTGTTTGAGTCACTATTTGCAGATCTATATAATGCATTTACTAGAGACACCTGTCTTTAGACCCTTCATAGCTCCCCATCATCTTAGTGACCTTAATAATGTCACCTCTTGCTAATAAAAATCCTGAAATTAACTAATCGGTACTTCTCTATTAATACTAAATGACAAACATAACATATTTCAAAAATGGACTCACAGATGTGTGCTTTTTTGAGAGTAATGATTGGAGAAGATATTACAGAGCAATACCTAGAATATGAAATAAAAAGGGTGAAGAGCTAGCAGAACTTGCACATTATATGATGACTTAGGATTCTACCCTCTTGCAGCACGAAACAACAAAACTAGAGGAAAACAGGAAATTCAGCCTTTGATGAAATTGAAGTCTTATTCACAAATTAACCAAATGCTTAAATTGACATTAAAAGCTGAGTGGAAGCCATAGAAGGAACTTGAATGATAGCTTAATTTGATTATCTTGGCCTGAGTCAGAGAGAGGGTAGGCAGCCATGATAGGTGTTAGAGCCCAAACACTATCTTCATATTGCAGTGATCCAGCATAGAAATTACTACAATAAGAATCTCCTGATGGACAGGTTCCTCACAAACAGAAAGGGATGACTTTTTTAAGCACACTGAAGTTGGAAGAAGGTGTTTTTGGATCCTTGTGTGGTATGCAGAATGCCAGTGTCTCCCACTATTTTGATTGAGGGCTGTGTGCCTTTCAGCTGAACCTCCTTCAAAGTACTTCTCCTGTCTGGTTCAGCTCACACCAGTTGTTCTTCAGCCAAGACCCGATTTGCTGTAGGCAAGATAATGTTTTAGATGTGGTCATGGTTAAATTAGTTGAAAATCTATAGGTGGGCACTACTTCCATGCCACTCATATGAATATTGCAAGATGGTATACAGAGGTAGAACTTCAAAAGGAAGGACTTTTCAAGAGAGAAAGTTACCCTTGCTGCTCTCCCAGTCTTGTTGGAGAGAAAACATCAGAGTGACCCTGGTGTATGGATATCTACTTCCACTGCATCTTGCAGCTGTATCGAATTCGGCCCATGCAATGCTGCAGCTGTGTACATCTGGATAATACTGATCTCAAAGACCAAGATGAAGAATTTGAGAACTAGGAACAAAACGTCCTCTGTTAAGTTATCTTGCTTGATGAGGAAAGCCTCAATTCTGACAGTCTTCAGAAACACAAACAACTCTCTTCATTGAGACAACCATTTTTGTCATAAACGTTTCATTTCAAATACATCTTTTCATTGACAAACTCTGAAAACTTCTCTCCCCAACAAAAGATTTCTGACCTGAAAAAAGAGCCTGAAAATCCTGAGTCCTGAAGTCCATTCGGGATTTTGTTATTGTCACTGATGTTACCTGGGAGGTAACTCAGATAGATACTAGTGATAAGCAGCAATACAAATAACTAGTTAGCCATGGATGACTGCAAGTGTGGGAAATATTATTATTGTCAAGTGGAAGATTTCTGTTCCCTCCCGCCCCAGCAGAGAGACAATGTAACAATGATCACTTTTTCATTCATTTTTCCAATCACGGTAACACAATCAGTACGATAAAATCGAAAGTGGTAAGAGTGGAAGGAGAGACAGAAATGTGTCAAATTACTTAGCTAGGAACCGAATCCTTGTACATTCCCGAGATGATCCAAATCTAAAACCTCAAATCTGAACTCCCTCAGACCCTGGAAAAATAAGAATCTGTTTGTGAACTTTGTGGCTTAGCCCCTCTCTAACACTCAGCCCACCTGATGAGTCACAGATGCAAGAAAGTGCAGTAGAATCATAACATTGCCTACAATATCTTAAAAGAAAATAAATGAATGAGTTAAACTAAAAAGAAAATCAGGTGTGACAATTATTCTCTTCTGGGTTTCCTCTATGTCAAATCTCGCTTTGAGAATAATGAGAATAATTTGAGAATAATATTCTTGCATGAGAATAAGTTCAGCTTGTCAGACCAAGCAGAACCTTGTTGTTCTTCTCAACAAGACAGGGATGCAAACACATAAAACTTTTAAAAAAATGTATAGCAAATACCTTTTTGGGGAGTGGGTTATTTTTCAATGGGAAACAAGACCAAAGAAAGCAAAGCACAGAATGCTGAGAGTTTCATTTCTTTAACCTGCATAATGTTTTCCGTGACCTTATTTTCCTAATTCAAGAGTTCTGGTGCCCACAATTCATAACACTAAATAGCAAACTGAGGGCAGGTTTGTGTGAGACGAACTAACTTGAGCAACATAACTCATAATTACAAATGTTTGTGAGGTACTTTAATGCATGGGAAGGCCCTATTCTCTCTACCTGCAAAGTATTCCTCTAATGTCAAATGGCCCAGGCATGAAGTCTTTGCCCATGTTATACCCTGCCCTTATTCATGACGAGCACAACGGAGCTTAGCATTCCTGCAGGGTAAAAGTCAGTCTCTCCTCAGCACCTGTCTGGTTTAACCCCAGCCTGTAACTAAGCACCACGCAGCCGCTTGCTCAGCCCTCCCCACCAAAGGGGATGGGGAGGAGAATGGGAAAAAAACTCGTGGGTTGAGATAAAGACAGTTTAATAGGATAACAAAGGAAGATAATAACAATAACAATAATAAAACAAGTGATGCATAAATGCAATTGCTCACTATATGCAAAAGGAAAAAAACCCAAAAACAATCCAATGCCCAGTCTGTTTCCGAGCAGCGAATCTGCCTCCCAGCTAGCTTCCCCAGTTATATAGGGAGCATAACGTTATATGGTAGGGAATATCCCTTTGGCCAGTCTGGATCAGCTGTCCTGGCTATGCTCTCCCAGCTTCTTGCGCACCTGGCAGGGCGTGAGAAGCTGAAAAGTCCTTGACTTAGTGTAGACACTGCAACTACCTAGCAACAACTAAAATCATCAGTGTGTTATCAACATGATTTTCATACTAAATCCAAAACATAGCACTATACCAGCTACTAGAAAGAAAATTAACTCTATCTCAGCTGAAACCAGGACATTTTGAGTGGGAAATACTAAACAGTCATTTACAGTATTGCAACGGGGTGTGCTGTAAATGTGCAGCTTATTGTCAGTGGAGATGGTCAGAAATTTTCTAGTGGAACATTATCTCCATCCTGAAATGCTGATTAATCAAAATCAGAACATTCTATGGGAATCATAGAATCATAGAATGGTTTGGGTTGGAAGGGACCTCAAAGATCATCTAGTTCCAACCCCCTTGCCATGGGCAGGGACTCTCCACTAGACCAGGTTGCCCAAAGCCTCATCCAACCCGGCCTTAAACACTTCCAGGGATGGGGCCTCCACAACCTCTCTGGGCAACCTGTTCCAGTGCCTCACCACCCTCACAGTGAAGAATTTCTTCCTAACATCTAATTCTAAATCCACCCTCCTTCAGCTTAAACCCATTACCCCTTGTCCTGTCACCACACTCCCTGATAAACAGTCCCTCCCCATCTTTCCTGTAGGCCCCCTTCAGGTACTGGAAGGCCGCAATTAGATCTCCCCAGAGCCTTCTCTTTTCCAGGCTGAACAATCCCAACTCTCTCAGCCTGTCCTCATAGGAGAGGTGCTCCAGCCCTCTGATCAGCTTCGTGGCCCTCCTCCTCTGGACTCGCTCCAACAGCTCCATGTCTTTCTTGTCCTGGGGCCCCCAGAGCTGGATGCAGTACTCCAGGTGGGGTCTCACAAGAGCAGAGTAGAGGGGCAATGTGTCTGGTTTAACAAATCTTCTGACAAAACACTGGCATGTTTCCAAGCTTGCCTGCCAGGCAGGTTTCAGTCAAAAGCCTGCCTGGTTTCATGCCAGCTTGACAACCTAGCTCCTTAGCAGTCTGCCCAGCAGTCTGCCGAGGAGACAGAATGCCAGGCCTTCAGACTTTCCATTGCTGGGGCAGTCAATTGAGCAAACGGCTTCAGCACTGGGGGACCCTGGAGTTCCAGGCACTTCATCACAAAACTGCACTTGTTATCAGCCTCAAGGGCAGGCAAGACCAGAGCTGCTACAAAGGAAGGGTAAGAAAGATGGTTGCCTGGGACCTCTGTAAGGGAAGCATTAAATAGAGGGTGAGGAGAAGACTTCAAGAAGGACAGAATAATGTCCATTTCCTTTTGCCCTGGTTAGTCCTGGTACTAACCTTATTTTGGGGGAGTTTCAATTCTGGATCTAATACATAGTGGGAAGGGGAACACTAAATTGGGTCAATTATCTGAAGACTCCTATCCATCAAAATGTCTGAGTATGCATAAAAGTGTTTCAACTTTTTTTTCTAGACTCAGTTTAACTTCTTTCTGTGCTGGGGAGCCCCTTCTCTGTCACATGATGGGCTTGTATCATGCCCAGTTTACTCTGTGTGTATTGCAGAATGGCTGTATTGTATGTGGATAGTAGACCAAGTTCTTCCCAGAAGCAGTGGGCTCACTGAGCACCTGCTACACTACAAAGGTCTGTGATTGCCCCAGGAAACAGCATGAGTGTTGGTGACAATTCAAACAACCTGTTCCTAGCAGTCTTTTTTCTCCAAAGGACAACTCAAGAATATACAAGGGAATATAATGTATATTGGGTGAGACATTCTGGAAGTGGTAGTCTAACCTTATTTGCAACTTTGGAGCATCCTTCATTGTGTAATGGATGTGTTTTTGTCATGTAACAGAAGAGAACCTGAAGAAATTCCACAAAAGCAGGTGGGTAGAAGTGGGCTTCTGTCAGTGCTCGAACTATTCACCTCCCCATCACCTGCTGCCAGCTTGATCCAAATTTGTCCCCAGGAAAGAGACACCCTGGGAATACGCCACCACAAATTGTGTTAGCAGGTCATGTGTGGCCTGGGGAAGGAATGAAGGCCAAGTACCTGAGACTTAGAAAATGGTCCCGCTAAACACTTTTTGACCTTTCTTTTTAGCAGGTTTTGTTGGTTTTTTTTCTATTCTGTAAGGGAACAGATTTTATTCTAACAATAATATCTGAGGAACAAGTACACAAAAATCATAATTTGGTGATTTGGATGAAAAGTGGTCTTATTTATTTTATTGTATTCCTGCTATTGGCCACTGTAACTAACACCAGTTCACCTCCATGAGAACGGTTGACAGAAATCTAAAAATGTTTTTTTAGTAGGGAATAGTATCTAACGCTGGAAGGAATTATCTATGCCATTTCTCCTAACACTCGATAACTTTCTCATACAGGTAATTAGCCCAAGCAGAGTTTACACTAGCAGGACTACAGCTGCACCCACTACCATTTAGTATCAATACTGTCTTCATAAACTAGCTCATATAGCTCAAGATGGTGTGTGTTGTGCTTTCTAGACATATCCTCAGTTTTAATGGGAAAAGGTTCATGTTTGGGAAGATTATCTGTACCAATGAAATAACATTTTTCTTCTCACACATGCTTTGAGCCAAACACAAGTAAAAACACGGGGACTTGCCCTTAGAACTCACAGGGACTATGGAGCCGAATTCTAGACTTATTTATACTAATTGCAAGGAGAGCATTTGAGATTTGGCCTAGTAAAGAGAAAAAAATCTCTTATTTGTTCCATGTTTATTCACTGTTAAATGTTCTCAGGGAATCTTGCTTCACCCATCCCTTATTTTCCTCAGATTTTTCCTATGATAGAATATTCAATTTCTGGATCTCTTTTGTACTACTGATCACCAGCAGTGAAAACCTGGTCCCCTTGACCTAATTCTGGACAGTTCTCTCATTGTTCTAAGAAGTTTGCAGTCAGAGTTTCACACCTCAAACACAATCCCATGCAGCCAGCTCCCCTCAACTCTGTCCTTCCTATCTGATTTCTCCTTCTCTGTTTGAACATGAGGAGAGGCAGCTCAGGACTTAATTTAACAAATCTCAAGAATATTCTCCTATCACTAGTAGAGATAAGGGACAGATTCAGTCATGCTCTGAAGGGAGGTCGGGTGGCTTGCAAGGGTATGTGCCATGTGCAGGCAGTAATAATGGGGTAACAGGGAAAAAGCCTCAGTCCCTTTAGTTTGTTACCCCATTCCTCCTTGTCAGCTTTCAGAGTAATTCAAATAATCGCTCAAGTTTTTCTAACATAAAATTATTTCACTGGAATATTGGATGACTAGCAACACTAGGTAAAGCTAGCTTGCCACTAACACTACAGGCTTTTTAAACCATTGTTTGACATAATGTACTATTTCAAACTTTTGCTCTGTGTTTCAGCCAGCTCAATTTAAGAATGAGATTACAGTCAAACTTAATGTTTTTCTGTGTTGCTATGACTTGTGTTAGCAGCAGCTCTGGAGAGAAGATACTTGTAATTCTTTAAGTGTTACAACCACATAGATATATGGAACACTGAATCAGGATTTCCTTTTCTCTAGTTCCACTTGAATTTCCTAATAGATTTTATCCATGCTTACCTGTTTTAACGTAAGAGATTTGTACTGAATATTGTTTAGGAACTGGCGTTTATGAATGAAGAATATGAGTCTGGTAGTCAAAATAGATTGATGTACTAGACTTCCATCTTCTGTCTGAAGGAAAGGCATAGGCATTAACAATTAGGATATCTCTAAAATAGCTTTGTTTGCAGACTACTGATACTGACTGGCTTCATTGGACTACATATTCTCCAATTCCACTCTCTTACTACATTCGGATCTTTTTTGCATTTGATATCTGTTTCTTACATGAAAGGCAATGAAGAAAACAGTTACTGTGTAAGTCTCCATCATACTTATTTTTAAGGAACTATTTTTGAGCTAGCTAATAAGCACCTTTTTACATGTGACGCTGTATGAGGGAATCAGGGTTGATCAGGACAGAATGAATACAATGTGTTTGCACAAATTCACAACAGCTATCTATTCAACTCAGCTAAGACAGAATGTTCTTTAGGGTTGGGTCCGGTCTTCTCAACGCATAAACTATCTATGAAGTAGTGAAACACAGATGTCCTGATCGCTTAGCTATATAAGGCAGGCTCACTTTTGCTCTTTGTTTCTGAGCTGGTGACTTTTTAATGCTTTTTCTGCATATTAAGTCACTTTCTATGGATCCTCTTGACACATGTCAATTTTAGAACTTTGTAGCCCAAGAGTTAGGAAGTCTCCAGTGCAATGAGAGTTTGTACCAATAGGTAGTTAGTAGAAATATTTCAAAATGTCTATCAGATAAAGCCCAGCTCAGGACTCAGGTAGAGGAATGCTGCATTTCTAGGGCTTGGACTTATCTGCAAAAAGGGCACAGCCCTGCTGCATGTACAGCAGAAAAACTTTGGTTGTCTGAGCATGTTAAGGGAAAAAAAGAATGGTAGCGATGCTATTTCTGATCCTCTGAGGTTACCAAGTAGCTGAGCAGAGAATTTCAGGAGCACGAGTTTGAATTAAGCCATCTACATGACTTTAAATTATGAAGTCCACGTGAAAACTGCTGTTGAACAACCAGAACCATGCTTTTCTGCTTCCCTACCGTCACCGAAATTTGGGAATAAAAGAAAACTCCTTAACACCAATTTAGCATTAAGAAGCAGGCATTTCCTTTTATTGCAGCGCTGGGTGTCAGGAGGATAGTTCCTCTAATCGGGCACACCTAAGGCTGGTTCTCTTGTTACCGGAAAGCGGCAAAATAATTCACTCTCTCAGACTTATTTTGAAGTTTTAGAAAGCAGGCATTCTTTATTGCAGCACTGGGTGCACGGGGGATAACTCCACCTAACGTGCACACCCAAAAGACAAAACTAGCAAGTATTTATACTATGTTAATATACATATTCAGTATATTTCCGAGTAGTGCTTATCACATTCATGGATTTTCCGGGAACTCGTTAGCATATGCTAATGTCTTTCGCCCATGTTTGTTGGCACCTCTGGGTGGTCCTCGGGGGGTCTTCAGGCTCAGTCCTGGTATCACATATACCTTATCCCTCAAGGCTGGTTTTGTGATCACCTTGTAACTTTCTTATCTTTGCGCATCTGTTCTTCCAAGGCCGAGCTGTTTAAAATGAGATTGTTCCAGAGCTTCTTATCTTACAACTAATTATTTTCTAAGTTACAATGGTTTCCCTTTTGTTTGGTTACATCTATTGAGCAATGGCTCTAATTGCTTGAATTGATCTTAATATTTCAATATTCACAGGTATCAATCCCTTCTTTTCTTTTTGAGGATTTGTAGCTTACATGCTACAACTTCTCACTATACAAACTTATTGTATCTTGAACAGAGGTTAGTACAGCAGTGACAGCATTGAATCATTATGCAGGCAAGAATACAAACCACTATAATAAAAATCACTAATAAAAATAGCTTTTTCAACCACGACCAGTTAGGTAGCCAAGAAGCAAGAGTATTCCAAATCTCTTCAAACCCAAAAGAGGTATTATCTTTAGTAACTTCATGTAAAATTGTTGTTTGGTCATGTATGTTTTTTAAATCTTCAGATATCCTTCCACTCTCATCAACAGAGCAAGTGGAACTGCTTGTATCCAGATCATTGAGGTTTGGGGTTTTTTTGGTTGGGCTGGGGTTTTTTTTGGCAAATTTTACTCAGTTGTAGTTTTAAGGTTTGATTCACGCGCTCTACCTGTCCACTAGACTGGGGATGATAGGGGGCATGCAGTTCCCATGTTATTTGTAATATTCTACTTACTTGTCAGATAATGTTTGCAGCAAAATGTGGTCCCCTATCCAAAGAAATCCCAAAAGGAATCGTGGTGTTATTTGACGTGCGGAAGACAGACTCCACAACTGAGAAGGTTGTAAAGTAGGTATGTTTATTCAGCGCTGGGCAGCACGGGGGGGTCACCCCACCACAGTCGTGCGCGCCCGGTACTGCAGTTCACCTTGAATTTATACGTCATTGTAATTACATATTCATGAGGTTTCACAATACGCCTATACATATTCATAACCTTTCCCGTCTCGCATTAAAATTAGCTCTTTCCCCGACTCCTCCTCCTGGCGCGTGCGTAGTGTCCTCTAGTCAGGGTGGGCAGGGGTCTCTGATGATGAAGTAAATATCATCCCCTTCATAATCTTTCGACCTTCTTCCCTTACGCAGGCGCAGTACTCTCCCTGATCCTTTCCCAGACCGCAAGGTTAGTTTGTCTTGTAAGATGTTTCCTACTGCGTCAGGGATTCTGTCCTTGGTTCTTCCTCTCATCATTGTGATATGTGTAAACTATTCTTAATCACCCTGTTTATTTTAAGTTTACTTGTGTGGGAACAAAGTTCCTGCCTCCCTTATCTCATTCCCCCCTTTTCAAGAAGGTTAGTAAATTCCTTTACTAAACTTTCGCTAATTTGAACTTCTAATACAGTGACTTTTTATCTAGTTTTTCAAAGTATCTATTAGATTCAAGCTTTCGTCGTAATTGGTTCTTCTTCCATTCGGTGTACAAGTCCGTCGATGTCATACAACACCATACCATGCATCGAAACGCGATACATAACATTAAAATTAACATGATTAACACTATTGTCATAACAAACAATTGTTTTAACCATGACAAGTTTGGTAACCATGAAGTTAGCTTATGCCATAGTTCCTCAAACCCTCGTGCAATATTCGTGTCTGTTCCCAGATAGCTTCTAAGTCCGTTTCAACCCTTCCTGAGTGGTCAACATCATAACCAGCAGTTAGTGGCATTTGTGATTTTAGAGACTTTTTGCATGAGGTCATAATGGGTATTTTGACGCCATCCGTGTCCCATACCTAAGAACGTGAAAAATATAATTTTCCAGGTTGCACCTGTTTTACCCTCCATGGGGTTTTACAAGATTTCTTCACCCTGGAGTGATGGATCCAGGCGTTCTGTTCTTTAATCTTGATTGCAGTAAAAGAAGTAAGGAGCACTTGAAACAGTCCCTCCCACTGTGGCTCCGGGGTTTTCTCTGCAAGAGACTTAACATATACATAGTCTCCAGGTTGTATGTTATGTACAGGCCTATCCAAACCCCTACTTCGAGTCCCAACCACGTGTTTCTCAGTTTTGCTGAGTTGTTTGCTTAATGCCACCATGTAGGAGGTCATGATTTCATCCCCCGCTTGTGTGGACATCCCTTTCTGTATTCCATAGGGTCGTCCATACAAAATTTCAAAAGGGCTCAGCCCCTCTTTCGCTCGTGGCCTGGTTCGTATGCGCAAGAGAGCCAAAGGAAGAGACTGAGGCCAGGCCAAGTTAGTTTCCTGTCCCAATTTCACAATCTGCTGTTTGATTAAGTGGTTCATTTTTTTCTACTTGGCCACTCGACTGAGGGCGATATGGGGTATGAAGCTGCCAATCTATACCCAAATGGCGGCTAATTTGTTGTACTGCTTTTGAGATGAAACGTGGTCCTCTGTCAGAAGACATGGTTGCTGGAACCCCAAAGCGTGGTATTATTTCTTGTATTAATGTTCTGGTTACCTCCCGAGCCTTGGCTGTCCTGGTAGGAAATGCCTCTGGCCAACCTGAAAAGGTATCAGTTAATACCAATAAATATCGATACCCCCCTTTTCTTGGGAGTTCTGAAAAATCAATCTGCCATTGCTGCCCAGGCCCATTGCCTTTCCCAATTTGGCCCATTTCTGGTTTGGGGGTATTCTTGGGATTAGTCTGGAGGCAAACATCACACTGTTGAGTCACTTGTCTCACAGTGGTGTACAGATTCCTAGCTACGATTTCTCTAATTAGGTGTTTATATAGGGCCTCTGCCCCCCAATGCCTCTTCCTATGTTCTTCCCTTATCAGAGACCATGTTAGATAGGAGGGAATGATTAGCTTCCCTTGTGGGGTGAGAGCCCACCCCTCTTTATTATATGACCCTTCTAGATCTGTGATAAGCTTCTGATCCTCCTTGGTATATTCTGGCTTACCTTCTAGGGAGATTCGCCCGTCAGGGACCAAAGCCCCTTCTGTTTTTACCTCACCTTTGGCTGCCTGTTTTGCCTCTCTGTCCGCCAGCTCATTTCCTCTTTCCAACTCCGAGTTCACTTTCTGGTGCACCTTAATGTGCATGATCGCCACTTTCTCAGGGAGTTGGACTGCCTCCAACAGCTTCAGGATCTCCTCCGCATGCTTGATGTTTTTGCCTTGTGAGTTCAATAATCCTCTCTCCTTCCAGATTGCTCCATGAGCATGTACGACTCCAAAGGCGTACTTCGAGTCTGTATAGATATTCACAGTTCTGCCTTGGGCCAATTCCAGAGCGCGGGTTAGAGCAATTATTTCTGCCTTCTGTGCAGAGGTATTCATGGGCAAAGGCCCTGACTCTATTACTTCCTGGCTGGTGGTAATGGCATATCCGGCATGTCTTTTACCGCTTAGGACATAGCTGAACCAGTTTTCCGTGTTTTCCATAGGACTGTCTCTCAGGTCTGAGCGGCTCGAATATGTTGCTTCGATGGTCTCCAGACAGTCATGATGCACTGGTTCTCCTGTGTTTCCACTGAGGAAAGAGGCTGGATTGACAATGTTAGTGACTACAATCTCCACATCATCTTGTTCTACCATTATAGCCTGATATTTCAAGAATCTTTGTGGGGAAAGCCAGTGTCCACCTTTCGCTTCCAGTACTGCAGATACTGTATGGGACACCAACACAGTCATTTTCTGGCCCAGGGTGAATTTTCGGGCTTCCTGGATGTTTAGTACTACGGCCGCGACCGCTCGCAAGCATCCAGGGCAACCCTTTGCAGTTGCATCCAATTGTTTGGAAAAGTCGGCAACTGCTCGTCGATACGGGCCCAGATCTTGCGCTAATATTCCTAGGGCAATCCCCTGCTTCTCGTGGGAAAAAGGAAAAATGGCTTACTCGCATCTGGGAGTCCTAAGGCTGGGGCCAACATCAGGGCCTTCTTTAGCAGCTCAAAGGCCTGTATGGTCTCTTTGTTCCACTTAAGGGGTTTCTGCTCAGTGGTTGTTAGTGCGTACAGGGGTTTAACAAGCAGTCCATAATTATAGATCCATAGTCGACACCACCCAGTCATCCCCAGGAAAGTTCGTAACTCTTTCACTGTTTGTGGTCTCGGGGTTTGGCATATTGTCTCTTTTCGGGCCTGTCCCAAAGTCCTTTGTCCAGCACTAATTTCATAGCCCAGATAAATCACCTTGCGCTGCATTACTTGGGCCTTTTTCTTGGATACCCGGTATCCCTGGAGCCCCCCCCAAAAAAATTTAGCAGACTCACCATCCAGGTCATACAAGCGTCCTTTGTCTTGGTGGCAATCAGGATATTATCCACATATTGCAACAGTTTCCCTTCCTCAGGCGGGGCTTCCCAAGACTCAAGGTCTTTTGCGAGTTGATTACCAAATATAGTAGGGCTGGTTTTGAACCCTTATGGTAACACCGTCCAAGTAAGCTGAGCTTTACGACCGCTTTTAGGATTTTCCCATTCGAATGCAAATATTTTCTGGCTGGCTTTATGGAGAGGGAGGCAAAAGAAGGCATCTTTCAAGTCTAAAACAGTAAACCAGGTTAGCTCAGGGTCAGCACAGTTAGCAAGGTGTATGGATTCGCCGCTACCGGGTAGAGGTCTTCAGTTATCTTATTTACAGCCCGTAGGTCCTGGACTACCCGGTATGATCCGTCGGGCTTACGGACAGGTAATATGGGAGTGTTAAAGTCGGACTCACATTCCTTTAGTAATCCTAGTTGTAGAAAATTTTCTATCACTGGCCGGATTCCTTCCCTGTCCTCCTTCCTCAGGGGATATTGTTTGATTCTTACCGGCTGCCTTCCTTCTTTGAGCCTGACCTCAACAGGTGGGGCATTTTTGCTCTTCCGGGTACATCAGTGGCCCATACCCCGGGGGTATACCTGGTTCGTGATCTCCTCCACGATTTTTCCTTCTGTGGGAACACTAGCTAGTGATAAACTCATTATTTGGATATACTGTTGATCATTTACCTCCAGAGTAATCTCTCCCTTTTCGAATGTAATTATTGCACCCAATTGCTCCAATAAATCTCTTCCCAAAAGCGCCTTCGGGGAGATGGGCATATTCAGAAATCTGTGAATGCCCCATTGTTTTCCCAGTTTGTATCTCAGAGGCTCACAAAAATATGCCTTTTCACTTTGGCCAGTTGCCCCTTTTACCATGATATAGTCATTTCCCAGGGGCATCAAAGCTTGGTTTAAAACCGAATACATCGCCCCTGTGTCGATCAGAAATTCTATCTTCTTTGGTTCTTTCCCTAGCTTCATTATAACCAGTGGATCCGCATGGGTAGATTCCCCGGGTCCCCGTCAGTCCTCCTTCACATGGGCCACTATCCCTCTTTTCTGGTTGCTTCGTCCCTTCCCCTTCTTTCCCTGCCTTTCTGGACACTCATTCTTCCAGTGACCAAATCTTTTGCATAACGCACATTGATCCCTGCCTAATCGAGGCGGTCCTCGTCTGGGTTTTCTTTCTTCTTCCTCCCTAACGACTGCTACCACCCTTCTCTGTCCCCGTTTGTAATCTTCCTCTTGCAAATCCTCACGGTTCTCTCCCAATCCTTTTCCCAGACGTCCCAAATTTCTGGGATTAGGTTTTTCTTTCCACACACAAACTTTACTATTTCGGATTCTTAATAAGCCTTTTCCCAGTCCTGAAACCATGGGACTCTGGGAAAGCACTTAGGACATTCAGCTTTCCGCCTTCTAGATAAACGATACCACCTTTTCTTACAAGATGCACATTTCAACCAGACCCAAGCCGAATGCCAATTTTTGCGTGATTTGTTAGTAAGCCCACGCACAAAACAAGGAATCACCCCTACGTGTCCATCAATATGGGGGTTTAAAAAAGGTATCTGGGACAGGTTGTTCCCAATCTAGGGCTACTATCAGTCCAGTTGGTGTTAAATACGCTCCTCTTAATAAAATTCGCTCCTCTCCCCTCCTTATCCAGTTCCCTCCTTCGTTTCAATACTCCCAAGGTTCGAGCCCAAGCCACCGAAGGAGTGACTCTCTCCATCCTGCCACTTTGATGATCAGCCAGGCCTCCCATACTTAGGAGACTGACTAAACACCACAGCAGCCCAACTTATATACATATATATCTCAAAACACTTACAGACCTTACAAACGTTTCAGACGCTTTGTCCGTCTCTGGCCGTGTTCCTCGCGGAATCACGGAACCGCAAATCAGGACTCCCACTCGCTTCACAGCGGCGCTGTGTCTCAAACACACGCTCACACACACACACACACACACACGTGCTTTAAACATAAAATACCCGGGCGTTTCATAGATAAAACATACAGTTCATGTTCTAGTTGTTATCCCTTCAGCAGCTGCATACTTTGAGGCTCGCTTACCTTTCTCCTGCTTCTTATACAGTCGTTAGCAGGTCCGTCCTGGCTCCCGATGCCGGGATGCAGCGATAACCTCGGATTCACTCGATCTACCCCCAAGATCGCTAGCGGCCGCTCTATCGGTCAGCGAATCCCCCTTTTTAACATACAGGGTACCCTCCTCCTCCCATACTGGGACTATGCTGTACGCCAGACGTCTCTGCGCGATTTACCAGCGGCCCCGGCCAAGCGTGGGCGTCCCCTACGACTTACTGGCCCCCTTGTTAAACATACCGTTTATCCGCAGCTTCAGGAGGTCGTTGTCTACTCCCGCGGTGAGCGGCTGGGAGTGGAAGCTCCTCCGAGGAAAGTGCTCGGGGCGCGCCTAGGGGCGTCCGCTCCGCAGTCGATCCCGCAGCCGAGCAGTGTCTCCTGCCTGGCTCGCCAAAATGACGTGCGGAAGACAGACTCCACAACTGAGAAGGTTGTAAAGTAGGTATGTTTATTCAGCGCTGGGCAGCACGGGGGGGTCACCCCACCACAGTCGTGCGCGCCCGGTACTGCAGTTCACCTTGAATTTATACGTCATTGTAATTACATATTCATGAGGTTTCACAATACGCCTATACATATTCATAACCTTTCCCGTCTCGCATTAAAATTAGCTCTTTCCCCGACTCCTCCTCCTGGCGCGTGCGTAGTGTCCTCTAGTCAGGGTGGGCAGGGGTCTCTGATGATGAAGTAAATATCATCCCCTTCATAATCTTTCGACCTTCTTCCCTTACGCAGGCGCAGTACTCTCCCTGATCCTTTCCCAGACCGCAAGGTTAGTTTGTCTTGTAAGATGTTTCCTACTGCGTCAGGGATTCTGTCCTTGGTTCTTCCTCTCATCATTGTGATATGTGTAAACTATTCTTAATCACCCTGTTTATTTTAAGTTTACTTGTGTGGGAACAAAGTTCCTGCCTCCCTTATCTCATATTTCTTTAAGCAAGATCTTAACAACTTCCCTGGCTTTGTTGGTGCGACATGGGAAAGCTTCAGGCCATCCTGTAAAAGTATCCACTAATACTAATAGATATCTCAACCTTCCTTTTCTTGGTAATTCAGTGAAATCTATCTGCCAGTGTTCTCCTGGAATATTTCCTGGTTTTGTTGATCCAAACTGAATTTTATTCCATGTCTTTGGATTATTCCTAAGGCATGTTTCACACCTTTCAACTACAGACTTTATAATTTCTACCATATTACCACTCACCACTGATTTTTGTAGATGTTTCGATAAATTTTCAGTTCCCCAATGAATGCTATTATGCTCTTTCTTTACTATTTCATGCATCAAGATTGGGGTTAGAATTACCCGCCCCATAGGAGTAACAGCCCATCCATTTTCCTGTATTTCAGTTTTCAGTGTTTCAATTAAATTCTTTTCCTGAGTATCATAGTTAGGGAATTCTCCTAATTCTATCTTCTTTTCAGGTATTATTGCCAATACCCCTTTACCCTTTTCTGCAACCTTACGAGTGGTCACATCAGCCAATTGATTGCCTCTTTCTTGTGGGGTTTGTCCAGTTTGGTGAGCTTTACAAAGCATGATAGCCACTTCTCTTGGTTTCTGTACACTTTCAAGTAATTTTAAAATCTGCTCCACATGCTTAATTCCGGTTCCTTGAGATGACACCAGTCCCCTTTCTTTCCAAATTGCTCTGTGTGCATGTAATACTCCACATGCATACTTGGAATCAGTCCATATATTCCTTCACTTAGTTCCAAGGCTCTTGTTAGTGCAATCAATGCTGCTTTCTGGGCTGATGTTTTTGGTTGCAGAGCTTTTGCTTCTACAACAGTATCCACTGTGGTGACAGCATACGCTGACATCCGGATCCCTTTTTTTTTTTTTTTCCCACAAAGCTGCTCCCATCTGTATATAGCTCCCAGTCTGGGTTTTCCAGAGGAGTGTCTTTCAGGTCAGGTCGACTGGAATATACTTCCTCAATGGTCTGTAAACAATCATGTGTGGGTTCCTCTTCTTCCAGTTGTCGGGATGACAGGAAAACTGCCGGGTTTACTACTGCAGTGGATTTCAAAACAGCATCATCTTGTTCAAGAAGCACCACTTGATACTTCAGCATTCGGCTTGGAGACAGCCAGTACCCGCCTTTCTGGTCCAGGACAGTGAGTACCATGTGTGGTACAAAAACAGTCAATCTTCTGTCCCAGTGTCAGTTTCCCAGCTTCTTGAATTAGCAGCACAGTAGCGGCCACAGGTCTCAGACATCCTGGCCATCCTTTGCTGGTATTGTCCAATTGCTTGGAGAAATAGGCCACAGCATGTCTGTTGCCTCCCAACATCTGAGAGAGCACCCCCAGAGCTACAGCTTGCCACTCATGAACAAACAATTCAAAGGTTTTGGTTAGATCCGGGAGTCCTAAAGCTGGTGCTTTCATCAGAGTTCTTTTTAGTTGTTTGAAAGCATTTCTGGTCCCATTCCAAATGTTCAGGTGGTGAATTTTTCTGTAGTTCATATAAAAGTTTCACAATGAGTCCATAATTGGCCATCCACAGCCTGCACCACCCCACTATTCCAAGGAAGGTTCGCAGTTTGTGTGCATTCTGGGGCTCTGGGATTTGACAGATAGCTTCTTTTCTCTCTGTGCTCAATCTTCTTTGTCCTTTTAAAAGTTCAAATCCCAAGTATTTAACAGATTCTTGTGTGATTTGAGCTTTTTCTTTTGAAACTCAGTAACCGTTTAATCCCAGAAAATTCAAAAGGTCAATGGTTAATTGTAAGCATTCTTCCCAGGTTACAGTTGCAATGAAAATATCATCAACATACTGCAACACAGTCCCTGTTTTATGTTTTCTTTTCCAGGTTTCCAGTTCTTTGGCTAATTGATTTCCAAATATTGTGGGACTATTTTTAAATCCCTGTGGCACCACTGTCCAAGTGTACTGTGATTTGCAACCCGTTTCTGGGTCTTCCCACTCAAAGGCAAATATATTTTGACTTTCTCGCTCGAGAGGTATGCAGAAAAAGGCATCTTTCAAATCTATAACTGTGAACCACTCTTGGTTTTAGCCTGATTCTAGCCTCTAGTTTCAAAGGATATTGTTTTTGCCTTACCGGCTTCATTCCTGCTTTGAGTTCAATCTTTACCGGTTCAGCGTTCTTAGCTTTACCAGGGACTTCTCCAGCCCATACAAGGGGTGTCACTGCATTCTCCACTTTGGTTGGAATGCTAGTTTCTAAAATTTTATCTTTCTGCAATAGGAGCACAGATGCTTGTACAAGTTTAGATTCAGGAATTAACACCTTGACCTCCCCATCTTTAAAGGTGATTTGCGCTTCCAATTTACTCAATAGGTCCCGTCTCAAGAGTGGTATAGGACATTCAGGCATATATAAAAATTAGTGAGTTACTCATTGTTTTCCGAGCTTAAAATTTAAAGGATGGAAAAAGGCACACTGTTCCGCTTTCCCTGTGGCACTCACAACGTTTACTGTATCATCGCTCAATTTTCTTTGACAAGTAATAAGTTACTCCAGTATCTACAAGAAAATCTATTTTCCATTTCCCCAGCTCTACTGTGGGGTTCTGCTGGGGAGGTTTCCCCGGTCCCCTTCAGGACTTAGTTAAGGGGAACTGACGTGGAAAGGGAGCTGCTTCTTGGTTGTATTGTGCCTCCTCCAGAACCTCTGGACTGATAGGCATAGGACGTGTAAAACGGTCCTTAATCTTTCCAATGTCCCAATTCTTTACAATAGGCACACTGATTATCTCCTAAGGTATTCCTGGTTTTTTGTGCTGGAGGGGCCTCGCCTCTCCCCCCATAGTATTGCCGTCCTCCCCTGAAGTTACTGTTTGCTGATGCTGCCTGCAGTGCAGCTCTCAGGTTACCGTCTCTTTCCCTGTCTCTCTGGGCCTGTCTCCGCTCTCTTTCGTTTTCTCGTTGCTCTTCTCTAATTTTCTTCTCTTTCTCCCTGTTATCAAAAACCATCCATGCAACCTCCAACATCTTTCATTAATTCCAAATCATCCTCCTCATCACGCCCGCACTTCAAACACCGTTGCCCTGTATTACAAGCAGAGCAACACCTTCACAGCCTCCCACTGCCTTTTCCTGCAACAACTTTTTCCTTTCCCCATTCTCTTTAACCACTTCTCAGTTATTATACATTTTCCCAGCCCTTTCCAACAACTTGCTTAAATTCCTCGAATCTTCAAATATCCAGAGATGCCTGTTCCACAAAATATAAATGCTGACTGCAAGGCATCTCCCTCCTTTTCAGGATCTTCCCTATAAATACCCGCCAGCCTTTTTCCACAAGCATAAATCAGTCACTGAGAAGGGTACTTTAACGGTCACTGGTCCCTCTGCCCCTACTGCCTGTCGCAGCAGAGCTTGCACAACTCGACCTCCCAATCCTCCCCTCGTTCTCCCTGCAATAGCACTGAATTTCTCACTTCCAGCAAAAGATTCTCCTTCATCAGAAACATCCTCCTCCTCCGGTCCTCCGTATTTGACGCACCATTTACTGATACTACATGCCGAACAACAACGCTTAGAGAGTTTCTGATTATCTTTTTCCAAGGTCAGAACCAAAGGATCTCTCGGTATTAATTTACATTCCCTGCTCCATTCAGGATGATCTCGTAAAGCAGAGAATAAATCAACATAGGGAACTTCATCCCATTTTCCTTCCTGTCTTAAGAATAACAACAACTGTAACAGAGTACCATAAAAGTCCCATTAACCGGCCACTTTTCTCCATCATTCAGTCTATACAATGGCCACCACTGATTACAATATTTGATTAGATCATCTTTCTTTGCGACTCCTCCTGGGGGTCCTGCTATTTGCTTCCGATTTAATAAAATGCACCCAAGAGGAGATTTCTTTAAGATCAATTCCCTTTTAGAAGTTCCAGTTTCCATTTTAAAAACAGGGCACAAAACAATTTAGCCCCAGCTTTTTAAAACAGTAATACGCACTTACAAACACTATAACAACAAACACAAAAACACACAATTACGATCACGGCCGTATTCAACATTTAACAGACAAACTTCCGAGCCTCGGTTTCAGGAAGGAGACTTATCCTTCAGTTTCAATCAAAGGGTACTTTCCCTTTGCCCCAGGGATACAGCCCAACCCTGCGCAGCTTTTGCTACGACTGACGGGCAGGCAACAGAAAATAATACTGAAAGAATGCCTTTACCTTACTGATGGTCCTTGCTCAGAACACTTTGGTCCGGGGATCGGAGGTTCTCCCCGAGAATCCCTCGGTGCCGGCTGGAGGTCCTGCGATCCCTCGGATCCGCCGATGTTCAAGAGCAGCGTCCCATCTGGGTCTGTAACCGATGTGTTTAACTTTTTAACCATGGTGATGGGATCAAGATGAGATTATTAGCAGTAATAAGGAATGAGAAAAACATTTTAGGAATGAGAACCTGAGAGGTTGGTATGTACCATGGAACTGATAAACTGCATGGTTGGTACATGAGCCAAATAATATTTCATTTTCTGTCAAAATCATGTCCTTTGAGTGAACTTTGTTCATTATAATCTCATTATAATACCAGAACACACCTCCATGCTAAAAACTACCCACCTCCAAGGTACGACCACCCCTCACTGGGCATGCTCTCTGAATTTCTTTAAGTATATAGCTTTAAAAGCAAAGCGAGAAAGTTTTACACCAATCATAATGAAGTAACTATGTAACTATGTGATGTAATTGTGACCATGTGTGTATTGAGAATATAAATATGTGCGTGTTCGTAGGCTAGGTATGCACGTTAGGTGGAACTATCCCCCGTGCATCCAGCGCTGCAATAAAGAATGCCTGCCTTTTAACACTACATTGGTGTTACGAGGTTTATTCCCGGATTTCGGTGACAGTTTCTGGCGACCCAGATGGGACCCTGCTTTTGAACCTCAACGGATCCGTGGGATCGCAGGATCTCCAGCCGGCACCGGGGAATTCTCGGGGAGAACCTCCGATCCCCGGACCGAAGAGCTCTGAGCAAGACCCCTGGGAGAGGTAAAGGCATTCTTATTTGATTTGAATATTGTTTTTTTGAATATTTGCTCTTACCATCGTGGCGGGACAGGCCCGCACCAAGAGCACAAGTTGAAGGCCTTATTCAAGGAGCCCCGTGGCTCACCGGGACAGGCCCACATTGGGACAGGCCCACACCGGGACAGGCCCGCATTGGGACAGGCCCACACTAGGTTCAAGGAGCCCCGTGGCTCTCCGGGACAGGCCCACATTGGGACAGGCCCGCACCGGGACAGGCCCGCATTGGGACAGGCCCACATTAGGAGCACGGGAGGCCTGCTCGTAAGGCGCGGTGAAAGCTGCGCAGAGTTGGGCTGAGGAGACGTCTCAGGTAAAAGTCTCTGCTAGGCGAAAGCCTGTGGAGGAGGGCCCACTGGGGAGGGGAAGCCTCCAAGGTAGGGATTTCTGGTGGCAGCAGAAATCCCTGGGATTTCCGGTGGCAGGGGAAATCCCTGAGGGAGCTCTAACATGGGTTGGAGTCCCTCTGACTAGTGCTTGTGATAGTGCACAATCACAACCACTGAGTCCTTGAGAGATGGGTACTTTTCCGAGTAAGAAATCAATCCCACGAAAAACACCACTGGGATGTATTTTGGAACATTGGAAAAATCTGGGAAACATTGATCCTTTGACTCGGAAACAGTTGATTGAATATTGTAATCACTGGTGGCCACTGTATATTTTAGAGAATGGGGAAAAGTGGCCGGAAAACGGGACGTTGCAGTATAACACAATTTTGCAACTAATGTTATTTTGTAAAGGGAAGGTAAATGAAATGAAATGGCATATGTGGATTTTGTTTTTCACACTGCGAAATCATCCGGAATGGCAAAGGCAATGTGAATTGGTTCCATCTAGTTCTGCAGTAATGGCATTAAAGGGGCAGGAACCCGGTAAAGATTTGAAAACAGGTTGCTCATCTTGTGATATTGGTAAACAATGTTTTAAATGTAAATTTGAAGATGATGATGTTGAATTATTGGTTGCACCTCGCAGGAGGTTAGGAAATGATCAAGGGGATCAAAATCTGGGGGTCAATAACGCTTCCGCCCCTCCTGTGGAAGAGGCGGCGGAAGGATTTAGCCCAATTGCTGGGAGAACAAGGGGAAGAGGGGGAGGAAACGGATTAACTCCCCTCCAGGCCCCTCTTCGACAGGCTGTTGGCAACGAGGGTCCGGTAATGGTGAAAGTCCCCTTCTCCATAACCGATTTAAGAGCATGGAAAGAAACTGCAGGCACCTATCGGGATGACCCAGAAAGAGTTGCCAAAGTAATGGAAACAATAATTAGAACCCAAAATCCTGATTGGGAAGATTTGCAAGTAATATTGGATACATTATTGGAAGACACTGAAAAGAAAATGGTATTAAACACAGCCCGAAAACAAGTAGAAAGTGCCCATGCTAATGGAAATATACAAGGATCGGTGGACCAGAATTTTCCATCCACAAACCCTAAATGGGACCCTAATCAGCCGGGGCCCAGAAGAATGTTGACTAGGTACCAGAAGTGGATTTTGTTTGGCGTTAGACATGCAATGCCAAAAGCAATTAATTGGTCTAAATTATATGAAATAAGACAAGAATTAAATGAATCCCCTTCGGCCTTTATGGAAAGACTGAAGGTGACTGCTAGAAAATATACCAATCTGGACCCAGAGAAACCCGAGGAAGCTTTACAATTGGCCTCTATATTTATGGGACAATCAGCCCCAGACATAAGGAAAAACCCTCCAGAAACTGGAAGGGGCTGAGTCCAGGGACTTAGGTAAAATGCTTGAAGTAGCCTGGGCTGTGTATAACAACAGAGAGAAAGAAAAAGAAGTCAGACAAATGCAAAGGGATGGAAAATTCTGGCAATCTTGACCGAGAATAATAAACATGTAAAGCAAAACTCAGCTATAAATCAGCAGAGGGTGTTGGTGCGACAGGGCGAAAAGAGAACTGGCCTTTCTTGAAACTGTTAAAATTTAAGCTGGAAAAACAGTGGGTAACACATCAATTTTTATATATGCCTGAATGTCCATTGCCTTTATTGGGGTGGGATTTATTAAGTAAATTAGAGGCACAAATTATTTTTAAAGATGGAGAAATTAGATTACTAATACCAGAATCAAAAGCTATAGAGGCGAGAGTGTTTATGTTACAGGATTCCCCCAAGGAGGAACAGATTCCAGAAGTAGTGGACAATGCAGTTATCCCCCTGGTATGGGCAAGTGGAGTTCCGGGACGATCCAAACTGGCAGAACCGGTAAAGGTGACTTTAAAACCTGGAGCCAAGCCGGTAAGACAAAAACAGTACCCTCTCAAATGGGAAGCCCGAAAGGGGCTAGAGGAATTAATCACAAAATTTTTAGAATATGGGCTGTTAGTAGAATGTGAATCAGAATATAATACCCCTATATTACCAGTAAGGAAATCAGGAGGCAGGGAATATCGAATAGTTCAGGATTTAAGGGCCATAAATCAGATAGTTCAAAATATACACCCAGTAGTGGCCAATCCATATACCTTGCTGACATCTCTGAGGGAGGAACATAAATGGTTTACTGTGCTGGATTTAAAGGATGCCTTCTTTTGCATACCTCTGGATACAAAAAGTCAAGGCATATTTGCCTTTGAATGGGAGAGTCCCACTACAGGAAGGAAAACGCAATTAACATGGACTGTACTTCCACAAGGATTTAAAAATAGCCCCACAATATTTGGAAACCA
This sequence comes from Balearica regulorum gibbericeps, assembly GCF_011004875.1. Lineage (NCBI taxonomy): Eukaryota > Metazoa > Chordata > Aves > Gruiformes > Gruidae > Balearica > Balearica regulorum. The sequence continues at coordinate 20,905,364 of NC_046219.1, forward strand.
ATTGGCAAAGGAATTAGAAATGTGGAAGAAACAGAATCAAGGAGGAGGCATATTACTACAATATGTGGATGACATCCTGATAGCAGCAGAAAGTAAAGAAACATGTTTTGAAATGACTATCAGTTTATTGAATTTCCTGGGCCAGGGAGGATATAGAGTCTCCAGAAACAAGGCTCAGATAGGGAAAGAAGCAGTGATTTATTTGGGATTTGAGATATTGCAAGGACAAAGACAATTGGGAAACGAAAGGAAAGAAGCCATTTGTCAGATTCCCGAACCTAACAGCCCAAAGGAACTGAGAGCCTTTTTGGGAATGATTGGATGGTGCCGACTCTGGATTTTAAATTATGGACTGTATGTGAAACCCCTATATGAAGCCCTGAAAGAATCTAAAGATCAATACCTGACTTGGACACCTGAATGCCATAAATCATTTAAAGAACTCAAAAAGGCATTGATGACAGCCCCTGCACTGGGTCTACCTGATCTAACCAAACCTTTTGAGCTGTTTGTACATGAAAGGCAACATCTGGCCCTTGGAGTGCTGGCGCAACGGCTGGGATCTTGGAAGCGACCGGTGGGGTACTTCTCCAAACAACTTGACACTGTGAGTAAAGGATGGCCGGGATGTTTGCGTGCCGTGGCAGCAACGGTGCTGCTGATTCAGGAAGCCTGAAAATTGACTATGGGCCAAAAGATAGTGGTATATGTACCGCATATGATAATAACTGTCTTAGAACAAAAGGGGGGTCATTGGTTATCCCCTAGCAGAATGTTGAAATACCAGGTTGTCCTATTGGAACAAGATGATGTGGAATTAAAACCCACAGCAATCGTAAATCCAGCAATGTTCCTGTCAACAGAAAATCCTACTGAGAAATTGGAACATGACTGTCTGTTAACCATTGAACAAGTTTATTCCAGCAGACCGGACCTGAAGGACAAACCCTTGGAGAATCCTGATCTGGAACTGTTCACGGATGGAAGCAGTTTTGTGCAAGAAGGAAGGCGAATGGCCGGGTATGCTGTTGTTACCACCACCAAGATATTGGAGTCAGGGACACTACCTGCAAATACATCAGCACAGAAAGCAGAATTGGTGGCGCTGAAGCAGGCCTTACGAATGGCTGAAGGGAAAAGAGTAAACATATGGACTGACTCCAAATATGCATTTGGAGTGATCCATGCTCATGGAGCCATATGGAAAGAAAGAGGGCTATTATCAGCCCAAGGATCACCTATAAGACATAAGGAGGAAATTCTTCAGCTCCTACAAGATGTGCAAAAACCAAAGGAAGTGGCCGTAATGCATTGCAAAGCTCATCAATTTGGTCAGACGGCTGTCAATATAGGTAATCGGTTGGCGGATAAAGCTGCAAAAGAGGCTGCAGAACGAGGTATCCTTGCACTGGTACCAGTAAAACAGGTAAAAATTCCAAATGTAAAAGTAAGATATGGTAAATTAGACGAACAATTGACAGAGCATTTAAAGGCATCCCAAAATGCAGAAGGATGGTGGGTAACACCAGAAAATCAGGTAATAGTGACCCCACAAATTATGTTGAAACTTACAAAAGAGCAACATGAGCAGACGCATTGGGGTGTAGATGCTATGGTTACAAATTTGAAAACATTTGTAGTGTGCGTAGGAATGACAGGAATAATTAAGTCAATAACAGCTAAGTGCCCGATCTGTCTTAAAAATAATCCTTTAAACCAGAGGAAAGCACCTTTAGGAGTAACAAAGCAGGGTAATTCCCCAGGAGATTATTGGCAAATCGATTTTTCTGAATTACCCAGACAAAATGGGTATAGATATCTGCTGGTACTGATTGATACATTTTCTGGATGGCCAGAGGCTTTTCCTTGTGACACCAACAAAGCGAGAGAAGTGGTTAAAATATTGTTAAAAGAGATAATACCAAGGTTTGGGGTACCATTGGGCATGTCTTCTGATAGAGGACCACAGTTTGTAGCAGAAATAGTCCAGCAAGTAAGTAAAATTCTGGGGATAAAATGGGACTTACACACTCCCTGGAGACCGCAATCAAGCGGGAAGATTGAAAGAATGAATCAGACCTTGAAAAGATAAATGAGTAAAATTTGCCAAGAAACATCTTTGAAATGGCCACAGGCTTTGCCATTAGCTCTGTTAAGAATAAGAATCCAACCAAGGTCTAAAGACGGTGTAAGTCCATATGAAATATTATATGGCAAACCCTACCAAACTCCTTTAATCCCAGGGGACATGAGGGTAACAGGGGAAACAGATTTGAAAACATATCTGATTTCTTTAGGAAAGACCCTCGAAGCGCTCAGAAGATATATTGTGCTGACCAGACCGCTTGCTCTTGATACGCCTGTACATCCATACCAGCCGGGTGACTTTGTGTATATAAGAACATGGAGTTCTGAACCACTCCAAGAAAAGTGGAAAGGACCCTTCCAGGTACTGTTGACAACTTATACCGCAATTAAGGTAGAAGGAGTGGAGCCGTGGATTCATTATACTCGAGTAAAGAAGGCACCGTCAGAGCAGTGGACATCTATGCAAAAAGGACCTTTGAAACTCAGACTGTGTAGAAAATTTGACAGGGAACTGGAAAGCTAAAAGAACTGGTTTTCAAAATGGAAAATTTATAAAGGGTTTGCATGTTATGTGTTGAACTATGAATATTATGAATTGTTTGATTGGGTTAAATCCAAGTAGGATGCAGAAAGATGGAAGGATCTCTTCATGAGAAAGCTTCTTCAATTACCATTACCGGAAATCTATTAGACCCTAGTTCTAATCTTACAACGAGACTCTGTCCCACCACAGAATGGAAATGTAACAAACAAGATTCTCTCATTACGTGTTGCCGCCAGCAGAATGTCGGTAATTACTCCTTAGACCCTAGTACCAATAATGTTGAAATCACCAAATTCTGTATTAAGGAACAAGGAGATTGTTGGCACAATTTTACTTTGACTAAGCCAGTTTATGTGATATACAATTGGCGACCTAATCCATTGACAGGAGGATTACGAAGCCTTACATTCAAATTCAAGATAAATGTTGTAACTAAACCCCTAGTGATGCTTGTTGCAGTAGTCACGCACGCTGGCACAGATACCCTTTTTACGTTAACTAGTAAAAGTGAAGTCACCCCCTCTTTTATGGTACCACAAGGGAATAACATCACAATAAGATGCAGATTAATCACTGAATCTCGCATTGAACCTATAAACACTTATGAAAATGGATCACATGGCCCTATTTTGTGTAAAGATCAAAATTTAGACTGTTGGTTAAATTTGACTACTGTACAATACTCCCGTAAAGTGATATGTGGTAAAAATAACACCAAATACTGGGGAGAACTTAAAATAGACGTTATAATACCTACTACCCAACCAATTGTTGCGCTTAACCCGAAAATCTTTGAAATTGGACCATACGTGATCAGAAATACAGGCTTGCAACAAATGTTGTTTAACCCGGCATGGTCTCTCAAACAGGTTGAATTGTCAATGCAAAACAATGTTTCAGATATTCAACCAGCTTATTCACCTTTCTTAAAAATCTCATATGAGGGGTGGACAACCTGGCTACAAAAACGAACTCTTACTATGAAAAGAACACGGAGAGACTTGACCAGTGTTTTGGGAACAGGATTGGGAGTTTTAAATAGCATCGATTCAGAAGTAATAATGAACAAATTGGCGGCCTCAATTAGTGATTTGGCTAGATTACAACAACCTTTACGATCTTCTTTACTGGCTTTAGGAACTAACCAGTGGCTGTTGTCAAGTATATTACCCACATGGGAAAGAATAAATGTAAGGGACCACGAGTTAATTACGGACGCACTTGGGGTGATCCAAAATAACCTCTCCTTGGCTCTCAGTTGTATCCAGGCTCAATTATGGATGCAGTCGGTGGCTGCCTCAATTATAAGAGAAGGCGAAGAAGGCACTCTCCCTACTGAAATTAGGAAAATAATTTGGGACAGTGCTACTGATTTTGAGAAAGAACTCCAGTCCTGGTGGAGCCTGGTAAACTTTACTTATGATCCCGTTACAAACACAGCTACAACTTTTGTGCTCACTATATCTAATGCTACTAAATACTCAATTTATCCCATCATTGCATTAGGGATAAGCCACAACAGAACTATACTCTATCCTTCCGAGCATAGAGTATGGGCCCGAAAGATGAATGAAAAATGGCAAACTGTTAATCTGGAATCTTGCATCGTGCGAGAACAACAAGGATTTGTCTGTGAAGGTAATGCAATTGAGGCACAAGATATTTGTCTGGATACTGAACAAAATATTTGCCATTTTGAGGTTCATCCTAACGAAAACCCTGAAACCATACTTGTATATATCGGCAAGGGCTGTGTATGCTTGAGAACTGTTTGTGATTTTTTATATGTAGATAAGGTAGTGGTAGAGATTAAAAATAATTCAAATTTTTATATTTGTAATTTTACTAAGATTGATGGATGTGACTTTTCTTATTCGACCCCAGTCACATCACACCAACTTTTGCAGTCTAATTACATGTTGATTCATGAATTATTACCTATCCCCATTGGAATGAATCTCACTTTAGTAAAACAGTTATTACGACACAAGGATTTAATTGAAATTCTGGAAAAAATTAAGGAAAACAGGCAGAAAACCCTAATAACTGTTCATCACAATGTGAAAGAAATACATCGAGGTTTTGAAAGAGTGCAGAGAGATGCAGAACTTAAATGGTGGGACACACTTTTCGGATGGTCGCCTACTGCTACAGGCATCCTAAACAAGTTGTGTCGCCCCATCGTGATTCTTTTAACATTGGTTTTGATCAGTATGACCTTGTCAGTAATATTATATATCATAACTTGGAAAATGATGAATCGGTTAACACATCTGAAAAAAACAAATTATTCGTGAAACTTCTCTCACTCATATGATCATCCAAGCTGTTGCGAAACAGCAAAATAAACAAACAATCCCAGAGTTTCTTCCAACACATAGAAAATAGTTAGTATAGTGGAAGTATTGAAAAGGTGATTATTTCAAAACTTCCAAAGGGGGGATTGTAACCGATGTGTTTAACTTTTTAACCATGGTGATGGGATCAAGATGAGATTATTAGCAGTAATAAGGAATGAGAAAAACATTTTAGGAATGAGAACCTGAGAGGTTGGTATGTACCATGGAACTGATAAACTGCATGGTTGGTACATGAGCCAAATAATATTTCATTTTCTGTCAAAATCATGTCCTTTGAGTGAACTTTGTTCATTATAATCTCATTATAATACCAGAACACACCTCCATGCTAAAAACTACCCACCTCCAAGGTACGACCACCCCTCACTGGGCATGCTCTCTGAATTTCTTTAAGTATATAGCTTTAAAAGCAAAGCGAGTGTCCTGGTTTCAGCTGAGAGGATTGATTTTTCTTCATAGTAGCTAGTGTGGTGATACGTTTTGGATTTGTGCTGGAGACAGCATTGATAATATAGAGATGTTTTTGTTCTATGGACTTATTGTTGAGCAGTGTTTACACGAGGCCAAGGCCTTTTCTGCTTCTTGCACTGCCCTGCCAGTGGGATGGCTGGGGGTGGACAAGAAGTTGGGAGGAGACACGGACAGGACAGGTGACCCAAACTGACCAAAGGGGTATTCCATACTATATGACGTCATGCTCAGTTTATAAGGAGCTTGGGGGAAGAGAGAGGGGGGGCGGCGGCGTTCGGAGCAATGGCGTTTGTCTTCCCAAGTAACCGTTACGCGTGACAGAGCCCTGCTTTCCTGGAGATGGCTGAACACCTGCCTGCCCATGGGAAGTGGTGAATGAATTCCTTGCTTTGCTTTGCTTGTGCGCGCGGCTTTTGCTTTACCTATTAAACTGTCTTTATCTCAACCCACGAGTTTTCTCACTTTAACTCTTCTGATTCTCTTTCCCATCCCGATGGGGGGGAGTGAACGAGCGGCTGCGTGGTACTCAGCTGCCGGCTGGGGTAAAACCACGACAGTCTTTTTGGCGCCCAACGTGGGGCTCGAAGGGTTCGAGATAATGACAGATTTGATCAGAATGTGCTACACTGAATTTATAGCTGCTATTAGCTATTTAGTATTAGCTGTTTAGCTATTAATTGGCAGGCTCCTGTGCTTGCCATGGGGCTTGCTTGCCTTACTATCTATTAGAGTCTAGTGCTCGTTAGTGGCTGCTTTGTGCTTTCGCTGCTCACTGTACTGCTGTACTTCTTATCATTTTACTGTGCTGTGCCTGGGAACATTTTGATAACAGCAATGGCGATGCGCCTGGGCTGGCAGGTGGCCAGGGCATCGCTGCTGTTTTTGTGCTGCTGTACTGGACAGGCTGGAACTCCTGTGTGCACTCGAGTCGAAGGGACTGTGACCTGTGGATGAGTCCACGTCGGAGCAGGACACCCCAAAGCGTCTGTGGCTGTGGTTGCATCTGTGCCACAGCAGGTATATCTCGAAGTGTCTGGGGCCGTGGTTGCATCTGTACCACAGCAGGTATATCTCGAAGTGTCTGGGGCCGTGGTTGCATCTGTGCCGCAGCAGGTATATCTCGAAGTGTCTGGGGCTGTGGTTGTGTCTGTGCCGCAGCAGGTATATCTCGAAGTGTCTGGGGCCGTGGTTGCGTCTGTGCCGCAGCAGGTATATCTCGAAGTGTCTGGGGCCGTGGTTGCGTCTGTGCCGCAGCAGGTATATCTCGAAGTGTCTGGGGCCGTGGTTGCGTCTGTGCCGCAGCAGGTATATCTCGAAGTGTCTGGGGCCGTGGTTGCGTTTGTGCCGCAGCAGGTATATCTCGAAGTGTCTGGGGCCGTGGTTGCGTTTGTGCCGCAGCAGGTATACCTCTGGAAGGACTGTGAGCCAAGGATGAGTCCATGCTGGAGAGGGTACACCTCGGAGCATCTGTGGCAAGGATAAGTCCATGCTACAGCAGGTACACCTGGGAGCATCAGTGGCTGTGCATGGGTCATACTGGAACATTTCAAAGTGTGTGGCCATGGACGAGCCCATGATAGGGCAGGTTTATTTCTGAGAGGACTGAAGCGACTGTGACTGTGGGCAAGGCCACACTGGAGCAAGTGTATCTATGAAGGCATTGTGGCCCATGGAGAAGGCCATGCTGGAACAGGTGCACCTCGAAGTGACTGTGGCTGTGGATAAGTCTATGCCACAGCAGGTGTAACCCTGGAGAAACTGTGGCTCATGGATAAGGCTCCGCTTGGAGCAGGTAGACCCCTAAGGGACTGCAGTCTGAGGATAAGTTCAAGCCGGAGCAGGGGCAAGGGGAGGTGTTCATTGCAATGGTAAACTTGATGGTCTGACTCGAAGGGACCAGGGGTGGAGATTGTAATGGAAATACCTTTAAATTGTTGTAACCCATGATTTGAGTTGCATGTTACAGGAATTATTGTAGCAGAAATCACCTGAACCAATGGAGAACAAGCCTTACAGGGGGCAGCGCAAGTGCAGCAGTGGACCTGACCTGAGCTGGTTTTGGTGCCCAGTAACTCCACGTCAACCACCTCTCCTGTCCTGAGTGACCACCATGGTGGATGGAGCCCAAGGTTGTGGACCAAGTGAACCCAATGGACATTTTGTGGACATTTATGGACATTTTAAAAGGGTGGTCCACAGACTAAGGGAATGATATCAGCATATTATATCAAGGGATGAAAAGGGTGGTGGTGCTTAATGAGGATGTATTGAATTGTGTGGGACCTGAGCATGACGTAAATAGTATGGAATAAGGGGTGGATAATGTCCTGGTTTCAGCTGAGAGGATTGATTTTTCTTCATAGTAGCTAGTGTGGTGATACGTTTTGGATTTGTGCTGGAGACAGCATTGATAATATAGAGATGTTTTTGTTCTATGGACTTATTGTTGAGCAGTGTTTACACGAGGCCAAGGCCTTTTCTGCTTCTTGCACTGCCCTGCCAGTGGGATGGCTGGGGGTGGACAAGAAGTTGGGAGGAGACACAGACAGGACAGGTGACCCAAACTGACCAAAGGGGTATTCCATACTATATGACGTCATGCTCAGTTTATAAGGAGCTTGGGGGAAGAGAGAGGGGGGGCGGCGGCGTTCGGAGCAATGGCGTTTGTCTTCCCAAGTAACCGTTACGCGTGACAGAGCCCTGCTTTCCTGGAGATGGCTGAACACCTGCCTGCCCATGGGAAGTGGTGAATGAATTCCTTGCTTTGCTTTGCTTGTGCGCGCGGCTTTTGCTTTACCTATTAAACTGTCTTTATCTCAACCCACGAGTTTTCTCACTTTAACTCTTCTGATTCTCTTTCCCATCCCGATGGGGGGGAGTGAACGAGCGGCTGCGTAGTACTCAGCTGCCGGCTGGGGTAAAACCACGACAGCGAGAAAGTTTTACACCAATCATAATGAAGTAACTATGTAACTATGTGATGTAATTGTGACCATGTGTGTATTGAGAATATAAATATGTGCGTGTTCGTAGGCTAGGTATGCACGTTAGGTGGAACTATCCCCCGTGCATCCAGCGCTGCAATAAAGAATGCCTGCCTTTTAACACTACATTGGTGTTACGAGGTTTATTCCCGGATTTCGGTGACAGGTCGCCAAAATCTGTTACCGGAAAGCGGCAAAATAATTCACTCTCTCAGACTTATTTTGAAGTTTTAGAAAGCAGGCATTCTTTATTGCAGCGCTGGGTGCACGGGGGATAACTCCACCTAACGTGCACACCCAAAAGACAAAACTAGCAAGTATTTATACTATGTTAATATACATATTCAGTATATTTCCGAGTAGTGCTTATCACATTCATGGATTTTCCGGGAACTCGTTAGCATATGCTAATGTCTTTCGCCCATGTTTGTTGGCACCTCCGGGTGGTCCTCGGGGGGTCTTCAGGCTCAGTCCTGGTATCACATATACCTTATCCCTCAAGGCTGGTTTTGTGATCACCTTGTAACTTTCTTATCTTTGCGCATCTGTTCTTCCAAGGCCGAGCTGTTTAAAATGAGATTGTTCCAGAGCTTCTTACCTTACAACTAATTATTTTCTAAGTTACAATGGTTTCCCTTTTGTTTGGTTACATCTATTGAGCAATGGCTCTAATTGCTTGAATTGATCTTAATATTTCAATATTCACAGGTATCACTCTTGTCATATTTATACACGAATATTACAAAGATTACAAAGTTACAATAATTGGTTCATATTTCTTCGCCTAGTATGCAAACTAGAACGCATGCTCAGTTCCTTTCTCTGCCTCTATCTTTTGAGTAGGTGGTATAATTTGGGTAGGGGGCTTATGGGTCAGTGGTCGAGGGGACCCTGGCCCAAGTTACCTTTCCCCTAGTTTCTCAATACTTCCGTCCCAGTAATTGTTCCCTATATGCCTCAGGGAGATAAGGATGCTCCTGGAGGCAATTAATGTCCTCCCTTTCTGCAAAGTATGTACATAAGGACCTTGAAGTGTCTTGTAGCTCCTCCTTTTTATCATGATGTGTAGCAGGTGCTCATTCTAAGAATCATTAGCCTTCTACCTAAAGTAACAATGAATAGTTTCTTATCACATATAATACAAGTAGGCCTTCGTTACAGGCCTATCTTTTTGGCTACACTACTGTTTTTCACCAGGAGGTGCTGGTCTGTTATGATCCCAGTAAGAAAGGCATTCAGACTCTGTAAGGTATCATTTAAAATGCTGTTTATTAGAGCTAATACTATAAGGAAAGAATAGTATAGAAAATCTTACGTCCCTTTAGATGCTGGGAACCCTGAGCGGTGTAGCATCGAATGGGCCTCCAATCCACGTGCAGCACGCCGGGCAGATCCTGTCCATAGAAGAGGTTCTCCCATTTCAGTCATTCGAGCTGTTATATAATTTTTCTTACAAGAAAATAAGAAGAATAAAGAATAAAGAAAATAAAGGATGTTCACACGAGAACTTCTTGCTGCATTTTTAGATAAAGGCAAGGCCACGCAGGTGGCTTAATCGCGGTACCAAGTAGGAGCTGCCTGCAGACTCCTCTGCTACGATGAGCTGGCTGAGTTTATCTTGTGGCCAAGGGATTTGTGCAATACAACACAGGCCCGAAGACTAAGCTGTACATGCAGCACAGCGAAGCACAGCACAGACCTGGGCCTACTGTTATGCGGATCACTAACTTCCCGATGTACTGGTCTTCCAGTCAGGATCACTACATTCCACCCCTTGATCCACATACAGTTTACCTTTCTTAAAGATGCTATGAATTACAGATTATGTTAGTAAGCTGTTCAGCTAATAGAAAGTTTCTTATATACAAAGTGGTTGTTGGAGATATGCTAGAAATAAAACAAAGGATGCTACTTAGCCTCTGTAAGTAGTCAATGAGGCGCATCCCTATGCTACTTAGCCTCTGTAAGTAGTCAATGAGGCGCATCCCTGAGAGAAGAAACAAGATGACACCATCAGCCAAACAAAAGAAATACCAAGATAAGCACAAGAGGAGTTCTACTACTCATAAAGTCAAAGAGCTATTTGAACTGTGAATGAAGTATCCTAATTGGCATAGTAAAACCACACCTCTAGAGGAGAATAAAGCCCCCTACTCACATAAACCCACCCCTCACTGAGCGTGCTTAGTAAAAAGATAGGACACTGTAGCTTTAAGCAGAGACAGGACCCATAAAAACAAGGGTAACCAAGCCTAATGGTAAAAGTAGATGCAAAAGTGCTGATAACGGTTGCTTGAAATGTGTAAATACTTACCGTGTGGTAAGCAAGGTGTGCTAGCTTTGTGGAATGACCACCCAGCACCCATCTCTGTGCAGACATGAAATAAACAAATATCTCGGCTCTGTGTGTTATCGGCTCTTTGCACACCGGGTAAAGAATTCCGTTTTGGGACAACGCGGTCACTGTGAATAATAGTAGTACAAGAATAATGACAAATATAAAACAAATATTGGTTGTGAAAACAAATGTAGAACTGTAATGATATTAGGGCTAGGACCACTGAAGATGTCCTGCCATTGAACTCCACACCACATCCCATGTCCCGTAAGACAATGGTGGTGCAAATTTCATCAAACGGTCCAGTTGCTTGTGTGATGTAGTAGACAGGAAGGAACTTCAGTGCAGCCAGCAGGCAGGGATGTCCGACACTTCGTGTTTGTTGATACATAGCATGCAGCAAGCATAAGCAATAGTGTGAGGCTCCACATAGCGGTTCTGCATGAAATAAAACAAAGGCATTATTTTATGTACAGCATATGGTGGGCTTTTAGTTTTTAAATGTGCTGTAACTGCTATGCTTTTGATAAGGGCTCAATGTAATCTATTTGCCAGATTTGGCCAGGAACAGGGCCACGCTGGATCTGCCCATAAGGCTGCTGAGGCAACTTTTTAGCTTTCAATACCTTGCAGACTGCACACCATTGTACTAGTTCCTGAATGGCTTCCTGGATACACGGAATGCATATTGGTTGAGGGGATTCCCCAGTACAGCATGAACATATTTGTCAGAGCACTTGCTGGAAGCCAACTAAACTTTTCTTTGTGAAACCTATTAATAAGATTCTGAGATATTGGAGAATTAGAATAAATGAAATCACCTACAGAAATGTTAGTGCCTGCTATGGTCAGGGTTGTGTTCCAGATTCAATATCAAATTCGGTGTTGCATACTCACTCCCAGAAGAGGATGGCTGATGGTTCAGAGAATTAGCTGAAGTCAAAGTTATGATAAAGGAGCTATTCGCTTGCTGGTTGATTGAGGCTCCAAATTCTCATCAAGTCAAGAGCAAATACAAAAAGTGAATCTGATCAGTTCTGGTTTAGGGTTTGTTTTAATTTGTATTCAACATGCGGATATGGAAAGATGTTTTCTTTTTCAAAAACATGGGTCAATTTTGTTCATTGTTAAAAATTAGCTTAATGAATATTTCAATAAGGAAAAAGCATTTCATCAAGTATTCACCAACTTGACAGAGCTAATACACAGTTGACTTAAAATAACTTATGTTTGCAAGGATGTATTACATAAAAAAAGCAACTTGTTTTGTCCAAAGCTGAATATTATTTGGCCCAGATATCACATTCAAAAGATCTCCAAGCCTTTTGGAAGCAGCCAAGAGGAAAAATATTGCAAGGGACATTCCTGACCATTGTAAAAAATATAGAAGCTTAGCTATAAGAAAACTTATGTTAACTAGAAAGCTGCTTAAGGCCTAGAACTGTTTTAAAGCCTATAATCGTGGGAAAGGGGTTTCTAATCAAGGTAATAGGTAATGAAGCTAACTGACCATGGCAATGTACAATGCTGCTACGTTCCTTGTACAGTCCCTACCCAACCGGACAATAGGCCTGGGAATATTAATCTTATGAAGTAAGTTGTTATGGACAGGTGTATCCACAGCGAGGATACTGCCCATGCCTACAAGAAGAGGGTTATCCAGCGGACATGGGTGTGCGACCACTGACGACCACCAGAGACCCCTTGAGGACCACCAACTCAAATCACTGAGCATGCGTGATGGGGGAGGGGGGGAGAATATGGAAATGGATTCTAAGAAATGATTATCATAAGACTGCCTTTTCTTGGAAAAATAATGAATATGTATATTTTGATTCTATATAACCTGTGTGTTGGCAATCACCTGTATGCACGTTTGGTGGAGCTGTCCCCCGTGCATCCAGTGCTGCAATAAAGCAAACCTAGGGTAACTCACGTCTGGTAGATTTCTTTAACACCATACTGAACATTTTTAAGAATAACTCAGGTCTGGGACTTCTAAATTGTGTGCCTATGTTTTACCTCCTGAATCCATTTCCAGCATTTCAGTAAATGGATTAGATAAATCCAGATAAAATACTGAGATCTTTTAGGGATTAACAATTTTGAGAATTAAAAATGCATTAGTATTTCTGATGTACAGTCTGTAGTGAGATTTACTTGGGAAAACACAACTTTGTGACTGTTATGGATTTATGCACGCTGGCTGCCATAACAGGGTCCGAACCTAGGATCCCACTGAAAAATGTAAAGTCCGAGTGAAGGTTTCCAATTCCTCTTTTATTAATTCTCAGGTTACAGCTCGAGCTGGGTGCCACCGGAAAGGGACCCCTACACCATATTGCACCCCTCAATTATACCCATACCACCCAACACCCAATCCCAAAGTCCAATAACTTAATTCTGGTCACTGGTCTCTTGATTTCTTATTGGATTTCTTTGTCGCTCGGCTTGCCTTCTACTGAAGTTACCTCATTCTCTTGGAATTGTTTCCTTGGTCCTTGTGGTGGGTTGACCCTGCCTGGAGGCCAGGTGCCCACCAAAGCCGCTCTATCACTCCCCTCCTCAGCTGGACAGGGGAGAGAAAATATAACAAAAGGCTCATGGGTCGAGATAAGGAGAGGGAGAGATCGTTCACTAATTACCGTCACAGGCAAAACAGACTCAACTTAGAAAAAAAATCATCTAATTTATTACCAATCAAAACAGAGTGGAGTAATGAGAAATAAAAACAAATCTTAAAACACCTTCCCCTCACCCCTCCCTTCTTCCTGGGCTTAACTTTACTCCCAGTTTTCTCTACCTCCTCCTCCCCTCAGCAGCACAGGGGGACAGGGAATGGGGGTTGCGGTCAGTTCATTACATGTTGTTTCTCTCGCTCCTTCCTCCTCAGGGGGAGGACTCCTCATACTCTTCCCCTGCTCCAGTGTGGGGTCCCTCTCACGGGAGACAGTCCTTCACAAACTGCTCCAGCATGGGTCTCTCACACAGGGTGCAGACCTTCAGGAGCAAACTGCTCCAGCGTGGGGTCCCCCACGGGGTCACAAGTCCTGCCAGCAAACCTGCTCTGGCGTGGGCTCCTCTCTCCATGGGTCCACAGGTCCTGCCAGGAACTTGCTCCAGCGTGGGCTTCCCACGGGGCCACAGCCTCCTCCAATGCTTAAAGGGTGGATGTCCAGAGGATGGGGCCAGACTCTTTTCAGTGGTGCCCAGTGACAAGACAAGGGGCAATGGGCACAAGCTGGAACACAGGAAGTTCCATCTGAACATGAGGAAAACCTTCTTCACTTTGAGGGTGACCGAGCACTGGAACAGGTTGCCCAGAGAGGTTGTGGAGTCTCCTTCTCTGGAGATATTCAAAACCCGCCTGGACGCAATCCTGTGCAACCTGCTCTAGGTGATCCTGCCCATGGCAGAGAGGTTGGACTAGATGATCTCCAGAGGTCCCTTCCAACCCCTGCCGTTCTGTGAATCTGTAAGAAATTACTGCAAAAACCATCTCATTGGCTTTCTTTATACATCTCTCACCTTGTAGTATGACAAATTCACTTGGAAAGTAGATGACTGGTGATATCTAAAAAACCGTATCTATCTAACATTTTCCTTTCCCTTGTCATGGCTTTTCAGGATACCAGGAGGTGAAGTTTTTGGCCTGTGTGTATTGAGTCTGGCTGAGATGGAGTTAATTTTCCCCATAGCAGCCCTCATAGTGCTGTGCTGTGTATTGGTAGCTAGCAAACTGTTGGTAACACACCAGTGTTTTGGCTACTACTGAGTAGTGCCGGCACACATCAAGGCTGTCTCTCCAACATTTCTCCCCCCCTAGGCTGGGGGTGGGCAAGATCTTGGGAGGGGACACAGCCAGGACAGCTGACCCAAAGTGACCAAAGGGATATTCCATATCATATGTCCTCTGCTCAGCAATAAGAAGCTGAGAGAAAGGAGGAGGAAGTGGGGGGCATTCATTATTTATGACATTTGTCTTCCGGAGCAATCGCTTTGCATACTGAAACCTTGCTTCCCGGGAAGTGACTGGACATCACCTGCTGATGGGAAATAGAGAATAAATCTTTTGGTTTTTTCTTTGCTTCTGCGCGCAGCCTTTTGCTTTTTCTTTATTAAACTGCCTTTATCTTGACCCACGAGGTTTTTTTGGTCTTACTTTTCTCCCCTCCCTGTCCTTCTGAGGAGGGGAGTGATAGAGTGGCTTGGTGGACACCTGGCATCCAGCCAAGGTCAACCCATCACAATGTCATCATTTTTCATAATCCCATTTAGATTACTAAATCAGGCATGTGTTGATGTCGTCATTTGAGTAAGTTTCATGCAAGACAATTTCATGTTGTTTTGGAGGTAAGATCACTCATATGCATGGAGACAGAAAACAGTATTTTAAAGGAAAAAATGTGAAAGGGTATTTTTCTGCTTCATTGTCAGAAAGCTTCATTTACTGAGGCTTTAGACTAGAACCATTGCCAGTAATAGCTTCAACTGCTGTAGACCAGGAGAGCCTCTAGTTACTAGGGACTTTCAGGCCTTCTGCAGCAGAAATGGTCTCTCTTCTTCTCAAGAAATCATCATTCACATCACAAATCCTGCAAATTATTGGTCTCATTTTATTAAAATTATGCAAATATCATCAATAAGGCAACTCTGAGTAACTAAAAATTTCAAATCTCCCTTGTCCTTGGAAACTTCTGAGCAAGGTGTAGGGAAGCTGGAACTTAGCACATTGGCTGGCTCTTTTACCACAAGCTGAAAATGGGTGTTCCTGATGACAGGGTAGGGTTGGTTTTCTCCCTTCTGTGCTGTTGGCCATGAGAAATTACTGATCTACCTGTGTGTGATCTACCTTCTTTCAATCATGTTCAGGCATAATATGTGCTGTTCTTCCTTGAACATTGCAGGGTGCCTATTGCCTTCCCTTCTCCAGTACTTTTATGTGGTACACTCCAGATTTCCCACTCATCATTTCTCTTGCTCAGTTACACGTAGAGGGATGCTAGAAGATATTTTTTTCTTGTTGTTGGGATATTCATAGCAGTTCTGCTGTCAATGTATTTAATATACATTTCATAAAATGGCACATTTTTACATTCTTGAGGGCTTTCCAGTGATTTTTCTGTCTAATCTTAAAAATGAATCGTGATGCATGTTCCTACTGTCCACATTACTGGCAGCATTACCTCAGAGTTTCAGTAACTGCAGTGTTATTTACATTAGCACCACATGCTCATTAATTAAAAGAAGATTTTTGAAAATATTTCTAAACTTTTTGTGTTCAAAATATTCAAGCAAAATCAAATATTTACTTCAATCCTGATGATTTTTCTGTTCTCTAGATTCTCTTTGAATCTAAGTAGGGTAACGTGCTAGTTTCCAGTACAGTTTCAACAAATCATAGAATGGTTTGGATTAGAAGGGACCGTAAAGATCACCTACTTTCAACCCCCTGCCATGGGCAGGGACACTGACGTGGTTTAGCCCCAGCCGGTAGCTAAGTGCCACGCTCCGCTCGCTCACCCCTCCCCCGGCGGGATGGGGAGGAGAACGGAAAAACAAAGGCAAAGCCTCGAGGGTTGGGATAAGGGCAGTTTACTGGGACAGCAAGGGAGAGGGAAACAATCAGAAACAGTGCTGATAACAGATAGTAACAATGGGTGATAACAGAGAACGATTTACCGATCCGACCGGACACTCGACCCGTCCCGGAGCCACGCCGACACACCGAACCCGCCCCTGCCCGACTAGCCCCCTTTTATGGTGAGCATGATGTCACATGGTATGGAATAGCCCCCGGCCAGCTTGGCTCACCTGTCCTGGCTCCTTGTGAAATTAACTCTATCCTTGCCAGAACCAGGACATTATCCACCCCTTGTTCCATACCATCTATGTCATGCCCAGATTATTTCACAGATCTCATTGCCTTACCCTATGGGCTATCGCTCTAAAATGTCTGTCGAGTGCATTTAGTCCATGGTTTTGGGTTCCATCTGCCATTACAGTCTCTCAGAGCAGGGGCAATGGTGCGTGCTGCTGGATGGTTGCACGCTGCATCCGGAGTTTTCACAGCCGGTGTATCTGGTATGGTCCATGCTCACAGTCTGGATGCCAAAGATGTGATTTTTCCATAAAGTTTCTGGGCACCAGTTGAAGTCAGTTCTAGTTCCATCCTCGTGGCACTTTGTTCAGTTTCAAAGTCCATCCTTCATTAGTTTTGGGTGATTCTTCTGGTCATACCGTTGATACAGTATATCGCTATTAATATCGTGCAATTTAATTTATGGGCTATTTTCACCCAAAATCAAATCCCCTTGGGGTACACACCAGACTTCCCCATCTTTTCTCATCACCCACCAAGTGCACCCTGGTCCCTGAGCAAAAGCAATCCCGCAGATGGGCTTGCCTTTGCCTGAAACAGGAATAACCCAAACTGTTTTGCCCAACATATTTTTCATGTGCACTACAGGAACTTTATCCCCTTCTATTGGGCGTGGGAATTTTGACTGGGCAGGGCCAGCTCGATTGGCAGATCCCCTCGTGTTAACTAACCAGGTGGCCTTTGCTAAATGTGTATCCCAGTGTTTGAGGGTCCCACCACCCATTGCTCTCAGGGTAGTTTTTAGCAGCCCATTGCACCTTTCAATTTTCCCAGAGGCTGGTGCATGGTAGGGGATGTGATACACCCACTCAATGCCATGCTCTTTGGCCCAGGTGCCTATGAGGTTGTTCCGAAAATGAGTCCCGTTGTCTGACTGTTCTCTCTGGGGTGCCATGTCGCCACAGGACTTGCTTTTCAAGACCCAGAATAGTGTTCGGGGCAGTGGCATGGGGCACGGGATATGTTTCCAGCCATCCAGTGGTTGCTTCCACCATTGTAAGAACATAACGCTTGCCTTGGCGGCTTTGGGGGAGCGTGATGTAGTCGATTTGCCATGCTTCCCCATATTTATATTTCATCCATCGGCCTCCATACCACAGAGGCTTTACCCGCTTGGCTTGCTTGATTGCGGCGCACGTTTCACATTGATGGATGACCTGTGAGATGGCGTCCATGCTCAAGTCCACCCCTCGATCACGGGCCCATATATATGTCGCATCTCTTCCTTGATGACCTGAGGTGTCATGGGCCCACCATGAGCTAGAAATAATTCACCCTTACGCTGCCAGTCCAAATCCACCTGAGCCACTTCAATCTTGGCAGCCTGATCTACCTGCTGGTTGTTCTGATGTTCCTCAGTGGCCCGACTCTTGGGTACGTGGGCATCTACATGACGTACCTTTACAACCAGCTTCTCTAGCCGGGCAGCAATATCTTGCCACAATGGGGCAGCCCAGATGGGTTTGCCTCTGCGCTGCCAGTTGCTCCGCTTCCACTGCTGTAACCACCCCCACAGGGCATTGGCCACCATCCATGAGCCAGTATAGAGGTACAGCGTTGGCCACTTTTCTCTTTCAGCAATATCTAAAGCCAGCTGGATGGCTTTCACCTCTGCAAACTGGCTCGATTCAACTTCTCCTTCAGCAGCTTCTGCAACTCATCCTGTAGGACTCCATACAGCGGCCTTCCACCTTCGATGCTTTCCCACGATGCGACAGGACTCATCAGTGAAGAGGGCATATGGCTTCTCATCTTCTGGTAGTTTATTATATGCAGGGGCTTCTTCAGCACGTGTCACCTCCTCCTCTGGCGACATTCCGAAATCTTTCCCTTCTGGCCAGTCTGTGATCACTTCCAGAATTCCTGGGCGATTGGGGCTTCCTATTCGAGTCCGTTGTGTGATCAGTGCAACCCACTTACTCCACGTAGCATCGGTTGCATGGTGTGTAGAAGGGGCCCTCTCTTTGAACATCCAACCCAGCACCGGGAGTCGGGGTGCCAAGAGGAGCTGTGCTTCAGTGCCAATCACCTCTGAAGCAGCTCGAACCCCTTCCTAGGCTGCCCATATCTCCTTTTCCGTTGGAGTGTAATTGGGCCTCAGATCCTCTGTATCCCCGACTCCAAAACCCCAGGGGTCGACCTCAAGTCTCCCCTGGTGCTTTCTGCCAGAGACTCCAGGTAGGGCCATTCTCCCCGGCTGCGGTGTACAGAACATTTTTTACATCTGGTCCTGCCCGGACTGGCCCAAGAGCTACGGCATGAACTATTTCTTGTTTAATTTGTTCAAAGGCTTGTCGTTGCTCAGGGCCCCATTTGAAATCATTCTTCTTCCGGGTTACATGGTAGAGAGGGCTTACTATCAGACTGTAATTCGGAATGTGCATTCGCCAGAAACCCACAACGCCTAAGAAGGCCTGTGTCTCCTTTTTGTTGGTTGGTGGGGACATGGCTGCTATTTTGTTGATAATATCCATAGGGATCTGACGCCGCCCATCATGCCACCTTATTCCTAAAAACTGGATTTCCTGCGCAGGCCCCTTCACCTTACTTTGCTTTATGGTGAAGCCAGCCTGCAGCAGGATTTGGATTATTTTCTTCCCTTTCTCAACAACTTCTTCTGCTCTGTTGCCCCATACAATGATGTCATCAATGTATTGCAGGTGCTCTGGGGCTTCACCCTTTTCCAGTGCAGTCTGGATCTGTCCATGGCAGATGGTGGGGCTGTGTTTCCACCCCTGGGGCAGTCGATTCCAGGTGTACTGGACGCCCCTCCAAGTGAAGGCAAACTGTGGACTGCACTCTGCTGCCAAAGGGATCGAGAAAAATGCATTAGCTATATCAATTGTGGCATTCCATTTGACTGCCTTTGACTCCAGTTCATATTGAAGTTCTAGCATATCCGGCACAGCAGCACTCATCGGCGGTGTGACTTCATTCAGGCCACAATAGTCTACCGTCAGCCTCCACTCTCCATTGGACTTCTGCACTGGCCACATGGGACTGTTGAAGGGTGAGCGGGTTCTGCTGATCACTCCCTGACCCTCCAGTTGATGAATTAGCTTGTGGATGGGAACCAGGGAGTCTCTGTTGGTGCGGTATTGCCGCCGGTGCACAGTTGTAGTAGCAATCGGCACCTGTTGCTCTTCAACCCTCAGCAACCCTACAACAGAAGGGTCCTCCGAGAGACCAGGCAAACTAGACAATGGTTCAATTTCCTCCGCTTCTAAGGCAGCTATTCCAAAAGCCCACCTGTAACCTTTTGGGTCTTTGAAATACCCTTTCCGGAGGTAGTCTATGCCCAGAATGCATGGAGCCTCTGGCCCAGTCACAATGGGGTGCTTTTGCCACTCATTCCCAGTTAGACTTACTTCAGCCTCCAACAGAGTCAACTGTTGGGATCCCCCCGTCACACCAGAAATAGATATCGGTTCCACCCCTTCATAGTTCGATGGCATTAGGGTACACTGTGCACCAGTGTCCACTAGGGCCTTGTACTCTTGTGGGTTCGATGTGCCAGGCCATCGGATCCACACAGTCCAATAAACCCTGATGTCCCTTTCCTCCACCTGGCTGGAGGCAGGGCCCCTCTAATCCTGCTCGTCATAGTCACTACTCACCTCTTGCAGAAAGGACTTAGAAGTCCCTTCAAGAGGATCAGAAGTGCGATCTGGCCTTTCACTTGGTCTGGGGGGCTGCCCGGTGGAAACTGGCCAGCATTCTTTCTGGAGGAGTCCCTTTGTACAGCTGTCTTGCCTTGTAGCTCATGTACGCGTGCCCGCAGGGTTGAGGTGGGCTTCCCATCCCATTTCCTCATGTCTTCTCCATGGTCACGCAGATAAAACCACAGGATACCTCGTCGTGTGTATGCTCTATATCCCCTCTCTGGAGCAGAAAAACGCTTACTCCTGACAGCTGAAATGCGGGTCTGTACAGGTGGGGAGTAAGATATATCCTCTTTGAGTTGCCGGACATCCTGGGACAGTTTCTCCACAGCCGAGACGAGGGAGGAAGAAAGGCTCTCTTCATACTGAGTCAGCCAGCCACTTTGTCCACCGTGAGTGCCTCTTCACTCTTCCAGTCAATTACTGCCAGTGAGTTGGCGTACGATGATGGTGCACTTCGCACAAATTTTCGCCACATGGGTCGGGTACACTGGACTTCATCGGGGTCTGTGGGCAACTGTGCATTGTCCGGATCATAAGAAACCATTTCCCGCACAGCTAATTCCCTCAGGTACTGGATACCTCTCTCCATGGTGGTCCACTTGCCTGGCCGACATACGACATCTTCGCAGAAAGGATACCTTTCCCTCACACTTGACAGGAGTCGCCTCCAGAGGCTAAGGGCCTGTGCCTTCTTCCCAATTGCTTTGTCAATGCCCCCTTTCCCTAGACAAGGATCCTAGCTGCTTGGCCTCCCTGCCCTCCAGTTCCAGGCTACTGGCCCTGTTATCCCAGCATCAGAGCAGCCAGGTAATGATGTGCTCCCCTGGAAGGCGGCTGAAATCTTTCCGCATATCTCGCAGCTCACTCAGGGACAGGGATCGAGTGATCACTTCTGGTTCTGGCTCTTCTTCTTGTTCTCGTGATGGCCCCGGTTCATCATCATCTTTCACTAAGCGAACCGAATTCCTTGTGTATTTCTTTTTGTGTATAGGGGCAACTGATACTGGTGTGGGTTGATCTTTTGGCTCGACTACAGTGCCTGTTGCGGGGGTTTGGGCAGCTGCAGTGCCTGTTGCGGGGGCCTGGGCATCTGCAGTGCCTGTGGGTCTGCTCTCTCCCTCTGGATGGTGCTATCAAGCAGTGTTTGATAGATTGTGGCCAGGGCCCAGCACAGCGCAGTAAGTTGTGTCTCCTTAGAATCCCCACAGCATTTTCCTTTCAAATATTCTACCATTTTATCAGGGTCTTGCAATTGTTCAGGAGTGATGCTCCAAACCATTGGGGGTGAAAGGGTCTCTAGATATCCACCCATACTCTCCCACATGCCATGCCAGCCCTGACCATTCAGCCTTGGGGAAGATCCCTGGGTGGTACTCTTGAAAAAATTTTTGCTAACCCTGAACAGGACTTGGAAAGCATGCAGGAGACCTAGCAACAGGAATATACTGGCCTGAATATTCCAAGGGTATTCAAAATTCTCAAAAATTGTTGTAACCAACCAAAAGGGAAAAGGGGAGGGGAAAGAGTGGGAGAAGGTATCCCCCCCTGTCTTCCCCATAGATTGGGTCCAATTATTAATCAATTCTGAAAGATATTGACCGAGGTACAGGCCTGACCGAAATGCTACATACACATACCAGCTCAGACCCATGACTGTCAATGATATCTTATCATAAGTCATTATCACACAATACAACGAGATGAGAACACAAACCCCTCTCCCAGAGGGGATAAACAGCACCCCAGGGATTACATAGAGTAAACACGGGTTTACAAACCAGAGCCATGTGACCAAACAGAACATCATTATGACCAGCGACTGTTTCAATAACATTAGAAATGCTTATAACAACTTTGTTTTAACACACTTGGGTCAGACTTGTCGTTATCACAACCCCTTGAGCCCCACGTTGGGCGCCAAAAAGGACTGACATGGTTTAGCCCCAGCCGGTAGCTAAGTGCCACGCGCCGCTCGCTCACCCCTCCCCCGGCGGGATGGGGAGGAGAACGGAAAAACAAAGGCAAAGCCTCGAGGGTTGGGATAAGGGCAGTTTACTGGGACAGCAAGGGAGAGGGAAACAATCAGAAACAGTGCTGATAACAGATAGTAACAATGGGTGATAACAGAGAACGATTTACCGATCCCACGACCTACGACTGGACGCTCGACCCGTCCCGGAGCCAGCCGACACGCCGAACCCGCCCCTGCCCGACTAGCCCCCTTTTATGGTGAGCATGATGTCACATGATATGGAATAGCCCTTGGCCAGCTTGGCTCACCTGTCCTGGCTCCTTGTGAAATTAACTCTATCCTTGCTAGAACCAGGACAGACACCCTCCACTAGACAAGGTCACCTAAAGGTTGCAAACCAACCTGGCTTTGAACACTTCTAGGAACGTGGCTGCCACAGCCTCTCTGGGCAACCTGTTCCAGGGCTCCGTCACCCTCAAAGTGAAGAAGTTTTTCCTCATATTCAGATGGAACTTCCTATGATCCAGTTTGTGCCCATTGCCCCTTGTCCTGTCGCTGGGCACCATAGAGAAGAGTCTGGTCCCATCCTCTGGACATCCGCCCTTTAGATATTGATAAGCGTTGGTGAGATCCCCTCTCAGTCTTCCCTTCTCCAGGTTTAACAGACCCAGCTCTCCCAGCCTTTCCTCGTATGAGAGATGCTCCAGTCCCCTCATCATCCTTGTAGCCCTCCGCTGGACTCTCTCCAGTAGTTCCCTGTCTTTCTTGAACTGGGGAGCCCAGAACTGGACACAATATTCCAGATGTGGCCTCACCAGGGCAGACTAGAGGGGGAGGATAACCTCCCTCGACCTGCTGGCCACGCTCTTCTTAATGCACCCCAGGATACCATTGGCCTTCTTGGCCATGAGGGCACATGGCTGGCTCATGGATAACTTCTTGTCCAGCAGGGCTCCCAGGTCCTTCTCTGCAGTGCTGCTTCCCAGCAGGTCAACCCCTAGCCTGTACTGGTGCTTGGGGTTATTCCTCCCTAGGTGCAGGACCCTACACTTACTCTTGCTAAATTTCATATGGTTCCTCTCCGCCCAATTCTCTAGTCTGTCCAGGTCTCGCTGAATGGCAGCGCAGCCTTCTGGTGTATCAGCCACTCCTCCCAGTTTAGTATCATCACCAAACTTGCTGAGGGTACACTCTGTCCCCTCGTCCAGGTCACTGATGAATCACCTCCCTCGACCTGCTGGTCACAATTCCTTTGTTGCAGCCCAGGATATGATTGGCTTTCTGGGCTGCAAGCGCACACTGCCGGCTCATGTTGAGCTTCTCGTCCAGCAACACCCTCAAGTACTTCTCCTCAGGGTTAGTCTCAATCCGTTCCCCACCCAGCCTGTAGCTGTGCTTGGGATTGCGCTGACCCACATGCAGGACCTTGCACTTGGCCTTGTTGAACTTCATGCGGTTCGCACGGGACCACCTCTCCAGCCTGTCAAGGTCCCTCTGGATGGCATCCCTTCCCTCCAGCGCGTCGACCCCACCACACAGCTTGGTGTCATCGGCAAACTTGCTGAGGGTGCACTCGATCCCACTGTCCATGTCGCTGACAAAGATGTTAAACAGCGCTGGTCCCAATAGCGACCCCTGAGGAACGCCACTCATCACTGGTCTCCACTTGGACATGGAGCCGTTGACCATAACTCTTTGAGGGCAACCATCCAGCCAATTCCTTATTCACCGAGTGGTCCATCCATCGAATCCATGTCTCTCCTATTTAGACACAAGGGTGTTGTCTGGGACAGTGTCAAATGCTTTGCACAAGTCCAGGCAGATGACGTCAGCTGCTCTTCCCTTATCCACCGACGCTGTAACCCCATCATAGAATGCCACCAAATTTGTCAGGCACGATTTGTCCTTAGTGAAGCCATGTTGGCTGTCACCAATCACCTCCTTATTTTCCATGTGCCTGAGCATAGTTTCCAGGAGGATCTGCTCCATGATCTTGCCAGGCACGGAGGTGAGACTGACCGGTCTATAGTTCCCTGGGTCTTCCTTTTTTCCCTTCTTAAAAATGGGGGTTATGTTTCCCCCTTTTCCAGTCAGCGGGAACTTCGCCAGACTGCCAGGACTTCTCAAATATGATGGCGAGTGGCTTAGCAACTTCATCTGCCAGTTCCCTCAGGACCCGCAGATGCCTCTCATCAGGTCCCATGGACTTGTGCACCTTCAGGTTCCTTAGATATTCTCGAACCTAATCTTCTCTTGCAGTGGGCGGTTCTGCATTCTCCCAGTCCCTGCCTTTGCCTTCTGTGCCCTGGGCAGTGTGGCTAGAGCACTTGCCAGTGAAGACTGAGGCAAAAAATTCGTTGAGTACCTCAGCCTTCTCCATATCCCGGGTAACCAGGTCTCCCGTTTCCTTTCGAAGAGGGCCCACATTTTCCCTCATCTTCCTTTTATCACTGATGTACCTATAGAAGCTTTTCTTGTTGCCCTTGAGGTCCCTGGCCAGATTTAATTCTATGAGGGCTTTAGCTTTCCTAAACTCATCCTTGACTGCTTGGACTGCTTCTCTGTACTCCTCCCAGGCTACCTGCCCTTGCTTCCACCCTCTGTAGGCTTCCTTTTTTTGTTTTGACTTTGTCCAGGAGCTCCTTGTTCATCCATGCAGGCCTCCTGGCCTTTTTGCCTGACTTTTTCTTTGGTAGGATGCATTGCTCCTGAACTTGGAGGAGGTGATCCTTGAATACTAGCCAGCTCCCTGGGGCCTCTCTTCCTTCCAGGACTTTGTCCCATGGTATTCTACCAAGCAGATCCCTGAAGAGGCCAAAGTCTGCTCTCCTGAAGTCCAGGGCAGTGAGCTTGCTGTGCGCCCTACTCGCTGCCCTGAGGATCTTGAACTCCACCATTTCATGGTCACTTCAGCCAAGGCTGCCCTTGAGCTTCACATTCAAGGTCCAGCATGGCACCTCTCCTCGTTGGGTCCTCTGTCACTTGGAGAAGGAAGTTATCATCACTGCATTCCAGGACCTTCCTGGATTGCTTGTGCCCTGCTGTGTTGTCCCTCCAACAGATATCGGAGTTGTTGAAGCCCGCTTGGTCTTCCTGGTCGGGTGGCCTGTAGCAGACCCCCACTACGGTGTCCCCTGTCCCTGCCCTCCCTTTAATCCTGACCCAGAAGCTCTCGATGGGCTCCTCATCCATCCCCAGGTGGAGCTCCATGCACTCCAGCTGGTCATTGACATAGAGGGTGACGCTCTCTCCTCGTCTCCCTTGCCTGTCCTTCCTAAAGAGCCTGTATCTTTCCATCCCAGCACTCCAGTCATAGGAGCCATCCCACCACATCTCTGTGACGCCAATAAGATCACAGCCCTGCAGGCGTGCACACATCTCCAACTCCTCTTGTTTATTCCCCATGCTATGTGAGTTTGCATAGAGGCATTTAAGTTGGGCCCCTGATGAAGCTGACTTGCTGGCTGGAATTCCTTTGAGGTATTTAACCAGTGTTTCCCTGTTGGCTCCTATTACCTCAGGAGCCACTGGTTCATCTCCATAAGACTCCAAGTGTACTGCAGTGTATCCAGCACATCTCCGAGCAACAGGCTGAGGGCCCTCGCTAGCTCCTCGTCCCTCTAACCTTGGTGTGTCATCCCACAGCTTGTCGCAGGCATGCCTGATATTATCCCCCTCCCCCCTTCAAGCCTAGTTTAAAGCTCTGTCAATGAGCCCCACAAGCTCCTGGGCAAAGATCCTCTTGCCCCTTTGAGAAAGGTGAACCCCATCTGACTCCAGCAAGCCTGGTGCTGTGTAGGCCATCCCACTGTCAAAAACCCCAAAATTGTGGCAGTGACACCAGCCACAGAGCCATGTATTAATAGAGTGGGTCCGTCTATTCCTCCCAATGTCGCTGCCCACAACTGGAAGGAGAGAGGAAAAAATAACCTGTGTACCAGATTCCCTCACCAGCCATCCCAAGGCCCTGAAGTCTCTTTTGATCACTTTTGGACTATGCATTGCGGCTTCGTTGCCACACACATGGAAGAGCAGCAATGGGTAATAGTTGAGGGCCGTACCAAGCTAAAAAGTTTCCTAGCGATGTCCTTAACCCAGGCCCCAGGGAGTCAGCAGACTTTCCTAAGAGGAGGATCTGTCCGGCATATTGGATCCTCTGTTCCTCTCAAAAGGGAATCACCTACAACTATACCCCACCTTTTCTTCCTCGTGGAGGTGGTCGTGATACAGAGGGTAGGCCTTTCTGACCTTGGCAACACCTCTGGCGTAGATGGACTGTTATCCATTCATTGACTGGCCTTCCACATCCAGAGCCTCATACCTGTTGTACAGAGGCACCTGGGAGGGCGAGGTGGGCAAGGAGGAGAAGGTTCACCGGTCACCCCAAGCATGGACTTACCTCCATTCATTCCTTTCCTTTAAGACACTGCCTTCATCCTAGCAGGAGGAGGATACAGGGTCCCTTTGATCTTGAGTTTTGTCTGGTGTCTGTCACTGTTTCTGTCTCAGAGAGGGCAGAGCATGGCTCCACCAGTCTATCTCTTTCTCAGCCTCCCTGATGCTCCTTAACCGTTCTACTTCCTCTTGTAGCTCTGCCACCAGGCTGAGGAGATCATTCACCTGGTCACATCTCACACAGCCATTCTCACTACTGCCATCCATTCCCGGTGACAGACTTTGGCACTCCCTGCAGCCTGAGACCTGGATGGCTGGATGTTTTAGTGGGAGGTCTGTCTGGGTTGCCACATCCATTCTGATGAGTGCAGAGGACAGGGCTTTCTGCTGGGTGGATACCATAGCTAAGCTCTTTCTGAGAGGATGATGACCACCAATTGAACTCACCTCTTGAGCTGGTAGGGTGACTATGCCCACCCTTCCTGCACACCTGTCTGCACAAACTGCTGCACAAACTGCCTCGCCACGCTCTGGTTGACGCACCACGCTCTGTTTGCCATGCCACGCTCTGTTTGCCGCACAAACTGCTGCGCCGTGCTCTGGCTGACACACCACGCTCTGTTTGTCACATAAACTGCCGCGCCACGCTCTATTTGCCCACTCCTGGTCGCCAGCGCTCCCTAGGCTGCTTTTTATAGGCGTTTTTAAGTTGCTAAAAGTATATGCCCAGGATTCATCAAAAATATTTTCCATAGTAAAAACAGACCGTACTTTTCAATTTAAAAAATTGTTTGCAATTTCATAGAATCATAGAATGGTTTGGGTTGGAAGGGACCTCAAAGATCATCTGGTTCCAAACCCCCTGCCACGGGCAGGGACACCCTCCACTAGACCAGGTTGCCCAAAGCCTCATCCAACCCGGCCTTAAACACTTCCAGGGATGGGGCCTCCACAACCTCTCTGGGCAACCTGTTCCACTGCCTCACCACCCTCACAGTGAAGAATTTCTTTCTAACATCTAATCTAAATCGACCCTCCTTCAGCTTAAACCCATTACCCCTTGTCCTGTCACTACACTCCCTCATAAACAGTCCCTCTCCATCTTTCCTGTAGGCCCCCTTCAGGTACTGGTAAGCTGCAATTAGATCTCCCCCGAGCCTTCTTTTCTCCAGGCTGAAGAATCCCAACTCTCTCAGCCTGTCCTCATAGGAGAGGTGCTCCAGCCCTCTGATCAGCTTCGTGGCCCTCCTCTGGACTCTCTCCAACAGCTCCGTGTGGATGTGTGACCATCCAGCCAATTCCTTATCCACTGAGCGGTCCATCCATTGAATCCACGTCTCTCCAATTTAGAGACAAGGATGTCATGCGGGGACAGTGTCAAATGCCTTGCACAAGTCCAGGTAGACGATGTCAGTTGCCCTTCCCTTGTCCACCAACACTGTAACTCCATCATAGAAGGCCAGGTTTTGAGGTTTGCTTTAATTTTTGACAGTCCTGGGGACTCTCACTGCATTATATTAAATACAACATGTATAGTATGGGATATAATGTGTGCAGGACAAGTTGCCTAAGACTCGACTTAAATAGACCACCAGTATTAATGAGTGTCCTGGGTTCAGCTAGGATAGAGTTAATTTTCACCAGAAGCTGGGATGGGACACAGCCAGGACAGGTGACCGAAACTAGCCAAAGGGGGTATTCCATACCATGTAACATCATGCTCAGTATAAAAGGGGGGCTAGTCGGGGAGGGGCGGTGTGGCTTCAGGACAGGTCTGAGCATGTGGTCTGAGTTGTACTGTTGTTGGGTGAGAAACTGCATTGTGTATCACCAGTTTTGTATATTCTGTTATCAGTACTGTTGTTGATTGTTTCCCTCTCCCTTTGCTGTCCCAGTAAACTGTCCTTATCCCAACCCGTGAGGCTTTGCCTTCTTTGTCTTTCCCATTCTCCTCCCCATCCCACCAGGAGAGGGGTGGGTCAGCGAGTGGTCGCGTGGTGCTCAGCTGCCAGCTGGGGCTAAACCACGACAGTCCTTTTTTTGCACCCAGCGTGGGACTCAAAGGGTTGAGATAACAACAAATTAAGCAGCCACTAGTCACAATGGTGTTTTGTTTGATCACATGGCTGTGGTATCTAAACCCTTACTTGCTGTATGCACTCCTTGCGATGCTGTTTATCATCTCTGGGAGAGGGGCACGGATTCTCATTTTGCTGTACTGTGCGATATCAACTTAGGATATGATAACATCCATGGTCATGAGCTTAAGGTGGTATTTGTATGGGGCTTTGCTGTTATGCCCGTACCTTGGATGACATCTTTTTGAATTGATTAATAATCGCACGCAATCTATGGGAAAGACGGGGGGTGGGGTGGGGTGGGGTACTTTCTCCCACTCTTTCACCTCCCCTTTTCTGTTCAGGCTAGTCACAGCAGCTTTTGAGAATTTTGAGTATCCTTGGGATGTTCAAGCCATCATGTTCCTATTATTATGTCTCCTGGATGTGTTTCAAATCTTGTTCAGGGTTACAAAACAGTGTTTTAAGAATATCACCCAGAGATCTTCCCCGAGGCTGAATAGTCAGGGCTGGCATGGCATGTGGGAGAATATGGGCGGGTATCTAGAGAACTTCTCACCCCCGATGCTTTGGAGCTTCATTCCCGAACAACTCCAGGACCCTGATGAAGTGATAGAATATTTGAAAGGAAAATGCCGTGGCTGTTCCAAGGAGGCACAACTTAGTGCACTGTGCTGGGCCCTGGCCACTATCTACCAAGCACTGCTCATTAGTAGGCAGCGCCATCAGGGGGAAGAGAGGGAAAACAGACCAACCGGCATGGCAGCTAGCCCAACCCCCACGAGAGGCACGGTGGCTAGCCCAAACCCCACAGCAGGCACTAGTGGCTATTCAAACCCCGGCGAAAGACACTGTGGCTACTCAAACCCTCGTGACAGGCACTGCAGGTGAACTAAAAAACCAATCCATACTGGTATCAGTCGCCCCTATACAAAAGAAAAAATACACAACGAAATTAGTTCGCTTAGTGAGGGATGATGATGAACCGGGATCATCAGGAGAACAGGAAGAATGCCTAAATGTGAAACTCGGTCGCCGTAAGGTAAAATTTACAGGGATTGATGGGATCGTAAAGGAATGCCCCACAGCAAAAATTGCCTTGTGGCTCCCAGGCGAGAGGAAATTGACCCGCACTGAAGTACTGGTCGGTGCTGCAAACACCAACATATTGGGATTTGATGTGTTGTGTGGCAGAGTGTGGAAACTCCCCGATGGGTCAGTCTGGAGTTTCGCCGGACGAGGTGATGGAGAAATAGCATGGCTTGAAGAGAATGACCCTAAAGCTATAAACTTGCTAGAGATGTCTATACCTCTACCCCCATCGAGAATTACTAATGTAAAGCAGTACCCCCTGCCAGCAGCCGCACATTCGGGCATTGACGGGGTGGTAACAGATTTAGAAAAAAGAGGTATTATCACTCGCAGACACTCCCCCTATAATTCTCCCGTCTGGCCAGTAAAAAAGCCAAATGGGCAGTGGCGGCTTACAATTGATTATAGGCGATTGAATGCCAATACTGCACCTTTAACGGCAGCCGTACCAAACATTGCAGAATTAGTAACCCAAATTCAGGGAGCATCGCACCCATGGATGGCAACTTTAGATGTCAAAGATATGTTCTTTATGATCCCACTCCAGGAATATGATAAAGCCCAATTCGCTTTTACCTGGAAAGGGGTACAGTACACCTTTAATAGGCTGCCTCAGGGATATAAACACTCCCCCACCATTGCTCACAATGCTTTGGCGAAGGTTTTATCAGAAATTTCCAGCCCACAGGGTATCACGATATATCAATATATTGATGACATACTGATAGGAGGAGAAAACTCAGAGGAAGTCGGGCATACCATGGAAGGTATACAAGAAAAATTGATGACTTTGGGACTAGACATTCCCCCATCCAAGTGTCAGGGACCTGCCCAGGAGGTTAAGTTCCTGGGAGTTTGGTGGATTAAAGGACCCGCCTCTATTCCCCCCGACACCCTGGAAAAAATAGAGCATGGGCAGAATCCATCTAGCATAAAGGAGTTACAGCAAGTTCTGGGAACTTTAAACTATTGGCACAACCATATCCCTGGTTTTTCTATTATTGCCCATCCCTTATACAATCTGCTCAGGAAAGGTAAATCATGGGAATGGACTAAACAGCACGAGACCGCGTTAGAATTGTTAATAAGAGAACTGCGGCTATTTCAACAGCTAGGCCCCTTACACCCGACTGACCCTATCCACGTAGAGTGGGGATTCAGTGAACATGGTTCCCATTGTAACCTATGGCAAAAGGGACCAGAAGGGCCAGAGAGACCGCTAGAGTTTAGCTCCCATTCTTTCAATGACACCGAAATGAGATATTCAGACCTTGAAAAAGGCTTGCTATCCTTAGTGCGAGCAGTGAAAAAAGTGGAACAGATAAGAAAAGGACAGAGTGTGATCATTCGGGGACCTTTCCGTCTTCTGGATATAGTTCGGAAGGGTACGGCACCACCTGCAGGCATTGCCCAGAAGCCTACAGTCCGTAAATGGTACGCCTACCTGGAAAGTATCAATGACATCATGCCTATTACGGAAGGCAGCATTAAAGTATCTAAATTGCGGAAAGATATAGACAGCACATTGTTATTCCAAACTCCACCAGGTAAACCATCTCCAATGCAGGAGGCACCTCCTCTGAAGGAAGGCAGTGACCTTAAAGGGGTATGGTTCACTGATGCATCATCTTACAGGCAAAACAATGAGTGGAATTATAAGGCCGTGGCACTGGAAGTGGCCACGGGGGAAAAGTTAAGCGAAACAGGTAAAGGAAGTGCACAAGTAGGGGAGCTTAGGGCAGTCCTACTAGCCGCCCGACATGGTGCCAGCCATATCTATACCGACTCATGTGCTGTTTTTAAAGGAGCCACAGAGTGGGTAGGCCACTGGGCAGTCAATGACTGGCAGGTAAACAGAGTCCCAGTCTGGCAAACTGACAGCTGGAAACAATTGCTAGAAATAGGAGAACAAAGGCTGCTGCATATCGGATGGGTGAAAGGACATGATCGATCAGCTTCTATCGCTGCCCAGTTCAATCAACAAGTCGATAGCCTCACACGACTACAGAAAATTGATGTCGTGAGTAATGAGCATGAATGGGAACGCTTGCTTGAATGGTTGCACATAAAACGAGGCCACACTGGGCGAGCCGATTTGTATTGAGAAGGTATAGCCCGAGGATGGCCCATATCGGTAAAGCTGTGTGAGCAAGTAGTAACTGCCTGTTCACAATGTCGCCTGCGACTTAACAAAGATCATCCAAGTAAAGCACCTCCCCTGCATATCCGGGACAAGAAAACACTGTGGCACACCTGGCAGATCGACTACATAGGCCCACTATGACCCTCAGGGGGTAAAAAATACATACTGGTGGGAGTGGAAGTCATTTCAGGAGTTACCATGGCTACAGCTGTCGCAGCTGCCACTGGTGAAAACACAGTCCATAGCCTGAAGGAATGGTTTAGTACACTTCCCCTTCCTGAAGAGATTCAAAGTGATAACGGGTCACATTTTTCAGCTACAGTAGTACAAGACTGGGCAAAGGAAGAAGGGATCCGGTGGGTATTCCATACTCCTTACTACCCCCAAGCCAATGGTATTGTGGAGCGAACAAATGGCTTGGTCAAGCGATTTGCTAAAACTCATGAATCTGGATGGCATCTACGACTGTCCAGTGCCATCTATCAATTAAACAATAGATGGAGCGGAGACGGTTGCCCAAAGATGAAAGCTTTTTGTGCTTCTGCCACAACTTTAGTGCCAAAGGCAGATGTAAAACCTGGGGAATACCCTACGGGCTTTTATGCAGGCCAGCCTGTGCTGGTTAAAATGCCTCACATTGGGCCAGTGGCAATGGTACTAACAACTCCAAAGAATCTTTATGCTTGGGAAGCGAAAGACAGTTCTGGAAAACTCCATTGGGTCAGCACTAGGTGGATAGTACCCACCTTCTAACCTAATATCTGCCGGTCAAATCAAGACCGAGCACTTCTTTTGTGTTCACAGGTACTCCGAATGACAGGAAATTGCACCTGGGATCACGGACTCCCCTACACCAATCTAGAGTGCCCCCAAGGGCTACTGATTTTTATTGGTTGCGTATTCCTATTTCTAATTCTCATACTTATCTGGAAACCAAAGTTTTAATATGGCCATGGCTAACAAAACTGTGATATTGTTTGGGGCCATAGTTGAAATAAATTGTGTGTTTAGTAAAATGTTGGTTTGGAATATATTCCAGGCTTAACTGTGTTCATCATTACTGTTGTTCTGTTTGTACTATTTACTGTTAAGTGGCAACCAAAGTTTTGATTATGAGCCTATTATGTGGAAGTAGTTTTAGGATAAGTTTAATATATATATGTACGTGTTAGGTATAGTAATTGTGTGTGTGATCCATAGAGACTATGACCGAAGAAGTAAAAGAACCTTAGAGATGCTACAGGACAACACTGCTTTTAAGCTAATGCAAGGATTTTTTAGGATGATGGAGTGGACTCAGGGTACTACTTGCTTAATGATGCCAACAACCCCTGCGGAGGGACTCCCTTTTGTGGTGATTCCTCTTGACCTAAGTGGAGCACTGTCTGATCTGTGGAAAAGAAATGACACTCTAATACAAGACTTAACATGGATGAATGTAGAAAATACTACTTCTTTAAACTATACATACCCCTTGGGCCTTAACCTTAGCAATATATGGGATACCAATTGCACTATGCAATATTGGCCACGGAATCCTTGGATAAACCCGCGCAGAGCAGCTGATAATAACAATGTACCTGCAAATATCAGTCGCACTGAGGTACCTTGGCTTAATCAGCCTCCTCGGCCGTTCTGGGGTTTGCCTATTACATTCCAATATAATGTCCCAGTAGAAGCTGAATGGTGTATTGAGTTTCCCTCTAAGTATGGATCTGACTGTGGCCCACAATCTAATAATTTATCTTGCATATGGACCACCACTGACCACAGAAAAACATTTTGAACAATGGGTGAGGAGACCCCAATATACCCCGCCATTGGGACCAGACAGGTTATGGAATTGTACCAACAAAATAAATTGCTCCAATATTGATGATTATCTATGGGTATGGTTTGCCTCAGACCTCTATCATGCTTTAAGAAGTATATGTCTGTGCCATAATTATAGTGCTCCAATCCCTGGGCCAGCACCAGACTGTAAAAAGGAGGTGACTCCTGGAAACATCACCGTCTGGTCAGTGTACAATTCTGGTAAATGTAGAATCCCTACGAGACATTATAGGAATGGACACTCCATACGTAGTGTAGTAGAAAACAGTACGTGTACCACTCTAATGTTACCTGCACCACCTGATACCATATGGGTATGTTCTGATGGACTGATATCGGATTACATTCAACCCTATTGGGATGGGTTGGAATGCACTTTAGGACTTCCAAGTTTATGTCCTACAATAGCTTTTAATTACACTCAATCATTGATGAAAGTAAGAGGGTACAGAACAAAGAGAAACGTATTACCCCCCACGTCATGGCCAAGTTGTTATACACTGGGAATGAGGATAAATTTAGCCATGAAAGCATTCTGGGGTCACTGGACAGTAATAGTTAACAATCGACTTTCTATAGAAAATCTAACGTGGCAAGTAGAGACTCTTGCTAATTGGACATGAACTGCCATCGAGTCTAGCAACACCCAGCTACAAGCAACCTCACAGATGACCTTACAAAATCGATTGGCCTTGGATATACTACTACTGAAGGAGAACGGCATTTGTGGGTGGCTAAATAACACCTATCCCGATGAAACTTGTTGTGTGTCAATCCCAAATGTGTCTGTTACCTGGCATGAAGCGATGGATGAGATGAGAAAAATTGCAGACCAGACCCGCGAACTCCGTGAGAAAATGAATCCAGGAGACGGGCAGTGGACTGGGTGGATTTCAAAAGTTTTCAGTTGGTTTGGATTAAAAATGAGTGGGTGGATCCAGAATCTAATCCAGTATGCATTAATGTTTATCATAACGATTGTTATTGTTGGAATTGGATTGTCATGTGTGAAAACTATGATAACTAGAGCTGTAACTGCACAAGTCAGGATGCTTCAAGTCTGTGATACTGAATATGTCCCTTTAATACCATCCCCTATTGAAAATGATGAGAATGAAAACACAGGAGAGAGAGATGGATCCCTCAACCCGCCTAAATCCAAATTATATGATGTTCCTCTTGGCGAGTTGTGACTAAAGTCACAGGGTGGATGATGTGGGATGCCGGACTTATCCAGGCTTATTGATGCCGAATACAGGGCCGTTATGACCCAGCAGAAGGGGCCCTGGGGGAGTCCAGCTTGGGCAAGAGCAGGGATTGAGCAACTTGCTTATCTTGCACTGATAAGCACTGGACCCGAACAGGGGCAGGAGATGAGCAATTTGTTCATCTTAACAAGATGCAGCACCTGACGGGTCTGCTCCTCAATCAACTAAGTGACGCCTGGGGTGAGGGGGAGCCTTCACAGCTTGACGTTACTTCGGTAAAAGTAAACAGACCACCGCTCCTCTGTACTGAACGCCTTTGTTCTCTGCCACTTCCCCCCCCAGCCCCGATCAACTGCACAACAAGCCTTGTGAAGGGCCAATCGACACACAATACCTGACTTAGTCCCACCTCGCCAAAAGTATAAATCTGGTGTTTAGAATCCTCTTTTCTGAGGACGAGAACTCCAACTATCCGGACGGGTCGACGGGCCTGGACCTCTCTCCTCCCCAAGCAGGGACGCCTCTTTGGTAAGACTTGCGCCTCCGATTATGTCGGATGTTACCCCGGGAAAAACTATCATTAACAAAAGCGCTGAACTATTAACTTGAGCTCAAAATTGTTGCAGTTAGTGCATTTATCAACGGCAATTCCGAACTTTTATATCTGTCGCCTCAGTAAATTACCTATTTTTCTTTTCAACTTTGCGAAACTGTTTCAGTGAAAGTCCTTGGTGGGGCTCTGACAGGCAAACGTTGACTCTGATAAGTGGCTACACACATAACCCTTTAGACATAAACCGTTGACCAAGTCTGGAACTAAGACTGGACCTAGCCGCACCTAGGCTCCTCTCTGAGGAGGAGTTTAGAAAGCAAGGGGGTCCTTTCTGAACCTCGTGACTCAACGGGAGGGCCTCCCTCAGCCACACATCAGACTTGTACCCTTTCATGCGACAACCCTTCTGTTGTGGGGTTGCAGAGGGTCGAAGAACAACAGGTGCCAATCGCTACCACAACGGTGCACCGGCGGCAATACTGCATGAACAGAGACTGCCGGGTTCCCATCCATAAGCTCATTCGTCAACTGGAGGGTCAGGGAGTGATCAGCAGAACCCGCTCACCCTTTAACAGTCCCCTATGGCCAGTGTGGAAGTCCAGTGGAGAGTGGGGGTTGACAGTATATTATCGTGGCCTGAATGAAGTCACACCGCCCATGAGTGCTGCCGTGCCAGACATGCTGGAACTTCAATATGAACTGGAGTCAAAGGCAGCCAAGTGGTATGCCACAATGGATATCGCTAATGCATTTTTCTCGATCCCTTTGGCAGCAGAGTGCAGGCCGCAGTTTGCCTTCCCTAGGAGGGGCGTCCAGTACACCTGGAACCGACTGCCCCAGGGGTGGAAACACAGCCCCACCATTTGCCATGGCCTGATCCAGACTGCACTGGAAAAGGGTGAAGCCCCAGAGCACCTGCAATACGTCAATGACATCATCGTATGGGGCAACTCAGAAGAAGAAGTCTCTGAGAAAGGGAAAAAATTAATCCAAATCCTGCTGAAAGCTGGTTTCACCATAAAACAAAGTAAGGTCAAGGGACCTGCACAGGAGATCCATTTTTTAGGAATGAGACGGCAAGATGGGCGTCGTCAGATCCCAAGGGATGTTATCAACAAAATAGCAGCCATGTCTCCACTGACCAACAAAAAGGAAACACAGGCTTTCATAGGAATTGTGGGTTTCTGGCGAATGCATATTCAAGATTAGTCTCATTGTAAGTGCCCTCTATCACCTAATGCAGAAGAAGAACGATTTCAAATGGGGCCCTGAGCAACGACAAGCCTTTTAACAAATTAAACAAGAAACAGTTCATGCAGTAGCTCTTGGGCCAGTCCGGGCAGGACCAGATGTGAAAAATTTGCTCCGCACTGCAACCGGGGAGAACGGCCCTACCTGGAGTCTCTGGCAGAAAGCACCAGGGGAGACTCGAGGTCGACCCCCTGGGGTTTTGGAGTCGGGGATACAGGCTCGCTACACTCCAATGGAAAAGGAGATATTGGCAGCCTATGAAGGGGTTCGAGCTGCTTCAGAGGTGATTGGCACTGAAGCACAGCTCCTCCTGGCACCCCGACTGCCAGTGCTGGGCTGGATGTTCAAAGAGAGGGTCCCCTCTACACACCATGCAACTGATGCTACATGGAGTAAGTGGGTCACACTGATCACACAGCGAGCTAGGACAGGAAACCCCAATCGCCCAGGAATTCTGGAGGTGACACGTGCTGAAGAAGCCCCTGCATATAATAAACTGCCAGAAAATGAGAAGCCATACGCCCTGTTCACTGATGGGTCCTGTCGCATTCTGGGAAAACCTCGGAGGTGGAAGGCTGCTGTATGGAGTCCTACACGCAGAAGCTGCTGAAGGAGAAGGTGAATCGAGCCAGTTTGCAGAGGTGAAAGCCATCCAGCTGGCTTTAGATATTGCTGAAAGAGAAAAGTGGCCAACGCTGTACCTCTGTAGTGAGTCATGGATGGTGGCCAATGCCCTGTGGGGGTGGTTACAGCAGTGGAAGCAGAGCAACTGGCAACGCAGAGGCAAACCCATCTGCGCTGCCCCATTGTGGCAAGATATTGCTGCCCGGCTAGAGAAGCTGGTTGTAAAGGTACATCATGTAGATGCCCAGATACCCAACAGTCAGGCCACTGAGGAACATCAGAACAACCAGCAGGTGGATCAGGCTGCCAAGATTGAAGTGGCTCAGGTGGATTTGGACTGGCAGCGTAAGGGTGAATTATTTATAGCTCCTGGTGGGCCCATGACACCTCAGGTCATCAAGGAAGAGATGCAACATATAGATGGGCCCATGATCCAGGGGTGGACTTGAGCATGGACGCCATCTCACAGGTCATCCATCAATGTGAAACATGCGCCGCAATCAAGCAAGCCAAGCGGGTAAAGCCTCTGTGGTATGGAGGCCGATGGCTGAAATATAAATATGGGGAAGCATGGCAAATCAACTACATCACGCTCCCCCAAAGCCGCCAAGGCAAGCGTTATGTTCTTACAATGGTGGAAGCAACCAACGGATGGCTGGAAACATATCCCGTGCCCCATGCCACTGCCCGGAACACTATTCTGGGTCTTGAAAAGCAAGTCCTGTAGCGACATGGCACCCCCAGAGAGAACAGAGTCAGACAACGGGACTCATTTCCAAAACAACCTCATAGACACCTGGGCCAAAGAGCATGGCATTCAGTGGGTCTATCACATCCCCTACCACGCACCAGACCCTGGGAAAATTGAACAATACAATGGACTCCTAAAGACTACCCTGAGGGCAATGGGTGGTGGGACCCTCAAACACTGGGACGCACATTTAGCAAAGGCCACCTGGTTAGTTAATTCTAGGGGATCTGCCAGTCAAGCTGGTCCTGCACAATCAAAACTTCCACGTATTGTAGAAGGGGATAAAGTTCCTGGAGTGCACATGAAGAATACGTTAGGGAAGACAGTCTGGGTTATCCCTGTGACGTGGTTTAGCCCCAGCCGGTAGCTAAGTGCCGCACGCTGCTCTCTCACCCCTCCCCCGGCGGGATGGGGAGGAGAACGGAAAAACAACGGCAAAGCCTCGAGGGTTGGGATAAGGGCAGTTTACTGGGACAGCAAGGGAGAGGGAAACAATCAGAAACAGTGCTGATAACAGATAGTAACAATGGGTGATAACAGAGAACGATTTACCGATCCCACGACCTAGGGACGGACCGGACCGGAGCTCAGCCCGTCCCCGACACGCCGAACCCGCCCCTGCCCGACTAGCCCCCTTTTATGGTGAGCATGATGTCACATGGTATGGAATAGCCCTTGGCCAGCTTGGCTCACCTGTCCTGGCTCCTTGTGAAATTAACTCTATCCTTGCCAGAACCAGGACACCCTGCTTCAGACAAAAGCAAACCCATCTGCGGGACTGCTTTTGCTCAGGGACCAGGGTGCACTTGGTGGGTGATGAGAAAGGATGGGGAAGTTAAATGTGTACCTCAAGGGGATCTGATTTTGGTTGAGAACAGCCAATGATTTAAATTGTATGATGTTAATTGCTAAGTAACCCTGCCATTGTATGTCATCACTACTACAGTTGCTATATGCTGTATCAATGGTATTACGGTAAGAATCACCCAAATTAATGAAGGCTGAATGCCGTGATGATGGAACTAGAACTAGCCTCAGCACCCGGCACCCAGCAACTTCCTTGAAAATCAACATCTTCAACCCACAGACTGCATGGGCCACGCCAGACACACAGCCATGAGTTCCAGATGCAGCGTGCAACAATCCAGCAGCACATACCATTGCTCCTTCCCTGAGAGACTGTCATGACAGATGGAGCCCCAAGTCACAGGCTAAATGAACACCATATAGGGATGGCCTATAGACTAAGGGAATGATATCTCTGTGTGTATGTGTGTATATATATATCAAACACAGGGAAAATGGTGGTGATTAATTGGGAAGTGTAGGATCTGGGCATGATGTAGATAGTATGGAATAAGGGGTGGATAATGTCCTAGGTTCGGCTAGGATAGAGTTAATTTTCACCAGAAGCTGCCATGAGACACAGCCAGGACAGTTGACCCAAACGAGCCAAAGGGGTCATTCCATACCATATGACATCATGCTCAGTATAAAAGGGCGGCTAGTTGGGGAGGGGCGGCACGGATCCAGGATGTGCGGCTTGGGGACGGTCCAGCTTCAGGATGGGTCTGAGCGTGTGGTCTGAGTTGTACAGTCGTTGGGTGAGAAACTGCATTGTGTATCACCAGTTTTGTATATTCTAAGTACTGTTGTTGTTATTTCCCTCTCCCTTTGCTGTCCCAGTAAACTGTCCTTATCCCAACCCACAAGGCTTTGCCTTTGTCTTTCCCATCCCACCGGGGGAGGGGTGGGGGAGGGAGCTGCCGCATAGTGCTTCAGATGCTGGCTGGGGCTAAACCACGACAATGAGCAAACAGATCTTCAAGCTCATTGCTAGCATTCACTTATGAAATTTCCAATAGCATGTCAATTGTCTTCATATGTCCACTGACAAGCAGAACTATGGCAAACAAATTGATCATGCAGCCCCCAAAGGGAGGCAACAGTTCATCTCTGACTTGGGCTGCTGATGAATCCCCTTTCTAGTAATGGTGGGCTCTGTAGTCTGTTACCATTGTCAAGGCTCTATATTCTACATATTAGAAGGAGTGGAGAGGGGAAAAATCAATGTGAGTAAAGATTATTAGACTTGCACAATAAATAACTTGAGGACATAAATATAAATGGATTCATAGATTTATTGTGGAGGGAAGGTATAAATAAGTATGATAAAAGATCAGGGACAGATAAACTGAAAAGTATTCAATGAATTCATCTGGTTTCTGAATTTGCCTTCTGTTAGGAAGGAATCACAGAATCATACAGAAACACAGAATGGTTGAAGTTGGAGGGGACCTCTGGAGGTCACCTGATCCAACCCCCTTGCTCAAGCAGGGCCACCTAGAGCAGGTTGCCTGGGATCATGGCCAGAGAGCTTCTGAATATCTCCAAGGAGGGAGATGCCACAACTTTTCTTGGCAACCTATTCCAGTACTCTGTCACCCTCACAGTAAAAAAAGTGTTTCCTGATGCTCAGACAAAACAACCTCCTGCATTTCAGTTTGTGTCCATTGCCTCACATTCTGTCACCAGACACCACTGAAAAGAGCCTGGCTCCATCGTCTTTACACTCTTCCTTCAGGTATTTATATACATTGATAAGATCCTCCTTGAGCCTTCTCTTCTCTAGACTAAGCAGTCACAACTTTCTAAGCCTCTCATTACAGGAGAGATGCTCTAGTCCATTAACCATCTTTGTGGCCCTGTGCTGGACTCTTTCTAGTATGTCCATGTCTCTCTTGTACTGAGGAGCCCAGAACTGGACACAGCACTCCAGGTGTGGCCTCACCAGTGCTGAGTAGAGGAGAAGGATCACCTCCCTCAGCCAGCTGGCAATACTTTGTCTAATGCAGCCCAGGATACCAGTAGCCGCCTTTGCTGCAAGGGCACGTTGCTGGCTCATGTTCAACTTGGTGCCCACCAGGACCCCCAGGTCCTTTTCTGCCAAGCTGCTTTCCAGCTGGGTAGCCTCTAGCATATACTGCTGCATGGCATTGTTCCTCCCCAGAACTTTGTACTTCTCCTGGCTATAGGCCAGGTGCCCACCAGAGTCACTCTGTCACTCCGTCACTCCCCCTCCTTAACTAGACGGGGGAGAAAAGGTATAACGAAAGGCTTGTAGGTCGAGATAAGGACAGGGAGAGATCACTCACCAATTATCATCACGGGCAAAACAGACTCAACTTAGAGAAGAAAAATCCATCTAATTTATTATCAAGCAGAACAGAGTAGAGCAATGAGGAATAAACCCAAATCTTAAAACACCTCCCCCCAGCCCTCCCTTCTTCCCAGGCTCAACTTTACTCCCGGTTTCTACCTACTTCCCTGAGCAGCACAGGGGGACGGGGAATGGGGTTTGCAGTCAGTTCATCACACGTTGTCTCTGCCGCTCCTTCCTCCTCAGGGGGAGGACTCCTCACACTCTTCCCCTGCTCCAGCATGGGGTCCCTCTCACGGGACACAGTCCTTCACGAACTTCTCCAACGTGAGTACTTCCCACAGGCTACAGTCTTTCATGAACTGCTCCAGCGTGGGTCTCTCCCATGGGGTTCAGACCTTCAGGAGCAGACTGCTCCAGCGTGGGTCCCCCACGGGGTCACAAGTCCTGCCAGCAAACCTGCTCCGGCATGGGCTCCTCTCTCCACGGGTCCACAGGTCCTGCCAGGAGCTTGCTCCAGCGCGGGCTTCCCACGGGGTCACAGCCTCCTTCAGGTGCCTCCCCCTGCTCCGGCATGGGGTCCTCCACAAGCTGCATGTGGAATCTCTGCACCCCGTCATCCTTCCTCCATGGGCTGCTGCAGGGGGACAGCCTGCCTCACCATGGTCTTCACCACGGGCTGCAGAGGGATCTCTGCTCTGGCGCCTGGAGCACCTCCTCCCCCTCCTTCTTCGCTGACCTTGGTGTCTGCAGAGTTTCTCACATCTTCTCACTCCTCTCTCCGGCTGCAAAAGCTCCCTCTAAGTTGTTTTTTTCCCTTCTTAAATATGTTATCACAGAGGTGCTACCACTGTCGCTGATTGGCTCAGCCTTGGCCAGCGGCGCGTCCGTCTTGGGAGCCGGCTGGCATTGGCTCTATCAGACACAGGGGAAGCTTCTAGCAGCTTCTCGCAGAAGCCACCCCTGTAGCCCCCCTGCTACCAAAACCTTGCCACACAAATCCAATACATTGTTGAACTGCATGAGTTTCCTGTCAGCCCATATACTTTGCTCCAGAGGGCTATCTCCATCAACATATAAATACAGGATCACAGAGTAATATAGCAGGGCTATCTTAGTGAGGACTGTGCTATTTTGGTAAAAGTGTTTTACAGGATGAAACTGAAAGCTGGAGAGGGACTTCTTACAAGGGCATGTAGTGACAGGACAAGGTGGAATGGCTTCAAGCTGAAGGAGGGTCGATTTAGATTAGATATTAGGAAGAAATTCTTCTGTATGAGGGTGGTGAGGCACTGGAACAGGTTGCCCAGAGAGGTTGTGGAGGCCCCATCCCTGGAAGTGTTTAAGGCCAGGTTGTATGGGGCTTTGGGCAACGTGGTCTAGTGGAGGGTGTCCCTGCCCATGGCAGGGGGGTTGGAACTAGATGATTTTTAAGGTCTCTTCCAACCCAAACCATTCTATGATTCTATGATTCTGTGAAATCAGGAACAATTTCTGTTCTGGAACTAGAATTTAATAAAGAATGTTTTTCTGTTGTCTTCAGGTATTTTATTTGTGGAAGAAGAAAAAAAGGGAGTGATAAACCTGTGAAGAAAAAAATGAGGAAAACATATCACAAAATCAAATGTGTATACATTCAAACACATTCTGAGAGAGATGGATTTCTTGCTGGCCATGTGTAATTTTCTAAAATGGAGGTTAAACAAGGGTCAAACCAACACCAGACTATTCTGTTTAATCTTCTTTTTTTGTAATACTCTGCAAAGAGAAGCATGGTTTGAGGATTTGGGAGATGTTAAACTCCAGGCAGGCAGTCAGTCCCTATCAAGGAATTACCTTGTTACAGCGAGTGGGATTAGAAGCAATGTAAATGGGTCCTCCAAAATATTTCCTTACTTTTGAGCATTTCAGCACTGGGATGAGAGTACCAATGAAGTCAGTGGAAGAAATATAGTAAAACCCTTCATCCTTGAAAATCAGAAAAAGAAAACACTGGCTGTACTCTCTGATGCATACAGTATAAGCTTTGTAGCTAATAGCACAAAATGTCAAGTGGCGTAACAGCAGGGAACACACCCAACACCGAGCCAGTTTATCTTCAGGAAGCTCTTCTTTTCTTTTTTTCTCTTTCTTTTATCTTTTTTTGTTTGCGAGTCAAAGATTAAGTATAATTAATTGGAGGATTACCCATATGCCATGGCTAGATGGCAGATATGTGCCTTAGAAACACAGTTTTTCAGTCTTGTGCAATTATTTTGAAATCATAATGCTTCTGCCAGTTCAGAGGTTTTTATTTTTACACTCCGGTCAGATACAATATAATTACATTATATACCAAGTAAACGGTAAGGCTGTGAGAGCTACAGCTCAATTAATTTTCCCCGACAATAAAACCGACAGCACTCAAACCTCTGCATAAATCTTTCTCGGAATAAGGGCAGAGGCCCTCTCCACCCACGCACGCACGCACGCACACACACACACACATACGCACGCAGCCGCGCACCAGCCCGCTGCGGCCCCCACGGAGCACGGAGTCTTTCGTGGACCTGGCCCAGCGGAAGCCCACCGTACACGCCCCACTGCTCCCACAGAAGGTTGGAAAGAGCAC
Source organism: Balearica regulorum gibbericeps (assembly GCF_011004875.1). NCBI lineage: Eukaryota > Metazoa > Chordata > Aves > Gruiformes > Gruidae > Balearica > Balearica regulorum. Next base: position 20,949,366 of record NC_046219.1, read on the forward strand.
CCTTTTCCACGCTGCCCCAGCTCGTCAGGGGCGATTACGTAAATGTCAGCCCCGCCCCCCTTCCGCGCGCTGCCCACCTCCTGGAGGGTTATGCAATACCCAGCACATAGACCTACTGTACCATACACATCCCCAGCGGCGAAAGGGGCGGGGTGTCCGTCCCTGCCCCCCCGGCAGTCTCCATTGGCCATTCCTCGAGAACGCTCGGCGTGGATTGGGGTGTTGCTGCTGTCACTTGCAGCTGACTGACAGGCCGGTTGGCCGGCCATGAGAGTGCGTGCGTAGTTCTGACCTACTAACACACATCCTTTCGTGTTGCTACATGCTCCCTCACTCCGGGTTGCTCTGCTCCCGGACAAGTGAGACACTGTTGCTTGCCCGTCCTTACCCGCCTCGCCTCGGCCGGGTGCAGGGGATGTTCCGCTTACCGCGCTGCACTGTAGGTAGGAATGCGCGCTCGGAGTGGCGTCATATGCGGGAGCTTGCGGGGGAGGGAGCGGGGTGTGTGTGGGTGCGGAGCTGTTTGCTGTGTGCGTGTGTATAACGTTTTGCTGGCGTGTCGGTGCCGGGGCTTGGCGCCTGAAGGTAGCAGGCACGATGTGTGCGTGAGTATGAGAGGCCGTGGTAATTTCGGTGCAGAGTTAAGGATTAGGTCGTTAATTACAACCCTTTAGTGCGTTTATGAGAAAAATCGGAGTTTTGTACCAACGGATTGTCAGGCCGCCGGAGAGATCCCATTTGCACATGGTGTTGAGGGAGGTTTGTGGGCAAACTGAATTAATGGTAGCGGTCTGCCTCATAGCCCTGTGTTTTGCTAGGCTGTGTTTGCCTAAGCTTTTTTCGTCACTTTTGTCGCTGTTTTTCAGATTCTACAGGACCGATCACATAATAGTTCCTGGAAACGTTGCATTATGTAACCACAGAATTTGCTGGCAATCAGGCTAGGAAGAAGGAGCTAATTATACGATTTTATAGTCTTTCTATAAAGAAACTGGGACAATCACACTTAAAAATGTAACTAACAGATTTTGTTAAAGTACATTTAATAAGGAAAGTAGACAACTGGGTAAGTGGGGAGGTAACTCATGCTTGCTGACTGTATGTTGTGTACCTTAAAATGAAATTTGTGTTAATCTATATTTAGCCCTATCACATTTTAGCAATTGTGGCTTCATGTGCTATTCCTTGTCTTTTCTCCAGAGCTGTGCATATAGATGTTAAAGACCATTTGCTTGGATTTCTAACTCCATGCTTTCAGAGCCCTTTTGGTAAGGCTGTATTTTTAGGAAGGCATTTTACCTAGACACTAAACAATTTCTTTGGTACTGGTTTTTACTTGTCATCCCTTTTAAAAGAGGGGAACATGTAATTTAAGAGAGGAATGAATTTAAGAAAATGTCAACAGCGCTGAAGAAGTGAGATGGCCTGCCCGTGTGACAGCTGCAGTGGGCTCTGGTGAAGAAGCAAAGGAGTACCCTAGTCCCATGAAATCGGGCATTTTAGTGTGACACAGCAAAAGCAGAAGTAGGTCAGTATGATGTTCTCGGTAGCACTAATCTTCGGTTAGTTGGTGCGTGATCACGACCAGAATGCGTGCACTGTGGGTCGCAGGGAATGCTACCGAAGGGAGTATCGCAACAGTGCTGGTATGGGGCGGGGGAGGGAGGGGATCCCAATCCCGCGCCCCTGCGGCTCCGACCGCTTCAAGGACTTGCACAACACGGGACGCGGAGGTTGCTGTGTCCTTCTGCTGGGGATGGCAGCGGGCTGGGACCTTTCTAACGTCCGCGCGGCAGCGGGCGAGGGCTGAGGGCACTGCTGCGCCCCGCCGTTCTGGGGCTGGGGCGGGCACGGCGGCAGAGGCCTGCGAAGTCAGGAGGGGTGATAGCGCGGGGCCGCTTTGAACAGAGCGGGCCGGGCGCCGTGCACTGCCGGTCACGTAGGGAGGCGCCTCGCCGCCGCTCCCCGCCCGCCCGTCTACCCCTTGTGGGGGCGTCGGTGGGCCGCAGCGCGGCGGGACGGATGTCATGTCTGACCGCCGCTTTCTGTCAGGGCGAATCAGACAAAGAGAGCCCCGAGCTCCCTGACCGAGGGTCTCCCCTTGGGCAGATGTCCCCTCCCACTACCCGCGCGGCGGCCGAGGGGCACCCTCCCTCCCCCCCCCTAGGATTTCGGCCGTGCCCCACTGCCACAGGTTGGGTGCCACTGTCACCGAAATTCGGGAATGAAAGAAAACTCCTTAACACTAATTTAGCATTAAGAAGCAGGCATTTCCTTTATTGCAGCGCTGGGTGTCAGGAGGATAGTTCCTCAAATCAGGCACCCCTAATGCTGGTTCTCTTGTCATATTTATACACAAATGTTACAAAGATTACAAAGTGGTACACTCCCCGTTCCAATAATTGGTTCATATTTCTTCGCTTAGTATGCAAACTAGAACGCATGCTCAGTTCTGTTCTCCGCCTCTATCTTTTGAGTAGGTGGTATAATTTGGGTAGGGGGCTTATGGGTCGGTGGTCGTGGGGACCCGGGCCCAAATTACCTTTCCCCTAGTTTCTCAGTATTTCAGTGTTGGTAATTGTTTGCTATACGCCTCAGAAAGATAAGGATGTTGCTGGAGGCAATTAATGTCCTCCCTTTCTGCAAAGTATGTACATAAGGACCTTGAAGTGTCTTGTAGCTCCTCCTTTTTCTCATGATGTGTAGCAGGTGCTCATTCTAAGAATTGTTAGCCTTCTACCTAAAGTAACAATGAATAGTTTCTTATCACATATAATACAAGCAGGCCTTCATTACAGGCCTTTCTTCTTGGCTACATTTTCTTATTATGTATAATATAAGCAGGCCTTCGTTACAGGCCTATCTTTTTGGCTACAATTCCCCCCTTTTGAAACTTTTCAGATCCTTTCAGATTCTTAAAAGTTTCACCTTCACCCTTTTCTATCAAAGCCATATATAAATCAGTAGATATATTAGCAGTACTTCTGGCAAATGTTGTGAGCTGTATCATGTGCTTCATCATTATCCAAAGTTTAATATACAAAGCTGTAGTTAAAACAAAGCCTAATAAGACAAGCAAAAGCAATACAATAACCGGATGCAACATTTTGTTCAATAGTCCAGTAACGTTAGGCGATCATCCAAACAGAGTATCCCACCACTTATGCTCCCCAACTTCCTTCACTCTTTCCAACACCTGATGGATTTTCTCAGTATCGTGGTGGATGGTTATCAATGTTTTCCGTCCATTTTCATGTCTGCAAAATTTTCTGTAGGTCTTGATGATGTAAAAGTTCTCTCACAAGTGTTAAATTCATTTCTATAGGGGTATGTATTGAAGCATTTCATACAGTCAGTACAAATGCTGTGGCACTATGGTTGGTGGGATTGTAGGTGAAATTCACTAACTGCCATCAAGACTGGAATTCTTTTTCAAATTCATTTTGCGTTATCCCAAATGACTTTAGGGACTTCACTAGGTAAGACCCCTTCTTCTCCTTCTCTAATGATTGCTGATGCCACCGACTGGACCCATAGTTGGGCTTGAATACAGCTAAGAGCTAATGAGATATTACTTTGGCCAGTGCCCAGGCCCTCCAGGATTATCTCGTGGTCATTTTCATTAATTTGTTTCTATGGAGGCAATATATCTGGTAACAGCCACTGATTTGCCCCTAAAGCTGAAAGAGAGGATCGAAGAGGATGTTGTAATCCTTGCACGTCCTTAGTGGCAGCAGCTAACTTATTGGCGAGGATTTCAGTATGGACAACTCTACCCTTTTAAGGGAATAAAATGGATTTAATAAGATTTGTTGTTGTCCCACATTTTTAATGACATACGGACCAATGCTAAAAGTAAGTGGAGTCAGTCCAGAGGGTCCAGTTGGCACAGGCCCAGGCTTAGACTAGGGGATCGTGTCATACTAGGTTCGATAACGTTTATCTTAAATTTAATGTTAATGCCAACAATTGATCAAGGACGCCTAAACAGATTATGTGCACAGATTGTACCAAAGTAAAATTGTGCCAACAATCTAAGGTACTAGAAATACATTGGGTCGTAATTTGACCTTCTCCTATACAAGATGTGGCCTTATTTGCCCTCTGATGTGTAGATCCATTTATCATTCTGCATCCTATTTTCATTTCTTTCCCTACCTTCCCCTTAATTATGGGAATTTTCCCACAATGGCCATCCTCCAAGCCCCATTCATTTTCTAAAAACACCTCAGTTCCATGTATTACCACTGTCAGTAAGGTAGCTTTGCCTACATTCCCCATTATACCAGTATGTTGTTTATGGGCTTGAGACCATAGCTCCTGTTGGTTCCCTTGACTGGAGAGCAAAGAAACTGCCAGTAATACCCAGAACAGGACCATACCTGTCCTAACAGAGCAAGACATCTTACATATTTGACATACTTTTTCAAACCTGATTCAATTTTGATTTTTAGAGGTCCTTCCGTAGTTACTTGCCACTGATCCAGGGGGGGCTTTCTTAACTCGGGTATAGTGGATCCATGGTTCAATTCCTTCAACCTTGATTGCTGTGTAGGTTGTCAAAAGAATCTGGAAGGGGCCTTTCCACTTTTCCTTTAGCGGTTCAGAGTTCCAAGTCTTTATGTAGACGTGGTTGCCAGGCTGATATGGATGCATGGGGGTATCAAGGGTCAGAGGTTCAGATAAGGTGACGTATCTCTTTAGACCTGCAAGCGTTTTTCCTTTTTATTAGTCCGAGGTTGTACCCTAATGTGGAGAAGTGCTAAAGAAAGGGCTTGGGGCCATTTTAATGTTGTTTCCTGACAGATTTTACTTATTTGTCTCTTAAGAGTCTGATACATTCTTTCAACTTTTCCACTAGATTGCGGTCTCCATGGAGTATGTAAATCCCATGTAATATTCAAGGTTTGACTTAATTGTTGCAAAACCTCAGCCACAAAATGCGGTCCTCTATCTGAGGACATTCCAATTGGTACACCAAACTTAGGTATTATTTCCTTTAATAAGCATTTAACAACCTCCCGTGCTTTGTTGGTGCGACAGGGAAAAGCCTCAGGCCATCCTGAAAAGGTATCCACCAAAACCAAAAGATATCGATAGCCATTTTGCCTGGGTAACTCAGAAAAATCAATTTGCCAGTAATCTCCGGGGGAGTTCCCTCACCTAGTAACCCCTGGGGGTGGCCTCCTTTGGTTAAGAGGGTTGTTTTTTTTTTTTTTAAACAGACTGGACACTTCTGTGTAACTGATTTTATAATCTTAGTCATTCGAACACTAAGTACTTGTGATTGGAGGTTGTCAATCAAAGACTCCACTCCCCAATGTGTTTGTTTATGTCTGGCCTCAGCTATTTGTGTCATTAATTGAGGTGGCACAATAACTTGCTCATTGGGGGTTATCAGCCACCCTTCTGGATTTTCTGTTGCTTTTAAATGCAATGCCAATTTATGGTCTACTTCACTGTAAAAAGGCTTAGTCCCTGGTAGCTGTATCCTTCTAGCTGGGATTAGTGCTAGAATACCTTGTTGTGCAACCTCCTTGGCAGTGCAATCTGCCAAATGATTTCCTATATTAACAGCGGATTGCCCAAACTGGTGTGCCCAGCAGTGCATTATAGCAATCTCTTCTGGCTCCTGGACAGCTTGGAGAAGTTGTAAAATTTCTTCTTTGTGTGTAATAGAAGATCCTTGTGCTGACAGCAATCCTCTTTCTTTCCAAATGGCTCTGTGAGCGTGCACGACACCAAAGGCATATTTGGAGTCTGTCCATATCTTTTACCTGTTTACCTTTAGCTATTCTCAAGGCCTGACATAGTGCAATCAGTTCCGCTTTCTGCGCCGATGTGTCAATGGGTAACGCCTCGGCCTCCACAACTTCTGTAGTTGTAACAACAGCATATCCAGCCCTTCATTTCCTTTCCTGTACAAAACTGCTACCGTCTGTAAACAGCTCCAGATCAGGGTTAGTCAAAGGTTCGTCATGCAGATCTGAGCGACTGGAATAGACTTCTTCAATTGTTTGCAGACAGTTGTGGCTCAAAGATTCCTCACTTTCCTCATTCATGGTTAAAAAACATAGCGGGATTGACAGCAGAGGTGACTTTGAGCTCTACATCATCTTGTTCTAATAGCATCACCTGATATTTAAGCATTCTGCTGGGGGATAACCAATGTCCCCCCTTTTGTTCTAGAACTGTGGTAACCATATGGGGTGCATATACAATTATCTCTTGCCCCATGGTTAATTTCCTGGCTTCCTGTATTAATAGGACGGTGGCCGCTACAGCTCGCAAACATCCCGGCCATCCCTTACTTACAGGGTCCAGTTGCTTAGAGAAGTACCCGACTGGTCTCTTCCAGTCCCCAATCTTCTGGGCCAATACTCCCAAAGCGAGATGTTGCCTTTCATATACAAATAGTTCGAAGGGCTTAGATAAGTCCGGCAGCCCTAGGGCAGGCGCCATCATCAAAGCCTTTTTTAGGCTCTGAAAGGCCTGCCCGCATTCAGGGTTCTAAGGCAGATATTCTCTCTGTGCCTCCTTCAAGATGTCGTAAAGAGGTCTTACCAGCAGTCCATAGTTGGATATCCACAGACGACACCATCCAGCCATTCCCAGGAAGGCCCTCAGATCTCTTGCTGTTTTCGGTTCTGGGATCTGACAAATAGCCTCTTTCCGATCTGTTCCCAATCTCCGCTGGCCCTGTAAAATCTCAAATCCCAGGTAAGTGACCATTGGTTTTGCAATCTGTGCTTTCTTCTTGGACACTTTGTATCCTCCTTATCCTAAGAAGTTTAATAAGCTTATAGTCATTTGTATACACTCCTCCCAGGTTTCTGCTGCTAATAGGATATCATCCACATATTGCAGCATAACTCCTCCAGGATGGTCTCTTCTCCATATTTCTAATTCTTTAGCTAACTGGTTTCCAAAGATTGTTGGACTATTTTTGAATCCTTGAGGCAACACAGTCCAGGTTAGTTGAGTTTTTCGTCCAGTGGTCGGGCTTTTCCATTCAAAGGCAAAAATAGCCTGACTCTGTTTCTCGAGAGGTATACAAAAGAAGGCATCCTTTAAATCTAGGACTGTGAACCACTCATGTTTATCTTTGAGGGCTGTAAGTAATGTATAGGGGTTTGCCACCACCGGGTGAATGTCCTGCGCAATTTGGTTCACAGCTCGTAAATCTTGCACTAATCTGTATTCCTCACCCCCTGGCTTTTTAACGAGTAAGGTTGGGGTGTTAAATTCTGATTCGCATTATGTGAGCAACTCATATTCTATAAAGTTGAGTATTAACTTTTCTAATCCCTTTTTGGCCTCTGTCTTCAATGGGTATTGTTTTTATCTTACCGGATTTGTTCCAGGTTTAAGGATAATTCTTAGTGGTTCTGCTCTTCTGGATCTACCTGGAACCTCACTAGCCCGTACCAAAGGTGTCACTGCATTCTCCACCTCCTTGGGAATTCCTTCGTTAGTCTTAGGTTGTTCCTGCAACATAAAAACTCTTGCCTCAATGGCTTTAGATTCAGGGATTAATAGTTGAACTTCTCCATCTTTAAAGGTGATCTGTGCTTCCAATTTACTCAATAGGTCCCGTCCCAAGAGTGGTATAGGACATTCAGGCATATATAAAAATTGGTGAGTTACCCATTGTTTTCCAAGCTTAAAATTTAAAGGATGGAAAAAAGACACGCTGTTCCGCTTTCCCTGTGGCACTCACAACATTTACTGCATCATTGCTCAATTTTCCTTGACAAGTGTTTAATACAGAATAAGTTGCCCCAGTATCTACAAGGAAATCTATTTTCTGTTTTCCCAGCTCTACTATAACCAGGGGTTCTGCTGGGGAGGTTTCCCCTGGTCCCCTTCAGGACTTAGTTAAGGGGAACTGACGTGGAAAGGGAGCTGCTTCTTGATTGTATCGTGCCTCCTCCAGAACCTCTGGACTGATAGGCATAGGACCCCTAAAACAGTCCTTAAATTTCTGACAATCCCATTTCCAATGTCCCAGTTCTTTACAATAGGCACACTGATGATCTCCTAAGGTATTACTGGTATTTTGTGCTGGAGGGGCCCCGCCTCTCCCCCACAGTATTGCCGTCCTCCCCTGAAGTTACTCTTTGCTGACGCTCCCTGCAGCGCAGCTCTCAGGTTACCGTCTCTTTCCCTGTCTCTCCCTGCCTGTCTCCGCTCTCCTTCGTTTTCTCGTTGCTCTTCTCTAACTTCCTTCCCTTTCTCCCTGTTACCAAAAACCATCCATGCAACCTCCAACATCTTTCATTAATTCCAAATCATCCTCCTCATCACGCTCGCACTTCAAACACCGTTGCCCCGTACTACACGCAGAGCAACACCTTCACAGCCTCCTGCTACCTTTTTCTGCTTTTCTAGTGCTGGTGCCAGGGGGTCTTGCAGGGTAAACCCACAGTCCTTCAGCCACTCAAGATGATTTCGCAAGGTGAAAAAAAACCCAACCAAATCAACATAAGGTACCTCATCCCATTTCTTCTCCCTTCTACAAAACAACACCAATGGTAATATTGTATTATATTACAAATTCTTATTCTTGGGCCATTTTTCCTGATCATCCAATTTATATATCGACCACCAGTGATTATAATACTCAATTAGTTGTCTTTTTATAAGAGGGTCCCCTCCTATTTGTTTCCAACGTTTTAAAATACACCCTAGGGGAGATTTCTTTAATATTCCCCCATCCACCGAAGGTTTGTTACCCATTGTAACGCAAATACCACAAAATCCACAGAACAAAAATTGACAAATAACAAAAGTAACACAAAACAATACCACAAAAAAACACAAAACAAAAATTGACAAATGACAAAGGTGACAAAAGCAACACAAAACAATTAAAACACAAATTCTTGATTGATCAATACCTCTCAAAAGTTCTTTTCAAAATTCTTAAATCACAGTACAATAGCCCCTCGCGTAGCTCACGCCACGGCTTACTTGAAGGCTAAGGGGGCCTCTAACCCAAAATCTTAAATCACAGTACAATAGCCCCTCGCGTAGCTCACGCCACGGCTTACTTGAAGGCTAAGGGGGCCTCTAACCCAAAATCTTAAAATCACAGTACAATAGCCCCTCGCGTAGCTCACGCCACGGCTTACTTGAAGGCTAAGGGGGCCTCTAACCCAAAATCTTAAAATCACAGTACAATAGCCCCTCGCGTAGCTCACGCCACGGCTTACTTGAAGGCTAAGGGGGCCTCTAACCCAAAATCTTAAATCACAGTACAATAGCCCCTCGCGTAGCTCACGCCACGGCTTACTTGAAGGCTAAGGGGGCCTCTAACCCAAAATCTTAAATCACAGTACAATAGCCCCTCGCGTAGCTCACGCCACGGCTTACTTGAAGGCTAAGGGGGCCTCTAACCCAAAATCTTAAAATCACAGTACAATAGCCCCTCGCGTAGCTCACGCCACGGCTTACTTGAAGGCTAAGGGGGCCTCTAACCCAAAATCTTAAAATCACAGTACAATAGCCCCTCGCGTAGCTCACGCCACGGCTTACTTGAAGGCTAAGGGGGCCTCTAACCCAAAATCTTAAATCACAGTACAATAGCCCCTCGCGTAGCTCACGCCACGGCTTACTTGAAGGCTAAGGGGGCCTCTAACCCAAAATCTTAAATCACAGTACAATAGCCCCTCGCGTAGCTCACGCCACGGCTTACTTGAAGGCTAAGGGGGCCTCTAACCCAAAATCTTAAATTACAGTACAATAGCCCCTCGCGTAGCTCACGCCACGGCTTACTTGAAGGCTAAGGGGGCCTCTAACCCAAAATCTTAAATCACATTTAAAAAGTAAGAGAAATGCCTTTTACCTGTCCCAGGGAACGTGCTCAGAACTCTTCGGTCCAGGGGATCGAAGGGTCTCCCCGAGAATCCCTCGGTGCCGGCTGGAGGTCCTATGATCCCACGGATCCGTCGAGATTCAAAAGCCTTGTCCCATCTGGGTCGCCAAAACTGTCACCGAAATTCGGGAATGAAAGAAAACTCCTTAACACTAATTTAGCATTAAGAAGCAGGCATTTCCTTTATTGCAGCACTGGGTGTCAGGAGGATAGTTCCTCAAATCAGGCACCCCTAATGCTGGTTCTCTTGTCATATTTATACACAAATGTTACAAAGATTACAAAGTGGTACACTCCCCGTTCCAATAATTGGTTCATATTTCTTCGCTTAGTATGCAAACTAGAACGCATGCTCAGTTCTGTTCTCCGCCTCTATCTTTTGAGTAGGTGGTATAATTTGGGTAGGGGGCTTATGGGTCGGTGGTCGTGGGGACCCGGGCCCAAATTACCTTTCCCCTAGTTTCTCAGTATTTCAGTGTTGGTAATTGTTTGCTATACGCCTCAGAAAGATAAGGATGTTGCTGGAGGCAATTAGTGTCCTCCCTTTCTGCAAAGTATGTACATAAGGACCTTGAAGTGTCTTGTAGCTCCTCCTTTTTCTCATGATGTGTAGCAGGTGCTCATTCTAAGAATTGTTAGCCTTCTACCTAAAGTAATAATGAATAGTTTCTTATCACATATAATACAAGCAGGCCTTCATTACAGGCCTTTCTTCTTGGCTACATTTTTCTTATTATGTATAATATAAGCAGGCCTTCGTTACAGGCCTATCTTTTTGGCTACACCACTGTAGGAAGGGTACGGCTCACAAATAGGCAGTAGAAATCCTCCCTTCCCTCCCCCCGATCTGAATATTTAGGATTTTTCCTTAAGTCACAAATAATGAAAACTGGCCATTGCCAAATTCTGTTGTTAGCAAGTCATTTCGACATTTCAGTGTCAAAAGCTGTGGCTGGAAGTCCCATGTTCTGGGGTCATCTTGTGCTCTGTCCTTGACAGAAGGCTACCTTGAAAGTTGCTGATGATAACTTCTCTTTAACTATGAGGCAGTTTGTGTGTGTGTGTGCCTAAAACGGTCTTCTAAGTAGACAAAACCAAAATTACCGTGTTTTTGACTAAACCCTCCAAAGTGAAAATTTAGTATCACAACCGTGATGGTATGTTCAGTATAACTGTTGTAGGTAGTAACAGTATTTTTTTTTTAAGGTGATATTTTTAATAACATGCACAGACTTTTCTGCTACTTGATTGTTGGGGTCAAGTACAGTTTTGCCATAGTAAAGCTGTTTGGAGTTACTGTTTAAAAAAAACCAATTTATTTTTCCTTGTCCTTATAATTTGAATGATTGTACTCAGTTTCATTGTGTTCACTAGTATGTATATAATCTACTTTGCCATCTTTGTTCTCCTCAGTAATTAATTCAGTCCAGAGCCTAGTTTAAAGTATTGCTATAGGCATTAGTTTTACCATACTTATTCAATTAAAATGTTGACTTAGATAAGAAATTTGAATGAATAAGGCTTCAGGTTTTGGTCCAAAGACCTGATTTAAACCAACCAAATCAAGGATTACTGATTGAAGATCCTCAATATCATTTGCACTACCAAATATATCATTATGAGTTCTCACATTGCAGATGTTTTTATTTGACTGTTGAAGTATTAACAGTTTGTAAAATTATTTGCCTTTATTTTCCATTCTTATTTAATTTCTATTTTTAACTCATCTTATTCTCTATAGGACTGTTAACTAGCTTTCAAAATATCCAGCTTCCTGAATTTGACTTCAAGGCTTCAAGTTTCTTTTGGAATTTATTTATTTATTTAAAGGACCTGATTTGAAAGGTGTCAAAAAGCTTAGAGTCTTCCCATGAGCAATAGGAACTTACATGACCTCTTCACAGCTTATCTTATCCTAAGAAGGAACAGTATTTTCCATGCCTTGGCTGAAACTTGTAGAACATATGTGCATTCTATCTATTGCAAAAAAAGGAATGCACAGTCTAGAAAAGATATCAGTACTCTGTTACTTTTTTCAATCCTTTATCTTGAAATAAAGCTAATAAATAAAATAAACCTTTAGCTCATTCTAAATTTACTTATTTTAACAAATAGTTGTGCAATCGATGTTTATGCAATATTTTCCTTTTCCAGACAGCAATCTTGCTGCTATTATAACATCACTATGATGCAATAATGTGTACAGCTGAGTCTTATTACACCCTGTTAAGCAATGTATCTGACTCCTCAGCTTAATTGACTCTTCTAGGTGACCTTATCATGATTATTACAGTCAGTTATGAGATATAAATGTGCTTAGGATGTGTAATAGGAAAAAAAATACAAGTTCCTGTGGCCCATTCTATGACAAAATGACAGTTGATTTCAGTGTTAGTATTTTACAGTGTTTGCAGGGGGAGGAATTTCAAACAAGATATTTGTAACTGTCTAATACTGATGGTGATGACTGTCAAAAATAAGACTGTGTAAACAAGGGCATACTTGGATGTGATTCAAAATATAATAGAAGCAATGTTTCTGAAAAAATTTTGGCTTTAAAGGTATACCTGAAACGGATTAATAATGGAACGTTGTTAAATGTCCTGCTTTTTTTTTTTTTTTTTTTTTTTTTTTTAATTCACATGTTGAATTGATCCATGTCTGTTGCGGTTTAGCCCCAGCTGCCAGCTGAGCACCACGCAGCCCAGCCGCTCGCTCAACCTTCCCCTGGCGGGATGGGGAGGAGAATGGGAAAGAAAAAGTTAAAACCTTGCGGGTTGGGATGAAGACAGTTTACTGGGACAGCAAAGGGAGAGGGAAACAATCAGCAACAGTACTGATAACAGAATATACACAGCAGGTGATAACACAAGGCAATTTACCGATCCTACAACCAGACACCCTACAACCAGACACTCAGCCCACACTCAGACCTTTGCAGACCCACCCCTCCCTGACTAGCTCCCTTTTATGGGTCACATGGTATGGAATAGCCCCCTGGCCAGCTTGGCTCACCTGTCCTGGCTCCTTGTGAAAATTAACTCTATCCTAGCCCAAACCAGGACATTATCCACCCTTTATTCTATACCATCTACGTCATGCCCAGATTATTCACAGATATCATTCCCTTAGTCTGTGGGCCACTGTGGTGGGTTGACCCTGGCTGAGGGCCAGGTGCCCACCAGAGCCGCTCTATCAATCCCCTCATTCACTAGACAAGGGAGAAAAGGTACAATAAAAAAACCAAAAAACTTACGGGTCGAGATAAGGACAGGGAGAGATCATTCTCTAATTATCATCACGAGCAAAACAGACCGAACTTAGAGAGGGAATTCATCTTATTTATTACTAAGCAAAACAGAGTAGAGGAATGAGAAATAAAACCAAATCTTAAAAACACTTCCCCCCACCCCTCCCATCTTCCCGGGCTCAACTTCACTCCCGGCTTCAACCTCCGCCCCCCCTCAGAGGCACAGGGGGACGGGGAGTGGGGGTTACGGTCAGTTCATCACGCGGTGTTTCTGCCGCTTCTTCCTCCTCAGGGGGAGGACTCCTCTCATCATTCCCCTGCTCCAGCATGGGGTCCCTCTCACGGGAGACAGTCCTTCACGGCCTTCTCCAACGTGAGTCTCCTCCACGGGGTGCAGACCTTCAGGAGCAAACCGCTCCAGCGTGGGTCCCCCACGGGGTCACAAGTCCTGCCAGCAAACCTGCTCTGGCGTGGGCTCCTCTCTCCATGGGTCCACAGGTCCTGCCAGGAGCTTGCTCCAGCGTGGGCTTCTGTGTTGGTTTTGCGTGGCAAGGTTTTGGTAGCGGGGGGGCTACAGGGGTGGCTTCTGTGAGAAGCTGCTAGAAGCTTCCCCTGTGTCTGATAGAGCCAATGCCAGCCGGCTCCAAGATGGACCCGCCGCTGGCCAAGGCCAAGCCAATCAGCGCCTCTGTGATAACATATTTAAGAAAGACAAAAACAGTTAGAGAGCGCTTTTTGCAGCCGGAGAGAGGAGTGAGAAGATGTAAGAACATCTGCAGACACCAAGGTCAGTGCAGAAGGAGGGGGAGGAGGTGCTCCAGGCGCCGGAGCAAGATTCCCCTGCAGCCCGTGGTGAAGACCATGGTGAAGCAGGCTGTCCCCCTGCAGCCCATGGAGGGAGGATGAGGGGGTGTAGCGATTCCACCTGCAGCCCGTGGAGGACCCCACGCCGGAGCAGGTGGAGACACCTGAAGGAGGCTGTGGCCCCGTGGGAAGCCCGCGCTGGAGCAAGCTCCTGGCAGGACCTGTGGATCCGTGGAGAGAGGAGCCCACGCCAGAGCAGGTTTGCTGACAGGACTTGTGACCCCGTGGGGGACCCACGCTGGAGCAGTTTGCTCCCGAAGGTCTGCACCCCGTGGAGGAGACTCACGTTGGAGAAGGCCGTGAAGGACTGTCTCCCATGAGAGGGACCCCATGCTGGAGCGGGGGAACAATGAGTCCTGCCCCTGAGGATGAAGAAGCGGCAGAAACACCGCGTGAGGAACTGACCGTAACCCCCACTCCCCGTCCCCCTGTGCCGCTGGGGGGGGCGGAGGTTGAAGCCGGGAGTGAAGTTGAGCCCGGGAAGATGGGAGGGGTGGGGGGAGGTGTTTTTAAGATTTGGTTTTATTTCTCATTCCTCTACTCTGTTTTGCTTAGTAATAAATAAGATGAATTCCCTCTCTAAGTTCGGTCTGTTTTGCTCGTGATGATAATTAGAGAATGATCTCTCCCTGTCCTTATCTCGACCCGTAAGTTGTTTTTTTTCATTGTACCTTTTCTCCCCTGTCTAATGAAAGAGGGGAGTGATAGAGCGGCTCTGGTGGGCACCTGGCCCTCAGCCAGGGTCAACCCACCACAGCTTCCCACGGGGTCACAGCCTCCTTCAGGTGTCTCCACCTGCTCCGGCGTGGGGTCCTCCACGGGCTGCAGGTGGAATCGCTACACCCCCTCATCCTCCCTCCATGGGCTGCAGGGGGACAGCCTGCTTCACCATGGTCTTCACCACGGGCTGCAGGGGAATCTTGCTCCGGCGCCTGGAGCACCTCCTCCCCCTCCTTCTGCACTGACCTTGGTGTCTGCAGATGTTCTTACATCTTCTCACTCCTCTCTCTGGCTGCAAAAGCGCTCTCTAACTGTTTTTCTCTTTCTTAAATATGTTATCACAGAGGCGCTGATTGGCTTGGCCTTGGCCAGCGGCGGGTCCCTCTTGGAGCCGGCTGGCATTGGCTCTATCAGACACAGGGGAAGCTTCTAGCAGCTTCTCACAGAAGCCACCCCTGTAGCCCCCCCGCTACCAAAACCTTGCCACGCAAAACCAACACAGCCATCCCTCTAAAATGTCTGTTGAGTTCATTTAGTCTATGACTTTGGGCTCCATCTGTCATGACAGTCTCTCGGGGAAGGAGCAATGGTACGTGCTGCTGGATTGTTGCATGCTGCATCAGGAGTTCGTGGCTGGTGTATCTGGCATAGTCCGTGCTCGCAGTCTGCGCACCGAAGTTGTGATTTTCAAGGAAGTTGCTGGGCGCCCGTTGCTGAAGTCAGTTCTAGTTCCATCATCGTGGCACTTTGCTCAGTTTCAGCAAAGTCCATCCTTCATTAATTTGGGTGATTCTTACCGTAATACCATTGATACAGCATATAGCAACTGTAGTAGTGATGACATACAATGGCAGGGTTACTTAGCAATTAACATCATACAATTTAAATCATTGGCTGTTCTCAACCAAAATCAGATCCCCTTGAGGTACACATTTGACTTCCCCATCCTTTCTCATCACCCACCAAGTGCACCCTGGTCCCTGAGCAAAAGCAGTCCCGCAGATGGGTTTGCTTTTGTCTGAAGCAGGGATAATCCAGACTGTCTTCCCTAACGTATTCTTCATGTGCACTACAGGAACTTTATCCCCTTCTACAATACGTGGAAGTTTTGATTGTGCAGGACCAGCTTGACTGGCAGACCCCCTAGAGTTAACTAACCAGGTGGCCTTTGCTAAATGTGCGTCCCAGTGTTTGAGGGTCCCACCACCCATTGCTCTCAGGGTAGTCTTTAGGAGTCCATTGTATTGTTCAATTTTCCCAGGGTCTGGTGCGTGGTAGGGGATGTGATAGACCCACTGAATGCCATGCTCTTTGGCCCAGGTGTCTATGAGGTTGTTCCAAAAATGAGTCCCATTGTCTGATTCAATTCTTTCTGGGGTGCCATGTCGCTACAGGACTTGCTTTTCAAGACCCAGGATAGTGTTCCAGGTGGTGGCATGGGGCACGGGATATGTTTCCAGCCATCCGGTGGTTTCTTCCACCATTGTAAGTACATAGCGCTTGCCTTGCGGGGGGTTGTGGGAGCATGATGTAATCAATCTGCCATGTCTTCCCCATATTTATATTTCAGCCATCGTCCTCCAGACCACAGAGGCTTTACCCGCTTGGCTTGCTTGATTGCAGTGCATGTTTCACATTCATGGATAACATGTGAGATGGCATTCATGCTCAAGTCCACCCCTCGACCAGGAGCCCATCTGTATTTCGCATCTCTTCCTTGATGACCTGAGGTGCCATGGGCCCACCAGGAGCTATAAATAATTCACCCTTACGCTGCCAGTCCAACTCCACCTGAGCCATTTCGATTTTGGCAGCCTGATCCACCTGCTGGTTGTTCTGATGTTCCTCAGTGGCCCGACTCTTGGGTACGTGGGCATCTACATGAGGTACCTTTACAACCAGCTTCTCTAGCTGGGAGGCAATATCTTGCCAGAATGGGGCAGCCCAGGTGGGTTTGCCTCTGTGCTGCCAGTTGCTTTGCATTTCACACCATCCATGAGTCAGTATACAGGTAGAGTGTTGGCCACTTTTCTCTTTCAGCAATGTCTAGACCTAGCTGGATGGCTTTCACCTCTGCAAACTGGCTCGATTCACCTTCTCCTTCAGCAGCTTCTGCGACTCGCCGTGTAGGACTCCATACAGCAGCCTTCCACCTCCGATGCTTTCCCACAATGCGACAGGACCCATCAGTGAACCAGGAGTATTGCTTCTCATCTTCTGTTAGTTTATTATACGGTGGGGCCTCTTCAGCACGTGTCACCTCCTCCTCTGGCGACATTCCGAAATCTTTCCCTTCTGGCCAGAGGGTGGCCACTTTCAGAATTCCTGGGCGATTGGGGTTTCCTATTCGAGCCCGTTGTATGATCAGTGCGACCCATTTGCTCCACATAGCATCAGTTGCATGGTGTGTAGAGGGGACCCTCTCTTTGAACATCCAGCCCAGCACTGGCAGTCGGGGTGCCAGGAGGAGCTGTGCTTCAGTGCCAATCACCTCTGAAGCAGCTCGAACCCCTTCATAGGCTGCCAATATCTCCTTTTCCATTGGAGTGTAGCGAGCCTCGGACCCTCTGTATCCCCGACTCCAAAACCCCAGGGGTCGACCTCGAGTCTCCCCTGGTGCTTTCTGCCAGAGACTCCAGGTAGGGCCATTCTCCCCGGCTGCAGTGCGGAGCAAATTTTTCACATCTGGTCCTGCCCGGACTGGCCCAAGAGCTACTGCATGAACTATTTCTTGTTTACTTTGTTAAAAGGCTTGTCGTTGCTCAGGGCCCCATTTGAAATCGTTCTTCTTCTGCATTACGTGATAGAGGGCACTTACAATGAGACTAATCTTGAATATGCATTTGCCAGAAACCCACAATTCCTATGAAAGCCTGTGTTTCCTTTTTGTTGGTCAGTGGAGACATGGCTGCTATTTTGTTGATAACATCCCTTGGGATCTGACACCGCCCATCTTGCCGTCTCATTCCTAAAAAATGGATCTCCTGTGCAGGTCCCTTGACCTTACTTTGTTTTATGGTGAAACCAGCTTTCAGCAGGATTTGGATTAATTTTTTCCCTTTCTCAGAGACTTCTTCTTCTGAGTTGCCCCATACGATGATGTCATTGACGTATTGCAGGTGCTCTGGGGCTTCACCCTTTTCCAGTGCAGTCTGGATCAGGCCATGGCAAATGGTGGGGCTGTGTTTCCACCCCTGGGGCAGTCGGTTCCAGGTGTACTGGACGCCCCTCCAAGTGAAAGCAAACTGTGGCCTGCACTCCGCCGCCAAAGGGATCGGGAAAAATGCATTAGCTATATCAATTGTGGCATACCATTTGGCTGCCTTTGACTCCAGTTCATATTGAAGTTCCAGCATGTCTGGCACGGCAGCACTCATGGGCGGTGTGACTTCATTCAGGCCACGATAGTCCACTGTCAGCCTCCACTCTCCATTGGACTTCCACACTGGCCATAGGGGACTGTTAAAGGGTGAGTGGGTTCTGCTGATCACTCCCTGACCCTCCAGTTGACGAATTAGCTTGTGGATGGGAACCAGGGAGTCTCTGTTGGTGCGGTATTGCCGCTGGTGCACAGTTGTAGTAGCAATCGGCACCTGTTGTTCTTCGACCCTCCGCAACCCCACAACAGAAGGGTCCCCCGAGAGACCAGGCAAAGTAGATAATGGTTCAATTTCCCCTGTCTCCAAGGCAGCTATACCAAAAGCCCATCTATACCCTTTTGGGTCCTTGAAATACCCTCTCCTGAGGTAGTCTATGCCCAGGATGCACGGAGCCTCTGGACCAGTCACAATGGGGTGCTTTTCCCAGTCATTCCCAGTTAGACTCACTTCAGCCTCCAGCAGAGTCAACTGTTGGGATCCCCCTGTCACTCCAGAAATACAGATGGGTTCCACCCCTTCATGGCTCAATGGCATTGAAGTACACTGTGCACCAGTGTCCACTAGGGCCTTGTACTCTTGTGGATGTGACGTGCCAGGCCATCGGATCCACACAGTCCAATAAACCCGGTTGTCCCTTTCCTCCACCTGGCTGGAGGCAGGGCCCCCCTAATCCTGCTCATCATAGTCACTACTCACTTCTTGCAAAAAGGACTTAGAAGTCCCTTCAAGAGGATCATAAGTGCGATCAGGCCTTTCACTCAGTCTGGGGAACTGCCCACTGGAAACTGGAGTGGCATTTTTCCTGGAAGACTGTCTTGCCTTGCAGCTCATGTACTTGTCCCCGTAGGGTCGAGGTAGGCTTTCCATCCCACTTCCTCATGTCCTCTCCGTGGTCCTGCAGGTAAAACCACAGGGTGCCTCGTGGTGTGTGTGCTCTATATCCCCTCTCTGGAGTAGAGAAATGCTTACTCGTAATAGCTGAAATACTGGTCTGTGCAGGTGGGGAGCAGGGCATATCCTCTTTGAGTTGCCAGACCTCCCCGGACAGTTTCTCCATAGCCAAGACGAGGGAGGAAGAGAGACTCTCTTCATATTGCCAGAGTCGGCCAGCCACGTCATCCACTGTTGATGCCTCTTCACTTTTCCAGTCCATTACTGCCAGTGAGTTGGCATACAATGATGGTGCGCTCTGTATAGACTTCCGCCACATGGGTCGTGTGCACTGGACTTCATCAGGACCTGTGGGTAATTGCGCATTGTCTGGGTCATAATAAATCATCTCCCGCACAGCTAATTCCCTCAGGTATTGGATACCGCGCTCCATGGTGGTCCACTTGCCTGCATGACAGACAACATCTTCACTGAAGGGATACCTTTCCTTCACGCTTGAAAGAAGTCCCCTCTAGAGGCTGAGAGATTGTTTCTTTTTCCTGTTTGCTTTGTTGATGCCCCCTTCCCTAGACAGGGATCCCAGCTGCTTGGCCTCCCTGCCGTCTAATTCCAGGCTACTGGCCCCATTATCCCAGCAGCGGAGCAGCCACGTAATGATGTGCTCCCCTGGAAGGCGGCTGAAATCTTTTCTCATATCTCTTAGCTCACTTAGGGACAGGGATCGGGTGATCACTTCTGGTTCTGGCTCTTCTTCCTGTTCTCGTGATGGTCCCAGTTCATCGTCATCCTTCACTAAGTGAACTGGTTTCTTTGTGTATTTTTTCTTTTGTATAGGGGTGACTGATACCTATACGAGTTGGTTTTTTGATTCACCTGCAGTCCCTGTCACGGGGGTTTGAGTAGCCACAGTGTCTGTTGTGGGCATTTGGGTAGCTGCAGTGCCTGTTGTGGGGGTTTGGGTATCCGCAGTGCCAGTGGGTCTGTTTTCCCTCTCTTCCCCTTGATGGCGCTGCCTACTCTTGAGCAGTGCTTGGTAGATAGTGGCCAGGGCCCAGCATAGTGCACTAAGTTGTGCCTCCTTGGAACAGCCACAGCATTTTCCTTTCAAATATTCTATCACTTCATCAGGGTCCTGGAGTTGTTCGGGAGTGAAGCTCCAAACCATTGGTGGTGAGAAGTTCTCTAGATACCTGCCCATATTCTCCCACATGCCATGCCAGCCCTGACTATTCAGCCTTGGGGAAAATCCCTGGGTGGTATTCTTAAAACAGTTTTTTGTAACCCTGAACAGGACTTGAAACACATTCGGGAGACATAGCAATAGGAACATACTGGCCTGAACATCCCAAGGGTATTCAGAATTCTCAAAAGCTGTTGTAACCAGCCAAAAGGGAAAAGGGGAGGTGAAAGTGTAAAAGGGTATAAGAAATTTACCAGACGTGAGTTACCCTAGGTTTGCTTTATTGCAGCGCTGGATGCACGGGGGAAACAGCTCCACCCAACGTGCATGCCAGGTGATCACCAACACACAGGTTATATAGGATCAAAACATACATATTCATCATTTTTTCTCAGAAAAGGCAGTCGTATGATAATCATTTCTTGGAATTCATTTACATATTCTCCTCCCTGTCATGCATGCTCAATGATTTGAGTTGGTGGTGTCCCGTCCCACTCAGGGGGCGAGGGTGAGGTTAAATTTTTAATTCTCTGCGCGGTAATGAGAAGTAACGACAGTTACTTCAGAGGTTCAAACCAACTATAAATTTACTTAAAATTCAGTGGAACTACAAAAGATAGGGGCTTGGCAAAGGTCATAACAATGTTCAAAATTTAGCAGAACTATGAAAGGTAAGGGTTTAGCAAAACATGTGACAATATTACCCTAATGTGCCGAAAATTGTTACAGACAAAGAGAGTGATAGAGAGGAAAATA
Organism: Balearica regulorum gibbericeps; assembly: GCF_011004875.1. Taxonomy (NCBI): domain Eukaryota; kingdom Metazoa; phylum Chordata; class Aves; order Gruiformes; family Gruidae; genus Balearica; species Balearica regulorum. Next base: position 20,970,284 of record NC_046219.1, read on the forward strand.
AAGAGAGAAAGAAAAGAGAGAGAGAGAAAAGATATCACCACCCTTGGATCCAGCGATGTTCTCTGCTTGTAGTTGTAGTCTTCAGGTGGTGGGCGCACGCCGAAAACTTATGTTTCCCCTTTTTATAACCCGATGTGCCCACCCCATAGGCAGGGGTCTGTCATCACTGAGCAGGCGCAGTATGTGCTCAGGAATGTTCAGAAATGTTCTAGAAATGAGTCGGTGGGTTGTGGGGGTCCTGGGGACTCACTGCCCCCCTCCTTCAGGGTTGACCAAGCGAGTGGTGATCTGTCACAGGCACATGGTGCACAGAGCACAGATGGTCATTGTTTACGTGTTTTAGGAATAGAGGAGTGGTCTCACAAGACGTTATCCTGCCTCCGCAGGCTCCGTCCTTGTTCAACACTCCCTGGTCATCATCAGCCCATCCCTGTCCATGTCAAGACGGGTGTTTGCGACATTCACTTGTTATCAGAGCCTCACAGGTGGTTCTCAAGGGGTCTCTGGTGGTCGTCAGTGGTCGCACACCCATGTCCGCTGGATAACCCTCTTCTTGTAGGCACGCGCAGTGTCCTTGCTGTGGATGTACCTGTCCATAACAACTTACTTCATAAGATTAATATTCCCAGGCCTATTGTCTGGTTGGGTAGGGACTGTACATGGAACATAGCAGCATTGTACATTGCCATGGTCAGTTAGCTTCATTACCTATTGTGTTGGTTTTGTGGCGCAAGGTTTTGGTAGCGGGGGGGCTACAGGGGTGGCTTCTGCGAGAAGCTGCTAGAAGCTTCCCCTGTGTCTGATAGAGCCAATGCCAGCCGGCTCCAAGACGGACCTGCCGCTGGCCAAGGCCAAGCCAATCAGCGCCTCTCTGATAACATATTTAAGAAGGGAAAAAAACAGCTAGAGAGCATGCTTTTGCAGCCGGAGAGAGGAGTGAGAAGATGTGAGAAACTCTGCAGACACCAAGGTCAGTGCAGAAGGAGGGGGAGGAGGTGCTCCAGGCGCCGGAGCAGAGATCCCCCTGCAGCCCATGGTGAAGACCATGGTGAGGCAGGCTGTCCCCCTGCAGGCGTCCATGGAGGAAGGATGAGGGGTTATAGAGATTCCACCTGCAGCCCATGGAAGACCCCACGCTGGAGCAGGTGGAGACACACCCGAAGGAGGTGTCCTGATCCAATATCGGGAAGGTTTCAATATGATCCCAAGAGCGAGATTAAGACACAAACGAGGTCAACTGCCGCACACCAGAAACAGTTTTTATTATAAAACAAGTAAAAAAGAAAAGGTAAAAGTAACCAATAAGAGCGATAGGACAGGGCAGAAAAGAAAGGCAGAAAACCAAGCAAGACTCCGGGATAGAATCGCAAGAACAGTCACTGCCACAAGTCCACGGTGTCTCGGTGAGGGGGGGAAAGGGGTCCAAATCTCTAGTTCTGCAACGGCAGACCAAGAGGCGGGTCCACAGCGTCTCGGAGGTCCGTCTCGGGAGAGTCCAAATCTCTTGCTCTGTGGCGGTGGGCGAAGGCGCGCCATCCTCATCTTGGCGGTCCCCTTTTATACTGGTGGTGGTCTTCACGATGGCACGTACGACACGGCTTCCACATTCCTGCACATGCACGCACACAGTTCCAGCCCCATTCTTCACATGATTGTTATCTGACTCCATGGCGTGTGATCTGGCAAGGCATTTTTCGAAGGTTGAAAGTCTCGATGACCCGGCAATCGTCCTTACGACCCAGCAATCGTCCTTACGACCCGGCAATTGCCCTTATCGCACTCAGTAGCTGAAGGGGTTTCCCGCTTGAGCAAAGCCATCTTTGAGACAAAAGTTCTTACAGTCCGGTTTCTCACACCACCCCGTGGCTCAAAGATTGCTTCAGGACCCATGGCGGTTTTGAGAAAAGATAGTTATATAGAAAAAGGTTGGAAAAGAGCACCTCATACAATTCACACTACTGACAGTGTGGATCGACGTACGGCACAAATTTGCTTAACACCGTTGGGTGAAACAGTAGTTACAAATTGCATGTTGGTTACAACACGTTGAATCAATTGTACAAAACATGGAATAATACATGGTAAAAACATCAGCATGGCAAAACCACATAACAAGTAGAATAAGATTCACTTAACCCAGGGGCCACCTGGGAGCCAGGAGAATAAGTCAATGTCCCAGCCTTTCCATGTCTGAACAGGGACATGGGCCAGCTTCCGTATCCCTGTGGCGATTTGTTTGACAACTTTCCCATTGTCATCAATCTTTAAGCAACAGTTAGAATCATTTAGTTTACCACAGACGCCCCCTTCTTCGGTTAACAGGTAATCGAGAACCATACGATGTTGAAATATTGCTGCTCGCATTTGCATGGCTTGGTCCAGTAATAGGTCAAGAGCATGGGCTGTCTCATTGGTAATAATCTCTAGGACAGCTTGCAATCGAATAATGCGGTTTAAATTGTAGATAGGTTCTCGAGCACCACTAACCCACTCATTGGGGTTCCAGGTGGCAGGTCCATAATGTTCTACGATATGTCGAGGGGTCCACTCATCTTTGCCCCAGGTTTGACTACTTCTACTTGCTATAGAGGTATCAATGGACCGCCGATGTTGATTGAGATCATCATATACCTTAACACCCAACCCATCACCCTCATTTTCCGGGAGTAGGAAAAACCAGGGGCGAATTGCTCCCACATAACACACCCCAGTCCAATTTGCCAGCAACAGTTTATAAGCAGAATGACCACATACCAAATAATGTCCCTTCTGAGCACGATGCCCGTTGGCAAAGGGGCTCCATGAGTTTGACCCTTTTGGATTTTCCCAATAATTGCCTTGTGCCCACGGACTTGGGGGGGGTTATGGGGGAGTTATTCGAAGTACAATTAGTACAGTAATAGGCTCCTACCGAACTATTATATGAACAGGAACAATTCATTAACCCTCCCCAGTGGGACCTTAAGCTCCCATCTGGGGACCAGAATCCCTCCGGATACCAAATACCACCTGTTTCATTTTGCCATCTCCAGTCCATCCTCCCTGTGGGAGTACTACCATAGCTGTAAGTCAATTTACAGTTAGATCGTCCTAGGTAGTTTTCAGTATTGATGTTGTTGGAGGCTATACAATATTCTCCACGAGCTGGGTATCATGCTGGCCAGGGCAGTGATGTACTGTCTTCCCAATAGGTATCATTTTTAATTTCACTGTAGTTGCTCACCAACCACATTCAGGGGAAATGGGGATAGCAGTCCATGGCCAACTTTCTAAACCTAACGGTCCACCACAAACCCAACACTTAGTAAGATTAAAAGCATTAGCTACTTGTTGGCCTAAAATAACAAATTCATTTTGCCATAACAATTTTGGGGAGGGGGGAGTGCAGAAGTTTCCCCCAATATTAAAGATGGCGATAATGGCCAGCCAGAACACCATTTGCGATAGTACACTACGCATCCTATAAAGATTAACAAAACAATCCCTGACAAAACTCTGCAGGTGATCAGCAACTTCAAGTGTTCATGAATTCCTTCAGACAGGCTCTGGAACTTTCACCGAAAGAGAAAAGAAAATAAACTCGGTTCCCTTCCAGGAACCGGAAGAGTGTGGTGGTTAGAAGGATGGAATAATCCACCTTGTGTTAATCTTGTGTTCCTTCCCATGGGCATCTTTTGCTTTCCAGGCATACTTCTTCATTGGGGTTTCCAGTACCAGGGGTACGGCTCCCACAGTGGGGAGTTCGACCAAAACAGGCTGGCCTGGGAAGTGCGACGGATTCTTGGGATAATCAGAGCCGCATGGGGCTGGCATAATGGTTGGAGCCTTTGGACAAAATGCTGTGATTTTTGGGCATCCATTTACTCCCTCTCTGGCCCCCAAAGGTATCGGATAAGGCTTAACATTTGTAAGCTTCGAAGGGGGAAGTAGTGGCGCAGCTTGTAGCAGCCGAATATCTACAGTGGGGGAGCCAAATGACCATTGTCTCCCTTTATTATCAGTCCAGGTCTTCCCTTTCAGAACATCAAATCCCAAGAGGTTGAATGGAAGCTCTCCCACTACCATAGCCACTGTAGTGGCACTATCTTCTCCCGGCAGATGCAGGCTGACCAGTGCCAATGCCTGTAGTTGAACATTGCCAAATGCATCTGCCACAAACAGTGTTTGCTTGGAGGATGTAACTCCACAATTAGCAGCATCTTTTGTTTTAATAGCTGAAATTTGGGCACCAGTATCTATCAAAAATGTGACCAGAACTTGTTTTGGTCCTACAAGGCCTGTAATTAGCAAATCACCCCGGCCATTCTCAGTGAGCTGTCTGATATGTATCCAACCTTCGCCCCTCCGCTCACCACTGAAGGGCGAAGGATCTAGTTTCCCACTGGGTTTTGGGAGGCATTTATTTCTGATAAATCAGTCAAGGAGGGTGCACTGGGAGCAGTATCCTCAAAATACACTTCTCCATTTGCCGATTTAGTGGGCCATCCTGTTACCAACTTTTCTAATTTGACTGTTGGCAGTCTGTCCATTAAGTCACATGGGATCCCCTTCTGTTGTCCCTCCGCCCACAGTCCATTACGTCTGTTCGGGATATCTCTCCCTCCCGGTGGTTTGGAGAGAGGTACTCTCCTATTATTCCCGGGGCATGGAACTATTTTTACTTCCGCTTGCCTCAAGCCCCTGGGGTCCGTTTTGGCAGTTGGAGGGTTAACAGGGCCATACTTGCGCCCATAATCGATCAGTTCTTGGGCCACCTCCCCCCAGGTCCACATTTTCCTGTCCAAGGGTTGGCGGCACGGTGTAAGTCCTTCTAAAGCAGCCGCAACTCTGTCGCCTTGGGGCATTGCTTGTATTTTTCCCTGTAATTGTATACCAATCGGTTTCAAGGAATCGGGGAGTCCCCTTATAAGGGGGGTCATCCGTTCGGGATCTACTGGCATCATCATTGGGGACTCCTGTCTAGGTTCCAACTTTCGATCATACATCATCTGCAGACAAGCTGCCTTCTGCACACTCTCTACTAATTGATCCACAGTCCCCGTAATCGCAAGAGGGTCCCCCCTCTCCAAGGGGTTCAAGCTACCCGCCCAATAGGCTGCCCGCTGGGTCAGAGACCAGGGGGCATGGTGGTTCCCAGTAGTTAAAAACACTCCTGGTCCCCAATACCCTTCCGCCTCTCTTTCACTTAACAGAATCTGGTCCCCCCCAGGCAGTGACACTCTCCACACATACTCTCTTTCTGATTCCTTAGGGGTTCGGCCAAATTCCTTCTTTAGTTTCATCAACTCGACAGCAGTATAAGGGACTTCCTTGGTTGTAACTTGGGGGGACTGGTCCTGCTCATCATCATAAATGTACTCGGTCTTGACCAAGGGTCGCAGCGAAAGTGGTTCTAATTTCTCTACTTTCTCTTTTGCTGCCTGCAGGTCTTTAAAGGGGTAGCCAATTTCAGATCTTGGGGGAATTTCCTCGCAGGTAGTATCCGCAAGGAGCTGCTCCTTAAGGGCAGTTTGCAAATGTTTCACTTGATCCTTTTCCACCTTAAGTTGTTTTTTTAATTCTGCCACTTGCCCCTGAAGGGACCGGGTAAGGCTTTGAAGGGATTCAATAGTTAGGGACTCCACAGTACAGCAACGATCTCTAGCCTCTACCGCGGCAGCCAAACTAGCACCAAGAACGGCACAAATAATCGCTTTTCCTTTTCCTGCTCTTAGTCTCGCATCTTTGTGCAAGGCGCCCATTCGGTCAACCACGCTCTGCAAATTATGCCAATTTCCCTGAGCCCAGTCCACCCCGGGCACAGAGGGTCGCGCTCTATGTTTCTCCAGAAAATCAAACAAAACTTCCATTCCTGAAGGAACGGTTCTGTCACCACTCATTTTGTTTAAAGCAGGGAAGCGGTCGTCTCAGGAAGGCAGCACGCAAGTTTCAAACAAAACAACAAGCCCACCCCCCTTATGTTCCTGAGAGGTCTCACGAATTCAGCACATAAGTCTCCAACAGCACACAAGCCTGCCCCCCTTACGTTCCAGAGAGGCTGTTACTCAAAGCGGGGAAGTGGTCGTCTCAGGAAGGCAGCACCTAAGTTTCAAACAAAACAAGCCCACCCCCCTTACGTTCCTGAGAGGTACACGTGTTATGCAAAACAGGGTAAAATGCGGCACTCTCGCTTCGAGGGATCCTGTCCGTGACGCCAATTTAAATGTCCCGATCCAATATTGGGGAGGTTTCGATATGATCCCAAGAGCGAGATTAAGACACAAACGAGGTCAAATGCCACACACCAGAAACAGTTTTTATTATAAAACAAGTAAAAAAGAAAAGGTAAAAGTAACCAATAAGAGCGATAGGACAGGGCAGAAAAGAAAGGCAGAAAACCAAGCAAGACTCCGGGATAGAATCGCAAGAACAGTCACTGCCACAAGTCCACGGTGTCTCGGTGAGGGGGGGAAAGGGGTCCAAATCTCTCGTTCTGCGACGGCGGACCAAGAGGCGGGTCCACAGCGTCTCGGAGGTCCGTCTCGGGAGAGTCCAAATCTCTTGCTCTGTGGCGGTGGGCGAAGGCGCGCCATCCTCATCTTGGCGGTCCCCTTTTATACTGGTGGTGGTCTTCACAATGGCACGTACGACACGGCTTCCACATTCCTGCACATGCACGCACACAGTTCCAGCCCCATTCTTCACATGATTGTTATCTGACTCCATGGCGTGTGATCTGGCAAGGCATTTTTCGAAGGTTGAAAGTCTCGATGACCCGGCAATCGTCCTTACGACCCAGCAATCGTCCTTACGACCCGGCAATTGCCCTTATCGCACTCAGTAGCTGAAGGGGTTTCCCCGCTTGAGCAAAGCCATCTTTGAGACAAAAGTTCTTTCAGTCCGGTTTCTCACAGGAGGCTGTGACCCCGTGGGAAGCCCGTGCTGGAGCAAGCTCCTGGCAGGACCTGTGGACCCGTGGAGAGAGGAGCCCACGCCAGAGCAGGTTTGCTGGCAGGACTTGTGACCCTGTGGGGGACCCCACGCTGGAGCAGTCTGCTCCTGAAGGTCTGCACCCTGCGGGAGAGACCCATGCTGGAGCAGTTCGTGAAGGACTGTAGCCCGTGGGAGAGACTCACGTTGGAGTAGTTCGTGAAGAACTGTAGCCAGTGGGAAGTACTCACTTTGGAGAAGTTCATGGAGGACTGTCTCCCGTGAGAGGGACCGCACTCTGGAGCAGGGGCAGAGTGTGAGGAGTCCTCCTCCTGAGGAACACTGCTAAGTGACTGGCCACCAGCCAGATGTAGCCCCATTCACTCCAACCCTTTGAGCCCTGCCATTCAGCCAGTTCTTCACTCAGTGCACCATGAACCCACTCATCTCACAGTTGGACAACTTGTCCAGAAGGATGCTGTGAGGGACAGTATCAAAAGCCTTCCTAAAATACAGAAAAACTACATCCCATCCACCGCCTTCCCTTCATCCACTAGGTGGGTGACCTTATCTGTCCCTGTTTTCGGCTAGGATAGACTTAATTTTCAGAAGAAGCTGGGAGGAGACACAGCAGGACAGGTTAACCAAACTAGCCAAAGGGGGTATTCCATACCATATGAGGTCATGCTTAGCATATAAAGGGGGCTAGCCGGGGAGTAGTGGTTGTTACGGGACTGGCTGAGTCTGGGCTGAGTGTCAAGTCCGTTGTCGGGTGAGAAATTTCATTGTGTATCACCTGCTTTGTATATTCTAAGTACTGTTGTTATTTTCCTCTTCCTCTGCTGTCCCAGTAAACTGTCCTTATCCCAACCCATGAGTTTTACCTTTTTCTGCCAATTCTCCTCCCCATCCCACAGTGGGGGAGGAGTGAGTGAGTGGCAGCGTGGTGCTTAGCTGTCGTCTGGGGCTAAACCATGACAGTCCTTTTTGGCATCTAGTATGGGGCACAAAGGGTTGAGATAATGACAGATCTGACCAGAGCATGTTAAACCAAAAGTTTTTATACGCATTTATTATATTAGGTAAAGAATCGCTGGTCACAATGGTGGTTTTTTTGTTCACATGGCTGTGGTATGTAAACCCTTACTCGCTCTATATGTTTCCTGTGGGGCTGTTTATCACCTCTGGGAGAGGGGTCAGGATTCTCATTTTGCTGTACTGTGTAATATCGACTTATAACATCACTGGTCATGAGTCTAAGCTGGTACTTGTATGTAGCATTTCTGTCATGCCTGTACCTCGGATGACATCTCTCAGAATTGATTAATAATTGCACACAATCTACGGGGAAGATGGGGGGGGATACCTTCTCCCACTCTTTCACCTCCTCTTTTCCCTTTTGGCTGGTTACAACAGCTTTTGAGAATTTTGAATACCCTTGGGATGTTCAGGCCAGCATGCTCTTATTGCTAGGTCTCCTGAATGTGTTCCAGGTCTTGTTTACTGTTACAAAAAAATTGTTTCAAGAATACCACCCAGGGATCTTCCCCGAGGCTGGATAGTCATGGGTGGCATGACATGTGGGAGAGTATGGGCAGGTATCTAGAGAGCTTCTCACCGCCAATGGTTTGGAGCTTCACTCCCGAACAACTCCAGGACCCTGATGAAGTGATAGAATATTTGAAAGGAAATGCTGTGGCTATTCCAAAGAAGCACAACTCAACACACTGTGCTGCTGGGCCCTTTCCAGTATGTAACAAACACTTCTCGATAGTAGGCTGCACCCTCAGGGGGAAGAGACAGAAAACAGATGGCTTATTATGACCTGGACAATGTGCAGCTACCCACAGATCCAGATGAAGTCCTATGATGACATGGCACCCCAGAAAGAATTGAATCAGACAATGGGACTCATTTTTGGAACAACCTCATAGACACCTGGGCCAAAGAGCATGGCATTCAGTGGGTCTATCACATCCCCTACCACGCACCAGACCCTGGGAAAATTGAACAATACAATGGACTCCTAAAGACTACCCTGAGAGCAATGGGTGGTGGGACCCTCAAACACTGGGACGCACATTTAGCAAAGGCCACCTGGTTAGTTAACTCTAGGGGGTCTGCCAGTCAAGCTGGTCCTGCACAATCAAAACTTCCACGTATTGTAGAAGGGGATAAAGTTCCTGTAGTGCACATGAAGAATACGTTAGGGAAGACAGTCTGGATTATCCCTGCTTCAGACAAAAGCAAACCCATCTGCGGGACTGCTTTTGCTCAGGGACCAGGGTGCACTTGGTGGGTGATGAGAAAGGATGGGGAAGTCAAATGTGTACCTCAAGGGGATCTGATTTTGGTTGAGAACAGCCAATGATTTAAATTGTATGATGTTAATTGCTAAGTAACCCTGCCATTGTATGTCATCACTACTACAGTTGCTATATGCTGTATCAATGGTATTACGGTAAGAATCACCCAAATTAATGAAGGATGGACTTTGCTGAAACTGAGCAAAGTGCCACGATGATGGAACTAGAACTGACTTCAGCAACGGGCGCCCAGCAACTTCCTTGAAAATCACAACTTCGGTGCGCAGACTGCGAGCACGGACTATGCCAGATACACCAGCCACGAACTCCTGATGCAGCATGCAACAATCCAGCAGCACGTACCATTGCTCCTTCCCCGAGAGACTGTCATGACAGATGGAGCCCAAAGTCATAGACTAAATGAACTCAACGGACATTTTAGAGGGATGGCCCACAGACTAAGGGAACGATATCTGCGTGTGTGTATATATATCTCTCTCTCTCAAAGACAGGGAACATGGTAGTGATTAATTGGAGAGTGTAGGATCTGGGCATGACAGAGATGGTGTAGAATAAGGGGTGGATAATGTTCTGGTTTTTGTCTGTTAATTTTCCTAAGAAGCTGGGAAGGGACATAGCCAGGAGAAGTGATCTAAGTTTACCAAAGAGGGTATTTCATACCATAGTATGTCATGCTCAGCATATAAAGGGAACTAGCCAGGGAGGAGTGGTGGCTCCAGGAATGGGTTGAGTGTGGGCTGAGTGTCTGGTTGGTCATCGGGTGAGAAAATTGCATTGTCTATCACTCGCTTTATATTCTAAGTACTGTTGTTGTTATTATCCTCTTCGTTTGCTATCCTAGTAAACTCTCCTTATCCCAACCCATGAGTTTTACCTTTTTCTTCCAAAGGAGGAGTGAGTGAGTGGCTGCATGGTGCTTAGCTTCTGGCTGGGGCTAAACCATGACATCATCATAGAAGGATATCAAATTAGTTAAATGGGACTTTCACTTTATGACCCCATGTTGACCGTGCCTGATAATTGCATTATTCTTTAAATACCTTTCAGTATAATCTTCTCCATAATTTTTCCAGGTAGTGAGGTTAGACTGACTGGCCTGTAGTTTGCTGGGTCTTCCCTCATGCCCTTCTTGTAAATTGTAATAACGTTGGCTAGCTTCCAGTCAGCAGGGACCTCCCCAGACTCCCAAGGCCTTAGGTAGGTGATTGAGAGGGGTCCTGTCATAACATCTGCTAGCTCCTTCAGTACTAGTAATTGTAGAAGTAATTGTCCGAGCAGTTACGGATCAGGTTAGGAAAGCTAAAGCCCTGGCAGAATTAAATCTGGCCAGGTATGTCAAGGCAACAAGAAAAGCTTCTGTAGGTATGTCAGTGATAAAAGGAAGATGAGGGAAAATGTGGGCCCCCTCCAGAATGAAACGGGAGACCTGGTTACCCGGGATATGGAGAAGGCTGAGGTACTCAATGAATTTTTTGCCTCAGTCTTCACCAGCAAGTCATCTAGCCACACTGCCCAGGTCACAGAAGGCAAAGGCAGGGACTGGGAGCATGAAGAACCGCCCACTGCAAGAGAAGATTAGGTTCGAGAATATCTAAGGAACCTGAAGGTGCACAAGTCCATGGGACCTGAGGAGATGCATCCGCAGGTCCTGAGGGAACTGGCAGATGAAGTTGCTAAGCCACTCTCCATCATATTTGAGAAGTCCCGGCAGTCTGGCGAAGTTCCCACTGACTGGAAAAGGGGGAAACATAACCCCCATTTTTAAGAAGGGAAAAAAGGAACACCTGGGGAACTACAGTCTGGTCAGTCTCACCTCCGTGCCTGGCAAGATCATGGAGCAGATCCTCCTGGAAACTATGCGCCTGGAAAATAAGGAGGTGATTGGTAACAGCCAACAGGGCTTCACCAAGGGCAAACCATGCCTGACAAATTTGGTGGCCTTCTATGATGGGGTTACAGCATTGGTGGATAAGTGTGACTGAAATCATCTGCCTGGACTTGTGCAAAGCATTTGACACTGTCCCGCACGATATCCTTGTCTCTACATTGGAGAAATTTGACGGATGGACTACTCGGTGGACTTCACTAGATGGTCACACCCAAAGAGTTGCGGTCAACGGCTCAATGTCCAAGTAGAGACCAGTGATAAGTGGTATTCCTGAAGGGTTGGTATTGGGACTGGCGCTGTTTAACATCTTTGTCAACGACATGGACAGTGGGATCGAGTGCACCCTCAGCAAGTTTGCCGACAACACCAAGCTGTGTGGTGTGGTCGACACGCTGGAGGGAAGGGATGCCATCCAGAGGGACCTTGACAGGCTGGAGAGGTGGGCCTGTGTGAACCGCATGAAGTTCAACAAGGCCAAGTGCAAGGTCCTGCACATGGGTTGGGGTAATCCCAAGCACAACTACAGGCTAGGCAGAGAATGGATTGAAAGCAGCCCTGAGGAGAAGGACTTGGGGGTGTTGATTGATGAAAAGCTCATCTGAATATGCAAGTTCCCAAGGTCAGATTCTTAATGTACTATTTTGACATGGATAAATTTAGTTTTCCTGATTTCTGCATATGTAATTTTTGCTTAAATATTATGAATTCTATGGAAGTCTCATTAATATTTAGATGTGGGATTGTATCCTACTTCTATTGAAGCCAATGGCAAAATTTCTGTGGGAGCAAGACTGAATCTGTAATTGATAGAGTCGAGTGTTATTCCACTGTTACATTGGCATTCAATGTCATTAACATCAAGCAGCAACAATAAAAACAATCTTTAATAATGACTAATGTAAGGTACTATTAAACGTTGGTTTTATAATACTTTATGAGGGAGTGGTAAAGCAATTGAAAAATTAATCATAAGGGAAAATACTGGAATTTGAAATATAATCAGAGGAATCATTACAGTTCATTAATTTACATGTAAATATTGATGGTTTTCAGTGGAATTATAAAATGCAAGTGAAGTGAAATGGCCATTTTTATTGAAGACATTTTGCCATTATCATCAGATGGAATCTAATTTGTTTACAGACTCAGTATTGGGCTGATCCACGTGTAGAACTATTAACAAACTAGAGCTTTGAGTTCTGTTAGTAAAGTAGCAATTTCAGTTACTGTGATAAGTGTTCAGGGAATATGTGGAAGAGCTAGAGCTTTATTGTTGTTTTGTTAGCTGACTAAAGCAATGGCATTAGAACTAATTACATAAATATCAAACTAGTAAGACTGACATGTGGCTTACACTTTTGTCTTGACTACTTTACTGATGTACTCTGACTGAAAGCGGAGTTGAATGCTGCATGCAAAACTACCATTGTTTTGATACACATGTATTTGCTGTGGACTTACAAGCTACCAATTCTACATTCATTCTACTTGTGCCAGGAACAATCCGTACAGGAAGGAGACTGGCCAGAACAGGAGTTATCAGTGCTAAAACAAGCAGATTATGTCCTCGAATGCCCCAAACTGTAGAAGGCCCGTGAAGCAAGGGACATGAACTCTGCAGCTTGTTGGATTTTAAAGTGTAGGTCAACACTAGTATCTGGCTGCATGAGACTGTTTGAACTTGCAATTGAATTTTCACTGATTAAATAGAAGATCATACTGATGAGCTATGCCCATGGTCTGCGTGTGTTTAGAAAAAACCCTTTCTGCTCTTTATTGTTATCAGTTACTATAATTACTAATACTTTCCCTAAATTGTACTGTTGGACAAACACCAAAGTGGCATCACTTTGAGCTGGAGACCATACAGATAGATACAAAGACATAGTTCTTGTCCTGAAACAGTCTTATTTAAGAGAAAAGATGTTGCTTCTGTATTTGCCAGAATTATGTATGCATTTACTAGTTTGAATTGATATGATTGATCAAAAATGGATTTTAAAACTTGAAGTGTGTGCATGTGTGTATACACACATGCACAAAACACATTTTATATATATATATAAAAATTTACAGGATACAAAAGCAGTAGTTAAATGTTTAATAACTTTAATGGATAGCAGTGTTATTTGAAGACAATAGAAAGCACTCTAGCTTCTCTAAATCAGCTTATGTTATTTTTAATCTGTGGAGGACCCAAATATATAGCATTGCCAAATCATGCACCATAGCTGTTTTCTGAAAAGATGTTTTGATTTGGAAGGGCAAGATACTTTCCAGTGCTGCTCATCAACATATCTGGTGTTCAGCAGTGTTAAGTGCTAGGTTTGTCAGTGATATTATGAAAAGTTCTGTGATATTATTGTCAGATCAAAATTAAAATACATAATTTTAAAAATTCATTTTCTGTGGATCATATTGTATTTGTTTTGGAAGCAAATCTGCTACCTAGGTATCATAAAGCTTAGAATATCAGTTGGTTTAGTGTCAAGCTTCCTTCGTATTACAGCAGGTTTAATGAATCAAATGCTAGTCTAAGCTTTTTATTGAAAGTTACTTTTGAATGCCCTAAACCAGCAATTCCTAAACAGTAATCAAATTATCTATTTATTGAAGGTTATTTAGAAGATTCTCATCACCTCTGCCTAGAAAATTGGATCTAGACACTTCTGTTTGAGAATATGAAACAAAAGGAAGAATATGCACGGATTTCAAAATACTGCATTAAGTTGTGGTATGAAAAGTAGTGGGGAAATAGTTTGCTCTGTTGCTCATTGTAGATCTATTGCAAATTGTTTCTGATGCAGCTGAGAAAAATGCAGACCCTTAAAAAGGAACACAGACCTGTTGACACAAGTATCAATGTGGACAAAATCATGGTACTTAAGTCTACTTTAGCAGAAGTGTCTGAAGAATTGTCTACAAATGAAGAGCTACTACTCACTGAAGCAAAAAAAAGCAAATCTTCAGCTTGCCGAAGAAAGCGAGAATTCATTCCAGATGAAAAGAAAGATGCTATGTATTGGGAGAAAAGACGGAAAAATAATGAAGCTGCTAAAAGGTCTCGTGAAAAGCGACGACTGAATGACCTTGTCTTAGAGAACAAACTAATTGCACTGGGAGAGGAGAATGCCACTTTGAAGGCAGAGCTGCTTTCTTTGAAGCTGAAGTTTGGTTTAATTACTTCTGCAGCATATGCCCAAGAGATACAGAAACTCAGTAGCTCAACAGCTGTGTATTTCCAAGATTATCAAAGTTCCAAATCAAATATTAACTCATTTGTGGATGAACATAAACCATCTATAGTTGGTAGCAGTTGTATTTCTGTCATTAAACATTCTCCTCAAAGCTCTATGTCTGATATGTCTGAAATATCATCAGTAGAGCATACTCAATCAAGTTGTATGCAAAACAACTGCAGAAGTCCTGAAAATAAGTTCCATATTATAAAACAGGAGCCCATGGAATTAGAGAGAGAGCCAAGAGATGACAGAAGTTCACAGAAAGCATCTATATATCCACACTACATGAGAACTACCATTAACATGTACTCACATTCTCCTCCTCTGTTCCAAGTCAATAGGTCCTCCAGTAATTCCCCCAGAACTTCAGAAACTGATGACAGTGCAGTTGGAAAGTCATCTGATGGAGAAGATGAACAGCAGGTTCCTAAGGGTCCAATCCATTCCCCAGTTGAACATAAAAATATTTGTGCAACAGTTAAAGTTCCAGAAGTGAATTCTTCAGCTTTGCCTCACAAGCTTCGAATTAAAGCCAAAGCCATGCAAGTTAAAGTGGAAGCAATAGATAATGACTATGATGCTGCACAGAAACTATCATCACCTATTGATATGTCATCAAAAAGACATGTTGAGCATGAAAAATGCACTGTACAAAACTTGGTGCATTCTTCTCACATTCCTTTCTCAGTTCAAGTGACTAATATCCAAGACTGGTCTCTCAAGCCAGAACTCTGGCATCAAAAGGAACTCAATGTAAGAATTCAGAGTGGTTACAAAACTGAAATTGTTGAAATAAAAGACAATATCTTCAATGTCTCCGAGTCAGAGAACCTATATTTGAAGCAGGGCATAACAAACTTATCTGCAGAGGTTGCTTCCCTTAAAAGACTTATAACCACACAACAAATCTCTGCATCAGACTCTAGTTAAGTTACTACTGAATAAAGGCTTATTGTTGTTTTTTAAAAACAATGTAATTTGCAGTAGATCAATATGTTTTGTATTATGCTGATTTATCACTGGACTTGTGATGTCATTTCACTGTAATGTTCACATAATGTCTGGTGTCTTTTTGTGCACAAATTATTATGGAGACTAGGCTGTTATGATCATTATGCCTTGTGTATACTCAAGTAGCTGGTACGAAGGCTATATATAGTGAACTTTGGGGTTTTTTCTTCTTCTAAAGCATGCAAGTTACCAGTTACAATAAAATATTGGTGACAAACACAAAACATCTACTCCAGTTCAATTGATCTTTATGAACATGTAAATATGTTGTTAATAAAAAATAAAAAAAGAGGCTTGTTTCTTACACTGTGCTCAACTTAACTTATATGTCTGGCTTTTACAGTCAAACTTACACATATTTTAAATTGTGTTTTTTTTCCTTAAGACCACTTTTTAGAAGAGAATTGAAATAAAGTGGATATTTATAAATGAAACAGTATCCAATTCATAGCCTTAGCTTTCTTTAACTTACTTCTTAGTATAAATTAACCAAAAGCCACACAAATTCTAACACAGCAATTGTAATATCAAGGAACTTTTTCTCCTGTCTCAAACAAGAGAGAGAGTATTGGGTTTCCTGAATGGCTTACTATAACAAACTTTTTTCAGTATTATAGCTTTGTGTTTTAGATTAAATTAGTTATGTTGGACTTGTGTATCTTCAAGTTTTAAGAGCCTTGAAGTGACAGAATTGGACAATGTCATCTTTGCCAAGGACTGTGCTTGTGCCTGTACAGGCATGTAAAGAAGTATGGTCAAAGGCTACTGGATCTGTAAGCTCCAAGCTTAACTTGGCAAAATCTATATAAGGACAGGCAATAGTAAGTAGCAGTGTTAGAGGAGATAATCTGCTATTTCAGCTCCCACTGTGGGGCATAACAGAACTGTAAGTATGAAATAAGGCTTACAACCAATATGGTTTTGATTTTAATGGCTTAGTTAACTGAAATGGAATACCCTAACTGACTACAAGGCATTTTGCCAGAAATTCCTAAATATAAAACAGAATATGTGGAGAACAATCCAGATAGAATCATAGAATCATAGAATCATTGAATCATTTTGGTTGGAAAAGACCTTTAAGATCATCAAGTCCAACCATTAACCTAGCACTGCCAAGTCCAACTACTAAACCATGTCCCTAAGCACCACATCTATGCATGTTTTAAATACCTCTAGGGATGGTGACTCAATCACTTCCCTGGGCAACCTGTTAGTACTAGCCCCTTAAAATTTGCATAGACAAGGACTTCTTCATATGATGACTGGACAGGGGCTTTGTGTTCTTGTCTGAGAAGAGCCATTGGACCACGGAGATTGTATTGCATCATACCGCCTTTGCTGGGCTTACCAAAGTCTTCCATTTAAAAAATAAAAATAATTTATAAATAGAATATAGAGTTGACAGAAGTCCTTCTTAGCATAATTCCTCATTCTCTTAAAGTACTAATAAATCAGATAAAAAATAAGCACTTTCTGAAAAAGTTATTTATGGAAATGTTCCATTATAGCTTATGGAAATTAATAGACTTAAAATACTAATTAAGAAAACAGAATGGAGTTAGTGATTTTAAATTTCATATTTGACTAGAGTGAGAGGAAGTTTGTCGATTTATTTCTGGGATGAAGAGGAGTCTGAGTCTCTTCTGATAGCTCTGAAGTTTGGTCCAGCAGTCAGGGCAATGGAAAAACTCCCTGACATCATCAAGGCCAAGATTTTATTCTATATTTTTTTCAGGCACTGATGATTTACAGTCACATTCTGGGTGGACCTTAGCACAGAAATCACTGGTACAATGTGAACTTTTTTGAGCCTTTTAATTGCTGAACTGTATTTGTGACATTGAGAGCTAATAACACACAGATATTCCTTTCTCAAAAATTGCCTGTTATACTTTTCTCATGCCTTAATAATACAATAGATCCCTGTGTTGGGTTTGCGTGGCAAGGTTTTGGTAGCAGGGGGGGTCTACAGGGGTGGCTTCTGTGAGAAGCTGCTACAAGCTTCCCCTGTGTCTGATAGAGCCAATGCCAGCTGGCTCCAAGATGGACCCACCACTGGCCAAGGCCAAGCCAATCAGCACCTCTGTGATAACATATTTAAGAAGAAAAAAAAAACAGTTAGAGAGGGCTTTTGCAGCCAGAGAGAGGAGTGAGAAGATGTAAGAAACTCTGCAGACACCAAGGTCAGTGCAGAAGGAGGGGGAGGAGGTGCTCCAGGCACCGGAGCAGAGATCCCCCTGCAGCCCGTGGTGAAGACCATGGTGAAGCAGGCTGTCCCCCTGCAGCAGCCCATGGAGGAAGGATGAGGGGGTGTAGAGATTCCACATGCAGCCCGTGGAGGACCCCACGCCGGAGCAGGTGGAGGCACCTGAAGGAGGCTGTGACCCTGTGGGAAGCCCGTGCTGGAGCAAGCTTCTGGCAGGACCTGTGGACCCGTGGAGAGAGAAGCCCACGCCAGAGCAGGTTTGCTGGCAGGACTTGTGACCCCTGTGGGGGACCCACGCTGGAGCAGTCTGCTCCTGAAGGTCTGCACCCCGTGGAGGAGACCCATGCTGGAGAAGTTTGTGAAGGACTGTCTCCCGTGAGAGGGACTCCACCCTGGAGCAGGGGAAGAGTGTGAAGAGTCCTCCCCCTGAGGATGAAGAAGCGGTAGAAACAACATGTGATGAACTGACCGTAACCCCCATTCCCTGTCCCCCTGTGCCACTGAGGGGGGGCGGAGGTTGAAGCCAGGAGTGAAGTTGAGGCCGGGAAGATGGGAGGGGTGGGGGGAGGTGTTTTAAGATTTGATTTTATTTCTCATTACTCTGTTTTGCTTAGTAATAAATAAGATGAATTCCCTCTCTAAGTTCGGTCTGTTTTGCTCGTGACGATAATTAGTGAGTGATCACTCCCTGTCCTTATCTCGACCCACAAACTTTTCGTTGTACTTTTTCTCCCCTGTTTGGTGAAGGAGGGGAGTGATAGAGCGACTCTGGTGGGCACCTGGCCACCAGCCAGGGTCAACCCACCACAACCCCATAGTCAGGCTCTATATATTTGGCAGTTAATGTAGATGACATCTCAGTGTTACTGAAAATAAGATCAAGATTATTGCATGAAAAAATAAATAAATACTCTGAATGACAGGGATATGAGACACCAGGCAGTGACCGCTACTGGGTTTTTGTTTGCTAAATATCTTCTGTAAGCAACTACAAAATTCTTTAAATATTTTATATATTATTTATCACATGTAATGTGTTCAAGGAGAGGACCTGTGTTTTGGTTAGTCTTTTTCCATTTATTGTTACTTACTGTTTGTCATAATTGAAGAATATTATCCTCTTTTTAGCTCATATTTCCCACTATTTTGTGTATTTCTTTTGTGCAATTAATACTTAAAAGCAATGATGTAGTTAATTTGTTGAAGGGTGTCATTGCAAATAAGCTATAGCATGGAACATAAGAGTACAATCAGATGCCATTCATACCCCTCCATACTTTAGTATTTGAAAAAAGAAATAAATTGTCTTTTGTTCAAAACTAGAATTTATTACAACATGATTTTCTATTATGTTGATCATATTAGTCCAATATGTAGGTTAGTAGATGTTATCTCTACAGTTCTGCAGTTGATGACAAATCATTCTATGCCCAAGTTATTACTTCTATGGCTAAAATTTGGAGTATCTTCCATAAACTGAAGTTATAAAATGCAGGAGTGTGGGTGGTTCATATAAAGCTAGAGTTTTGTGTACAGTCTCATCCTCTAAACTGAACAACTGTCCTGGTTTTGGCTGAGATAGATAGAGTTAATTTTCTTTCTAGTAGCCGGTATAGTGCTGAGTTTTTTACTTAGTATGAAAATCATGTTGATAACACACTGATGTTTTTAGTTGTTGCCAGGTAGTTGCTGTGTCTACGCTAAGTCAAGGACTTTTCAGCTTCTTGTGCTCTGCCAGGTGCACAAGAAGCTGGGAGAGCACAGCCAGGACAGCTGACCCAGACTGGCCAAAGGGATATTCCCTACCATATAATGTCATGCTTCGTATATAACTGAGGAAGCTAGCTGGGAGGCAGATTGGCTACTCAGAAACAGACTGGGCATCAGGGTTTGGTTTTTTCCTTCAGCATGTGGTGAGCAATTGCATTTATTCCTCACTTGTTTTATATATTATTATTATTGTTGCTGTTACTACTATTATTATTATTATCATCTTCCTTTGTTATCCTATTAAACTGTCTTTATCTCAAACCATGATTTTTTTTTTCCATTCTCCTCCCCATCCCCTTTGGTGGGGAAGGGTGAGCGAGCAGCTGCATGGTGCTTAGTTACCAGCTGAGGTCAAACCATGACAGTCCTTTTTGGCGTCCAACGTGGGGCATGAAGGGTTGAGATAACAACAGATCTGACCAGAGTGCATTAGAACAAATTTGTTATAAGCATTCATTATATTAGGTAAATAGTTGCTAGCCACAATGTTGATTCATTCACTCTGAAAGTTGTTGCACTTGTTGTCAGAGTTGTGTTATGTAATACTTTACTGGCAATAAGTGTTCCCTG
This sequence comes from Balearica regulorum gibbericeps, assembly GCF_011004875.1. Taxonomy (NCBI): domain Eukaryota; kingdom Metazoa; phylum Chordata; class Aves; order Gruiformes; family Gruidae; genus Balearica; species Balearica regulorum. Next base: position 20,990,210 of record NC_046219.1, read on the forward strand.
TTGTTTATCATCTCAGCAAACTGGGTCAAGATTATCATTATGATGCATTTTGTGATACTGATATATGATATGATATGATATAATAAACTTGTTGGTTGCAAGAGTAATCTTAGCATTGCTGTCATCGCCATACTTCAGGAGCCATCTGTCAGAAACTATTAATAATTACACTTACTTTTTCTCCTCGGAGAGCCAATCTATGTGGGAGACACCTTAATTCCCCTCCAGGCCAATTACAATTGCTCTTGACAATGTCAAATATCCTTGGGATGTTCAAGCCAGCATGTTCCTATTGCTATGTCTGCTGAATGCGGTTCAGGTCTTGTTTAGGGTTAAACAACTATTTCAGAATGCCACTCAGAGATTAAACACAGCGACAAGCACTGCTAGTCTAACCCCGCGAGAGGCACTGCGAATATTCAAACCTCGGTGACAGGCACTGCAGCTGAACCAGAGAACCAACTCGTGCCAGTACCATTCACCCCTATACAGAAGAAGAAATACACAAAGAAATCGGTTCACTTAGTGAGGGATGATGATGAACCAGGGTCATCACAAGAATAGGAGGAAGAGGCAGAACCAGAGGTAATCACCCCAAACCTGTCCCTGAGTGAGCTGCAAGATATGCGAAAAGATTTCAGCCTTCAAGCAGATGAGCACATTGTCACCTGGCTGCTCTGATGCTGGGATAACAAGTCTAGTAACCTGGAATTAGATGGTAGGGAAGCCAAGCAGCTGGGATTCCTATCTAGGGAAGGGGGCATTGACAAGGCAATTGGAAAAAAGACACAAGCCCTCAGCCTCTGGAGGTGACTTCTGTCAGGCATTGTCATGTAAAAGGGTACAAGTCTGATGTGTGGCTGAGGGAGGCCCTCCTGTTGAGTCACGAGGTTCAGAAAGGACCCCCTTGCTTTCTAAACTCCTCCTCAGAGAGGAGCCTAGGTGCGGCTAGGTCCAGTCTTAGTCCCAGACTTGGTCAACGGTTTATGTCTAAAGGGTTATGTGTGTAGCCACTTATCAGAGTCAACCTTTGCCTGTCAGAGCCCCACTAAGGACTTTCACTGAAACAGTTTCGCCAAGTTGAAAAGAAAAATAGGTAATTTATTGAGGCGACAGATATAAAAGTTCGGAATTGCCGTTGATAAATGCACTAACTGCAACAATTTTGAGCTCAAGTTAATAGTTCAGCGCTTTTGTTAATGATAGTTTTCCCGGGGTAACATCCGACATAATCGGAGGCGCAAGTCTTACCAAAGAGGCGTCCCTGCTTGGGGAGGAGAGAGGTCCAGGCCCGTCGACCCGTCCGGATAGTTGGAGTTCTCGTCCTCAGAAAAGAGGATTCTAAATGCCAGATTTATACTTTTGGCGAGGTGGGACTAAGTCAGGTATTGTGTGCCGATTGGCCCTTAACAAGGCTTGTTGTGCAGTTGATCGGGGCTGGGGGGCGGAAGTGGCAGAGAACAAAGGCGTTCAGTACAGAGGAGCGGTGGTCTGTTTACTTTTACCGAAGTAACGTCAAGCTGTGAAGGCTCCCCCTCACCCCAGGCGTCACTTAGTTGATTGAGGAGTAGACCCGTCAGGTGCTGCATCTTGTTAAGATGAACAAATTGCTCATCTCCTGCCCCTGTTCGGGTCCAGTGCTTATCAGTGCAAGATAAGCAAGTTGCTCAATCCCTGCTCTTGCCCAAGCTGGACTCCCCCAGGGCCCCTTCTGCTGGGTCATAACGGCCCTGTATTCGGCATCAATAAGCCTGGATAAGTCCGGCATCCCACATCATCCACCCTGTGACTTTAGTCACAACTCGCCAAGAGGAACATCATATAATTTGGATTTAGGCGGGTTGAGGGATCCATCTCTCTCTCCTGTGTTTTCATTCTCATCATTTTCAATAGGGGATGGTATTAAAGGGACATATTCAGTATCACAGACTTGAAGCATCCTGACTTGTGCAGTTACAGCTCTAGCTATCATATTTTTCACACATGACAATCCAATTCCAACAATAACAATTGTTATGATAAACATTAATGCATACTGGATTAGATTCTGAATCCACCCACTCATTTTTAATCCAAACCAACTGAAAACTTTTGAAATCCACCCAGTCCACTGCCCGTCTCCTGGATTCATTTTCTCATGGAGTTTGCGGGTCTGGTCTGCAATTTTTCTCATCTCATCCATCGCTTCATGCCAGGTAACAGACACATTTGGGATTGACACACAACAAGTTTCATCGGGATAGGTGTTATTTAGCCACCCACAAACGTCGTTCTCCTTCAGTAGTAGTATATCCAAGGCCAATCGATTTTGTAAGGTCATCTGTGAGGTTGCTTGTAGCTGGGTGTTGCTAGCCTCGATGGCAGTTCGTGTCCAATTAGCAAGAGTCTCTACTTGCCACGTTAGATTTTCTATAGAAAGTCGATTGTTAACTATTACTGTCCAGTGACCCCAGAATGCTTTCATGGCTAAATTTATCCTCATTCCCGGTGTATAATAACTTGGCCATGACGTGGGGGGTAATACGTTTCTCTTTGTTCTGTACCCTCTTAATTTTGTCAATGATTGAGTGTAATTAAAAGCTATTGTAGGACATAAACTTGGAAGTCCTAAAGTGCATTCCAACCCATCCCAATAGGGTTGAATGTAATCCGATATCAGTCCATCAGAACATACCCATATGGTATCAGGTGGTGCAGGTAACATTAGAGTGGTACACGTACTGTTTTCTACTACGCTACGCATGGAGTGTCCATTCCTATAATGTCTCGTAGGGATTCTACATTTACCAGAATTGTACACTGACCAGACGGTGATGTTTCCAGGAGTCACCTCCTTTTTACAGTCTGGTGCTGGCCCAGGGATTGGAGCACTATAATTATGGCACTGTGGTGGGTTGACCCTGGCTGAGGGCCAGGTGCCCACCAGAGCCGCTCTATCACTCCCCTCTTTCATTAGACAGGGGAGAAAAGGTACAATAAAAAAAAAACTTATGGGTCGAGATAAGGACAGGGAGAGATCATTCTCTAATTATCATCACGAGCAAAACAGACCGAACTTAGAGAGGGAATTCATCTTATTTATTACTAAGCGAGTTCCAGAGTAGAGGAATGAGAAATAAAACCAAATCTTAAAAACACCTCCCCCCACCCCTCCCATCTTCCCGGGCTCAACTTCACTCCCGGCTTCAACCTCCGCCCCCCTCAGCGGCACAGGGGGACGGGGAGTGGGGGTTACGGTCAGTTCCTCACGCGGTGTTTCTGCCGCTTCTTCATCCTCAGGGGGAGGACTCATCGTTCCCCCGCTCCAGCATGGGGTCCCTCTCACGGGAGACAGTCCTTCACGGCCTTCTCCAACGTGAGTCTCCTCCACGGGGTGCAGACCTTCAGGAGCAAACTGCTCCAGCGTGGGTCCCCCACAGGGGTCACAAGTCCTGTCAGCAAACCTGCTCTGGCGTGGGCTCCTCTCTCTACGGATCCACAGGTCCTGCCAGGAGCTTGCTCCAGCGCGGGCTTCCCACGGGGCCACAGCCTCCTTCAGGTGTCTCCACCTGCTCCGGCGTGGGGTCCTCCACGGGCTGCAGGTGGAATCGCTACACCCCCTCATCCTCCCTCCATGGGCTGCTGCAGGGGGACAGCCTGCTTCACCATGGTCTTCACCACGGGCTGCAGGGGAATCTTGCTCCGGCGCCTGGAGCACCTCCTCCCCCTCCTTCTTCACTGACCTTGGTGTCTGCAGAGTTTCTTACATCTTCCCACTCCTCTCTCTGGCTGCAAAAGCTCTCTCTAACTGTTTTTTCCCTTCTTAAATATGTTATCACAGAGGCACTGATTGGCTTGGCCTTGGCCAGCGGCGGGTCCCTCTTGGAGCCGGCTGGCATTGGCTCTATCAGACACAGGGGAAGCTTCTAGCAGCTTCTCATAGAAGCCACCCCTGTAGCCCCCCCCGCTACCAAAACCTTGCCACGCAAAACCAACACAGGCACAGACATATACTTCTTAAGGCGTGATAGAGGTCTGAGGCAAACCATACCCATAGATAATCATCAATATTGGAGCAATTTATTTTGTTGGTACAATTCCATAACCTGTCTGGTCCCAATGGCATGGTATATTGGGGTCTCCTCACCCATTGTTCAAAATGTTTTTTTGTGGTCAGTGGTGGTCCATATGCAAGATAAATTATTAGATTGTGGGCCACAGTCAGATCCATACTTAGAGGGAAACTCAATACACCATTCAGCTTCTACTGGGACATTATATTGGAATGTAATAGGCAAACCCCAGAACGGCCGAGGAGGCTGATTAAGCCAAGGTACCTCAGTGCGACTGATATTTGCAGGTACATTGTTATTATCAGCTGCTCTGCGCGGGTTTATCCAAGGATTCTGTGGCCAATATTGCATAGTGCAATTGGTATCCCATATATTGCTAAGGTTAAGGCCCAAGGGGTATGTATAGTTTAAAGAAGTAGTATTTTCTACATTCATCCATGTTAAGTCTTGTATTAGAGTGTCATTTCTTTTCCACAGATCAGACAGTGCTCCACTTAGGTCAAGAGGAATCACCACAAAAGGGAGTCCCTCCGCAGGGGTTGTTGGCATCATTAAGCAAGTAGTACCCTGAGTCCACTCCATCATCCTAAAAAACCCTTGCATTAGCTTAAAAGCAGTGTTGTCCTGTAGCATCTCTAAGGTTCTTTTACTTCTTCGATCATAGTCTCTATGGATCACACACACAATTACTATACCTAACACGTATATATATATATTAAACTTATCCTAAAACTACTTCCACATAATAGGCTCATAATAAAAACTTTGGTTGCCACTTAACAGTAAATAGTACAAACAGAACAACAGTAATGATGAACACAGTTAAGCCTGGAATATATTCCAAACCAACATTTTACTAAACACACAATTTATTTCAACTATGGCCCCAAACAATATCACAGTTTTGTTAGCCATGGCCATATTAAAACTTTGGTTTCCAGATAAGTATGAGAATTAGAAATAGGAATACGCAACCAATAAAAATCAGTAGCCCTTGGGGGCACTCTAGATTGGTGTAGGGGAGTCCGTGATCCCAGGTGCAATTTCCTGTCATTCGGAGTACCTGTGAACACAAAAGAAGTGCTCGGTCTTGATTTGACCGGCAGATATTAGGTTAGAAGGTGGGTACTATCCACCTAGTGCTGACCCGATGGAGTTTTCCAGAACTGTCTTTCGCTTCCCAAGCATAAAGATTCTTTGGAGTTGTTAGTACCATTGCCACTGGCCCAATGTGAGGCATTTTAACCAGCACAGGCTGGCCTGCATAAAAGCCGGTAGGGTATTCCCCAGGTTTTACATCTGCCTTTGGCACTAAAGTTGTGGCAGAAGCACAAAAAGCTTTCATCTTTGGGCAACCGTCTCCGCTCCATCTATTGTTTAATTGATAGATGGCACTGGACAGTCGTAGATGCCATCCAGATTCATGAGTTTTAGCAAATCGCTTGACCAAGCCATTTGTTCGCTCCACAATACCATTGGCTTGGGGGTAGTAAGGAGTATGGAATACCCACCGGATCCCTTCTTCCTTTGCCCAGTCTTGTACTACTGTAGCTGAAAAATGTGACCCGTTATCACTTTGAATCTCTTCAGGAAGGGGAAGTGTACTAAACCATTCCTTCAGGCTATGGACTGTGTTTTCACCAGTGGCAGCTGCGACAGCTGTAGCCATGGTAACTCCTGAAATGACTTCCACTCCCACCAGTATGTATTTTTTACCCCCTGAGGGTCATAGTGGGCCTATGTAGTCGATCTGCCAGGTGTGCCACAGTGTTTTCTTGTCCCGGATATGCAGGGGAGGTGCTTTACTTGGATGATCTTTGTTAAGTCGCAGGCGACATTGTGAACAGGCAGTTACTACTTGCTCACACAGCTTTACCGATATGGGCCATCCTCGGGCTATACCTTCTCAATACAAATCGGCTCGCCCAGTGTGGCCTCGTTTTATGTGCAACCATTCAAGCAAGCGTTCCCATTCATGCTCATTACTCACGACATCAATTTTCTGTAGTCGTGTGAGGCTATCGACTTGTTGATTGAACTGGGCAGCGATAGAAGCTGATCGATCATGTCCTTTCACCCATCCGATATGCAGCAGCCTTTGTTCTCCTATTTCTAGCAATTGTTTCCAGCTGTCAGTTTGCCAGACTGGGACTCTGTTTACCTGCCAGTCATTGACTGCCCAGTGGCCTACCCACTCTGTGGCTCCTTTAAAAACAGCACATGAGTCGGTATAGATATGGCTGGCACCATGTCGGGCGGCTAGTAGGACTGCCCTAAGCTCCCCTACTTGTGCACTTCCTTTACCTGTTTCGCTTAACTTTTCCCCCGTGGCCACTTCCAGTGCCACGGCCTTATAATTCCACTCATTGTTTTGCCTGTAAGATGATGCATCAGTGAACCATACCCCTTTAAGGTCACTGCCTTCCTTCAGAGGAGGTGCCTCCTGCATTGGAGATGGTTTACCTGGTGGAGTTTGGAATAACAATGTGCTGTCTATATCTTTCCGCAATTTAGATACTTTAATGCTGCCTTCCGTAATAGGCATGATGTCATTGATACTTTCCAGGTAGGCGTACCATTTACGGACTGTAGGCTTCTGGGCAATGCCTGCAGGTGGTGCCGTACCCTTCCGAACTATATCCAGAAGACGGAAAGGTCCCCGAATGATCACACTCTGTCCTTTTCTTATCTGTTCCACTTTTTTCACTGCTCGCACTAAGGATAGCAAGCCTTTTTCAAGGTCTGAATATCTCATTTCGGTGTCATTGAAAGAATGGGAGCTAAACTCTAGCGGTCTCTCTGGCCCTTCTGGTCCCTTTTGCCATAGGTTACAATGGGAACCATGTTCACTGAATCCCCACTCTACGTGGATAGGGTCAGTCGGGTGTAAGGGGCCTAGCTGTTGAAATAGCCGCAGTTCTCTTATTAACAATTCTAACGCGGTCTCGTGCTGTTTAGTCCATTCCCATGATTTACCTTTCCTGAGCAGATTGTATAAGGGATGGGCAATAATAGAAAAACCAGGGATATGGTTGTGCCAATAGTTTAAAGTTCCCAGAACTTGCTGTAACTCCTTTATGCTAGATGGATTCTGCCCATGCTCTATTTTTTCCAGGGTGTCGGGGGGAATAGAGGCGGGTCCTTTAATCCACCAAACTCCCAGGAACTTAACCTCCTGGGCAGGTCCCTGACACTTGGATGGGAGAATGTCTAGTCCCAAAGTTATCAATTTTTCTTGTATACCTTCCATGGTATGCCCGACTTCCTCTGAGTTTTCTCCTCCTATCAGTATGTCATCAATATATTGATATATCGTGATACCCTGTGGGCTGGGAATTTCTGATAAAACCTTCGCCAAAGCATTGTGAGCAATGGTGGGGGAGTGTTTATATCCCTGAGGCAGCCTATTAAAGGTGTACTGTACCTCTTTCCAGGTAAAAGCGAATTGGGCTTTATCATATTCCTGGAGTGGGATCATAAAGAACATATCTTTGACATCTAAAGTTGCCATCCATGGGTGCGATGCTCCCTGAATTTGGGTTACTAATTCTGCAATGTTTGGTACGGCTGCCGTTAAAGGTGCAGTATTGGCATTCAATCGCCTATAATCAATTGTAAGCCGCCACTGCCCATTTGGCTTTTTTACTGGCCAGACGGGAGAATTATAGGGGGAGTGTCTGCGAGTGATAATACCTCTTTTTTCTAAATCTGTTACCACCCCGTCAATGCCCGAATGTGCGGCTGCTGGCAGGGGGTACTGCTTTACATTAGTAATTCTCGATGGGGGTAGAGGTATAGACATCTCTAGCAAGTTTATAGCTTTAGGGTCATTCTCTTCAAGCCATGCTATTTCTCCATCACCTCGTCCGGCGAAACTCCAGACTGACCCATCGGGGAGTTTCCACACTCTGCCACACAACACATCAAATCCCAATATGTTGGTGTTTGCAGCACCGACCAGTACTTCAGTGCGGGTCAATTTCCTCTCGCCTGGGAGCCACAAGGCAATTTTTGCTGTGGGGCATTCCTTTACGATCCCATCAATCCCTGTAAATTTTACCTTACGGCGACCGAGTTTCACATTTAGGCATTCTGCGGTCTCCTTGGTGATTACTGACATTTGAGCACCCGTATCAATGAGGAAATATGTAAAAATTCTCCTTGGTCCTACTGGAATAGCAATGACAGGTTCATGGTGTTTATCAAAGAGCCATTGTATAGTTAGCACTTGCCGGGCAGGGTGGCTCACTGTCCTCCCCGGGGATGCAAGTTTTTTGTTGGAGTATCTACTAAATCAATCAGCTCCTGCTGCGGGGCTGAGGGCAAGGATCTAACAGGAATTGATTTATTTCCGGCCATCTGACTTCCCCCCACTGAATCAATTCTTTGGCTTAGTGATTGTACCAGAGCTCGGAGATCAGCAGTGGATGTGCCGTATAGTAACTGTCATGGCACTCCCATCGCCAAGACTCTGCGCCACAGATCATTATGTTCCTTATCAAACTTTAGTTTGAACTCTGATTTAGGCTTAGTGGTGTGGACCTGACGAACTCGTCGAGGGGGTGGTTCTGGCAGTTTCCCAGTGGTCGGTCCAATCCAACCCATGCGGCGCCCATAATTCACTACCTCTTGTACAAACTCGCTCCAGGTGGGAATTGCCTGATCCCTGTGTCTCCCAACTCGGGGTGCATGGTAAGGTACAGCATTAGCCTCCCCGGTGGCTCTGATCCTATCCTGGACATTAGCTACATATGTCTTTGGGCTGTCCGGGAGGCCACGGATGAGGGGAGTTAACCTTGCTGGATCAACAGGGGCTAGCATTGGGGATTTCCTTAACACATCCCTCTCATACATTGCTTGTATGCAGGCTGCCTTTTGTACGGACACAGCCAAGTCAGAGAATCCTGATGTTTTGATAACAAGGGGATCTCCTCTTTCTTGCGGGTCTATGCCGCCAGCCCAATAGGCAGCCCGTGTCGTTAATGAATAATTATGATTGCCTGGTGTAGTGGTTAAAAACACTCCAGGGCCCCAATAGCCTCCTGCTTCTTCCTCGCTTAGTAAAATTCGGTCCCCCCCGTAAGGGAGACTCGCCACACGTATTCCGTCTCAGACTCCTCCGGGTTCCTGGAATACTTTTCCTGCAACTTTGCTAATTCAGCAGGAGACCAGGGAATGGTGCGTACAGTAGTATGAACATCATCATCCCCCTCATTTGTAGTTTCAGTTTTAATCAGTGGTCGTATAGGCACAGGTTCTGGGGTAAGATCAAAATCTTCCACCGGTTCATCATTATCGTTATCATACCAGATGTCTCCATCCCATGTTTCGGGAACTGCACAGTGTATTAATCTGTGGATCTGTTTAGCTGAGACCGAGGATGGCATTTGATTCAGTAAAAGATTTAACTTTTCCTGCAGTTGTTTTTCTCGCCTTTCCGCTGAGGCTAATAGCATTTTAAGTTCCCTATTTTCTGTTTTTAAGCTTTGGTTTTCAATCACGAGGGCATCTACTCGTGTTCCCAATTTCTCACCTTTTTCCTTTTCAAAGGTCAATGAAGTTTTCAATACTTCATTTTCTGATTTGAGAGAGGCATATTCTACATCTGCAATTTGTTTGGGGGGAGGGGACTCTTTAATTTCCCTTTGTGCACAGGATAAACAAGCCCCCAACACTGCACAAACAGTTCCTTTACCTTTACCTTTTTTAATCTTTTGCTCACTTCTACGCTATTCTATCCTCTCTATTGCTTTGTCCTCATCTTTCCAAAATTTTTGGGCCCATTCTATTCCCGCTTGGGATGGTGCACACTTATATTTTTGCAGCAGTTTATCCATGGCAATCCTGTCCGTGACGCCAATTTTACTGTCACGTAAAAGGGTACAAGTCTGATGTGTGGCTGAGGGAGGCCCTCCTGTTGAGTCACAAGGTTCAGAAAGGACCCCCTTGCTTTCCAAACTCCTCCTCAGAGAGGAGCCTAGGTGCGGCTAGGTCCAGTCTTAGTCCCAGACTTGGTCACCGGTTTATGTCTAAAGGGTTACGTGTGTAGCCACTTATCAGAGTCAACGTTTGCCTGTCAGAGCCCCATCAAGGACTTTCACTGAAACAGTTTCGCCAAGTTGAAAAGAAAAATAGGTAATTTATTGAGGCGACAGATATAAAAATTCGGAATTGCCGTTGATAAACGCACTAACTGCAACAATTTTGAGCTCAAGTTAATAGTTCAGCGCTTTTGTTAATGATAGTTTTCCCGGGGTAACATCCGACATAATCGGAGGCGCAAGTCTTACCAAAGAGGCGTCCCTGCTTGGGGAGGAGAGAGGTCCAGGCCCGTCGACCCGTCCGGATAGTTGGAGTTCTCGTCCTCAGAAAAGAGGATTCTAAATGCCAGATTTATACTTTTGGCGAGGTGGGACTAAGTCAGGTATTGTGTGCCGATTGGCCCTTAACAAGGCTTGTTGTGCAGTTGATTGGGGCTGGGGGGCGGAAGTGGCAGAGAACAAAGGCGTTCAGTACAGAGGAGCGGTGGTCTGTTTACTTTTACCGAAGTAACGTCAAGCTGTGAAGGCTCCCCCTCACCCCAGGCGTCACTTAGTTGATTAAGGAGCAGACCCGTCAGGCGCTGCATCTTGTTAAGATGAACAAATTGCTCATCTCCTGCCCCTGTTCGGGTCCAGTGCTTATCAGTGCAAGATAAGCAAGTCGCTCAATCCCTGCTCTCGCCCAAGCTGGACTCCCCCAGGGCCCCTTCTGCTGGGTCATAATGGCCCTGTATTTGGCACCAACAAGCCTGGGTAAGTCCGGCACCCCACAATTGGGATTTGATGTATTGTGTGGCAGAGTGTGGAAACTCCCCGATGGGTCAGTCTGGAGTTTCGCCGGACGAGGTGATGGAGAAATAGCATGGCTTGAAGAGAATGACCCTAAAGCTATAAACTTGCTAGAGATGTCTATACCTCTACCCCCATCGAGAATTACTAATGTAAAGCAGTACCCCCTGCCAGCAGCCGCACATTCGGGCATTGACGGGGTGGTAACAGATTTAGAAAAAAGAGGTATTATCACTCGCAGACACTCCCCCTATAATTCTCCCGTCTGGCCAATAAAAAAGCCAAATGGGCAGTGGCGGCTTACAATTGATTATAGGCGATTGAATGCCAATACTGCACCTTTAACGGCAGCCGTACCAAACATTGCAGAATTAGTAACCCAAATTCAGGGAGCATCGCACCCATGGATGGCAACTTTAGATGTCAAAGATATGTTCTTTATGATCCCACTCCAGGAACACGATAAAGCCCAATTCGCTTTTACCTGGAAAGGGGTACAGTACACCTTTAATAGGCTGCCTCAGGGATATAAACACTCCCCCACCATTGCTCACAATGCTTTGGCGAAGGTTTTATCAGAAATTCCCAGCCCACAGGGTATCACGATATATCAATATATTGATGACATACTGATAGGAGGAGAAAACTCAGAGGAAGTCGGGCATACCATGGAAGGTATACAAGAAAAATTGATAACTTTGGGACTAGACATTCTCCCATCCAAGTGTCAGGGACCTGCCCAGGAGGTTAAGTTCCTGGGAGTTTGGTGGATTAAAGGACCCGCCTCTATTCCCCCCGACACCCTGGAAAAAATAGAGCATGGGCAGAATCCATCTAGCATAAAGGAGTTACAGCAAGTTCTGGGAACTTTAAACTATTGGCACAACCATATCCCTGGTTTTTCTATTATTGCCCATCCCTTATACAATCTGCTCAGGAAAGGTAAATCATGGGAATGGACTAAACAGCACGAGACCGCGTTAGAATTGTTAATAAGAGAACTGCGGCTATTTCAACAGCTAGGCCCCTTACACCCGACTGACCCTATCCACGTAGAGTGGGGATTCAGTGAACATGGTTCCCATTGTAACCTATGGCAAAAGGGACCAGAAGGGCCAGAGAGACCGCTAGAGTTTAGCTCCCATTCTTTCAATGACACCGAAATGAGATATTCAGACCTTGAAAAAGGCTTGCTATCCTTAGTGCGAGCAGTGAAAAAAGTGGAACAGATAAGAAAAGGACAGAGTGTGATCATTCGGGGACCTTTCCGTCTTCTGGATATAGTTCGGAAGGGTACGGCACCACCTGCAGGCATTGCCCAGAAGCCTACAGTCCGTAAATGGTACGCCTACCTGGAAAGTATCAATGACATCATGCCTATTACGGAAGGCAGCATTAAAGTATCTAAATTGCGGAAAGATATAGACAGCACATTGTTATTCCAAACTCCACCAGGTAAACCATCTCCAATGCAGGAGGCACCTCCTCTGAAGGAAGGCAGTGACCTTAAAGGGGTATGGTTCACTGATGCATCATCTTACAGGCAAAACAATGAGTGGAATTATAAGGCCGTGGCACTGGAAGTGGCCACGGGGGAAAAGTTAAGCGAAACAGGTAAAGGAAGTGCACAAGTAGGGGAGCTTAGGGCAGTCCTACTAGCCGCCCGACATGGTGCCAGCCATATCTATACCGACTCATGTGCTGTTTTTAAAGGAGCCACAGAGTGGGTAGGCCACTGGGCAGTCAATGACTGGCAGGTAAACAGAGTCCCAGTCTGGCAAACTGACAGCTGGAAACAATTGCTAGAAATAGGAGAACAAAGGCTGCTGCATATCGGATGGGTGAAAGGACATGATCGATCAGCTTCTATCGCTGCCCAGTTCAATCAACAAGTCGATAGCCTCACACGACTACAGAAAATTGATGTCGTGAGTAATGAGCATGAATGGGAACGCTTGCTTGAATGGTTGCACATAAAACGAGGCCACACTGGGCGAGCCGATTTGTATTGAGAAGGTATAGCCCGAGGATGGCCCATATCGGTAAAGCTGTGTGAGCAAGTAGTAACTGCCTGTTCACAATGTCGCCTGCGACTTAACAAAGATCATCCAAGTAAAGCACCTCCCCTGCATATCCGGGACAAGAAAACACTGTGGCACACCTGGCAGATCGACTACATAGGCCCACTATGACCCTCAGGGGGTAAAAAATACATACTGGTGGGAGTGGAAGTCATTTCAGGAGTTACCATGGTTACAGCTGTCGCAGCTGCCACTGGTGAAAACACAGTCCATAGCCTGAAGGAATGGTTTAGTACACTTCCCCTTCCTGAAGAGATTCAAAGTGATAACGGGTCACATTTTTCAGCTACAGTAGTACAAGACTGGGCAAAGGAAGAAGGGATCCGGTGGGTATTCCATACTCCTTACTACCCCCAAGCCAATGGTATTGTGGAGCGAACAAATGGCTTGGTCAAGCGATTTGCTAAAACTCATGAATCTGGATGGCATCTACGACTGTCCAGTGCCATCTATCAATTAAACAATAGATGGAGCGGAGACGGTTGCCCAAAGATGAAAGCTTTTTGTGCTTCTGCCACAACTTTAGTGCCAAAGGCAGATGTAAAACCTGGGGAATACCCTACCGGCTTTTATGCAGGCCAGCCTGTGCTGGTTAAAATGCCTCACATTGGGCCAGTGGCAATGGTACTAACAACTCCAAAGAATCTTTATGCTTGGGAAGCGAAAGACAGTTCTGGAAAACTCCATCGGGTCAGCACTAGGTGGATAGTACCCACCTTCTAACCTAATATCTGCCGGTCAAATCAAGACCGAGCACTTCTTTTGTGTTCACAGGTACTCCGAATGACAGGAAATTGCACCTGGGATCACGGACTCCCCTACACCAATCTAGAGTGCCCCCAAGGGCTACTGATTTTTATTGGTTGCGTATTCCTATTTCTAATTCTCATACTTATCTGGAAACCAAAGTTTTAATATGGCCATGGCTAACAAAACTGTGATATTGTTTGGGGCCATAGTTGAAATAAATTGTGTGTTTAGTAAAATGTTGGTTTGGAATATATTCCAGGCTTAACTGTGTTCATCATTACTGTTGTTCTGTTTGTACTATTTACTGTTAAGTGGCAACCAAAGTTTTGATTATGAGCCTATTATGTGGAAGTAGTTTTAGGATAAGTTTAATATATATATGTACGTGTTAGGTATAGTAATTGTGTGTGTGATCCATAGAGACTATGATCGAAGAAGTAAAAGAACCTTAGAGATGCTACAGGACAACACTGCTTTTAAGCTAATGCAAGGGTTTTTTAGGATGATGGAGTGGACTCAGGGTACTACTTGCTTAATGATGCCAACAACCCCTGCGGAGGGACTCCCTTTTGTGGTGATTCCTCTTGACCTAAGTGGAGCACTGTCTGATCTGTGGAAAAGAAATGACACTCTAATACAAGACTTAACATGGATGAATGTAGAAAATACTACTTCTTTAAACTATACATACCCCTTGGGCCTTAACCTTAGCAATATATGGGATACCAATTGCACTATGCAATATTGGCCACAGAATCCTTGGATAAACCCGCGCAGAGCAGCTGATAATAACAATGTACCTGCAAATATCAGTCGCACTGAGGTACCTTGGCTTAATCAGCCTCCTCGGCCGTTCTGGGGTTTGCCTATTACATTCCAATATAATGTCCCAGTAGAAGCTGAATGGTGTATTGAGTTTCCCTCTAAGTATGGATCTGACTGTGGCCCACAATCTAATAATTTATCTTGCATATGGACCACCACTGACCACAAAAAAACATTTTGAACAATGGGTGAGGAGACCCCAATATACCATGCCATTGGGACCAGACAGGTTATGGAATTGTACCAACAAAATAAATTGCTCCAATATTGATGATTATCTATGGGTATGGTTTGCCTCAGACCTCTATCACGCCTTAAGAAGTATATGTCTGTGCCTGTGTTGGTTTTGCGTGGCAAGGTTTTGGTAGCAGGGGGGGCTACAGGGGTGGCTTCTATGAGAAGCTGCTAGAAGCTTCCCCTGTGTCTGATAGAGCCAATGCCAGCCGGCTCCAAGAGGGACCCGCCGCTGGCCAAGGCCAAGCCAATCAGTGCCTCTGTGATAACATATTTAAGAAGGGAAAAAACAGTTAGAGAGAGCTTTTGCAGCCAGAGAGAGGAGTGGGAAGATGTAAGAAACTCTGCAGACACCAAGGTCAGTGAAGAAGGAGGGGGAGGAGGTGCTCCAGGCGCCGGAGCAGAGATCCCTCTGCAGCCCGTGGTGAAGACCATGGTGAAGCAGGCTGTCCCCCTGCAGCAGCCCATGGAGGAAGGATGAGGGGGTGTAGAGATTCCACCTGCAGCCCATGGAGGACCCCACGCCGGAGCAGGTGGAGACACCTGAAGGAGGCTGTGGCCCCGTGGGAAGCCCGCGCTGGAGCAAGCTCCTGGCAGGACCTGTGGATCCGTAGAGAGAGGAGCCCACGCCAGAGCAGGTTTGCTGACAGGACTTGTGACCCCTGTGGGGGACCCACGCTGGAGCAGTTTGCTCCTGAAGGTCTGCACCCCGTGGAGGAGACTCACGTTGGAGAAGGCCGTGAAGGACTGTCTCCCGTGAGAGGGACCCCACGCTGGAGCGGGGGAACGATGAGTCCTCCCCCTGAGGATGAAGAAGCGGCAGAAACACCGCGTGAGGAACTGACCGTAACCCCCACTCCCCGTCCCTCTGTGCCGCTGAGGGGGGCGGAGGTTGAAGCCGGGAGTGAAGTTGAGCCCGGGAAGATGGGAGGGGTGGGGGGAGGTGTTTTTAAGATTTGGTTTTATTTCTCATTCCTCTACTCTCTTTTGCTTAGTAATAAATAAGATGAATTCCCTCTCTAAGTTCGGTCTGTTTTGCTCGTGATGATAATTAGAGAATGATCTCTCCCTGTCCTTATCTCGACCCATAAGTTTTCTTTCATTGTACCTTTTCTCCCCTGTCTAATGAAAGAGGGGAGTGATAGAGCGGCTCTGGTGGGCACCTGGCCCTCAGCCAGGGTCAACCCACCACAGTGCCATAATTATAGTGCTCCAATCCCTGGGCCAGCACCAGACTGTAAAAAGGAGGTGACTCCTGGAAACATCACTGTCTGGTCAGTGTACAATTCTGGTAAATGTAGAATCCCTACGAGACATTATAGGAATGGACACTCCACGCGTAGCGTAGTAGAAAACAGTACGTGTACCACTCTAATGTTACCTGCACCACCTGATACCATATGGGTATGTTCTGATGGACTGATATCGGATTACATTCAACCCTATTGGGATGGGTTGGAATGCACTTTAGGACTTCCAAGTTTATGTCCTACAATAGCTTTTAATTACACTCAATCATTGATGAAAGTAAGAGGGTACAAACCAAAGAGAAACGTATTACCCCCCACGTCATGGCCAAGTTATTATACACCGGGAATGAGGATACATTTAGCCATGAAAGCATTCTGGGGTCACTGGACAGTAATAGTTAACAATCGACTTTCTATAGAAAATCTAACGTGGCAAGTAGAGACTCTTGCTAATTGGACACGAACTGCCATTGAGGCTAGCAACACCCAGCTACAAGCAACCTCACAGATGACCTTACAAAATCGATTGGCCTTGGATATACTACTACTGAAGGAGAACGACGTTTGTGGGTGGCTAAATAACACCTATCCCGATGAAACTTGTTGTGTGTCAATCCCAAATGTGTCTGTTACCTGGCATGAAGCGATGGATGAGATGAGAAAAATTGCAGACCAGACCCGCAAACTCCGTGAGAAAATGAATCCAGGAGACAGGCAGTGGACTGGGTGGATTTCAAAAGTTTTCAGTTGGTTTGGATTAAAAATGAGTGGGTGGATTCAGAATCTAATCCAGTATGCATTAATGTTTATCATAACAATTGTTATTGTTGGAATTGGATTGTCATGTGTGAAAAATATGATAGCTAGAGCTGTAACTGCACAAGTCAGGATGCTTCAAGTCTGTGATACTGAATATGTCCCTTTAATACCATCCCCTATTGAAAATGATGAGAATGAAAACACAGGAGAGAGAGATGGATCCCTCAACCCGCCTAAATCCAAATTATATGATGTTCCTCTTGGCGAGTTGTGACTAAAGTCACAGGGTGGATGATGTGGGATGCCGGACTTATCCAGGCTTATTGATGCCGAATACAGGGCCGTTATGACCCAGCAGAAGGGGCCCTGGGGGAGTCCAGCTTGGGCAAGAGCAGGGATTGAGCAACTTGCTTATCTTGCACTGATAAGCACTGGACCCGAACAGGGGCAGGAGATGAGCAATTTGTTCATCTTAACAAGATGCAGCACCTGACGGGTCTACTCCTCAATCAACTAAGTGACGCCTGGGGTGAGGGGGAGCCTTCACAGCTTGACGTTACTTCGGTAAAAGTAAACAGACCACCGCTCCTCTGTACTGAACGCCTTTGTTCTCTGCCACTTCCGCCCCCCAGCCCCGATCAACTGCACAACAAGCCTTGTTAAGGGCCAATCGGCACACAATACCTGACTTAGTCCCACCTCGCCAAAAGTATAAATCTGGCATTTAGAATCCTCTTTTCTGAGGACGAGAACTCCAACTATCCGGACGGGTCGACGGGCCTGGACCTCTCTCCTCCCCAAGCAGGGACGCCTCTTTGGTAAGACTTGCGCCTCCGATTATGTCGGATGTTACCCCGGGAAAACTATCATTAACAAAAGCGCTGAACTATTAACTTGAGCTCAAAATTGTTGCAGTTAGTGCATTTATCAACGGCAATTCCGAACTTTTATATCTGTCGCCTCAATAAATTACCTATTTTTCTTTTCAACTTGGCGAAACTGTTTCAGTGAAAGTCCTTAGTGGGGCTCTGACAGGCAAACGTTGACTCTGATAAGTGGCTACACACATAACCCTTTAGACATAAACCGTTGACCAAGTCTGGGACTAAGACTGGACCTAGCCGCACCTAGGCTCCTCTCTGAGAAGGAGTTTAGAAAGCAAGGGGGTCCTTTCTGAACCTCGTGACTCAACGGGAGGGCCTCCCTCAGCCACACATCAGACTTGTACCCTTTCATGCGACACCAATATGTTGGTGTTTGCAGCACCGACCAGTACTTCAGTGCGGGTCAATTTCCTCTCGCCTGGGAGCCACAAGGCAATTTTTGCTGTGGGGCATTCCTTTACGATCCCATCAATCCCTGTAAATTTTACCTTACGGCGACCGGGTTTCACATTTAGGCATTCCGCGGTCTCCTTGGTGATTACTGACACTTGAGCACCCGTATCAATGAGGAAATATGTAAAAATTCTCCTTGGTCCTACTGGAATAGCAATGACAGGTTCGTGATGTTTATCAAAGAGCCATTGTATAGTTAGCACTTGCCGGGCAGGGTGGCTCACTGTCCTCCCCGGGGATGCAAGTTTTTTGTTGGAGTATCTACTAAATCAATCAGCTCCTGCTGCGGGGCTGAGGGCAAGGATCTAACAGGAATTGATTTATTTCCGGCCATCTGACTTCCCCCCACTGAATCAATTCTTTGGCTTAGTGATTGTACCAGAGCTCGGAGATCAGCAGTGGATGTGCCATATAGTAACTGTCATGGCACTCCCATCGCCAAGGCTCTGCGCCACAGATCATTACGTTCCTTATCAAACTTTAGTTTGAACTCTGATTTAGGCTTAGTGGTGTGGACCTGACGAACTCGTCGAGGGGGTGGTTCTGGCGGTTTCCCAGTGGTCGGTCCAATCCAACCCATGCGGCGCCCATAATTCACTACCTCTTGTACAAACTCGCTCCAGGTGGGAATTGCCTGGTCCCTGTAATTGTGTCTCCCAACTCGGGGTGCACGGTAAGGTACAGCATTAGCCTCCCCGGTGGCTCTGATCCTATCCTGGACATTAGCTACATATGTCTTTGGGCTGTCCGGGAGGCCACGGATGAGGGGAGTTAACCTTGCTGGATCAACAGGGGCTAGCATTGGGGATTTCCTTAACACATCCCTCTCATACATTGCTTGTATGCAGGCTGCCTTTTGTACAGACACAGCCAAGTCAGAGAATCCTGATGTTTTGATAACAAGGGGATCTCCTCTTTCTTGCGGGTCTATGCCGCCAGCCCAATAGGCAGCCCGTGTCGTTAATGAATAACTATGATTGCCTGGTGTAGTGGTTAAAAACACTCCAGGGCCCCAATAGCCTCCTGCTTCTTCCTCGCTTAGTAAAATTCGGTCCCCCCCCGTAAGGGAGACGCCACACATATTCCGTCTCAGACTCTTCCGGGTTCCTGGAATACTTTTCCTGCAACTTTGCTAATTCAGCAGGAGACCAGGGAATGGTGCGTACAGTAGTACGAACATCATCATCCCCCTCATTTGTAGTTTCAGTTTTAATCAATGGTCGTATAGGCACAGGTTCTGGGGTAAGATCAAAATCTTCCACCGGTTCATCATTATCGTTATCATACCAGATGTCTCCATCCCATGTTTCGGGAACTGCACAGTGTATTAATCTGTGGATCTGTTTAGCTGAGACCGAGGATGGCATTTGATTCAGTAAAAGATTTAACTTTTCCTGCAGTTGTTTTTCTCGCCTTTCCGCTGAGGCTAATAGCATTTTAAGTTCCCTATTTTCTGTTTTTAAGCTTTGGTTTTCAATCACGAGGGCATCTACTCGTGTTCCCAATTTCTCACCTTTTTCCTTTTCAAAGGTCAATGAAGTTTTCAATACTTCATTTTCTGATTTGAGAGAGGCATATTCTACATCTGCAATTTGTTTGGGGGGAGGGGACTCTTTAATTTCCCTTTGTGCACAGGATAAACAAGCCCCCAACACTGCACAAACAGTTCCTTTACCTTTACCTTTTTTAATCTTTTGCTCACTTCTACGCTATTCTATCCTCTCTATTGCTTTGTCCTCATCTTTCCAAAATTTTTGGGCCCATTCTATTCCCGCTTGGGATGGTGCACACTTATATTTTTGCAGCAGTTTATCCATGGCAATCCTGTCCGTGACGCCAATTTTACTGTCACGTAAAAGGGTACAAGTCTGATGTGTGGCTGAGGGAGGCCCTCCTGTTGAGTCACAAGGTTCAGAAAGGACCCCCTTGCTTTCCAAACTCCTCCTCAGAGAGGAGCCTAGGTGCGGCTAGGTCCAGTCTTAGTCCCAGACTTGGTCACCGGTTTATGTCTAAAGGGTTACGTGTGTAGCCACTTATCAGAGTCAACGTTTGCCTGTCAGAGCCCCATCAAGGACTTTCACTGAAACAGTTTCGCCAAGTTGAAAAGAAAAATAGGTAATTTATTGAGGCGACAGATATAAAAGTTCAGAATTGCCATTGATAAATGCACTGACTGCAACAATTTTGAGCTCAAGTTAACAGTTCAGCACTTTTGTTAATCATAGTTTTTCCCGAGGTAACATCCGACATAATCGGAGGCGCAAGTCTTACCAAAGAGGCGTCCCTGCTTCGGGAGGAGAGAGTTCCAGGCCCGTCGACCTGTCCGGATAGTTGGAGTTCTCGTCCTCAGAAAAGAGGATTCTAAATGCCAGATTTATACTTTTGGCGAGGTGGGACTAAGTCAGGTATTGTGTGTCGATTGGCCCTTAACAAGGCTTGTTGTGCAGTTGATCGGGGCTGGGGGGGGAAGTGGCAGAGAACAAAGGCGTTCAGTACAGAGGAGCGGTGGTCTGTTTACTTTTACCGAAGTAACGTCAAGCTGTGAAGGCTCCCCCTCACCCCAGGCGTCACTTAGTTGATCGAGGAGTAGACCCGTCAGGCGCCGCATCTTGTTAAGATGAACAAATTGCTCATCTCCTGCCCCTGTTCGGGTCCAGTGCTTATCAGTGCAAGATAAGCAAGTTGCTTAATCCCTGCTCTCGCCCAAGCTGGACTCCCCCAGGGCCCCTTCTGCTGGCTCATAATGGCCCTGTATTCGGCATCAACAAGCCTGGACAAGTCAGGCATCCCACAGGCGTGAAGGAAAGGTATCCCCTCAAGGAAGATGTTCGATGTCATCCAGGCAAGTGGACCACCATGGAGCGAGGTATCCAATACCTGAGGGAATTAGCCATGCAGGAGATGGTTTATTATGACCCGGAAAATGCGGTTACCTACAGATCCAGATGAAGTCCTATGGTGACATGGCACCCCAGAAAGAATGGAGTCAGACAATGGGACTCATTTCTGAAACAGCCCATAGACACCTGGGCCAAAGAGCACGGCATTGAGTGGGTGTATCACATCTCCTACCATGCACCAGCCTCTGGGAAAATTGAAAGGTACAATGGACTGCTAAAAATTACCCAGTTGCTTAGTTAACACTAGGGAGTCTACAAATTGAGCTGGCTCTGCACAATCAAAATTTTACTTATTGTAGAAGGAGATAAAGTTCCTGTAGTGCACATGAAGAATATGTTAGGGAAGACAGTCTGGGTTAGTCCTGCTTCAAGGAAAGGCAAACCCATCTGTGGGATTGCTTTTGCTCAAGGACCTGCATGCACTTTGTGGGTAAGGTGGAAGGATGGGGAAGTCCAATGTGTACCTCAAGTGGATTTGATTTTGGGTGAGAACAGTCAATTATTTAAATTGTATGATGTTCATTGCTACATAATATTGCATGTCATCACTGCTATGATTGCTATATGCTATAACAATGGTATTACAGTAAGAATCACCCAGATTAATGAAGAATGAACTTTGATGAAACCGAGTGAGGTGCAGCGGTGATGAAACTGACTTCAGCAACAAGTGCCCAGCAACTTCTTCGAGACTGACATCTTCAACTCGCGGACCATGAACATGGACCATGCCAGATACATCAGCTATGAGCTCCAGATGCAACATGCAACAATCCAACATCACACACCATCTCCTCTGCCCTGAGAGGCTGTTATGACAGATGGAGCCCAAAAGTCATGGACTAAATGAACTCAACGGACATTTTAGAGGGATGGCCCATAGACTAAGGGACTGATATCTGTGTGTGCATATCAAAAGACAGGAAAAGTGACAGTGATTAATTGGGATGTATTGGGAAGTATAGGACCTGGACATGATGTAGATGGTATGGAATAAGGGGTGCATCCTGTCCTGGTTTTGGCTGAGATGATAGTTAATTTTCTTTCTAGCTGGTATAGTGCTGTGTTTTGGATTTAGTATGAGAATAATGTTGATAGCACATTGATGATTTTAGTTGTTGCTAGGTAGTTATAGTGTCTACACCAAGTCAAAGACTTTTCAGCTTCTCACGCCCTACCAGGTGCACAAGAAGCTAGGGGAGCATAGCCAGGACAGCTGACCCAGACTGGCTGAAGGGATATTCCCTGCCATATAACATCATGCTCAATATATAAAGGGGGAAGGTAGCCTGGAGGTGGAATCGCTGCTTGGAAACAGACTGGGCATCGAATTTTTGGGTTTTTTTCCTTTTGTATGTGGTGAGCAATTGCATTGGTGAATAACTTGTTTTATTCTATGTTGTATTATGTTATGTTATGTTATATATGTCATATATGATATATATGATACATATGATATATATGATATATCATATATCATATATCATATATTGATATTGTTATTATTATTATTATTCTCTTCCTTTGTTATCCTATTAAACTGTCTTTATCTCAACCCATGAATTTTTTTTCTATTCACCTCCCCATCCCCTTTGGTGGGGAGGGGTAAACTAGCAGCTGTGGATTAAACCATGACAACAAATGAAGAATAAAATTGGTGTAGCTGATCTCCTCACCCAGCCCCATCTTTAGCCTGGTTTCCTCCAACATTTTGTATCAGGAAAGAAGAAGAATTGCCACTGATCAGTAGGAGATAGAAAATGCAGTGGGATTCTGCTCCCATACTCCAACTTTCAGCAGCAGTGACTAATAAATTAGAACATATATAGTAAGTATATTATTTCCTATCCTATCTCACAGGAACATTTAAAAGATGCATATAGTTATAGTTATGCATAACTTTGCACCGCAGATTTCTATTTTTACCCTTTCATATGTCTGGGTTTATATATGGCATACTTAAATAATAGATAATGATCTTTACATCCCCAGGAGTAAATTATTCACTGTTAAAAATGTGTATAAGTAGTGATTTTGTCACGTGGATATGCTTATTTTGGAAAAGGATACGTTACATGAATGCTCTTATACTCTGTCAAACCTTGTGGAAAACACTTAAATCAAAATTGAGAAGTGGGATAGACTTATATTTTGGTCAAGTTAGGCATACACTAGAACTATAATGACTGAAAAATATCTGTAGGATATGCTTTCAAATGAGAATGTTAAGAAAGGTCATATATGGAAACTGGAAACCTCATTGATTTATCAATATAGAAATTGTCATTTTTCATGGTAACACAGGAATTATCATGCCAGATAAGTTTGATTACTCCTGAATCTTGCCTCTGATAATTGTTAGTATGAAAGGCTGTGCTGGGTTTGCATGGCAAGGTTTTGGTAGTGGGGGGGCTACAGGGGTGGCTTCTGTGAGAAGCTGCTAGAAGCTTCCCCTGTGTCTGATAGAGCCAATGCCAGCCAGCTCCAAGACGGACCTGCCGCTGGCCAAGGCCAAGCTAATCGGTGCCTCTGTGATAACATATTTAAGAAGGGAAAAACAGTTAGAGAGAGCTTTTGCAGCCAGAGAGAGGAGTGAGAAGATGTAAGAAACTCCGCAGACACCAAGGTCAGTGCAGAAGGAGGGGGAGGAGGTGCTCCAGGCACCGGAGCAGAGATCCCCCTGCAGCCTGTGGTGAAGACCATGGTGAGGCAGGCTGTCCCCCTGCAGCAGCCCATGGAGGAAGGATGAGGGGGTGTAGAGATTCCACATGCAGCCCGTGGAGGACCCCACGCCGGAGCAGGTGGAGGCACCTGAAGGAGGCTGTGGCCCCGTGGGAAGCCCAGGCTGGAGCAAACTCCTGGCAGGACCGGTGGACCCGTGGAGAGAGGAGCCCACGCCAGAGCAGGTTTGCTGGCAGGACTTGTGACCCCGTGGGGGACCCCACGCTGGAGCAGTCTGCTCCTGAAGGTCTGCACCCCATGGGAGAGACTCACGTTGGAGAAGTTCGTGGAGGACTGTCTCCCGTGGGAGGGACTCCACCGTGGAGCAGGGGAATGATGAAAGGAGTCCTCCCCCTGAGGAGGAAGAAGCGGCAGAAACACCGTGTGATGAACTGACCATAACCCCCATTCCCCGTCCCCCTGTGCCTATGAGGGGGGAGCGGAGGTTGAAGCCGGGAGTGAAGTTGAGCCTGGGAAGATGGGAGGGGTGGGGGGAGGTGTTTTAAGATTTGATTTTATTTCTCATTCCTCTACTCTGTTTTGCTTAGTAATAAATTAGATGAATTTCCTCTCTAAGTTCAGTCTGTTTTGCCCGTGATGATAATTAGAGAATGATCTCTCCCTGTCCTTATCTCAACCCACAAGCTTTTCGTTGCACCTTTTCTCCCCTGTCTAGAGAAGGAGGGGAGTGATAGAGCAGCTCTGGTGGGCACGTGGCCCTCAGCCAGGGTCAACCCACCACAAAGGCTTCATGGAAAATTTTAAGACAGCCCAAGGAAAATAACTGTTGATTAACAAGGTAAGGTTTTTCCTAGTGACATCAGATAGTGGTTGACTGATACTGGGAAGTGTGTGTGTCAGTCCCTCTTTTAAATCTGCCTAACTTATCACAGAATCATAGAATACTTTGGGTTGGAAGGGACCTCAAAGATCATCTAGTTCCAACCCCCCTGCTGCGGGCAGGGACACCCTCCACTAGACCAGGTTGCCCAAAGCCTCATCCAACCTGGCCTTAAACACTTCCAGGGATGGGGCATCCACAACCTCTCTGGGCAACCTGTTCCAGTGCCTCACCACTCTCACAGTAAAGAATTTCTTTCTAATATCTAATCTAAATCGACCCTCCTTCACCTTGAACCCATTACCCCTTGTCCTGTCACTACACTCCCTGATAAACAGTCCCTCCCCATCTTGCCTGTAGGCCCCCTTCAGGTACTGGTAAGCTGCAATTAGATCTCCCCGGAGCCGCCTTTTCTCCAGGCTGAACAATCCCAACTCTCTCAGCCTGTCCTCATAGGAGAGGTGCTCCAGCCCTCTGGTCAGCTTCGTGGCCCTCCTCTGGACTCTCTCCAACAGCTCCATGTCTCTCCTGTACTGGGGCCCCCAGAGCTGGATGCAGTACTCCAGGTGGGGTCTCACGAGAGCCAAGTAGAGGGGCAGGATCACCTCCCTTGACCTGCTGGTCACACCTCTTTTGATGCAGCCCAGGACACAGTTGGCTTTCTGGGCTGCAAGGGCACACTGCCGGCTCATGTTGAGCTTCTCATCAATCAATATCCCCAAGTCCTTATCCTCAGGGCTGCTTTCAGTCTAATCCTCGCCCAGCCTATAGTCGTGCTTGGGATTGTGCTGACCCACGTGCAGGACCTTGCACTTGGCCTTGTTGAACTTCATGCGGTTCGCACGGGACCACCTCTCCAGCCTGTCAAGGTCCCTCTGGATGGCATCCCTTCCCTCCAGCATGTCGACCACACCACACAGCTTGGTGTCGTCGGCAAACTTGCTGAGGGTGCACTCGATCCCACTGTCCATGTCGCTGACAAAGATGTCGAACAGTGCTGGTCCCAGTACCGACCCCTGAGGGACGCCACTCGTCACCGTTCTCCACTTGGACATGGAGCTGTTGACCACAACTCTTTGAGTGCGACCATCCAGCCAATTCCTTATCCACCGAGTGGTCCATCCATCGAATCCATGTCTCTCCTATTTAGACAGAAGGATGTCATGTGGGACAGCGTCAAATGCCTTGCACAAGTCCAGGTAGATGACGTCAGTTGCCCTTCCCTTGTCCACCAACACTGTAGCCCCATCATAGAAGGCCACCAAATTTGTCAGGCACAATTTGTCCTTAGTGAAGCCATGTTGGCTGTCACCAATCACCTCCTTATTTTCTATGTGCCTGAGCACAGTCTCCAGGAGGATCTGCTCCATAATCTTGCGAGGCACAGAGGTGAGACTGACCGGCCTGTAGTTCCCTGGGTCTTCCTTCTTTCCCTTCTTAAAAATGGGGGTCATGATTCCCCTTTTCCAGTCAGCGGGAACTTCGCCAGACTGCCAGGACTTCTCAAATACGATGGAGAGTGGCCTGGCCACTTCATCCGCCAGTTCCCTCAGGACCCACAGATCCATCTCCTCAGGTCCCATGGACTTGTGCACCTTCAGGTTCCTTAGATATTCTCGAACCTGATCTTCTCCTACAGTGGGCGGTTCTGCATTCTCCCAGTCCCTGCCTTTGCCTTCTGAGACCTGGGCAGTGTGGCTCGAGCACTTGCCCGTGAAGGCTGAGGCAAAGAAAAGAAGTCATTGAGGACCTCAGCCTTCTCCATATCCTGGGTAACGAGGTCACCCGTTTCATTCCAGAGGGGACCCACATTTTCCCTTGTCCTCCTTTTATCACTAACATACCTATAGAAGCTTTTCTTGTTGCCCTTGACATCCCTGGCCAGATTTAATTCTGCCAGGGCTTTGGCTTTCCTAACCTGCTCCCTGGCTGCTTGGACAGTTTCTCTGTACTCCTCCCAGGCTACCTGCCCTTGCTTCCACCCTCTGTAGGCTTCCTTTTTTTTTGTTTGACTTTGCCCAGGAGCTCCTTGTTCATCCATGGGGGCCTCTTGGTGTTTTTGCCTGACTTCCTCTTTGTTGGGATGCATCGCTCCTGAGCTTGGACGAGGTGACCCTTGAATATTAGCCAGCTGTCTTGGGCCCCTCTTCCCTCCAGGGCTTTATCCCATGGTATTCTACCAAGCAGATCCTTCAAGAGGCCAAAGTCTGTTCTCCTGAAGTCCAGGGTAGTTAGCTTGCTGTGCGCCCTCCTCGCTGCCCTGAGGATCCTGAATTCCACCATTTCACGGCCACTGCAGCCAAGGCTGCCCTTGACCTTGACATCCCCTACCAGGCCCTCCTTATTGGTGAGAACAAGGTCCAGCATGGCACCTCTCCTCGTCGGCTCCTCTATCACTTGGAGAATGAAGTTATCATCAGTGCATTCCAGGAACTTCCTGGATTGCTTGCGCTCAGCTGTGTTGTCCCTCCAACAGATGTCGGGGTGGTTGAAGTCTCCCATAAGGACCAGGGCTTTTGAACGTGAGGCTGCTCCTATCTGCCTATAGAGGGCCTCATCTGCTCGGTCCCCCCAGTCAGGTGGCCTGTAGAAGACCCCCACTATGATGTCCCCTGCCCCAGCCCTCCCTTTAATCCTGACCCATAGGCTCTCCTTGGGCTCCTCCTCCATCCCCAGGTGGAGCTCCATGCACTCCAACTGGTCATTGACATAGACGGTGACACCCCCTCCTCTTCTGCCCTGCCTGTCCTTCCTAAAGAGCCTGTACCCTTCCATCCCAACACTCCAGTCATAGGAGCTATCCCACCACATCTCTGTAATGCCAATAAGGTCATAGCCTTGCAGGCGCACACACGCCTCCAGCTCCTCTTGTTTATTCCCCATGCTCCATGCATTCGCGTAGAGGCATTTCAGTTGTGCCCCCAATGAGGCTGACTTATTGGCTGGGGTGGCTGGAATTCTTTTGATGTATCTTCCCAGTGTTACCCCGTTGGTTCCCATTGTATCTGGAGCCCCTGGCTTGCCTCTAGGCTTCAAGTGTGCTGCAGTGTATCCAGTACATCTCTGAGCAGTAGGCTGAGGGCCCTCACCAGCACCCCATCCCTCCAACCTGGGCACGTTGTTCCACAACTTATTGCAGGCAAGCCTGATGTTATCCCCCTCCCCTTTCGAGCCTAGTTTAAAGCTCTGTCAATGAGCTCCGCTAGTTCCTGGGCAAAGACCCTTTTTCCCCTTTGAGAGGTGCATTCCATCAGAGTTCATCAGGCCTGGTGCCATGTAGGCTGTCCCATTGTCAAAGAACCCAAAGTTGTGGCGTTGACACCAGCCACGGAGCCATGTGTTTATGGACTGTGTCCGCCTGTTCCTCCCAACATCGCTGCCCTCAGCTGGAAGGAGGGACAAAAATATTACCTGTGCTCCAGATCCCTTCAGTCACTGTCCCAAGACCCTGAAGTCTCTTTTGATTGCTTTCGTGGGACGTGTCTCTGCTTCATCCCTACCCACATAGAGGAGCAGTAGTGGGTAGTAGTCAGAGGGCTGTACCAGTGTCCTGGTTTCAGCTGAGAGGATTGATTTTCTTCATAGTAGCTAGTGTGGGGATATGTTTTGGATTTCTGCTGGAGACAGCGTTGGTAATATAGAGATGTTTTTGTTCTATGGACTTATTGTTGAGCAGTGTTTACACAGGGCCGAGGCCTTTTCTGCTTCTTGCACTGCCCTGCCAGCGGGGTGGCTGGGGGTGGACAAGAAGTTGGGAGGGGACACAGACAGGACAGGTGACCCAAACTGACCAAAGGGATATTCCATACTATATGACGTCATGCTCATTTTATAAGGAGCTTGGGGGAAGAGAGAGGGGGGGCGGCAGCGTTCGGAGCGATGGCGTTTGTCTTCCCAAGTAACCGTTACGCGTGACAGAGCCCTGCTTTCCTGGAGATGGCTGAACACCTGCCTGCCCATGGGAAGTGGTGAATGAATTCCTTGCTTTGCTTTCCTTGTGCGCGCGGCTTTTGCTTTACCTATTAAACTGTCTTTATCTCAACCCACGAGTTTTCTCACTTTAACTCTTCCAATTCTCTCCCCCATCCTGATGGGGAGGGAGTAAACGAGCGGCTGCATGGTGCTCAGCTGCCAGCTGGGGTAAAACCACGACAACCAGGCTGGGGAGTTTCCTAGTGATGTCCTTAACATGGGCCCCGTGGAGGCAGCAGACTTCTCCGAGAGGAGGGTCTGCCCTGCATATCGGGCCCTCTGTACCCTTCAGAAGGGAGTCCCCTACAACTATAGCCCGCCTTTTCTTCTTTGTTGGGGTGGTCACAATATGGTGTGCGGGCCTTTCTGAACTTAATGCTACCTCTGGCATAGCTCGACTATCGTCCATGTGGCCTTCCACAGCCAGAGCCTCGTAAATGTTGTACAGGGGCACTTGGGAAGGCAAGGTGGGCCAGGAGGAGAAGGTTCACCTGCCACGCTGAGCGTGGACTTGCTTCCATCCACTCCCTTTTAGGCTACTGCCTTCTGCCTGGCAAGGGGAGGATACAGGGTCCCCTTCACCTTGGTTTTTGTCTGTTAGCTGTCCCTGTTTCTGCCTCAGGGAGGGCAGAGCTTGGCTCCACCAGTCTCTCTCTCTCTCAGCCTCTCTGATACTCCTTAACCTCTCCACTTCTTCATGTAATTCTGCCACCAGGCTGAGCAGATCATCCACCTGGTCACACCTCACGCAGCCAATCTCACTACTGCCGTCCGCTACCAGTGATAGGCTCAGACACTCCCTGCAGCCTGAGAGCTGGGTGGCTGCATGTTTTTGTGGCAGCTCTGTCTGCGTTGCCACATGCCTTCTGGCGAGCACAGAGGTTAGAGCTCAACGCCCAGATCTCGTGAATGGTTCCCGCAAGAGCTGCAGGGTTGTGGCGGGTCTCTTGTGCTCCCCTGGTGTTTCCCTTCCTCTGGAAAGTCAGGAAAACCCCCTGTGCACCTAGATCTGCCACTCTGCTGTGGGTCGGGCAGTAAATACAGTAATATATTTTCATGTTTCATCAGCATCTATAATTTTGTAGATATAAAGATTGAATATAGATATGTTTTCTGAATTCCTTCAAACTTCTGCCTTCAGTA
Organism: Balearica regulorum gibbericeps; assembly: GCF_011004875.1. Lineage (NCBI taxonomy): Eukaryota > Metazoa > Chordata > Aves > Gruiformes > Gruidae > Balearica > Balearica regulorum. Next base: position 21,019,905 of record NC_046219.1, read on the forward strand.
AAGCTTATGTATTGCATAGGATAGCGATATATTTAAATCTTTTTAGTATTATTCTGTATAGCCAAACATCCCCTTGTTCATGAATAGGAGATAGGTAAATGGCAATACCCGGTTTATCTTCACGTATTATTTTGTATGTTTTCATTATGGCCCGTATGTCCATGGGAGCAGTTCATGAGAATACATAGTGTTTATTTTCTGTAGAACTTAAACAGAAATGTACAATTGCACCATAAACGCATTTCTGAAGTTATATTAAAATACCAAATTCTACAAGTCTTTTCTACTTGTGATGTGTTTTAGCCCCAGCCGGCAGCTAAGAGCCATGCGCCGCTCGCTCACCCCTCCCCCGGCGGGATGGGGAGGAGAACGGGAAAAACAACGGCAAAGCCTCGAGGGTTGGGATAAGGGCAGTTTACTGGGACAACAAGGGAGAGGGAAAACAATCAACAACAGTGCTGATAACAGATATTCACAATGGGTGATAACAGAGAACAATTTACCGATCCAACGACCAACCGACCAACCGACCAGACGCTCGACCCATGCCAACACCCCGAACCCACCCCTGCCCGACTAGCCCCCTTTTATGGTGAGCATGATGTCACATGGTATGGAATAGCCCCGGGGCCAGCTTGGCTCACCTGTCCTGGCTCCTTGTGAAATTAACTCTATCCTTGCCAGAACCAGGACATTACCCACCCCTTATTCCATACCATCTACGTCATGCCCAGATTATTTTACAGAACTCATTGCCTTACTCTATGGGCTATCGCTCTAAAATGTCTGTCGAGTTCATTTAGTCCATGGTTTTGGGTTCCATCTGCCATTACAGTCTCTCAGAGCAGGAGCAATGGTGCGTGCTGCTGGATTGTTGCACACTGCATCCGGAGTCTTCACGGCTGGTGTATCTGGAATGGTCCATGCTCACAGTCTGGATGTCAAAGATGTGATTTTCGATAAAGTTTCTGGGCACCAGTTGAAGTCAGTTCTAGTTCCAAAGTCCATCCTTCATTAGTTTTGGGTGATTCTTATGGTCATACCATTGATACAGTATATCGCTATTAATATCATGCAATTTAATTTATTGGCTATTTTCACCCAAAATGAAATCCCCTTGGGGTACACACCAGACTTCCCCATCTTTTCTCATCACCCACCAAGTGCACCCTGGTCCCTGAGCAAAAGCAGTCCCGCAGATGGGCTTGCCTTTGCCTGAAGCAGGGATAACCCAGACTGTCTTCCTCAACATATTTTTCATGTGCACTACAGGAACTTTATCCCCTTCTACTGGGCGTGGGAATTTTGATTGGGCAGGGCCAGCTCGATTGGCAGATCCCCTCGTGTTAACTAACCAGGTGGCCTTAGACAAATGTGTGTCCCAGTGTTTGAGGGTCCCACCACCCATTGCTCTCAGGGTGGTTTTAGCAGTCCATTGTACCTTTCAACTTTCCCAGAGGCTGGTGCATGATAGGGGATGTGATACACCCACTCAATGCCATGCTCTTTGGCCCAGGTGTCTATGAGGTTGTTCCGAAAATGAGTCCCGTTGTCTGACTCTGTTCTCTCTGGGGTGCCATGTCGCCACAGGACTTGCTTTTCAAGACCCAGAATAGTGTTCCGGGCAGTGGCATGGGGCACAGGATATGTTTCCACCCATCCGGTGGTTGCTTCCACCATTGTAAGAACATAACGCTTGCCTTGGCGGCTTTGTGGGAGCGTGATGTAGTCAATTTGCCATGCTTCCCCATATTTATATTTCAACCATCGTCCTCCATACCAGAGAGGCTTTACCCGCTTGGCTTGCTTGATTGCGGCGCACGTTTCACATTGATGGATGACCTGTGAGATGGCGTCCATGCTCAAGTCCACCCCTCGATCACGGGCCCATCTATATGTCGCATCTCTTCCTTGATGACCTGAGGTGTCATGGGCCCACCAGGAGCTGTAAATAATTCACCCTTACGCTGCCAGTCCAAATCCACCTGAGCCACTTCAATCTTGGCAGCCTGATCTACCTGCTGGTTGGTCTGATGTTCCTCAGTGGCCCGACTCTTGGGTACGTGGGCATCTACATGAGGTACCTTTACAACCAGCTTCTCTAGCCGGGCAGCAATATCTTGCAAAAATGGGGCAGCCCAGATGGGTTTGCCTCTGCCCTGCCAGTTGCTCCGCTTCCACTGCTGTAACCACCCCCACAGGGCATTGGCCACCATCCATGAGCCAGTGTAGAGGTACAGCATTGGCCACTTTTCTCTTTCAGCAATATATAAACCCAGCTGGATGGCTTTCACCTCTGCAAACTGGCTCGATTCACCTTCTCCTTCAGCAGCTTCTGCAAATCGTCATTTAGGACTCCATACAGCGGCCTTCCACCTTCGATGCTTTCCCACGATGCGACAGGACCCATCAGTGAAGAGGGCATATGGCTTCTCATCTTCTGGTAGTTTATTATATGGTGGGGCTTCTTCAGCACGTGTCACCTCCTCCTCTGGCGACATTCCGAAATCTTTCCCTTCTGGCCAGTCTGTGATCACTTCCAGAATTCCTGGACGATTGGGGTTTCCTATTTGAGCCCGTTGTGTGATCGGTGCAGTCCACTTACTCCACGTAGCATCGGTTGCATGATGTGTAGAAAGAGCCCTCTCTTTGAACATCCAGCCCAGCACCGGGAGTCGGGGTGCCAAGAGGAGCTGTGCTTCAGTGCCAATCACCTCTGAATCAGCTTGAACCCCTTCATAGGCTGCCAATATCTCCTTTTCCGTTGGAGTGTAGCGGGCCTCGGATCCTCTGTATCCCCGACTCCAAAACCCCAGGGGTCGACCTCGAGTCTCCCCTGGTGCTTTCTGCCAGAGACTCCAGGTAGGGCCGTTCTCCCCGGCTGCAGTGTACAGCACATTTTTTACATCTGGTCCTGCCCGGACTGGCCCAAGAGCTACGGCATGAACTATTTCCTGTTTAATTTGTTCAAAAGCTTGTCGTTGCTGAGGGCCCCATTCAAAATCGTTCTTCTTCCGGGTTACATGGTAGAGAGGGCTTACTATCAAACTGTAATTCGGAATGTGCATTCGCCAGAAACCCACAACACCTAAGAAGGCCTGTGTCTCCTTTTCGTTGGTTGGTGGGGACATGGCTGCTATTTTGTTGATAATATCCATAGGGATCTGACGCCGCCCATCATGCCACCTTATTCCTAAAAATTGGATTTCCTGCGCAGGCCCCTTCGCCTTACTTCGCTTTATGGCAAAGCCAGCCTGCAGCAGGATTTGGATTATTTTCTTCCCTTTCTCAGAAACTTCCTCTGCTGAGTTGCCCCATACAATGATGTCCTCAATGTATTGCAGGTGCTCTGGGGCTTCACCCTTTTCCAGTGCAGTCTGGATCAGGCCATGGCAGATGGTGGGGCTGTGTTTCCACCCCTGGGGCAGTCGATTCCAGGTGTACTGGACGCCCCTCCAAGTGAAGGCAAACTGCGGCCTGCACTCTGCTGCCAATGGGATTGAGAAAAATGCATTAGCTATATCAATTGTGGCATACCATTTGGCTGCCTTTGACTCCAGTTCATATTGAAGTTCCAGCATATCCAGCACAGCAGCACTCATGGGCGGTGTGACTTCATTCAGGCCATGATAGTCTACCGTCAGCCTCCACTCTCCATTGGACTTCCGCACTGGCCATATGGGGCTGTTAAAGGGTGAGTGGGTTCTGCTGATCACTCCCTGACCCTCCAGTTGATGAATTAGCTTGTGGATGGGAACCAGGGAGTCTCTGTTGGTGTGGTATTGCCACCGGTGCACAGTTGTAGTAGCAATCGGCACCTGTTGCTCTTCAACCCTCAGCAACCCTGTCACTGAAATCCGGGAATAAACCTCATAACACCAATGTAGTGTTAAAAGGCAGGCATTCTTTATTGCAGCGCTGGATGCACAGGGGATAGCTCCACCCAACGTGCATGCCAGGTGATCACCAACACACAGATGATGTAGGATCAAAACATACATATTCATTATTTTCCAAGAAAAGGCAGTCCTATGATAATCATTTCTTGGAATCCATTTCCATATTCTCCTCCCCATCACGCATGCTCAGTGATTTGAGTCGGTGGTCCTTCAGGGGTCTCTGGTGGTCGTAAGTGGTCTTGCACCCGTGTCCGCTGGGTGACCCTCTTCTTGTGGGCATGCGCAATATCCTTGTTGTAGGTGCACCTGTCCATAGCAACTTACTTCATAAGATTAATATTCCCAGGCCTATTGTTCAGTTTGGTAGGGACTGTACATGGAACATAGCAGCATTGTACCTTGCCATGGTCAGTTAGCTTCATTACCTATTACCTTGGTTACAAACTAATTATCTCAACCTGATTCTATAGTTTCTGTTTCACAGCCCCTATCCCACGGTTACAACCCTACAACAGAAGGGTCCTCCGAGAGACCAGGCAAACTAGGCAATGGTTCAATTTCCTCCATTTCCAAGGCAGCTATTCCAAAAGCCCACCTGTAACCTTTTAGATCTTTGAAATACCCTTTCTGGAGGTAGTCTATGCCCAGAATGCATGGAGCCTCTGGCCCAGTCACAATGGGGTGCTTTTGCCACTCATTCCCAGTTAGACTTACTTCAGCCTCCAACAGAGTCAACTGTTGGGATCCCCCCGTCACACCAGAAATAGATATTGGTTCCACCCCTTCATAGTTCGATGGCATTAGGGTACACTGTGCACCAGTGTCCACTAGGGCCTTGTACTCCTGTGGGTTCGATGTGCCAGGCCATCGGATCCACACAGTCCAATAAACCCGATTGTCCCTTTCCTCCACCTGGCTGGAGGCAGGGCCCCTCTAATCCTGCTCGTCATAGTCACTACTCACCTCTTGCAAAAAGGACTTAGAAGTCCCTTCAAGAGGATCAGAAGTGCGATCTGGCCTTTCACTTGGTCTGGGGGCCTGCCCGGTGGAAACCGGAGCAGCATTCTTTCTGGAAGAGTCCCTTTTTACAGCTGTCTTGCCTTGTGGCTCGTGTACGCGTGCCCGCAGGGTTGAGGTGGGCTTCCCATCCCATTTCCTCATGTCTTCTCCGTGGTCACGCAGGAAAAAACACAGGATACCTCGTGGTGTGTATGCTCTATATCCCCTCTCCGGAGCAGAAAAACGCTTACTCCTAACAGCTGAAATGCGGGTCTGTACAGGTGGGGAGTAAGATATATCCTCTTTGAGTTGCTGGACATCCTGGGACAGTTTCTCCACAGCCGAGACGAGGGAGGAAGAAAGGCTCTCTTCATATTGCCGGAGTCGGCCAGCCACTTCATCCACTGTTGGTGCCTCTTTAGGTTTCCAGTCCATTACTGCTAGTGACTTGGCGTACGACGATGGTGCACTTCGCACAAATTTTCGCCACATGGGTCGGGTACACTGGACTTCATCGGGGTCTGTGGGCAACTGTGCGTTGTCCAGATCATAATAAACCATCTCCCGCACAGCTAATTCCCTCAGGTACTGGATACCTCGCTCCATAGTGGTCCACTTGCCTGGCCGACATACGACATCTTCACGGAAAGGATACCTTTCCCTCACACTTGACAGGAGTCGCCTCCAGAGGCTGACGGCCTGTGCCTTCTTCCCAATTGCCTTGTCAATGCCCCCTTCCCTAGACAAGGATCCAAGCTGCTTGGCCTCCCTGCCCTCCAGTTCCAGGCTACTGGCCCCGTTATCCCAGCAGCGGAGCAGCCAGGTAATAATGTGCTCCCCTGGAAGGCAGCTGAAATCTTTCTGCATATCTCGCAGCTCACTCAGGGACAGGGATCGAGTGATCACTTCTGGTTCTGTCCCTTCCTCCTGTTCTTGTGATGGTCCCGGTTCATCCTCATCTTTCACTAAGCGAACCGATTTCCTTGTGTATTTGTTTTTGTGTATAGGGGCGACTGATACTGGTGTGGGTTGATCTTTTGGCCCGGCTACAGTGCCTGTTGCGGGGGTTTGGGCAGCTGCAGTGCCTGTTGCAGGGGCCTGGGCAGCTGCAGTGCCTGTGGGTCCGCTCTCTCCCGCTGGATGGTGCTGTCTACTATCAAGCAGTGTTTGATAGATTGTGGCCAGGGCCCAGCACAGGGCAGGAAGTTGTGTCTCCTTAGAATCCCCACAGCATTTTCCTTTCAAATATTCTACCATTTTATCAGGGTCTTGCAATTGTTCAGGAGTGAAGCTCCAAACCATTGGGGGTGAAAAGGTCTCTAGATACCCACCCATATTCTCCCACATGCCATGCCAGCCCTGACCATTCAGCCTTGGGGAAGATCCCTGGGTGGTACTCTTGAAACAATTTTTGCTAACCCTGAACAGGACTTGGAAAGCATGCAGGAGACCTAGCAACAGGAATATACTGGCCTGAATATTCCAAGGGTATTCAAAATTCTCAAAAATTGTTGTAACCAACCAAAAGGGAAAAGGGGAGGTGAAAGAGTGGGAGAAGGTATTCCCCCCTGTCTTCCCCATAGATTGGGTGCAATTATTAATCAATTCTGAAAGATATTGACTGAGGTACGGGCCTGACCGAAATGCTACATACACATACCAGCTCAGACCCATGACTGTCAATGATATCTTATCATAAGTCATTATCACACAATACAACAACATGAGAACACAAACCCCTCTCCCAGAGGTGATAAACAGCGCTGCAGGGATTACATAGAGTAAACACGGGTTTACAAAACAGAGCCATGTGACCAAACAGAATATCATTATGACCAGCGACTGTTTCAATAACATTATAAATGCTTATAACAACTTTGTTTTAACACACTTGGGTCAGACTTGTTGTTATCACAACCCCTCGAGCCCCACGTTGGGCACCAAAAAGGACTGATGTGGTTTAGCCCCAGCCGGTAGCTAAGTGCCACGCGCCGCTCACTCACCCCTCCCCCGGCGGGATGGGGAGGAGAACGGAAAAACAATGGCAAAGCCTCGAGGGTTGGGATAAGGACAGTTTACTGGGACAGCAAGGGAGAGGGAAAACAATCAACAACAGTGCTGATAACAGTAACAATGGGTGATAACAGAGAACGATTTACCGATCCCATGACCAACCCTATGCTCAGCCTGTCCAGTCCCGGAGCCATGCTGAGCCCGCCCCTGCCGGACTAGCCCTTCTTTTATGGTGAGCATGATGTCACATGGTATGGAATAGCCCCTGGCCAGCTTGGCTCACCTGTCCTGGCTCCTTGTGAAATTAACTCTATCCTTGCCAGAACCAGGACAACTTGATAATATACAAATATGCTTCTGAAAATAGGCGATGCACAATGAATTTAGCAGAAACCCCACAGAGAATGTAATTAAAATACGGCCTTTATTAACAACATATTGTTTTTAAAATACTTTTACAGTTTATTGCACAATAGAAGATTTGTAACTACAAGAATATAGAAAAATAATTTGTAGTATTTATTGCATGAGAATGAATAGCACATATTGTTCCATGGCAGAATGCCAAGTTCAAAGTTAAAAATACTAGGCCAAATCCTTAGGCCTTTAACCTAGTGTCAAATTCTGCTTTCCTTATTCAAAGGGACTTTTTTATCAGTGGAATTGCGGTGGGTTGACCCTGGCTGAGGGCCAGGTGCCCACCAGAGCCACCCTATCACTCCCCTCTTTCATTAGACAGGGGAGAAAAAGTACAACAGAAAGCTTGTGGGTTAAGGTAAGAACAGGGAGAGATCATTCACTAATTATCATCACGAGCAAAACAGACTCAACTTAGAGAGGGAATTCATCTAATTTATTACTAAGCAAAACAGAGTAGAGGAATGAGAAATAAAATCAAATCTTAAAACACCTCCCCCCACCCCTCCCATCTTCCCGGGCTCAACTTCACTCCCAGCTTCAACCTCCTCCTCCCCCCCCCACCGTCAGCAGCAGCACAGCGGGATGGGGAATGGGGGTTACGGTCAGTTCATCACACGGTGTTTCTGCTGCTTCCTTCATCCTCAGGGGGAGGACTCCTCTCATCGTTCCCCTGCTCCAGCATGGAGTCCCTCTCACGGGAGACAGTCCTTCACGACCTTCTCCAACGTGAGTCTCCTCCATGGGGTGCAGACCTTCAGGAGCAGACTGCTCCAGCATGGGTCCCCCACAGGGGTCACAAGTCCTGTCAGCAAACCTGCTCTGGCGTGGGCTCCTCTCTCCACGGATCCACAGGTCCTGCCAGGAGCTTGCTCCAGCGTGGGCTTCCCACGGGGCCACAGCCTCCTTCAGGTGTCTCCACCTGCTCCGGCGTGGGGTCCTCCACAGGCTGCAGGTGGAATCTCTACACCCCCTCATCCTTCCTCCATGGGCTGCTGCAGGGGGACAGCCTGCTTCACCATGGTCTTCACCACGGGCTGCAGAGGGATCTCTGCTCCGGTGCCTGGAGCACCTCCTCCCCCTCCTTCTGCACTGACCTTGGTGTCTGCGGAGTTTCTTACATCTTCTCACTCCTCTCTCCAGCTGCAAAAGCGCGCTCCCTAACTGTTTTTGTCTTTCTCAAATATGTTATCACAGAGGCGCTGATTGGCTTGGCCTTGGCCAGGGGCGGGTCCGTCTTGGAGCCGGCTGGCATTGGCTCTATCAGACACAGGGGAAGCTTCTAGCAGCTTCTCACAGAAGCCACCCCTGTAGCCCCCCTGCTACCAAAACCTTGCCACGCAAACCCAACACATTAATAAGGGATTTCCTCAAAGCGAGTAAGATTACCAGGACATAATCTTTACTATTCACTCTTGCCACAGAATCCTACTGATTTTCAGTATCTAAGGCTAACTCTCTTGTGACACAACAGTGATATGTGAGTCAGTATTACTGGAGTTACAAAGAACGTACTCATTTAGACAGAGAAGGCATCCAGGTCAACTATTATTTATTGTATGGCAGCTCTAAAAGGGTTGGGTGAAGTATGAACAAAAGCTCAGACTAAAGGCATAATGTTTATTTGCATGAAAGAGTTTTGTGGTTTAGCCTCAGCTGGCAGCTAAGCACCATGAGGCCACACACTCACTCCTGCCCAGTGGGATGGGAAGGAGAATAGGAAGAAAAAGATAATACTTGCTGATTGGGATAAGGACAGTCTACTAGGACAGCAAAGGAAGAGGAAAACTATTTTCTTCCCTTTCTCAAAGACTTCTTCTGCTCTGCTGCCCCATACAGTGATGTCATCAATGTATTGCAGGTGCTCTGGGGCTTCACCCTTTTCCAGTGCAGTCTGGATGACAATGTCAGTCCATGACAAATGGTAGGGCTGTGTATCCACCCCTGGGGCAGTCAGTTCCAGGTGTACTGGATGCCTCTCCAAGTGAAAGCAAACTATGGCCTGCAGTCTGCTGCCAAAGGGATTCAGAAAAATGCATTCGTGATATCAATTGTAGCATACCACTGAGTACCCTTTTGAGTCCTTGAAATACCGTCTCCTGAGGTAGTCTATGCCAAGGATGCACGGAGGGTCTGGACCAGTGACAATGGGGTGCTTTTCCCAGTCCTTCCCAGTTAGACTCACTTCAGCCTCCAGTACAGTTAGCTGTTGGGATCCCCCTGTCACTCCAGAAATAGAGATGGGTTCTGTCCCTTCATGGCTTGATGGCATTAGGGTACACTGTGCATCAGTGTCCTTATACTCTTGTGGATCTGACGTGCCAGGTCATCGGATCCGTACAGTCCAATAAACTCACTTGTCCGTCTCCTCTACCTGGCTGGAGGCAGGGCCCCTCTAATCCTGCTCATCATATTTGTTACTTCTTGCAAAAAGGACTTAGAAGTCCCTTCAAGAGGATCAGAAGTGCGATCAGGCCTTTCACTCACTCTGGGGAACTGCCAGCTGGAAACAAGAGGCATTTTTCCTGGAAGAATCCCCTTTTGTGATTGTTTTTCCTTGCAACTCATGTACATGTATTTCTAGGGTCGAGGTAGGTTTTCCATCTCACTTACATCCTCTCCGTGGTCACGCAAGTATAATCACAGGATGCCTCGTGGTGTGTATGCTCTATATCTTCTTTCTTGAGCAGAGGAATGCTTCTGCAATAGCTGAGATACTGGTCCATACAGGTGGGGAATAGGACATGTTCTCTTTGAGTTGCTGGAACTTCTGGGAAAGTTTCTCCACAGCTGAGATGAGGGAGGAAGAGAGACTTTCTTTGTATTGCTAGAGTCAGCCAGCCACTTCATCCACCGTTGGTGCCTCTTTGCCTTTCCAGTCCATTACTGCCAATGAGTTGGCATACGATGATGGTGCGCTCTGTACAAGCTTCCGCCACATGCGTTATGTGTATTGGACTTCATCAGGTTCTGTGGGTAACTACACATTGTCTGGGTCATAATAAACCATCTCCTGCAAGGCTAATTCCCTCACATGCTGGATACCTCCCTCCATGGTGGTCCACTTGCCACAGAGCACTGGAACAGATTGCCCAGAGAGGTTGTGGAGTCTCCTTCTCTGGAGATATTCAAAACCCACCTGGATGCGATCCTGTGCAACCTGCTCTAGGTGATCCTGCTTTAGCAGGACTAGATGATCTCCAGAGGTCCTTTCCAACCCCTACCATTCTGTGATTCTGTGATTCTGTGGTTCTGGATGACATACATCATCTTCACTGAAGGGGTATCTTTCCCTCACGCCTGACAGGATTTGCCTCCAGAGGCTGAGGACTTGTGTCTTTTTCCCAATTGCCTTGTCAATGCCCCCTTCCCTAGGCAGGGATCCCAGCTGCTTGGCTTCCCACCCTCTAATTCCAGGCTACTGGCCCCGTTATCCCAGCATTGGAGCAGCCAGGTAATGATGTGCTTGCCTGGATGGCGTTTGAAATTTTTACTCATATATCGCAGCTCACTCTGGGACAGAGATCAGGTGATTACCTCTGGTTCTGGCTCTTCCTCCTGTTCTCGTGATGATTATGGTTCATTGTCATCCCTTACTAAGTGAACTGATTTTTTTGTGTATTTCTTCTTTCTGTATAGGCGCTCCTCCCCAACTAGCCTCCTTTATAAGCTGAGCGTGATGCCATATGGTATGGAATACCCCCTTTGGCTAGTTTGGGTCAGCTGTTTTGGCTGTTTCCCCTCCCAGCTTCATGTGTAAATTAACTCTATCCTAGATGAAAACCAGGACAAAGAGAAAGGAGCAGAAGACATTTACTCTTCTAACTCCAAATATTGCAGGAACACTTTTTATGATTCTGCCAGCTATTGTCTGTGTGCCAATCCTAACGTATGAAGTGGAGTTGTGGTAATTCCTCCTTCTCTCTCCTCTTTAAACACCATGGAGCTCCACAATATTACAAGACCAAATGCAGGGCCTACAACTGTTCTATGATTTTATGTGGATTTTTGTCTCCTGTAAGCATCCTCCTTGCCTTTGCTACATCTGAGAGATCTGATCTGAGAAAAAAAACCTGCATCAGCCCAAGAGGTTCTGGGGAAGCTACATGTGCATCTAATTCTACTGATATTCAGGTACCATGGTTAATTTTCCCTCCTCTCTCCCTTTTCCCCATGCACAAATGTATACACAACTTAAAATGTCAGACAGCTATTATACTTTTCCATGCTACTCAGATTCTTGGATTTGCAAATGGCTGAATGGGTGTCTAAGTAACTTAAATATGTAAAAACCTAAATTTGTCCTGATATCTCTATGTGCTGGAGTCAGCAACCATTATATCTACATTTCTGAGGCATGACATTACACCTCTGTCTCTTTCTAACAATTTGGACCTCTAAAAATTCTCTTTGTTGTATATAAATACACTGAGAACATATTGCATTGATTCCATGGGATTTATGATACGCAGCCCTGAAAGCCAGGATGTTAATGGTATGTATAACAATCAGAAAGTACTAAAGCATAATACTATATCATTTAAAATAGCTGAAAAGATGATAAAATGTGATGAGAAACATTGTAGCAAAACACAGTGTTCCTTTCTCTGGGTCCTGTTCCCATTAAGGATTTAGAAATACTAGAGGGATTTTGGAGGAGAGCAAAAATAAAATAATCAACTGTCAAATGCTAAACAACTAATATCCCTCAACAGGGTTGATCCATGAATTAAAAGTACACATTTAACTAGTCCCCAATATACACGTCAACATCATATATACTTGACAATATACATGTTAACAGATTGAAGTATTTAGTTCCCATTCTCAAAAAAGACTTGGTGACACATTTATTTAAAAAGCCTGTTCAAAATGTGCACATACAAATGTCAAAGATATTTATGTAAGAAAAGCTGCATTGGACAAGAGACTGTGACAGTTGTACAACATATTTTCTCTATAAATATTGTAAAGGGCTGGAAGGAATTGTTTATATTTTTTCATTTTCTGTAAGAATAGTGAGATTATTTTGAAAAGAAGATTTTTAGCTTCTTTTATCACAAGATATTTATGACAGTGAAAACTAGAAAACTGGGAGAAAGACGAACAATCCTGATTTGATGGTATTGCAAGGTAGCGTTAACAGGCATGGAAGGAACAAATAGTTTCTCATGTAATGCATTAATATACATGAATTTCTAGACTGTAAATCCTAGCAAACCAGTGCAAGATACATGGAAATTAAGAAAAATCCATGTCTTGTATCTTTTAGTAGAATGATGCAAGCATGCTACTAATAGGCAGGTGTGAGAACTTTTAAAATAACAAAAAAAAGAATATAACATCAAATATTGTATCAGAACCTCCTATAAATATAGTCACGGTGACACAAAAATATATGAGGCTCCTCTGGAACTTTCTATGTCTGCATTAGATCCCTAGTATATGGTTTATGCAATATCTATGTACTAGTCTTTTCAGGTATGGGAAAAAAATGTAAGTATGGCCTGTAAATGACATCCAGAGGGAACACTAACTCATCTGCAGTCTGAATTCTTTATAAATCACTCTTGTTTTCCCAGAAATGTCTCATCTTTTTAACAAGTGAAGAATTGTGTCTCAGAATAAAATTTACTTATCTGCCTTCAAAAAATAAATTGCTACAAACTCTTCACTTATCTATTTATGATTGATGTGATAAACAGTTAAGTAGCATGTCAGAATGTACAAAAAGTCATCTGGCTCTCAGAAGATTACTTTATATATACAAAGTGATATAATGAATCTGAGTAGCAAGAAAAGTGTGAGAGCCTTCAGGAGCCATTTTATAACTAATCTATTACAATCTGTCCATGTGACACTTGCTAATCTGATGCTTTCATCCATTAGCTTGCTTCCTTGCAAGTCTGCAGTATTTGTTTATTTTTCTTCTGATAACTCTTCTCATATAAAACTCATAGGATAAAGCTCCTTAAGGAAGATACTCTCTTCCTGTTCATGTTTGACTTCAAGAGACCACAGAGAGACTCCAGAGAAAGATATCTTCTGTCTAAATTTTTTTATGGTTCACAAAGTGAGCTAATCACAATTCTGATATCTTACTGTGGCTTTAATATGACATAAATTTTCTGACAACATTGAATTTACTTTATATTTACATCAAATGAAGGAATTGGAAACCAACTTTCAGCAAGGATCTCATTTTATTATGGCAGAATCTTTTTGTATAATATAATAGAGGTGTTGGCAACAGGAAGAATATAAAAAAGCAAAGAAAACAGTTAGCATATTCTTAGTCACGTAGCTGTGGTTTGATAGCTCAGGCCGTGTTTGTTATTTATTGTACAAGTCTTTTTTACAGAATGTGGTGTTATAACTGGTTTTCAGTATTATTTTCTTTGTCAGTTTCAGCTTTGTTAAATGTTTCTTTACCGTCTTTGAAAATGCTCAGCTCCAAAAACTAGTAATTATGCTTACTTCATGTAAGCAAAACATTTTTGTTGCCATTGTGAAAGCTGTAGAACAGGAAGCAAAATGTGCTCCTTAGAGAGGTAGGGAAGGGCTGGGACACCAGACAATCTATTTTTTTTAAAGACTGCATGCAATCACTTTTTTCACCTACTCTCTTTCCAAGTATCCCTGAGCCAGCTGATGTTACAGTCCTGAAACATCCACAGTATGGTGTCCTACATACGGCAAATGAAGATTTCCCTGAACTGCAGCAGATTCTTTCATTTGAATTTCAGTCAGGACCATTTATGGTGCTTTCACTTTGGTAAAGGAAAAAAGAAACAAAACTACAGATGCCAGTAATTTTTATTTACATTTGAGGATGACTAAAGGTCTAAGGTCAGTCTGCAACTCAATAAAAATATTACTAAATCTGAGATATGAAAAGAGGGACAGGTTTACTGGGATATGAGGTGGTTTTCTTGGAAATTATAGTGTATGTTTGCTTATCTGTCTATTTATAACATGAAACATTACCGAAGCACATTTTTTCTGTGTAACATGAAGTGTTGCATGGATTTTTGAATGCATAGATAATGGTGAAATATGTTCAAAAGCAGCTGTTATTAAACTGACCCAGTTTTCTTTTAAAATCCTTAGGAAACAATAATGATAATTAATAAACAGGTTTGTAAAACAGGTTTCACACCTGAGTTGAAAAGAAAATGTTTTGCATGTGGTGCTGAGGAATTTTTGTAACACTTTAATAGCATTTTTCTAGCACTGCAAGCTACTTTTTCATAGTTTAATACAAAAATCAGTGTCTGTTCAAAACTTCTGGTAAATTTATGTCTTAGTACATTTCTGAAGTGTTCACTAGAGAAATGGGAGCTCTAATATTCTTGTGTGTGACCATTTTACCACTCAAAGGTTATGGGAAAGAACATTAAAATGGGATAAAAAGCAATAGAATATGCAATGAAATAAAAATAATTTCTCTCAACATGGCTGATTAAGTACAGTATCAGACAGGAAGTAAATATCCACTCACAGAAAAAAATCCTACACTGGGGGAAAGACTCCTTCGGTTCTTTTTATAAGAAGAATTGCTAGACAACAACTTCAATTCTCACAAGAACTTTGTTACAAACTTTGTGCTCAACTTATGTAGTTTATCCTGTAGTTTTGATCATTTGGCAAATATTGCACAAGTATTTAGACTAATAAATAGTCTTATATAACAGGAAGTGTACTGTGTATTTTATGTGTTCCCACAATTTTTGATAGAAAGTCTTGTCCCTTCTGTTTCACAGATGTTTCTGAAGAAAGAAAAAAACTCCCACTAGATAAAATAGTATGCATTATTATCAAAAAGCATTTCAATTATCATCTAAAGATTTATGGAACATTAGTAGTACAATATAAATAAGAGTAATTAGAGAGTTCTGCTCACTGATTAGTCTCTCAGACCCCAGGTTAAACTCATGCCTTACTGAATAAAATATGATGTATAGTTAAAAGATAATCATAGGGCATAAAATCTCATTAGTTTAAATTGTGTAAATTACACAGGAAGACATATTCAAGTTGGTAGCCAAATCAACTTGTCTGATTTCCTACAGCATTATTAAAGCATGTGGATCAGACCTAAGAATGTACAATGTACCAAATGTTCTGTCTCACATTGTCCTCACCAAGACTATGGTACGCACAGAGCAATTGGTTTGTTTTGTAAACATTGTGCTAGACTCCCTTTTGTATCCAAAATGTCACAGGAAGGATGCAAGCCCAAATAACATCCATGTGTTTAAGGCATGATAAAAGCTCTCTTATTTATGTTCCCTTACCATCCCACTCAAAAGGCTCATAACAGTATGGAACAAGCAAAAATAGTTCGAAACATGCAAAGAATATTTCTAGTATTAGCTCTCCAAATAAATTGGGGGGCGAGGGCACATTAGATCAGAGTATGCATTTACGAATTTGAGTGATCTTATTTATCTTCATTTGAGTTTTTACAGGAGAAAGATTGTTCTGTGGTTCACAGAGGTGACTTAGACTAAATTCTGCAGAAATTTGGTATGACTTTGGGGAAGGTACAGGACAGTATGCAGACTGCTCATCAAGTTCTTGGAATGAGTTGGTAATATTTTTTTGATGCAGACAGTGAAGTATGCAAGTAGAGAAAGACCTTTTTAAAGTTTGATTCTAAACAATGAGATTGACAATGTGAGAGCGCAAAATAAAGTGAATTGGAGTGACCATGAAATGGCAGAGGTAATAATTTTTAAATAGAGGAGAAAAGTAAAATAAAAATAGCAGTTTCAAATAAATGTAAATAACAAGACGACAAATCAAAAGGGTAAAAAGTTAAGAAGAACTGGCAAAGAAATTATACTAAGGACACATAGTAGAAGATGGGGAATGTAGGAAGGGAACAATTTGTTAATGATGGGTTTCCCTGACAACAAACGTAAGCAAAGCATACAGAAAGTGGAAATGATTGTTATACAAACACATATAAGCTGGTTTAACCCCAGCCAGTGACTGAGCACCACACAGCTGCTCATTCAATCCTCCTCCCACAAGAGGATGGGGAGGAGAATGAAAAAAAACTTGTGGGCTGAGAAAAACACAGTTTAATAGGATAAGAAAGAGAGAGAATGATAACAATAACACAGGTGATGCACAAATGCAATTGCTCATCAAATGTGAAAGGAAAATAAAATAATACAATGCCCAGTCTGTTTCTGAGCAGCAATTCTGCCTCCCGGCTACATTCCCCAGTTATATACAGAGCATGAGGTTATATGGTAGGGAATATCCCTTTAGCCAGTCTGAGTCAGCTGTCCTGGCTGTGCTCTCTCAGCTTCTTGTGCACCTGGTAGGGCGTGAGAAGCTGAAAAGTCCTTGACTTGTGTCCTGGTTCTGGCAAGGATAGAGTTAATTTCACAAGGATCCAGGACAGGTGAGCCAAGCTGGTCAAGGGCTATTCCATACCATGTGACGTCATGCTCACCATAAAAGGGGGCTAGTCAGGCAGGGGCGAGTTTGGCCTGGTCATAATGATGTTCTGTTTGGTCACGTGGCTCTGGTTTGTAAACCCGTGTTTACTCTATGTAATCCCTGCGGTGCTGTTTATCACCTCTGGGAGATGGGTTCGTGTTCTCATGTTGTTGTATTGTGTGATAATGACTTATGATAAGATATCATTGACAGTCATGGGTCTGAGCTGGTATGTGTATGTAGCATTTCGGTCAGGCCCGTACCTCAGTCAATATCTTTCAGAATTGATTAATAATTGCACCCAATCTATGGGGAAGATGGGGGGGGGATACCTTCTCCCACTCTTTCACCTCCCCTTTTCCCTTTTGGTTGGTTACAACAATTTTTGAGAATTTTGAATACCCTTGGAATATTCAGGCCAGTATATTCCTGTTGCTAGGTCTCCTGCATGCTTTCCAAGTCCTGTTCAGGGTTAGCAAAAATTGTTTCAAGAGTACCACCCAGGGATCTTCCCCAAGGCTGAATGGTCAGGGCTGGCATGGCATGTGGGAGAATATGGGTGGGTATCTAGAGACCTTTTCACCCCCAATGGTTTGGAGCTTCACTCCTGAACAATTGCAAGACCCTGATAAAATGGTAGAATATTTGAAAGGAAAATGCTGTGGGGATTCTAAGGAGACACAACTTCCTGCCCTGTGCTGGGCCCTGGCCACAATCTATCAAACACTGCTTGATAGTAGACAGCACCATCCAGCGGGAGAGAGCGGACCCACAGGCACTGCAGCTGCCCAGGCCCCTGCAACAGGCACTGCAGCTGCCCAAACCCCCGCAACAGGCACTGTAGCTGGGCCAAAAGATCAACCCACACCAGTATCAGTCGCCCCTATACACAAAAACAAATACACAAGGAAATCGGTTCGCTTAGTGAAAGATGAGGATGAACCGGGATCATCACAAGAACAGGAGGAAGGGACAGAACCAGAAGTGATCACTCGATCCCTGTCCCTGAGTGAGCTGCGAGATATGCAGAAAGATTTCAGCTGCCTTCCAGGGGAGCACATCATTACTTGGCTGCTCCAATGCTGGGATAACGGGGCCAGTAGCCTGGAACTGGAGGGCAGGGAGGCCAAGCAGCTTGGATCCTTGTCTAGGGAAGGGGGCATTGACAAGGCAATTGGGAAGACGGCACAGGCCGTCAGCTTCTGGAGGCGACTCCTGTCAAGTGTGAGGGAAAGGTATCCTTTCAGCGAAGATGTCGTATGTCGGCCAGGCAAGTGGACCACCATGGAGCGAGGTATCCAGTACCTGAGGGAATTAGCCGTGCGGGAGTTGGTTTATTATGACCCAGACAATGCACAGTTGCCCACAGACCCCGATGAAGTCCGGTGTACCCGACCCATGTGGCGAAAATTTGTGCGAAGTGCACCATCATCGTACGCCAACTCACTGGCGGTAATTGACTGGAAGAGTGAAGAGGCACCCACGGTGGACGAAGTGGCTGGCTGACTCCGGCAATATGAAGAGAGCCTTTCTTCCTCCCTCGTCTCGGCTGTGGAGAAACTGTCCCAGGACGTCTGGCAACTCAAAGAGTTCTCTACTCCCCACCTGTACAGACCCGCATTTCAGCTGTTAGGAGTAAGCGTTTTTCTGCTCCGGAGAGGGGATATAGAGCATACACACCACGAGGTATCCTGTGTTTTTTCCTGCGTGACCACGGAGAAGACATGAGGAAATGGGATGGGAAGCCCACCTCAACCCTGCGGGCACGCGTACATGAGCTACAGGGCAAGACAGCTGTAAAAAGGGACTCTTCCAGAAAGAATGCTGCTCCAGTTTCCACCGGGCAGGCCCCCAGACCAAGTGAAAGGCCAGATCGCACTTCTGATCCTCTTGAAGGGACTTCTAAGTCCTTTTTGCAAGAGGTGAGTAGTGACTATGACGAGCAGGATTAGAGGGGCCCTGCCTCCAGCCAGGTGGAGGAAAGGGACAATCGGGTTTATTGGACTGTGTGGATCCGATGGCCTGGCACGTCGAACCCACAAGAGTACAAGGCCCTAGTGGACACTGGTGCACAGTGTACCCTAATGCCATCGAACTATGAAGGGGTGGAACCAATATCTATTTCTGGTGTGATGGGGGGATCCCAACAGTTGACTCTGTTGGAGGCTGAAGTAAGTCTAACTGGGAATGAGTGGCAAAAGCACCCCATTGTGACTGGGCCGGAGGATCCATGCATCCTAGGCATAGACTACCTCAGGAGAGGGTATTTCAAAGACCCAAAAGGGTACCGGTGGGCTTTTGGAATAGCTGCCTTAGAAGCGGAGGAAATTGAACCATTGCCTAGTTTGCCTGGTCTCTCAGAGGACCCTTCTGTTGTAGGGTTGCTGAAGGTTGAAGAGCAACAGGTGCCAATTGCTACTACAACTGTGCACCGGCGGCAATACAGCACCAACAGAGACTCCCTGATTCCCATCCACAAACTAATTCATCAACTGGAGGGTCAGGGAGTGATCAGCAGAACCCGCTCACCCTTCAACAGTCCCATGTGGCCAGTGCGGAAGTCCAATGGAGAGTGGAGGCTGACGGTAGACTATCGTGGCCTGAATGAAGTCACACCGCCCATGAGTGCTGCTGTGCTGGATATGCTGGAACTTCAATATGAACTGGAGTCAAAGGCAGCCAAATGGTATGCCACAATTGATATAGCTAATGCATTTTTCTCGATCCCTTTGGCAGCAGAGTGCAGGCCACAGTTTGCCTTCACTTGGAGGGGCGTCCAGTACACCTGGAATCGACTGCCCCAGGGGTGGAAACACAGCCCCACCATCTGCCATGGACAGATCCAGACTGCACTGGAAAAGGGTGAAGCCCCAGAGCACCTGCAATACATTGAGGACATCATTGTATGGGGCAACAGAGCAGCAGAGGAAGTTTCTGAGAAAGGGAAGAAAATAATCCAAATCCTGCTGCAGGCTGGCTTTGCCATAAAGCGAAGTAAGGCGAAGGGGCCTGCGCAGGAAATCCAGTTTTTAGGAATAAGGTGGCATGATGGGCGGCGTCAGATCCCTATGGATATTATCAACAAAATAGCAGCCATGTCCCCACCAACCAACAAAAAGGAGACACAGGCCTTCTTAGGCGTTGTGGGTTTCTGGCGAATGCACATTCCGAATTACAGTTTGATAGTAAGCCCTCTCTACCATGTAACCCGGAAGAAGAACGATTTTGAATGGGGCCCTCAGCAACGACAAGCTTTTGAACAAATTAAACAAGAAATAGTTCATGCCGTAGCTCTTGGGCCAGTCCGGGCAGGACCAGATGTAAAAAATGTGCTGTACACCGCAGCCGGGGAGAATAGCCCTACCTGGAGTCTCTGGCAGAAAGCACCAGGGGAGACTCGAGGTCGACCCCTGGGGTTTTGGAGTCGGGGATACAGAGGATCCGAGGCCCGCTACACTCCAACGGAAAAGGAGATATTGGCAGCCTATGAAGGGGTTCGAGCTGCTTCAGAGGTGATTGGCACTGAAGCACAGCTCCTCTTGGCACCTCGACTGCCAGTGCTGGGCTGGATGTTCAAAGAGAGGGCTCCTTCTACACATCATGCAACCGATGCTACGTGGAGTAAGTGGGTTGCACTGATCACACAACGGGCTCAAATAGGAAGCCCCAGTCGTCCAGGAATTCTGGAAGTGATCACAGACTGGCCAGAAGGGAAAGATTTCGGAATGTCGCCAGAGGAGGAGGTGACATGTGCTGAAGAAGCCCCACCATATAATAAACTAACAGAAGATGATAAACCATATGCCCTCTTCACTGATGGGTCCTGTCGCATCGTGGGAAAGCATCGAAGGTGGAAGGCCACTGTATGGAGTCCTACACGGCGAGTCGCATAAGCTGCTGAAGGAGAAGGTGAATCGAGCCAGTTTGCAGAGGTGAAAGCCATCCAGCTGGCTTTAGATATTGCTGAAAGAGACAAGTGGCCAACGCTGTACCTCTATACCGACTCATGGATGGTGGCCAATGCCCTGTGGGGGTGGTTACAGCAGTGGAAGCGGAGCAACTGGCAGGGCAGAGGCAAACCCATCTGGGCTGCCCCATTTTTGCAAGATATTGCTGCCCGGCTATAGAAGCTGGTTGTAAAGGTACGTCATGTAGATGCCCACGTACCCAAGAGTCGGGCCACTGAGGAACATCAGAACAACCAGCAGGTAGATCAGGCTGCCAAGATTGAAGTGGCTCAGGTGGATTTGGACTGGCAGCGTAAGGGTGAATTATTTACAGCTCCTGGTGGGCCCATGACACCTCAGGTCATCAAGGAAGAGATGCGACATATAGATGGGCCTGTGATCATGGGGTGGACTTGAGCATGGACGCCATCTCACAGGTCATCCATCAATGTGAAACGTGCGCCGCAATCAAGCAAGCCAAGCGGGTAAAGCCTCTCTGGTATGGAGGACGATGGTTGAAATATAAATATGGGGAAGCATGGCAAATTGACTACATCACGCTCCCACAAAGCCGCCAAGGCAAGCGTTATGTTCTTACAATGGTGGAAGCAACCACCGGATGGGTGGAAACATATCCTGTGCCCCATGCCACTGCCCGGAACACTATTCTGGGTCTTGAAAAGCAAGTCCTGTGGCAACATGGCACCCCAGAGAGAATTGAGTTAGACAACGGGACTCATTTTCGGAACAACCTCATAGACACCTGGGCCAAAGAGCATGGCATTGAGTGGGTGTATCACATCCCCTATCATGCACCAGCCTCTGGGAAAGTTGAAAGGTACAATGGACTGCTAAAAATTACCCTGAGGGCAATGGGTGGTGGGACCCTCAAACACTGGGACACATATCTAGCAAAGGCCACCTGGTTAGTTAACACTAGGGGATCTGCCAATCGAGGTGGCCCTGCCCAATCAAAATTCCCATGCCCAATAGAAGGGGATAAAGTTCCTGTAGTGCACATGAAAAATATGTTGAGGAAGACAGTCTGGGTTATCCCTGCTTCAGGCAAAGGCAAGCCCATCTGCGGGACTGCTTTTGCTCAGGGACCAGGGTGCACTTGGTGGGTGATGAGAAAAGATGGGGAAGTCCGGTGTGTACCCCAAGGGGATTTCATTTTGGGTGAAAATAGCCAATAAATTAAATTGCATGATGTTAATAGCGATATACTGTATCAATGGTATGACCATAAGAATCACCCAAAACTAATGAAGGACGGACTTTGAAACTGAACAAAGTGCCACGATGATGGAACTAGAACTGACTTCAACTGGTGCCCAGAAACTTTATGGAAAAATCACATCTTTGGCATCCAGACTGTGAGCATGGACCATACCAGATACACCAGCCGTTAAAAAAACTCCGGATGCAGCGTGCAACACTCCAGCAGCACGCACCATTGCTCCTGCCCTGAGAGACTGTAATGGCAGATGGAACCCAAAGCCATGGACTAAATGAACTCGACAGACATTTTAGAGCAATAGCCCATAGAGTAAGGCAATGAGTCCTGTAAAATAATCTGGGCATGACGTAGATGGTATGGAATAAGGGGTGGGTAATGTCCTGGTTCTGGCAAGGATAGAGTTAATTTCACAAGGATCCAGGACAGGTGAGCCAAGCTGGCCGGGGGCTATTCCATACCATGTGACATCATGCTCACCATAAAAGGGGGCTAGTTGGGCAGGGGCGGCTCCGGGACAGGTCGAGCGTCTGGTTGGTTGGTAGTGGGATCCGTAAATTGTTCTCTGTTATCACCCATTGTTACTATCTGTTATCAGCACTGTTGTTGATTGTTTCCCTCTCCCTTGTTGTCCCAGTAAACTGCCCTTATCCCAACCCTCGAGGCTTTGCCGTTGTTTTTCCGTTCTCCTCCCCATCCCGCCGGGGGAGGGGTGAGCAAGTGGCAGTGTGGTGCTCAGCTACCGGCTGGGGCTAAACCATGTCAACTTGGTGTAGACAATACAACTACCTAGAAACAACTAAAACCATTAGTGTGTTATCAACGTTAATCTCACAGATTTCACACATTTCACATAATGGTAGGGGTTGGAAGGGACCTCTAGAGATAATCTAGTCCAACCCCCCTGCTAAAGCAAGTTCACCTAGAGCAGGTTGCACAGGATTGCATCCAGGTGGGTTTTTAATATCTCCAGAGAAGGAGAATCCAAAACCTTTCTGGGCAACCTGTTCCAGTGCTCTGTCACCCTCAAAGTGAAGAAGGTTTTCCTCATGTTCAGATGGAACTTCCTGTGTTCCAGCTTGTGCCCATTGCCCCTTGTCCTGTCACTGGGGACCGTAGAGAAGACTCTGGCCCCTTCCTCTAGACATCCACCCTTTAGATATTTTAGAACTATTGATGAGATCCCCTCTCAAGTCTTCTCTTCTCCAGGTTTAACAGACCCAGCTCTCCCAGCCTTTCCTCGTATGAGAGATGCTCCAGTCCCCTCATCATCTTTGTAGCCCTCCGCTGGACTCTCTCCAGTAGTTCCCTGCCTTTCTTGAACTGGGGAGCCCAGAACTGGACACAGTACTCCAGATGTGGCCTCACCAGGGCAGAGTAGAGGGGGAGGATAACCTCCCTCGATCTGCTGGCCACATTCTTCTTAATGCACCCCAGGATACTATTGACCTTCTTGGTCACGAGGGCACATAGCTGGCTCATGGAGAGCTTCCTGTCCACCAGGACTCCCAGGTCCTTCTCTGCAGTGCTGCTTCCCAGCAGGTCAACCCCTAACCTGTACTGGTGCTTGGGGTTATTCCTCCCTAGGTGCAGGATTCTACACTTGCCCTTGTTGAATTTCATTGGGTTCCTCTCTGCCCAATTCTCTAGTCTGTCCAGGTCTCGCTGAATGGCAGCGCAGCCTTCTGGTGTATCAGCCACTCCTCCCAGTTTAGTATCATCACCAAACTTGCTGAGGGTATGCTCTGTCCCCTCTTCCAGGTCATTGATGAATATGGTGAATAAGACCGGACCAAGTACTGACCCCTGGGGAACACCACTATAGCTGCAGACCTCCAACTAGACTCTGCACAGCTTATCACAACCCTCCAGGCCCTGCCATTCAGCCAGTTCTCAACCCACCTCACTGTCCACTCATCTAACCCACACTTCCTAAGCTTGCCTATGAGGATACTGTGGGAGACAGTGTCAAAAGCCTTGCTGAATTCGAGGTAGACAACATCCACTGCTCTCCCCTCATCCACCCAGCCAGTCATGACATCATAGAAGGCGATCAGATTGGTCAGGCATGATTTCCCTTTGGTGAATCCATGTTGACCACTCCACATAACCACCTTCTCCTCCACATGCTTATTGATGACATCCAGAATGAGCTGTTCCATCACCTTTCCAGGGATGGAGGTTAGGCTGACTGGCCTGTAGTTTGCTGGGTCCTCCTTCTTGCCCTTTTTGAAGACCGGAGTGACATTGCCTATCCTCAAGTCTTCAGGCACCTCTCCTGTTCTCCATAACCTTTCAAAGATGATGGAGAGCGGCCTAGCAATAACATCTGCCAGCTCCCTGAGCACTCATGGGTACATCCCATCAGGGCCCATGGATTTGTGGATGTCGAGATTGCCTAAATGATCTCTAACCCTATGCTTCTCGACCAAGGGAAGGTCTTCCTTTCTCCAGAGTTTCTCCCTTACCTCCAGGGTCTGGGATTCCTGAGGGATGGCCTTAGCAGTAAAGACTGAAGCAAAGAAGGCATTCAGTAACTCCTCTGTCACCAGAGTACCCACCTCATTCAGCAGTGGGCCCACATTTTCCCTAGTCTTCCTTTTGCTGCTGATGTACTTGAAAAAGCCCTCCTTCTTGTCCTTGACGTTCCTTGCCACATATAATTCTAAGGGGGCCTTAGCCTTCCTCATTGCATCCCTACATTCTCTGACTACATCCCTGTATTCCTCCCAAGTGGCCAGTCCCTTTTTCCACATTCGGTAAACTTCCTTCTTCCCTTTGAGTTCTTCCAGCAGCTCCTGGATCATCCATGCAGGTCTCCTGCCTCCTTTGCTTGATTTCCTATTCTTTGGGATGCACTGATCTTGAGCTCGGAGGAAGTGGTGCTTGAATATTGATCAGCTCTCTTGGACCTCCCCTACCTTCTAACCCATGGGATTCTCCCAAGCAGGTCTTTGAAGAGGCCAAAGTTAGCACTCCTGAAGTCAAGGGTTGTAATCCTACTTATTGCCCTGCTCCTTCCACGCAGGATCCTGAACTCCACCATCTTATGGTCACTGCAGCCAAGGCTGCCCCCAGCCTTCACATCCCCAACCAGTCCTTCTTTGTTTGTTAGTACAAGGTCCAGCAGCACCCCTCTCCTCGTGGGCTCCTCCACCACCTGTGTCAAAAAGTTATCATCAGTGCTCTGCAGGAACCTCCTGGACTGTGCGTGCCTGGCTGTGTTGCCTTTCCAGCAAATGTCAGGGTGGTGGAAGTCCCCCATGAGAACCAGGGCCTGTGTATCTTGAGGCTACTTCCAGCTGTCTGTAGGAGGCCTCATCGACTTCCTCTTCCTGATCAGGTGGCCTGTAGTAAACACCCACAACAGTGCCACCCATATTAGCCTGCCCCTTAATTCTTACCCATAAGCTCTCAACTCATTCTTCATCCACCTCTAGTCAGAGCTTGATACATTCCAGTTGCTCTCTCACATAAAGAGCAACTCCACTATCTCGCCTTGCTGGCCTGTCTTTCCTAAAAAGTACGTAGCTATCCATGACAGCATTCCAGTCATGTGAGCTATCCCACCATGTCTCTGTAATTGCAATGAGATCATGGCCCTGTGACCCCACACAGATCACTATTTCTTCCCTATGTTGCATGCGTTGGTGTACAGGCATTTCAGAGAGGTAATCGAGCATGCAGGTTTCCTTGGAGGGGTGCAAGAGGGTCCACCATAGCCATACACATACCCTTGAGGTGGTTGGCCTTCTGGTTCTTGTCTTGGGAGGCAGCTAAGGAACATTTGTTGCTGCTCTTGTTGGCCTGGCTTATTCCCCAGTTGGATGTGATGGCATGAGCATTGCCACTTTGGACCCCACGTCCCAAGTCCTTCAGTTTAAAGCCTGCTTCACCAAGTTGGCCAGCCTGCTGCCAAAGATTCCCTTGCTTCTTCTAGACAGGTGGATCCCATCCCTCCCTAACAGGTTATAGTCATCAAAGAATGTCCCATTGTCATAAAAGCTAAAACCCTCGCGATGGCACCAGCCACATAGCCAGGAGTTGATATGCATTATACATCTATTTCTGGCTGCCCCCTTTCCTCCAACTAACTGGTAGAATGGAGGAAAAAATAACTTGGGCACCAATATTTTTCCCTTACACCCGCAAGGTTTTATAGTCCTCCTTGATTCTGCCCATGTTCTGGCTTGCGGTGTCATTCATGCCCACATGAAAGAGTAACAGTGGATAGTAATCTGTGCTCTTGACAAGTTGTGGCACCCTCTCAGATCTTGACTCTCAGAAGGCAGCATTCCTCTCGTGACTCCCTGTCAAGTTGGCAGATGGGTGCCTCAGCACCCCTTAACAGAGAGTCACTCACTATGAGCACTCGTCATTTCTTTTTATGGTATCCACTGTGTGCTGCTGGTACACTTTCTCCTTGCAGACCTTGGAGATGCTGGAGGAGAATCTGATTTACTGGTATGTAGACTAGGGAGTCATTCTCACACTTCTTGCTAAGAGGGAGTAGGAGGGTTGTATCGCAATTTACAGTCTGGCTTTTATTATATGTTAGTTGCATCTCTATAGCTGCAACTCAAAACTTACAGAGTGAAGTTTAATGTAATTGGATGACATATTTTCTTTTTCTAACATATAAAAATGCATATGTGGACTATGTGATTTATTCTGGATATGCCTTCAGCCACTATTGAAAATTTACTGTTCCCTAATATGTGAAAAAGTCAGGTAGTGTTTTAGCTATCTCTGCTCCTTGAGTGCTTTTTGAATTATGGTTCTATTTAAGAAATATGTGTTTATTAATTGGTCCCTCAGGTCCTTTTCTGCCAAGCTGCTTTCCAGCTGGGTAGCCTCTAGCATATACTGCTGCATGGCATTGTTCCTCCCCAGAACTTTGTACTTCTCCTGGCTATAGGCCAGGTGCCCACCAGAGTCACTCTATCTCTCCCCTCCTTAACTAGACGGGGGAGAAAAGGTATAACGAAAGGCTTGTGGGTCAAGATAAGAACAGGGAGAGATCACTCACCAATTATCATCACAGGCAAAACAGACTCAACTTAGAGGAAAAATCCATCTAATTTATTACCAAGCAAAACAGAGTAGAGCAATGAGAAATAAAATCAACTCTTAAAACACCTCCCCCCACCCCTCCCATCTTCCCGGTCTTAACTTCACTCCCGGTTTCTACCTCCTTCCCTGAGCAGCACAGGGAGACGGGGAATGGGGTTTGCGGTCAGTTCATCACACGTTGTTTCTGCCGCTCCTTCCTCCTCAGGGGGAGGACTCCTCACACTCTTCCCCTGCTCCAGCATGGGGTCCCTCCCACAGGACACAGTTCTTCACGTACTTCTCCAACGTGAGTACTTCCCACAGGCTACAGTCCTTCACGAACTGCTCCAGCGTGGGTCTCTTCCACGGGGTGCAGACCTTCAGGAGCAAACTGCTCCAGCGTGGGTCCCCCACAGGGTCACAAGTCCTGCCAGCAAACTTGCTCCAGCATGGGCTCCTCTCTCCATGGGTCCACAGGTCCTGCCAGGAGCTTGCTCCAGCACAGGCTTCCCACGGGGTCACAGCCTCCTTCAGGTGCCTCCACCTGTTCCAGTGTGGGGTCCTCCACGGGCTGCAGGTGGAATCTCTACACCCCCTCATCCTTCCTCAATGGGCTGCTGCAGGGGGACAGCCTGCTTCACCATAGGCTGCAGGGGGATCTCTTCTCTGGCACCTGGAGCACCTCCTCCCCCTCCTTCTTCACTGACCTTGGTGTCTGCAGAGTTTCTTACATCTTCTCACTCCTCTCTCTGGCTGCAAAAGCTCTCCCTAACTGTTTTTTCCCTTCTTAAATATGTTATCACAGAGGCGCTGATTGGCTTGGCCTTGGCCAGGGGCGGGTCCGTCTTGGAGCTGGCTGGCATTGGCTCTATCAGACACAGGGGAAGCTTGTAGCAGCTTCTCACAGAAGCCACCCCTGTAGCCCCCCGCCCCCGCTACCAAAACCTTGCCATGCAAACCCAATACACTGTCACATCTGATTCCTAACTATTTAAAGACTTTATGACCTTATGAATAGCTTATTGAAATGACAATTTATTGCTACTATTATTTTATTCTAGAGCACTAAAAATTATATTGGTAAGGAGACCCATTTCTATCTTGAAATAGTGTTATTTCATTGGATCAAAATTTGCATACATATCTAACTAGGAACTTTGTTTAGTTTAAACATGCAGATAAAAAAACTTAATACACATTTGAAATTTGTAAGATTTCTCTATGTGTTATTTCACATTTGTAATGTGAAAAAGCTGTATAGTCCAACAAAGAAGTTTTTGAAATTTTGAACTAGGCTATAGTAGTAAGAAAAAATATGAATTACTTTTGGAAAATGTAGGAAGAAAAGAAAGTTGCATTTCCTTTGAGTAGATAATAATTTTTCTGAGCCCATTTCCTTACTTTGATTTCAGAGAATGAATCACAGACAGTACAGTTGGAAAAATCTAGTTAAGTCACATCCACCATCAATGTGGAATATATTCTTCAATATTTTTTCAGGCTAATTTAAAAAAATCAAATTATTTATTTTCAGTTCATCCTATGGGAAATACCTTATTCATTGATAAGAATTTATTTATTTTTCCTGATTCAGCTTAAATACAAGTTTTCTCTTTTAAATTTAATAAAGTGCTGACCGAAAAAAAGTTGTTTATACCTGGATTCCAATTAGATACTAATAATGTAATTTTAGAATTATGAAGATGGAATAGGGTAGTTATAAGGAATCTTAGAGTGTCTAACTTTATAACATAGCTAAGACTTTTTCACAGAATAAGCTTTTCTTTATAACATCTTGGCTTAATTAAATTATTTTCAAAGTCAACATGGGCATTCCCATTAATGCCAATGGTTATTGGATTGGGGTCTTAGATGTGCAGCTGTTGTTGATACAGGGTTTTTCAAAATATTGCACAAAGTGAATACCAAGAAATGGTTTATGAATTTTTCATGCACACTAATCTAACCCAGACCATAGAACAGTGGACAAGGGGATATCTATTTCTACTTCTTGGATCTAGGTGACCCTTAAAGGTCCCTTCTAACCCAAACTATTCTATGATTCTATGATTTCCCAGGCCATATGTAAACAATGGGACTTCAGATAGTCTCCACCTACCCCAATCTAGTTGCATGCTCCAACTGTGTCCTAACTCCATGTTTAGGTAAGATCTGGGCATAGCTCATTTGTCTCTAAAAGATACTCCGTAATTGTGCATCTTTAATGTAAGCACTGTGGCCTCTGTTATTTTGTACAAACTTGGCATTCATCATTTTTCTCAGGGATGAAAAGAGAACTTGACTTTTAAGTTCTTCAAAAAGGGAACTGGGTATCATAATACTGAGCATTTCAACACCTAACTTTTAGGATGCCAAGTTCCTCTGGTAGATTCTATAGTCTTTTGGAACTTACACCTGCAATGGAAAAAGGTGGACACTTAAGAACAGGAGATCCAAAAAGTAATATAAGTGGCAAACAATCTATTCTAGCCAGTAGGAAAATGCTGAGGAAAAGAGTATTTTTAAAAAATTTTATCTTGTTCATAAGGCTCCTTAGTGCTACAGTTGAGAGAAATTTCTTTGCCATTTATTGTGATTTTTACAAAGGTTTCAGCACCCCTTCTTTTTCCACAAATTGTTCTCTCTTGTTATTGTTAATCTGTTTCTTACCTTTGTTACAAGTTTTCTATTAATGACAGTGTAACAACTGGTTACATTCTGTAATGGGAATGGAAAGGTAGCTTAATTGGTGTCACTGAGCATTTTATAAGTGCATTTTTTCCTCCAAGGTGTGCTGTATCTTACAAGTCTTACAGACCACAGAATACAGCTAGTAAGAAATTTTTATCCAGCATGTGACATTGAACAGTCTTAGATAAATAAAAAAAGTAAAAATAGGCTAATAAAAAGATGAAAAATCTAATGTCAGAGAAATGTTACATTGGACACATGTCAATATTCACCTGAATAAAATTGTTACCAAAGTTTTGCCTTTTAAACAGTGTCTTCCTTCTTCTCAAGTCCCAAGTTCTTATTATATTTGATCCTGTCATGAAGTTCTAAGAGTGAATTTGTGACATTAGCTTTCCTTTCCATGACAAGAGACTGATGCTTTAAATATAGGATTATGATGAATTCAACAGAAGATCGAGTAAAAGGAAAACAAAACTATTAGCATGTAAGACTTTACTATATCACAAACATATCAGTTAAAAAGGTGGAGAAAGGAATATAAATTTTAAATACACTTCCACTTTTTCACATTACAGTTATGTATGATGGTCTGTATATTGTAGTTATTTCAGATGTTCTCTCTGTGGCACTCAGATGTTGCTGAAAGTTTCAGACATATTCATTATTCTTGTTCTTATATATTGAATGTAAGTCACAGTGGGTTTTCATGACTACTTGCAGTTGTAAATAAGCTCAGTAGAGGCAGTAGGGTCTCATCACCTTTGAAAAATCATGCTCAAAACATTTCAGGATGAACTCTGAAAAACAGGAAAATGTTGGGAAATATGGCTGTATATCAAGTTGTCTTAGTAAGTATGCACTTTATGTGTAAAACCCCTGTAGCCCCCCCACTACCAAAACCTTGCCATGCAAACCCAATACAAGCTCCTCTGCTACAAAAACTTGCCTCGTACACCCAGTACAATGAGGAGCTTAGATGATAGGTAAATCTTTTTTTGCAAGCTGCTGCCAGGGCTAAGAAGATAGAGTATATTGTTTTCCTCTTAGAAGATAAAATATCCTTCGCGGGGCATAAGGCAGTTGGAATACAGTTTTACCTTCCAGACATAAAGTGACATACTGTCATGGTTTAACTCCAGCTGGTAACTAAGCACCATGCAGCTGCTCACTCAGCCTTCCTCACCAAAGGGGATGGGGAGGTGAATGGAAAAAAAATCATGGGTTGAGATGAAGACACTTTAATAGGATAACAAAGGAAGAAAATAATAATAGTAACAACAACAACAATAATAGTATATATAAAACAAGTGATGCACAAATGCAATTGCTCACCATATGTGAAAGGAAAAAAAACCCAATCCAATGCTCAGTCTGTTTCTGAGCAGCAATTCCACCTCCCAGCTAGCTTCCCCAGTTATATAGGGAGCATGATGTTATATGGTAGGGAATATCCCTTTGGCCAGTCTGGGTCAGCTGTCCTGGCTGTGCTCTCCCAGCTTCTTGTGTACTTGTGTGGTGGTGCAACTGCCGCCTTCTCTTGAGCTGCTCAGTACTTGGTGCAATGTCTCCCCACACTCTTCTCTGGGTTGCATATCTGAGCAGCAGACCAGAGCGTCAAGGTGCCCCTTTAATGCGTCTGGTTCTTGCTCCCTTGGAAATGACCTGGTACATCTGTGCTTGAGCCATAACATTCTTGTTGCTCCATTACTTGGGAACAATAGTGATAATCAATCACCTCCTGACAACCTGGTACACCTGTGCCTGAGCCATGGCCCAAAAGGAGGAGATGCCAGAAAAGTTCTGAGTTTGTGCAACTGGTGGAAAGTACCAGAATATTTCACCATCCGAGCTGGGCCAGAGTGGAAAAGTACCTGACCAAAGTCAATTATCTCAGGCCCTATAAATAGTGATTATAAGTGAGACCCTTTGAACTCTCCTGGACTGCAGCGGGCTGTGACCAGTATCCCCCCCTGAGCTGAGACACCTCTCAGGCATAAACTTCACGAGAATCATCTGCCAGGGTGAAGCCAGCCTTCTCGAGTCTCAACTATTGCCCACTGAGAAATGTCGATGCATTGTGAGTATTTACTCCAAACTCGAAGAGGGAAATCCTAACTATACGCTAGCTTCCTTCATCCACCTTTCTACTTACATAAAATACACACATTTGCCTTTATGAGTGTGGGCAGCATATATCACTGGGCCCTAATATTTCTGTTTGTCTGTCTGTCTTTGTCTTATGTTTTTATGTATATAATATATATAACTCTCTACCTATCTATACACTTTGATTTAAGATACCTTATAGTAAGTTAGTGTGAATCTTGTCATCTTCTAATCTGTATTTAAGTCGCTGTTTGATCCTAATATATTTTACTAAATTACTTGTAAATCTTTAAATTAATCAATCACTGAGTGCTGCTAAAATTTAACCTTTGATTTACCTTATACTATTAATAAATTCTGAATTGACTAAATCGTAACCGTGTCAAACGCCTTTCATCCGTGACAACCTGGCATGGCATGAGAAGGTGAAAAGTCTTTGACTTGGTGTAGACACTATAACTACCTAGCAACAACTACAATCATCAATGTGTTATCAACATTATTCTCATACTAAATCCAAAACACAGCTGTGGTGGGTTGACCCTGGCTGAGGGCCAGGTGCCCACCAGAACCGCTCTATCACTCCCCTCTTTCATTAGACAGGAGAGAAAAGGTACAATGAAAAAAAACTTACGGGTCGAGATAAGGACAGGGAGAGATCATTCTCTAATTATCATCACGAGCAAAACAGACCGAACTTAGAGAGGGAATTCATCTTATTTATTACTAAGCAAAACAGAGTAGAGGAATGAGAAATAAAACCAAATCTTAAAAACACCTCCCCCCACCCCTCCCATCTTCCCGGGCTCAACTTCACTCCCGGCTTCAACCTCCGCCCCCCTCAGAGGCACAGGGGGACGGGGAGTGGGGGTTACGGTCAGTTCATCACGCGGTGTTTCTGCTGCTTCTTCATCCTCAGGGGGAGGATTCATTGTTCCCCCGCTCCAGCGTGGGGTCCCTCTCACGGGAGACAGTCCTTCACGATCTTCTCCAACGTGAGTCTCTACCACAGGGTGCAGACCTTCAGGACCAGACTGTTCCAGCGTGGGTCCCCCACAGGGGTCACAAGTCCTGTCAGCAAACCTGCTCTGGCGTGGGCTCCTCTCTCCACGGGCCCACAGGTCCTGCTAGGAGCTTGCTCCAGCGCAGGCTTCCCACGGGGCCACAGCCTCCTTCAGGTGTCTCCACCTGCTCCGGCGTGGGGTCCTCCACGGGCTGCAGGTGGAATCGCTACACCCCCTCATCCTCCCTCCATGGGCTGCAGGGGGACAGCCTGCTTCACCATGGTCTTCACCACGGGCTGCAGGGGAATCTTGCTCCGGCGCCTGGAGCACCTCCTCCCCCTCCTTCTGCACTGACCTTGGTGTCTGCAGATGTTCTTACATCTTCTCACTCCTCTCTCTGGCTGCAAAAGCGCTCTCTAACTGTTTTTCTCTTTCTTAAATATGTTATCACAGAGGCGCTGATTGGCTTGGCCTTGGCCAGCGGCGGGTCTGTCTTGGAGCCGGCTGGCATTGGCTCTACCAGACACAGGGGAAGCTTCTAGCAGCTTCTCACAGAAGCCACCCCTGTAGCCCCCCCGCTACCAAAACCTTGCCACGCAAAACCAACACAACAGCACTATACCAGCTACTAGAAAGAGAATTAACTTCATCTCAGCTGAAACCAGGACATATACACAAAAAGATACTATTTAGAAAGAAAAACTTAGCTATGACTCTGAAATAGGTTAATTTGTCTTTAATTGATGCTTAATTTTCACAAATTGCAAAAATGGATTGCAATATGAGATCCTAATTTTGAGGATCTACAAAAATAATGTTTTTTAAAGAATGCTAAGAAATCAGAAATCTCAAAATTGCTGTGTTGGAAATTGCAATGTACAGATGTTGGTGAATAACTGCACGTTCAGTCTGTATGTACATAAAATACTAGCCACTTTATATATATTTTTCTTTTATTTTCATGTACCAATTGTATGGATCCTGCTTTCCAACATATACAAAAGACCTACATTGAGGGGTATGAGTAGAAAAAAGGTTATGATGAAACTGTTACCGCTCAAACGTCAATAAAAACTTTCCAAACAGAAATGCAGTTTAGAAAGCCAACATTGGTTTATTCAGCGCTGGGGTGCAAGGGGGATCTCTCCTCCTAACATGCACACCTAGCCTACAAATATACACATATTTATATTCTCAAAACACACAAAGTTACAATTACATCACATAGCTACTTTGTTATGATTGGTGTAAAACTTTCTTGCTTTGCTTTGAAAGCTATAGACTTAAAGAAATTCAGAGAGCATGCCCAGTGAGGGGTGGTCGTACGTTGGAGGCAGGTAGCTTTTAGAACGGAGGTGTGCTTTGGTATAACAATTAGATTATAATGAGAAAAGTTCACTCAAAGGACATGATTTTAACAGAAAATGAAATATTACTTGGCTCATGTACCAACCATGTAGTTGCTGATAAAGCACCAGGGAATTCCTGGGGACAACCTCCGATCCCCGGACCAAATTGCTCTGAGCAAGACCCCTGGGAAAGGTAAAGGCATTCTTATTTGATCTGGATATTTGCTCTTACCACAGTGGCGGGACAGACCCGCACCAAGACCATGGGTTAAGGTTGCCTGCCTGTAAGGCACGGCGAAAGCCTCACAGGGTTGGGCTACAAGGTACCTAAGGGAAGGATTTGATCCTATCGGTGAAAGTCTGTAGGACACCCGGGACTGGAATTTGGTGTTTGGTTTGGACATCTTGTTGTTCTGTTGTTATTTTGTATTGGTTTTGCATTGCCTTCGTGTTTTGTATTGGTTTACAATGGGCAATAAGCCCTCAGCAGAAGGGGGGATTTTAAAAAGATCCCCCCTAGGATATGTGTTAAAGCACTGGGGAAAGACTGGGGGGGACCCCCTCACTCAGAAACAGCTAGTAGAATCATATAATAGAATCATAGAATGGTTTGGGTTGGAAGGGAGCTCAAAGATCATCTAGTTCCAACCCCCCTGCTGCAGGCAGGGACACCCGCCACTAGACCAGGTCACCCAAAGCCTCATCCAACCCGGCCTTAAACACTTCCAGGGATGGGGCATCCACAACCTCTCTGGGCAACCTGTTCCACTGCATCACCACCCTCACAGTAAAGAATTTCTTTCTAACATCTAATCTAAATCGACCCTCCTTCAGCTTAAACCCATTACCCCTTGTCCTGTCACTACACTCCCTGATAAACAGTCCCTCCCCATCTTGCCTGTAGGCCCCCTTCAGGTACTGGTAAGCTGCAATTAGATCTCCCCGGAGCCGCCTTTTCTCCAGGCTGAACAATCCCAACTCTCTCAGCCTGTCCTCATAGGAGAGGTGCTCCAGCCCTCTGGTCAGCTTCGTGGCCCTCCTCTGGACTCGCTCCAACAGCTCCATGTGTCTCCTGTACTGGGGCCCCCAGAGCTGGATGCAGTACTCCAGGTGGGGTCTCATGAGAGCAGAGTAGAGGGGCAGGATCACCTCCCTCGACCTGCTGGTCACACCTCTTTTGATGCAGACCAGGACACAGTTGGCTTTCTGGGCTGCAAGCGCACACTGCCGGCTCATGTTGAGCTTCCCATCAATCAATACCCCCAAGTCCTTCTCCTCAGGGCTGCTTTCAATCTAATCCTCGCCCAGCCTATTAGTTGTGCTTGGGATTGCACCGACCCACGTGCAGGACCTTGCACTTGGCCTTGTTGAATTTAATGCGGTTTGCACGGGCCCACCTCTCCAGCCTGTCAAGGTCCCTCTGGATGGCATCCCTTCCCTCCAGCGTGTCGACCACACCACACAGCTTGGTGTTGTCGGCAAACTTGCTGAGGGTGCACTCGATCCCGCTGTCCATGTCACCAGCAAAGATGTTGAACAGTGCCGGTCCCAGTACCAACCCGTGAGGAACGCCACTCGTCACTGTTCTCCACTTGGACATGGAGCCGTTGACCACAACTCTTTGAGTGCGATCATCCAGCCAGTTACTTATCCACCAAGTGGTCCATCCATCAAATCCATGTCTCTCCAATTGAGAGACAGGGATGTCGTGTAGGACAGTGTCAAATGCCTTGCGCAAGTCCAGGTAGATGACGTCAGTTGCCCTTCCCTTGTCCACCAACACTGTAGCCCCATCATAGAAGGCCACCAAGATTATCAGGCACAATTTGCCCTTAGTGAAGCCATGTTGGCTGTCACCAATCACCTCCTTATCTTCCATGTGCCTGAGCACAGTCTCCAGGAGGATCTGCTCCATAATCTTGCGAGGCACAGAGGTGAGACTGACCGGCATGTAGTTCCCTGGGTCTTCCTTTTTTCCCTTCCTAAAAATGGGGGTCATGTTCCCCCTCTTCCAGTCGGCGGGAACTTCGCTGAACTGCCAGGACTTCTCAAATATGATGGAGAGTGGCCTGGCCACTTCATCCGCCAGTTCCCTTAAAGA
The DNA here is from genome assembly GCF_011004875.1 of Balearica regulorum gibbericeps. Lineage (NCBI taxonomy): Eukaryota > Metazoa > Chordata > Aves > Gruiformes > Gruidae > Balearica > Balearica regulorum. Next base: position 21,056,179 of record NC_046219.1, read on the forward strand.
CCCGTGGGATGCATCTCCTCAGGTCCCATGGACTTGTGCACCTTCAGGTTCCTTAGATATTCTCGAACCTGATCTTCTCCTACAGTGGGCAGTTCTGCATTCTCCCAGTCCCTGCCTTTACCTTCTGTGACCTGGGCAGTGTGGCTCAAGCATTATTGCAATATTCAAGTAGAATATTGCAATAATTGGTGGCCGAAGTATACTCTTGAAGATCAGGAGAATTGGCCAAGGAATGGAACCTTGAGATATAATACTGTATTGCAGTTGATGTTATTTCGTAGACAGGAGGGTAAATGGGGTGGAATACCATATGTGGATTTATTCTTTACCCTGAAAAACCATACGGAATGGCAAAGGAATGGTGGAATAATTCTGCAGGACCTTATGGTCCTGACTTTGGAAAAGGAGGGGAGGGGAAGGAATTTAAAACAGTGTTGCTCTGCTTGTAGTATTGGGAAGAGGTGTTTAAAATGCGGACGGGAGGAGGAAGAGGATTTGGAACTTATAGTTGCTCCTCCACAGAGGCTGGGGGAGGGTCCTGATCCTGATTGGAATGATTTACAGGTGATATTAGATACATTATCACATGATACTGAGAAAAGAATGGTATTAAACACTGCCCAAAAACAGGCAGAAGGGGCACATGCTAATGGGGATTTGCAGGGGACAATAGATCAGAATTTTCCTGCCACAGATCCAGGGTGGGATCCCAACCAACCGGGACCCCAGGGGCTTTTAACAAGATACCAAAGATGGATACTATTTGGCATAAGGCACGCCATGCCAAAAGCGATCAATTGGTCTAAATTATTTGAAGTTAAGCAGAAACCCAATGAATCCCCGTCCGCCTTCGTGGAATGGTTAAAAGTCACTGCCAGGAAATCTACTAATCTGGACCCTGAGAAACCAGGAGAGGCTGTCCAATTGGCTTCTATCTTTATGGGACAATCGGCCCCAGATATAAGAAAGAAACTCCAAAAACTGGAGGGGGCAGATTCAAGAGATTTGGGAAAGATGTTAGAAGTAGCATGGACGGTTTTTAATAATAGGGAGAAGGAAAAAGAAACATGCAACTTATTCTGTACTTAACATGTGTAAGGGGAATTTCAGCCATGAAACTGTGAACATTGTTGGTGCTACAGGGAAATGAGAAAACCAGCCCTTTTTACAGCCCCTAAAATTTAAATTAGGAAAACAATGGGTAACTCACCAATTTTTATATATGCCTGAATGCCCGATGCCCTTGATGGGAAGAGACTTATTGAGCAAATTAGACACGCAGATAACTTTTAAGAATGGAGAAGTGCAACTGTTAATACCTGAAGCAAAAGCTGTGGAAGTGAGAATTTCTATGTTACAGAATGCACAAAGACCAGAAGAAGAAATTCCTGCAGAAGTAGAGGATGCAGTAACTCCCTTGGTATGGGCTGGTGGAATCCCAAGGTTTGAGATTTCACAAGGACAAAGGAGACTGGGAGCCCACAGAAAAGAGGCGATCTGCCAAACTCCAGAACCAAGAACTGTACGAGAGCTGAGGGCGTTTCTGGATATGGTCGGATGGTGCAGACTGTGGATCCTCAGTTATGGACTGTTGGTAAAACCCCTTTGTGAAACTTTGAAGGGGTCAAAAGAGAACCACCTACTATGGACTCCTGAATGCCAAGTAGCTTTTAAGGACTTGAAAAAAGCTTTGATGTCAGCACCTGCATTGGGATTGCCGGATTCGTCTAAACCTTTTGAGCTATTTGTACATGAACGACAACATCTTGCCCTGGGCGGGCTGAATCAGAGACTGGGAACATGGAGAAGAGCTGTGGGATATTTCTCCAAACAATTGGACAATATGGTAGCAGCTTTGTCCGAGATGGAAAACGGATGGCCAAATATGCAGTGATTACAACCACACAGGTAATAGAAGCTGGGACCCTACCCACTAACACGTCAGCCCAGAAGGCGGAATTGGTGGCACTGAAGCAAGCCCTAAAGATAGCTAAAGGGAAAAAGGTAAATATATGGACTGATTCAAAATATGCATTCGGAATAGTCCATGCACATGAGGCTATCTGGAAGGAAAGAGGCTTGTTGTCAGCTCAAGGATCACCTATTAAATATCAGGAAGAAATTCTCCAACTACTACAGGAAATTCAGAAACCTAGAGAGGTGGCAATAATGCATTGCAAAGCACATCAATTCGGGCAAACCGCAGTAAACGTGGGCAACCGATTGGCTGATAAAACTGCTAAAGAAGCGGCTGAACAAAGCATCCTTGCATTAGTACCAGCAAAACAGGTAAAACTCCCAATTCTGAAACCTAATTATAATGAGGCAGATCAACAATTGGCATCATTGTTAAAGGCAACCACAAATGGAGAGGGTTGGTTAATAACTCCCACGAAACAAGTCATTGTTCCACCACAGATAATGACTGAGATTGTAGAAAAGAGACAGGAGGAAACACACTGGGGAAGTGAGGCTACGATTTCTAGTCTACAAAATTCAATTATATGTGTAGGGATGACTGGGATAGTAAAGTCTGTAATAGCAAAATGCCCCATTTGTTTAAAAAATAATCCCATTAATAGGAAAAGGTGCTCCCAGGGACCACTAGGAAAGGCAATTCCCCTGGAGATTATTGGCAGATTGATTTTTCTGAATTATCAAACCAAAATGGCTATAGATATCTCCTGGTATTGGTTGATACCTTCTCAGGATGGCCGGAAGCCTTCCCCTGTCACACCAACAAAGCTAGGGAAGTAACTAAACTGTTACTCAAAGAAATAATACCAAGGTTTGGGGTACCGATAGGAATGTCCTCTGATCGGGGCCCACATTTTGTAGCAGATGTGGTCCAACAGTTAAGTAAAATCCTTGGTATCAAATGGGATTTACATACCCCATGGAGGCCTCGATCGAGTGGAAAAGTAGAAAGAATGAATCAAACTCCGAAATGACAAATTAGTAAATTATGTCAAGAAACCTCTTTAAAATGGCCACAGGCCCTTCCATTAGCTCTTCTAAGAATCAGAATACAGCCAAGGACTAAGGACAAAATATTAGTCCTTACGAGGTATTGCATGGGAAACCATACCAAGCGCCACTGATCCCAGGGGAAGTAAATGTAGGGGGGGAAATGGATTTAAAACTTTATCTGATTTCTCTAGGAAAAGTCCTTACAGCTCTCCAACGACACATTGTCCTGACGGGACCACTCACATTGGATACTCCTGTCCATCAGTATCAACCCGGAGACTTTGTATACATAAAAACATGGAACTCTGAACCTCTACGAGAAAAGTGGAAAAGACCCTTTCAGGTACTCCTAACGATTTATACACCAGTCAAGGTAGGCGAGATTGAACCTTGGATTCATTATACATGGGTAAAGAAAGCGCCACCAGATCAATGGAAAATTACTTCTGAAGGACCCTTGAAGATAAAAATCAATCGAGTCACGTGAACCAGTGTATTTGTTGTTTACCTTGATTGGGATTATAGGACCTATACTATCTGACGGACATGCATCGTACAAATTATCTTTGTCTAACTCAGAGCTATAAATTTATCTACATCTAGGTCTACATTACATTGTAATTGGACATACGACATGTCAACCAATCGCAAACACGTCATGTTACCTCAAGGGTGGTTTTTACTGTGTGGTAGAATGGCTTACACATATATCCTGGCCAACTGTACTGGAGGTCCCTGTTCTCTGGGAAGATTAGTTCCCGGATTATATAGGCCAGCCGATATCACAAGGCAGGAAACTAGGCCCAGTAGGTCAGTCCACTCATTGGGGGAAGAATGTGATGCGGAAGTAATGCTCTTTAGTCCTGAAGAAATATCAGCAGCTGCATTTCTGGCCCCAGGAGTAGGGGTTGCTATGAATTATAATGAAACGACTGGCTTGTGCCTTAGCGAAAAATATCAATTACACCTCTCAAGTCCTATCTGCTATACAAGGAAGAACTGAGCCAGATAAGGCAAGCTGCTTTAGAAAATAGGGCAGCCATAGACTATTTATTACTCCGTCACAATCCTGGATGTGAAGAATTCAAAGGCATGTGCTGTTTCAACCTAACAGACAACTCAGAGCTGATAGAGAGTAAAATACAGAACCTGAAACACTTACCCCATGATATTAAAGAAAGACAAGGGCTGGATTGGTCATGGCTGACAAACTGGTTACCAAACTTAGCCTGGTTTAAACAAATCTTCATAGCTGTCATTCTTATTATTATAAGCATCTCGGTAACTTGTATATTAATACAATGTATTCCTATAATTAGAAGCCTGGGTGAGTCAAAATGTATAAAGTATTGAGATCTCCCTAATGAGACAGAGAAATCTCAAAAGGGGGGAATTGTTGCAAGAACTTCCATCCTGGAGGATTACTTACATATGACCCAACAACAGATGCCAGATAAGATCACTAGATAAGTGTCAGGAAACCAGTTGAAACTGACCCCACTTGCAACACACTGTGACCAGATGGCTGGATGAGCCAAATCATGACCATATATGGAAGAAAGACTCAGAAGTTCATGAAAAAGGACACCAAAAGCACCTCTTCAACAAACCACTAGGGACCACCAGAGACTTAAAACGCACACGTAATTGAGATGCAAATATTATAATGAGTTTCGGGAAACATAATGAATATGTATGATTTGGGGCAATATAACCCTCACTGGTTGTAGTTGGCGGCATGCATGATATGTGGACCTATCCCCTGTGCATCCGGCGCCATAATAAAGAATGCCTGCTCTTTAATATTACATTGGTGTTAAGGAGTTTTATTCCCGATTGTGGTCTCAAGGTCTCATTCCTAAAATGTTTTTCTCATTTCTTATTGGTTACCTGTTAGGTTGGGGCTGTACAGGGGCCATAGCAGCAAGACTGGTTACTAACAACAAATATAATGCAACCATTTGACCATTACCTTCCTATTGTTAATAATCTCATCACTTTGATCCCATCACCCTGGTTACAAAGACTATACACAACCTATCCCATCACCATGGTTAAAAAAAAAGTTAAACACATCGGTTACGAAACCATTTTGACAGAACAAAGACTACTTAGCTTATGTGGATCTCAATTCATCTATTCTTGTATCCGTGTGTGATATAGAGAGACTGATTATTTAATCTTCTGTCTTGAAAATCAGGGTCATAATATCATTCAGATTTGTTATGTAAGAGGGTACGAGTCTAATGATGTGTGGCTGAGGGAGGCCCTCCCGTTGAGTCACGAGGTTCAGAAAGGACCCCCTTGCTTTCTAAACTCCTTCTCAGAGAGGAGCCTAGGTGCGGCTAGGTCCAGTCTTAGTTCCAGACTTGGTCAACGGTTTATGTCTAAAGGGTTACGTGTGTAGCCACTTATCAGAGTCAACGTTTGCCTGTCAGAGCCCCACTAAGGACTTTCACTGAAACAGTTTCACAAAGTTGAAAAAATAGGTAATTTATTGAGGTGACAGATATAAAAAGTTCGGAATTGCCATTGATAAATGCACTTACTGCAACAATTTTGAGCTCAAGTTAATAGTTCAGTGCTTTTGTTAATGATAGTTTTTCCCGGGGTAACATCCGACATAATCGGAGGCGCAAGTCTTACCAAAGAGGCGTCCCTGCTTGGGGAGGAGAGAGGTCCAGGCCCGTCAACCCATCCAGATAGTTGGAGTTCTCATCCTTAAAACAGAAGATTCTAAACACCAGATTTATACTTTTGGCAAGGTGGAACTAAGTCAGGTATTGTGTGCAGATTGACCCTTAACAGTGCTTGTTGCACTGCTAATCAGGGAGGAGTAGCAGAGAACAAAGGTGTTCAGTAGAGAGGACCAGTGGTCTGTTTAGCTTTACTGAAGTAATGTAGGGCTGTGAAGCCTCCCCCCACCCCAGGCATCACTTAGTTGATTGAGCAGTAGACCGTCAGGCGCCACATCTGGTAAGAAGAGCAAGTTGCTCATCCCTTGCCTTTCTTCAGGTCCAGTGCTTATCAGTACAAGATAAGCAAGTTGCTCAATCTGCACTCAATCTCAAGTCCGACCCCTGCTACTTTCTGCTGGCTCATAACGGCCCTGTATTTGGCACCAACAAGCCCAGACAAGTCCAGCATCCTACAAGATTCTATGATACTAAAAGAGTTCTTATATGGAAGAAAATAAGTTTTAATTGAAAATGCTTACTCAGCTTATCGAAGTATCTTAATTGCATCAATATTTAGAGAGGAAAGAATGCAGGAAAATACCATTAAGGTTAGAATGTAAAAGATAATCTAGTCTAATGAAACTGAATAGAACATCAAAAAGCCCCCAGTGTTTTCACCATATGGGGTAAAAATTAATATGTGAGGCATTCCTTACAAAGTATAAAATATATGCAGTAGATCTTTGCAGTACATACTGTGAATCATAAAAGACTAAAAAAGAAAAGCAATGAACATAAATACATTTTACATCATAACAGCTTAAAATTTATGTTCAGAGTGATTTCTGCAAATGTATCATCATATTTTTGATGCAGTAACCAACTGATTTTCTTAAAAAAAATGCTGCAGCTTTTAGCAAAAAAGTAAACAATATCTTAACTTTTACATATTATCTACAGTCCATCCACTGTAAGATTAGTAATTGCATTTAGGCATATGCCACTTCCAAAAAACAGGAAAAGGAAATTCACTGAACAGAAGAGAAATGTAATTATGCTATTAAAAAATGTAATAGTCAGCTTAACTCCTGGCTTACTGTCATAGTTTAGCTCTAGCTGGCAGCTAAGCACCATGCATCCGCTCACTCACCTCTCTCCCCTTGGTAGGATGGGGAGGAGAACTGGAAGAAAAAGGTAAAAAACTCACGGGTTGGGATAATGACAGTTTACTAGGATAGCAAAGGATGAGGAAAATAACAACAAGAATACTTATAAAAGAATATACAAAGCAGGTGATACACCATGCAATTTTTTCACCACCCCCCCCCCCAGAGCCCAATGCCCAGCCCATCCCCGAGCAGTGACAACTCCTCCCTGGCCAGCCCCCTTTATATACTGACCATGATGTCATGGTATTGAATATCCCTTTCGCTAGTTTGGGTCAGCTATCCTGGCTGTGTCCCCTTTCAGATTCTTGTGAAAATTAACTAGATCCCAGCTGGAAACCAGGACACTTACCCATGACTAGTAATAAAAAATTGCATCTGACTGTATTTGGTTTACATGGCAAGGTTTTTGTAGTGAGGTGGCTGCAGGGGTTGCTTCTGTGAGAAGACACCAGAATCTGTGCCCATGTTGGACAGTTTCAGCTGGCTCCAAAGTGGACCTGCTGCTGGCCAAAGCTGAGCCAACCAGCAATGCTCGTGGTGCATCTGTGATAACACATTTAAGAAACAGTGAAAAGCACTGTGCAACAGCTGTGTGAGAGAGGAGTACTGAGACAAATAACTATGCAGACATAAAAGTTCCCTCCCAAGAAGGAGAGGAAAGAGGTGCTCCAGGCACCAGAAGAGAGATTTCCCTGCAGCCCGTGGTGAAGACCATGGTGACACAGGTTGTCCCCCCGCACTCCATGAACCATAGAGTCATAGAATGGTTTGGGCTGGAAGGGACCTCAAAGATCATCTAGTTCCAACCCCCCTGCTATGGGCAGGGACACCCTCCACTAGACCAGATTGCCCAAAGCCTCATCCAACCCGGCCTTAAATACTTCCAGGGATGGGGCATCCACAACCTCTCTGGGCAACCTGTTCCAGTGCCTCACCACCCTCACAGTAAAGAATTTCTTTCTAACATCTAATCTAAATCGACCCTCCTTCACCTTGAACCCATTACCCCTTGTCCTGTCACTACACTCCCTGATAAACAGTCCCTCCCCATCTTGCCTGTAGGCCCCCTTCAGGTACTGGTAAGCCGCAATTAGATCTCCCCAGAGCCTTCTCTTTTCCAGGCTGAACAATCCCAACTCTCTCAGCCTGTCCTCATAGGAGAGGTGCTCCAGCCCTCTGATCAGCTTCGTGGCCCTCCTCTGGACTCTCTCCAACAGCTCCATGTGTCTCCTGTACTGGGGCCCCCAGAGCTGGATGCAGTACTCCAGGTGGGGTCTCACGAGAGCCAAGTAGAGGGGCAGGATCACCTCCCTCGACCTGCTGGTCACACCTCTTTTGATGCAGACCAGGACACAGTTGGCTTTCTGGGCTGCAAGGGCACGCTGCCGGCTCATGTTGAGCTTCCCATCAATCAATACCCCCAAGTCCTTCTCCTCAGGGCTGCTTTCAATCCATTTCTCGCCCAGCCTATAGTCGTGCTTGGGATTGCCCTGACCCATGTGCAGGACCTTGCACTTGGCCTTGTTGAACTTCATGTGGTTCGCATGGGACCACCTCTCCAGCCTGTCAAGGTCCCTCTGGATGGCATCCCTTCCCTCCAGCGTGTCGACCACACTACACAGCTTGGTGTTGTCAGCAAACTTGCTGAGGGTGCACTCGATCCCGCTGTCCATGTCTCTGACAAAGATGTTGAACAGTGCCGGTCCCAGTACCGACCCCTGAGGGACGCCACTCGTCACTGTTCTCCACTTGGACATTGAGCCGTTGCCCACAACTCTTTGAGTGCGATCATCCAGCCAGTTACTTATCCACCAAGTGGTCCATCCATCGAATCCATGTCTCTCCAATTGAGAGACAAGGATGTCGTGCGGGACAGTGTCAAATGCCTTGCGCAAGTTCAGGTAGATGATATCAGTCACTCTTCCCTTATCCAGCAACACTGTAGCCCCATCATAGAAGGCCACCAAGTTTGTCAGGCAGGATTTGCCCCTAGTGAAGCCGTGCTGGCTGTCACCAATCACCTCCTTATCTTCCATGTGCCTGAGCACAGTCTCCAGGAGGATCTGCTCCATAATCTTGCGAGGCACAGAGGTGAGACTGACCGGCCTGTAGTTCCCTGGGTCTTCCTTTTTTCCCTTCCTAAAAATGGGGGTTATGTTCCCCTCTTCCAGTCAGTGTGAACTTTGCCAGAATTCCAGGACTTCTCGAATATGATGGAGAGTGGCCTGGCCACTTCATCCGCCAGTTCCCTCAAGACTCGCGGATGCATCTCCTCAGGTACCATGGAATTCTGCACCTTCAGGTTCCGTAGATATTCTCGCACCTGATCTTCTCCTACAGTGGGCGGTTCTGCATTCTCCCAGTCCCTGCCTTTGCCTTTCGTGACCTGGGCAGTGTGGCTCAAGCACTTGCCCGTGAAGACTGAGGCAAAAAAGTCATTGAGGACCTCAGCCTTCTCCATATCCTGGGTAACCAGGTCACCCGTTTCATTCCGGAGGGGACCCACATTTTCCCTCGTCCTCCTTTTATCACTAACATACCTATAGAAGCTTTTCTTGTTGCCCTTGACATCCCTGGCCAGATTTAATTCTATCAGGGCTTTGGCTTTCCTAACCTGATCCCTGGCTGCTCGGACAGTTCATCTGTATTCCTCCCAGGCTACCTGCCTTTGCTTCCACCCTCTGTAGGCTTCCTTTTTTTGTCTGACTTTGCCCAGGAGCTCCTTGTTCATCCATGGGGGCCTCTTGGTGTTTTTGCCTGACTTCCTCTTTGTTGGGATGCATCTCTCCTGAGCTTGGAGGAGGTGACCCTTGAATATTAGCCAGCTGTCTTGGGCCCCTCTTCCCTCCAGGGCTTTATCCCATGGTATTCTACCAAGCAGATCCCTCAAGAGGCCAAAGTCTGCTCTCCTGAAGTCCAGGGTAGTGAGCTTGCTGTGCGCCCTCCTCGCTGCCCTGAGGATCCTGAATTCCACCATTTCATGGGCACTGCAGCCAAGACTACCCTTGAGCTTCACGTCCCCTACCAGACCCTCCTTATTGGTGAGAACAAGGTCCAGCATGGCACCTCTCCTCGTGGGCTCCTCTATCACTTGGAGAATGAAGTTATCATCAGTGCATTCCAGGAACTTCCTGGATTGCTTGCGCTCAGCTGTGTTGTCCCTCCAACAGATGTCGGGGTGGTTGAAGTCTCCCATAAGGACCAGGGCTTTTGAACGTGAGGCTGCTCCTATCTGCCTATAGAGGGCTTCATCTGCTCGGTCCCCCCAGTCAGGTGGCCTGTAGAAGACCCCCACTATGATGTCCCCTGCCCCAGCCCTCCCTTTAATCCTGACCCATAGGCTCTCCTTGGGCTCCTCCTCCATCCCCAGGTGGAGCTCCATGCACTCCAGCTGGTCATTGACATAGACGGTGACACCCCCTCCTCTTCTGCCCTGCCTGTCCTTCCTAAAGAGCCTGTACCCTTCCATCCCAACACTCCAGTCATAGGAGCTATCCCACCACGTCTCTGTAATGCCAATAAGGTCATAGCCTTGCAGGCGCACACACGCCTCCAGCTCCTCTTGTTTATTCCCCATGCTCCATGCATTCGCGTAGAGGCATTTCAGTTGTGCCCCCAATGAGGCTGACTTATTGGCTGGGGTGGCTGGAATTCCTTTGATGTATCTTCCCAGTGTTACCCCGTTGGTTCCCATTGTATCTGGAGCCCCTGGCTTGCCTCTAGGCTTCAAGTGTGCTGCAGTGTATCCAGTACATCTCTGAGCAATAGGCCGAGGGCCCTCACCAGCACCCAGTCCCTCCAACCTGGGCACGTCGTCCCACAACATGTCGCTGGCAAGCCTGATGTTATCCCCCTCCCCTTTCGAGCCCAGTTTAAAGCTCTGTCAATGAGCCCTGCTAGTTCCTGGGCAAAGATCCTCTTCCCCCTTTGAGAGAGGTGAATCCCATCAGGGTTCATCAGGCCTGGTGCCGTGTAGGCCGTCCCATTGTCAAAGAACCCAAAGTTGTGGCGTTGACACCAGCCACGGAGCCATGCATTGATGGACTGTGTCCACCTGTTCCTCCCACCATTGCTGCCCTCAACTGGAAGGAGGGAGGAGAATATTACCTGCGCTCCCGAATCCTTCAGTGACTGTCCCAAGAGCCTGAAGTCCCTTTTGATCGCTTTCGTGGGACGTGTCTCTGCTTCATCCCTACCCACATGGAGGAGCAGCAGTGGGTAATAGTCAGAGGGCCGTACCAGGCTGGGGAGTTTCCTAGCGATGAAGGGCCATGGTAGAGCAGATAACCACCTTGCCGTCTGTGGAGGACCCCATGCCGCAGGAGATTGATAGGCCTTGAAAGAAGCTGCAGCCTGTGAAGAGTCAACACTGGAGCATGCTCCTAGCAGCACCTGTGGCGTGTGGGGGACACACACTGGACCAGCCTATTCATGAAGGACTGTAACCTGTGAAAAAGAACCCATGCTGGAGCAGTTCTTGAAGAACTGCAGCCTGTAGGAAGGACCCATGTTGGAGAATAGAATAGAATAGAATAGAGTAGAGTAGAGTAGAGTAGAGTAGAATAGAATAGAATAGAATAGGACTGTTTCAGTGTTTGACCACCCTCTCAGTAAAAAAAATGCTTCCTAATATCTAGTCTGAACCTCCCCTAGCACAGCTTTGAACCATTCCCACACATTTTGTCACTGGATAAAAGGAAGAAGAGATCAGCATGTCTCTCTCTCCACCTCTGCTCCTCAGGAAGCTGTAGAGAGCAATCAGATTGCCCCTCAGCCTCCTTTTCTCCAAACTAGACAAACCCAGAGTCCTTAGTCGCTCCTCATAGGACATGCCTTCCAGCCCTTTCACCAGCTTTATTGCCCTCCTCTGGATGCATTCGAGTACCTTCACATCCTTCTTAAATTGTGGGGCCCAGAACTGCACACAATACTGAAGGTGAGGTCGCATCAATGCTAAATACAGAGGGATAATCACCTCTTTTGACCGGTTGGTTATGCTGTGTTTGATGGACCCCAGAATGCTGTTTGCCCTCTTGACTGCCAGGGCACACTGCTGACTCCTATTGAGCCTGCTGTCAACCAGCACCTGATCCCTTTCTACAGGACCGCTCTCCAGCCACTCCTCTCCCAATCTATACTTGTTTCTGGCATTACTGTGTCCCAGGTGCAGAATTTGGTATTTGGACTTGTTAAATTTCATGCCATTAATCATTGCCGAATGCTCCAATCTCTCTAGATCCTTCTGCAACGCCTTTTGTGCCTTGAGAGAGTCAACAGCACCTCCCAGTTTGGTATCGTCAGCAAACTTGCTAATGGTGCATTCAACTCCTGCATTCAGATCGTTGATAAAAATATTGAAGAGAATTGGCCCTAGAATTAAGCCCTGAGGAACACCGCTAGTGATTGGCTGCCAGCCAGATGTAGTCCCATTCACGACAACCCTTTGAGCCCTGCCGTTCAGCCAGTTCTTCACCCAGCGCACTGTGTACCTGCTCATGCCACAGTTGGACAACTTGTCCAGAAGGATGCTGTGAGAGACAGTATCAAAAGCCTTCCTAAAATCCAGAAGAACTACATCCACCGCCTTCCTTTCATCTACTAGGCAGGTGACCTTATCATAGAAGGATATCAAATTAATTAGGACTTTCCCTTTGTGAACCCATTTTGACTGTGCCTGATGACTGCATTATTATGCACAGAGTACCAGTTGGTGTTGAGACTCAGGAAAGTTCTACCCTTCCCTAACTGGTAAGAAGAAATGCAATAATGATGCTATGCTATGCTGAAAGGACTGTACACATTTAAACCTATATATATAATCAGCATTATCATAACTGAGGCAGCTCCAGATCATGTAGGGGAAAAAATAGAAAAGCAACAATATGTTAAACACTATCAGTTGTGTTTTGGAGTTCCTCACAGGTCTGCCTACTAAGGGCAATGTAAGAGCTACCCATCCTTCCCCTTACACATTTATATATCAGCATAAATTTTGCCACTGAAGGCCAGTAGAACAAGAGCTTCAAGGAGGATAGCAAAATGCCTCTCTAGAGAACAGCATCTATGAGGAGACATCACAGAGAACTAGCTATATGTTCAATGGGCAACTTCTTTATTTTACAAGGCACAGATATATTCTTAGCATTCACAGTAGTGTTTTTTCAAAGAAAGGTTATATAAAATGATATAACACATGCACAGACACATGACAAAAATAGATGTGAATGACTCACTGCACTTATGCAAAGTTGCGTAAGTCTATTTTTCTCTGCTCTTAAAAAAAACAAAACAGCACACGCACAACCTTAAAATGTTTGGACAGTTAAAAATGTTGAATAAAAGCAGAGCTCCATCTTCTCAGGGTCCGTCACACCCACATTTGGTGTAGTGTTTAACAATGGATAAAAATAGAAAGTTGAAATTTAATAGACTCTAATATTTATCATATTATTTAAGAAACTATCAAAACAGCATCAGAGAACTGGAATTCACTTCAAACAGAATATTATTGAAAAAAAGAGAGATCAACAGCTACATTTTGAAGGGAATTTAGTAAGATTCAGTGAAATATTACCCTCTTGGTATATAACAGGGGCAGGCTAGAAAGAAAATAACCATCTGTATTTCTTTTATTCAACAGGTAACTATATTAATGTAATCTGAAAATAATTTTATCTTTTTAAAAATCTTGTAAAATTTCCTCTAAGCTATTAAATTAATGACATTTTAATTGTTGGCAGATGACATTATAGGAATTGGTTACTTTATATAAGCATGATATCTGTCTTTTTTTCTAAAGGGCAGGGGCAGACCCTTATCTGTCAGAGCAAGCAGTTGATAGCATGCATGCTAGAGAAGGAACATTAGCAGATTCAGAATGTCATGCATCACTATCAGGGAGTCAAGAATCATTGTCTGCCACAGGAGTAAGGTACCACCGATCAGCAGTATCTGTTTGACCTATAATTTGAAAAAGACATGGACACCAGTCCTGAGAGCTGATAAACCACACTTTTGAGTAGACAGGTTGCAAAGTTTGTATAAATTAAGCCCTAAACTAAGGAATGTGTAACACAAAATGAACCTTTTAATATATCCTCAGAAGTGTGATCCACAATATTTTAAGAGAACATTTCTGAATAACCCTTCTTTTGATTGCTGTGTTAATATTACTTTGGTGAATTATTCAAATCTGCTGCTGATGTGATAGTATCAGGCCAGAAAATTGTCAGCTAACCTACTCTTACAAGATCCTGTTCTCTCTCATTCACAGCATATAAGTGTATAATACACAAACAGCATCTTATTGATTAGAAATTGGATCCTCTGACAGTTGGAATGTCAAATCCAAGGGATTGTTCACTGTCCTGGTTTTGGCTGGGACAGAGTTAAATTTTCTTACTAGCAGCTGGTATAGTGCTATGTTTTGGATTTAGGATGAGAATAATCTTGATAACACTAATATTTTAGTTGTCGCTAAGAAGTCAAGGACTTTTCAGCTTCTCATACTGGCCTGCCAATGAGAAGGCAGGGGGCACCCAAGAAGCTGGGACGAGACACAGTCAGGACAGCTGACCTAAAATGACCAAAGGGATATTCCATACCATATGACATCATGCTCAGTATATAACTGGGGGAGTTGGCAGAGAGGTGTATGGCTCAGGAACTAGATGAGCATCGCTTCTGGGTGGTGAGCAATTGTGCTGTGCATCACTTGATTTGTATATTCTTGGTTTTATTATTATTGTTGTTGCTATCATTATTATTGTCTTCCTTTTCTGTCCTATTAAACTGTCTTTATTTCAACCCACAAGTTTTACCTTTTTCTTTTCAATTCTCTCTCCCATCCCATTGGGGGCAGGGGGGAGTGAGTGAACGTCTGTGTGGTTGTTTTAGCTGCCTGCCAGGTTAAACCACGACATTCACAGATTGAAGTACTATTAAGCATCAGTGAAGAAGGTGGATCTGAGGTTATAATTGCCAACACTATTTCTCTGTCACTAAGCAGAGCCAAATCAGTAACCTCAGAGCAGTGAATAGGATTCTAGCAATGTTTGAGATGGAACAGAACAATAGAGAAAGCTACACTGGTAAAGGACAGCAAAGAAGGGAGACAGAAAGAGGCAGGCTAGGGGAAGATTCAGAAGGAACTTTAGGCAGAGGAACAAGAAATTTGAAAGATGAGGCTGTTGAGGGATATTAGCTGTTTAACGTAAATAAGTAGGTTTTAATTAGAATAAATTACTTAGGAATATAATAGAGTGTGATTTGTGCTGTTTGCTTAGCTGTACTTCGCATGAGTGGCTAGATTTGCTGAAGCCTTTAGGCCGCGATAGAGGTATTTTTCTCAGTAATTTTCCTAGTAGTTTTCCTAACAGCTAGTACAGTGCTGTGTTTAGTCTTTTAGTATGGGAAAGTATTTTGATATCACACTAATGTCTCGGTAGTGTTTTGTCCAAGTCTGGGACTCTTCAGTTCTCCATGTTCCACCAGCAAGGGCAGGTGTACAGGGAGTGTAAACTAGAAGATAAGGAGGCTCCAACCTTTGGGGAAAACTGTGGAAACTGCAAGTCAACAAGATAGGAGCCTGCCTGCCTGGACACAGAAGAAGAATCCAATTAGATGTTAGAAGACCCCAGAACAAAAAATCACCATTGGACTAAAGGACGTGTGGACAGCGCATGAAGGGCGCGTGAGGGGCGGGTGTATGGGACCCATGGGTATAATTGCCCTGGGATTTATTTGTTCTGGGTCCCTCTCTTTGGAGGCACCCTTCCCAGGCTGATCAGGCTGCTACACAAATTCTTACTTTTTGTCACAAGAGGAGTCAAAGCAACACTGATTTTCAGAGAGCTCATAGATAAGCAGACTTCAGTTTTAAACTGTTGCCAGTACACTGACTATGAAGTATAGGTTTAGACCATACCAGTAACCCAACAACGTGACTGCATTCCTGCTTCAGACATGGAAACTGATAGCATTCAGGAACCAGTTTGCTCTGATAGACAGTCCAAGGCAGAATCAGCAGTCCCACTGCCTTCAAATGTTAATCTCAGTTAATACTAATGTATTGGATTTGCGTGGAAAGGTTTTGGTATTGGGAGGGCTACAGGGGTGGCTTCCGTGAGAAGCTGCTAGAAGCTTCCCCTATGGTAGATGAAGCCAATGCCAGTTGGCTCCAAGACAGACCCGCTGCTGATCAAGGCCAAACCAATCAGTGACAGTGGAAGTGCCTCTGTGATAACATATTTAATAAGAGAGGGGGAAAACACCTAGAGCAACTGTATCCAGAGAAAGGAGTGAGAATATGTGAGAGAAACAACTCTGCAGATACCAAGGTCAGTGAAGGAGGGGGAGGAGGTACTCCAGGCACCAGAGCAGAGATTCCCCTGCAGCCTGTGGTGAAGACCGTGGTGAAGACCATGGTGAAGCAGGCTGTCCCCCTGCAGCAGCCCATGGAGGATTACTGGGAGCAGAGATTCCACCTGCAGACTGTGGAGGACCCCATGCCAGAGCAGGTGGAGGCATCTGAAGGAGGCTGTGGCCCCATGGGAAGCCCACGCTGGAGCAAGCTCCTGGCAGGACCTGTGGACCCGTGGAGAGAGGAGCCCACGCCAGAGCAGGTTTGCTGGCAGGACTTGTGACCCCGTGGGGGACCCACGCTGGAGCAGTCTGCTCCTGAAGGTCTGCACCCCATGGGAGAGACCCACGCTGGAGCAGTTCGTGAAGAACTGCAGCCCCTGGGAAGGACTCACATTGGAGAAGTTCGTGAAGGACTGTCTCCCGTGAGAGGGACCCCATGCTGGAGCAGGGGAAGAGTGTGAGGAGTCCTCCCCCTGAGGAGGAAGGACCAGCAGAGACAACGTGTGATGAACTGACTGCAAACCCCATTCCCCGTCCCCCTGTGCTGCTCAGGGAAGGAGGTAGAAACCGGGAGTGAAGTTAAGACTGGGAAGATGGGAGGGGTGAGGGGAAGGTGTTTTAAGATTTGGGTTTATTTCTCATTCCTCTACTCTGTTTTCTGGGTAATAAATTAGATGATTTTTTTCTAAGTTGAGTCTGTTTTGCCTGTGACGGTAATTAGTGAATGATTTCTCCCTGTCTTTATCTCGACCCATAAGCCTTTTTTTATATTTTCTCTCCCCTGTCTAGTGAAGGAGGGGAGTGATAGAGCGGCTTTGGTGGGCACCTGGCCTCCAGTCAGGGTCAACCCACCACAACTAATGTCACTAAGAAGAGCTACATTCATAGCATTCCAAGCAATGGTCTCCATTTGCCTTTTGCTTTTCCTAAGATATTTTTGGTATTAGGGGTAAAAGTCCTTCAAAACTGAAAGCTACTCTAGGTTTGGATTCAGAAAAGAACTCCAAAAATCCCATGCAACTATCTATCTGCTGCATTGTTTTCCCCTCAGCTTCAGGACACTTAGGTCAATGCAGGAGACAGAGCTGAGCTGGGGGAAAGTATGCTACACTAGATAGCAGCAACACCACAATAATGTCTTTGCTAAAGATCTATCAGTAAATCACTGATGAAACAGAAATTTCATAACAAAATCAGTGTAAAAAGTTCCATTCTGAGAAAAGAGATGAAGGACAGTTATTACTGCTGACTGCTTTAACATGTTTTAGAAAGAAGATGCTTCAGGTACAAGAAACATTCTCGCCACTGCAAGATGGAGCTTAGCATGGGTCATTTATCCTGCACTCTGCCATGTAGATGAGGTCCAGAAAATATACAACTTAGCTAAACATAAAAACCTATATCTGTGCATTTATGAAATTTAAGTGCATAATCACACATAAATTCAGTTTGACTAGTATGAAAAACACTATGGTTGAGAAAGACACAGGAAGAACCATGACACAAATCTAAGACCTATCCCTTAAACTTAACTCTACCCCTTCAGTATACATATAAATTAACTCCAAGTCCTGTAGATACTTTGCTAATAGAATAACGCAAAGCAGAAGATAAAAAAATCCCAGTCCTACAAAGTTTTATACAAGTAATTACCTTTATGTCCATAGGCAGTAAAGTCGCATTAAGTCAAATCATGTTCAAATCTATGTAATGGGAACTATTCCTTGTAGAGCTTTTTTTGCAGCAGGAATGTTTTTTAATTATTAATATAAAGCAGTATATTGTCTTTCTACAAATAATACTATTTCAGTATATTTGGATTTCCATTGGACTATTGTCATTCAGTAGAGTCCTAAACAACAAAAAAGTTTCTTTCCTGCATTCTGTCCTTCGAACACCAAAACAGAGTATAAAGACAAAGTGTCCAGTCAAAAAAATTAAATATTTTACAAGAATTCATTTTACTGAAAGTTGCCAAAATATTTACTTTGGTTTAAAGGCATAATCCTGACAAATGATAAGGAGCTCAAATTTCCATGGGAGACAGGGATGATTATATGTCAGCACTCTATAATGTTTGGACTGATACTTTGAATATATTTTTAGGATGTTGTTGTGGTTTTACCCCAGCCAGCACCACACAGCCACTCACTCACTCCCCTCATCGGGATGGGGGAGAGAATTGGAAGAGTTAAAGTGAGAAAACTCATGGGTTGAGATAAAGACAGTTTAATAGGTAAAGCAAAAGCTGTGTGCACAAGCAAAGCAAAGCCAGGAATTCATTCACCACTTCCCATGGGCAGGCAGGTGTTCAGCCATCTCCAGGAAAGCAGGGCTCCGTCACGTGTAATGGTTACTTGGGAAGACAAACGCTATCACTCCGAACGCCGCTGCCCCCCCAGTCCCTCCTCTTCCCCAAGCCTCTTATAAAGTGAGCATGATGTCAAATGGTATGGAATATCCCTTTGGTCAGTTTGGGTCACCTGTCCTGTCTGTGTCCCCTCCCAACTTCTTGTGCACCCCCAGCCATCCCGCTGTCAGGGCAGTGTGAGAAGCAGAAAAGGCCTTGGCTCTGTGTAAGCACTGCTCAACCATAGGTCTATATAACAAAAACATCTCTATATTATCAACACTGTTTCCAGCACAAATCCAAAACATAGCCCCATACTAGCTACTGTGAAGAAAATTAACCTTCTCAGCTGAAACCAGGACAGATGTACAGACTTTAGTATTGGAAAGTACCACCACACCCAGGTTCTATTTTAAGAGACAGGCAAGAATCAATCAATTCAATCTGGTTTAGTTATATAATTAATTTAAGGTTAAGGTAGGGTATTTTTCTTTGGATTCTTCACTGATTCTTAACAGTTTCCTGATCCTATTTTCTAGCAGAACAAGACTATTACCTTATTCATTGTGAGAGCTTAAAGAAGCAAAGACAACTTAAAAAGGAAATTGAAAATTGTTCTGAATGTTTGTGTTAAATATTTACAGTGGACACAAGTGTACATTCTCTGAAAATGACAGTCCAGCTGCTAGATTATGCACTGTGGTTGATATGAGAATACAATTTATAAAGAGATATTATAGCTAAAAGTCCTAAATGTTCTTTGGTTGGTGACATGGTTTAGTCCCAGCCGGCAGCTAAGCACCACGCCGCTGCTCGCTCACCCCTGGCGGGATGGGGAGGAGAACGGAAAAACAAAGGCAAAGCCTCGTGGGTTGGGATAAAGACAGTTTACTGGGACAGTAAGGGAGAGGGAAAACAATCAACAACAGTACTGATAATGGAATATTCATAGTGGGTCATAACAGAAAGCAGTTTACCGATCCAAGACTGACCAACTGGATGCTCGGCCTGTCCTTGAGCCGCGTGGAACCTGCACCTCCCCAACTAGCCCCCTTTTATGGTGAGCATGACGTCGCATGGTATGGAATAGCCCCCTGGCCAGCCTGGCTCACCTGTCCTGGCTCCTTGTGAAATTAACTCTATCCTTGCCAGAACCAGGACAGTTGGTCAAAGTCAAAAGACATATACCTTAGGCCTCTGAAACAACACTCAGTAACTGAATGAAGCCAGAGAGTTGATACTTGGTAGCTTTCTTACATAGACAACCTTTCTGACCAAGAACCTGTTTGTGGACTTTATGAAACAAATTGTTGCTCTAATCCAGTCAGATGAGGTAAATCAGTTCCTAAGTGAGTGTCATGGTTTAACCTCCGGTAGGCAGCTAAACACCACACAGCCGCTCGCCCAATGGGATGGGGGAGAGAATTGGAAGAACAAAAGTGAGAAAAACTTGTGCATTGAGATAAGTTTAATAGGTAAAGTGTTTCTCACATTGCCCAGCCAGCAAGTAGGCTGGGGGTGCACAAGAAGTTGGGAGGGGACACAGCTGGGACAGCTAACCCCAACTGACCAAAGGGATATTCCAGACCATATGACATCATATAAAGCTCGGGAAGAAGAAGGAAGGGGGAGACATTTGGAGTGATGGCGTTTGTCTTCCCAAGTAACTGTTACGCATGATGGGGCCCTGCTTTCCTGGAGATGGCTGAACACCTGCCTGCCCATGGGAAGTGGTGAATGAATTCCTTGTTTTGCTTTGCTTACACGTGTGGCTTTTGCTTTACCTATTAAACTGCCTTGATCTTGACCTAAGAGTTTTTTCATTTTAACTCTTCCAACTCTCTCCCCCATCCCACTGGGTGGGGGGGTGAGCAAACAGCTGTGTGGTGCTTATCTGTGTTATGCAATTAAGGCTGTAGGGTTCAGCTGGCTTACATACACCTGGAGATACTAATATATTCTGGAGACTTGGAGCTGTTAAAAAGTACTTATGTGTGTTTATGTCAATATATAGACATGGGCATAAACTTCCATTCATCTGCCTACATCTTTTAACAACAAAATATTAGGTACAATGTTGTGTAGATATGTAGTTTATCAAATTTCTGCTCTTTTTCCTTTCTTTTCAAATGAAGATCCCCTTTTAAACCTTTAAAAAGCAAACTATATGTCTCTCTCTAGGGAGATTGTTCTGAGTTCTCCTGCCTGGTCTTGTGCTAAAACAAGTAAATCCTGTTGACTTCAGCAAGCGAGTGTGTTTGGGTCAGTATAACTCAATACCCTCAACTTTGATTTTGATTCTTTTCCTCAGCTTTAGATTCATTATTTTATGAGGAAAATGTGGAAACATGCCAAATGTTCATGTTTGCAAAGCAAGTCCTACTGCTAGGAATGCAATGAATCCCAACGAAGAGGAAGTGAAGCAAAAACACCAAGAGGCCCCCATGGATGAACAAGGAGCTCCTGGGCAAAGTCAGACAAAACAAGGAAGCCTACAGAGGGTGGAAGCAAGGGCAGGTAGCCTGGGAAGAATACAGAGAAACTGTCTGAGCAACCAGGGATCAGGTTAGGAAAGCCAAAGCCCTGATTGATAGAAATTAGTCTGACCAGGGATGTCAAGGACAACAAGAAAAGCTTCTATAGGTATGTTAGTGATAAGAGGAGGAGAAAGGAAAATGTGGGTCCCCTCTGGAATGAAACAGGTGACCTGGTTACCCAGGATATGGAGAAGGCTGAGGTCCTCAATGACTTTTTTGCCTCAGTCTTCACAGGCAAGTGCTTGAGCCACACTGCCCAGGTCACAGAAGGTAAAGGCAGGGACTGGGAGAACGCAGAACTGCCCACTGTAGGAGAAGATCAGGTGCGAGAATATCTACGGAACCTGAAGGTGCACAAGTCCATGGTACCTGAGGAGATGCATCCGCGAGTCTTGAGGGAACTGGCGGATGAAGTGGCCAGGCCACTCTCCATCATATTGGAGAAGTCCTGGCAGTCCTGTGAAGTTCCCGCTGACTGGAAAAGGGGAAATATTACCCCCATTTTTAGGAAGGGAAAAAAGGAAGACCCAGGGAACTACAGGCCGGTCAGTCTCACCTCTGTGCCTCGCAAGATTATGGAGCAGATCCTCCTGGAGACTGTGCTCAGGCACATGGAAGATAAGGAGGTGATTGGTGACAGCCAGCACGGCTTCACTAGGGGCAAATCCTGCCTGACAAACTTGGTGGCCTTCTATGATGGGGCTACAGTGTTGCTGGATAAGGGAAGAGTGACTGATATCATCTACCTGAACTTGCGCAAGGCATTTGACACTGTCCCGCACGACATCCTTGTCTCTCAATTGGAGAGACATGGATTCGATGGATGGACCACTTGGTGGATAAGGAATTGGCTGGATGATCGCACTCAAAGAGTTGTGGGCAACGGCTCAATGTCCAAGTGGAGAACAGTGACGAGTGGCGTCCCTCAGGGGTCGGTACTGGGACCAGCACTGTTCAACATCTTTGTCAGAGACATGGACAGCGGGATCGAGTGCACCCTCAGCAAGTTTGCTGACAACACCAAGCTGTGTAGTGTGGTCGACACGCTGGAGGGAAGGGATGCCATCCAGAGGGACCTTGACAGGCTGGAGAGGTGGTCCCATGCGAACCGCATGAAGTTCAACAAGGCCAAGTGCAAGGTCCTGCACATGGGTCAGGGCAATCCCAAGCACGACTATAGGCTGGGCGAGAAATGGATTGAAAGCAGCCCTGAGGAGAAGGACTTGGGGGTATTGATTGATGGGAAGCTCAACATGAGCCGGCAGCGTGCCCTTGCAGCCCAGAAAGCCAACTGTGTCCTGGGCTGCATCAAAAGAGGTGTGACCAGCAGGTCGAGGGAGGTGATCCTGCCCCTCTACTCTGCTCTCATGAGACCCCACCTGGAGTACTGCATCCAGCTCTGGGGGCCTCAGTACAGGAGAGACATGGAGCTGTTGGAGAGAGTCCAGAGGAGGGCCACGAAGCTGACCAGAGGGCTGGAGCACCTCTCCTATGAGGACAGGCTGAGAGAGTTGGGATTGTTCAGCCTGGAAAAGAGAAGGCTCCGGGGAGATCTAATTGCAGCTTTCCAGTACCTGAAGGGGGCCTACAGGCAAGATGGGGAGGGACTGTTTATCAGGGAGTATAGTGACAGGACAAGGGGTAATGGGTTTAAGCTGAAGGAGGGTCCATTTAGATTAGATGTTAGAAAGCAATTCTTTACTGTGAGGGTGGTGAGGCACTGGAACAGGTTGCCCAGAGAGGTTGTGGATGCCCCATCCCTGGAAGTATTTAAGGCCAGGTTGGATGAGGCTTTGGGTGACCTGGTCTAGTGGAAGGTGTCCCTGCCCGCAGCAGGGGGGTTGGAACTAGATGATCTTTAAGGTCCCTTCCAACCCAAACCATTCCATCATTCTGTGATTCTATGAGTTTATGAACATAAGAATTTTTTTATTTAGTGACTTTTTTCCTTTTTCTCCTTCTCTATCATTGGGTTAAGGTCATGTGATTGAAATTGCATTAGCTTGAAAATATCATTTGAATCTTCCTTTTTGTTTAATTCCATCAAATACAGTGGCTGACTTTGCATAATCAAAAGTTTATCTCAAAATCATTGTGGACTAGAAGTGTGCGTACAGAACTTAGTTATCAGTTGACTTAAAAATCAGAGCACTCACTGCCTCAGTCCAAGCACCACAGTAAATCACATGCCTATCCTGTCAGGAGCAGTCATTTTTTCACACCCTCCATCTTCCCACGGATTCTTTCACCTCAGAACTGTGGGATAGGAAATTGTGCATTAATGGTAGTTTTTAATATTTACAAACAAGGTTGATATGGAAAGGAGAATAGTCTGTTATTACAAGAAAAAGTAACAGAAAGATCAATGTTTGGGGAATAAAAGAGATTTGACAGGAAGGGCCAGTATCAGGTCTTAATTAGAAGATAATACTGGAATAATGAGAACTGTGATCAAAAAAAGTAAAGCCCATGCAGAACTAACAGGTAGAGGATGAGAAGGTGTCGTGGTTTAGCCTGGCCAGCAGCTAAGACAACCACACAGCCATTCACTCACACCTGCTCCATCCCAGTGGGATGGGGGAGAGAATTGAAAAGGGAAACCCGCCCCCCCAAAACTCATGGACTGAGATAAAGACAGTTTAATAGGACTGAAAATGAAAATAATAATAATAGAATATACAAAAAAAGTGATGCACAGCAAAATTTCTCACCACTTGAATCCAATGCTCAGCTAGTTCCTGAGCTGCCCCGTCTCCCAGCTAACTTCCCAGTTTTATATGGAGCATGATGTCATGTGTTATGGAATATCCCTTCAGTCAGTGTGAGTGAGCAGTCCTGGCTGTGTGCTCTCTCTTCTTGGGCACCCCCCACCTTCTCATTGGCATGCCAGTATGAGAAGCTCAAAAGTCCTTGACTGCTTGGCAACAACTAAAAACATCAGTGTGTTATCAACATTATTCTCATCCTAAATCCAAAACACAGCACTACGCCAGCTGTCAGAAAGAAAATTAACTCTATCCCAGCTGAAACCAGGAGAACCATGGTGAAGCAGGCTGTCCCCCTGCAGCCCATGGAGGATGATGCTGGAGCAGATATCCACCCCATAGCCCATGGAGGACCCCGCGCCAGAGCACATGGATGCCTGAAGGAGGCTGTGACCCCATGGGAAGCCCAAGCTGGAGCAGGCTCCTGGCAGGACCTGTGGACCCATGGAGAGAGGAGCCCATGCCAGAGCAGATTTGCTAGCAGGACTTGTGACCCTGTGGGGGACCCCACGCTGGAGCAGTTTGCTCCTGAAGGTCTGCACCCTGTGGGAGAGACCCACACTGGAGCAGTTCATGAAGAACTGCATCTGATGGAAAGGACTCACATTGGAGAAGTTCGTGGAGGACTGTCTCCCATGAGAGGGACCCCATGTTGGAGTTTTGATAGTCATATAAAGCCTAGAGGGTCATTTTCTCCTATTTTTGAAATGCCAAAATGTCATTTTTATTTTTACTGAGTAGGTACTTTATTTGCAAATTACCATGCATGAAACAATTCACTTTTAGCAAGTTCATCAGTCAAAAAAGTGTGTGCTCTAGTTATAATCAATTTACATGTAAAGATATGTCTAAATATGAATTTAAATTAGTTCTTGTCATTTCATGTTGATCAGCTGCTTTATCACTGTAGATGTCAACGGTGACCATAGTAATGTTGCAGAAAGAAGAGCATGCACAACTTTCATGAGATAATGGCAAAAACATACAAAGAAATTGATGTCCATATAAAAAAGATGCCTCTGACTGTTAAGCCATGCTTATTTTCCAGTCAAGTTAACAAAAATACTAAGAAGATATTTTCAGATATTTGCTCTGCCATTTCCATAACAAATACACAATATGAATCACAATATTTTCTCATGTCATAACCTATTGGATTTATCTTTCAATATATGAAAAGAACCCCGAGTTCTCCACAGAGTAAAAACCCTTTCAGTTTTAGCCCTCTTGTATATGTAGTATTAGAACCTGTACAAAGAACATTTTGAGGCTGAAGAGAATACTTGCTTTAACAGTGTATTCATCACATTCCTGCACTGAAAAATCTTAAATGCAATAAAAAAAAACCCAAAACTGGGGCAAGTAAAATAAAAATCCTTCATAACAGAAAATGTTGAGCAGAGGATATTTTGGAAGAATGCAAGCCAAAGCTAAGTTTAACATACAAGAATCACAGAACAGTAGGGGTTGGAAGGGACCTCTAGAGATAATCTAGTCCAACCCCCCTGCTAAAGCAAGTTCACCTAGAGCAGGTTGCACAGGATCATGTCCAGGTGGGTTTTGAATATCTCCAGAGAAGGAGACTCCACAACCTCTCTGGGCAACCTGTTCCAGTGCTCGGTCACCCTCACAGTAAAGAGGGTTTTCCTCATGTTCAGATGGAACTTCCTGTGTTCCAGCTTGTGCCCATTGCCCCTTGTCCTGTCACTGGGCATCACTGAGAAGACTCTGGCCCCTTCCTCTAGACATCCACCCTTTAGATATTTTAGAACTATTGATGAGATCCCCTCTCAAGTCTTCTCTTCTCCAGGTTTAACAGACCCAGCTCTCCCAGCCTTTCCTCGTATGAGAGATGCTCCAGTCCCCTCATCATCTTTGTAGCCCTCCGCTGGACTCTCTCCAGTAGTTCCCTGCCTTTCTTGAACTGGGGAGCCCAGAACTGGACACAGTACTCCAGATGTGGCCTCACCAGGGCAGAGTAGAGGGGGAGGATAACCTCCCTCGATCTGCTGGCCACATTCTTCTTAATGCACCCCAGGATACTATTGACCTTCTTGGTCACGAGGGCACATAGCTGGCTCATGGAGAGCTTCCTGTCCACCAGGACTCCCAGGTCCTTCTCTGCAGTGCTGCTTCCCAGCAGGTCAACCCCTAACCTGTACTGGTGCTTGGGGTTATTCCTCCCTAGGTGCAGGATTCTACACTTGCCCTTGTTGAATTTCATTGGGTTCCTCTCTGCCCAATTCTCTAGTCTGTCCAGGTCTCGCTGAACGGCAGCGCAGCCTTCTGGTGTATCAGCCACTCCTCCCAGTTTAGTATCATCACCAAACTTGCTGAGGGTATGCTCTGTCCCCTCTTCCAGGTCATTGATGAATATGGTGAATAAGACCGGACCAAGTACTGACCCCTGGGGAACACCACTATAGCTGCAGACCTCCAACTAGACTCTGCACAGCTTATCACAACCCTCCAGGCCCTGCCATTCAGCCAGTTCTCAACCCACCTCACTGTCCACTCATCTAACCCACACTTCCTAAGCTTGCTAAGCTTGGATGTTATGGGAGACAGTGTCAAAAGCCTTGCTGAATTCGAGGTAGACCACTTCCACTGCTCTCCCCTCATCCACCCAGCCAGTCATGACATCATAGAAGGCGATCAGATTGGTCAGGCATGATTTCCCCTTGGTGAATTCATGTTGATCACCCCCCGATAACCTTCTTTTCCTCCACATGCTTATTGATGACATCCAGAATGAGCTGTTCCATCACCTTTCCAGGGATGGAGGTGAGCCTGACTGGCCTATAGTTTGCTGGGTCCTCCTTCTTGCCCTTTTTGAAGACCGGAGTGACATTGCCTATCCTCAAGTCTTCAGGCACCTCTCCTGTTCTCCATGGCCTTTCAAAGATGATGGAGACTGGCTTAGCAATAACATCTGCCAGCTCCTTGAGCACTCATGGGTGCATCCCATCGGGGCCCATGGATTTGTGGATGTCGAGATTGCCTAAATGATCTCTAACCCTATGCTTCTCGACCAAGGGAAGGTCTTCCTTTCTCAAGACCTTCTCTCCTACCTCCAAGGTAGATTGCTGAGGGCTGGCCTTAGCAGTAAAGACCAAAGCAAAGGAGGCATTCAGTAACTCCACCTTCTCTGTATCCTCCATCACCAAGGCACCCACCTCATTCATTGCTTACACAGAGCCAAGGCCTTTTCTGCTTCTCACACTGCCCTGCCAGTGGAATGGCTGGGGGTGCACAAGAAGTTGGGAGGGGACACAGACAGGACAGGTGACCCAAACTGACCAAAGGGATATTCCATACCGTATGACATCATGCTCAGATTATAAGGAGCTTGGGGAAAAGGAAGAGGGATGGGATGAGGCAGCGGCATTTGGAGTGATGGTGTTTGCCTTCCCAAGTAACCGTTACACACAACAGAGCCCTGCTTTCCCAGAGATGGCTGAACACCTGCCTGCCGATGGGAAGTAGCGAATGAATTCCTTGTTTTGTTTTGCTTGCATACTCAGCTTTTGCTTTACCTATTAAACTGTCTTTATCTCAACCCATGAGTTTTCTCACTTTAACTCTTCCAATTCTCTCCCCCATCCTGATGAGGGGGAGTGAGCGAGTGGCTACGTGGTGCTCAGCTGCTGGCTGGGGTAAAACCACAACAGCCATACACACCCTTGAGGTGGTTGGCCTTCTGGTTCTTGTCTTGGGAGGCAGCTAAAGGAACATTTATTGCTGCTCTGGTTGGCCTGGCTTATTCCCCAGTTGGATATGATCTGGTATTACTCTGTGTTAATAAAAGTATTTGACACACAGTTGCACTGTAAATGCACTCTTATCTGAGATAGATACTATGTATTCAATGTTATAATAATTGTAAACAGCAGTTTTACGTAAAACTCCAGTCCATGTAAAAAGACACAGTAAATACAAGACTGCTAACTACTGGCATGAAAATTGTTCACTAATATTTTTGCTCAACAAATAGTTGATTTTGAATTAATATTTACTGTTAGTAATTAATCAATTACAAAGTATGTACACAATTGGTTTGGATTAAGGGAATTATATGAACAATTCCCAAGAGTACATCCAACATGATGAAGCAACTAACTTACTGGAAATTCATAATTCTAGCAAAGAATAACTACAGTCAGTAGTTTCTCATTGCTCAAGGCTCAGTCAGAACATATTGGGAAAAAAATCCTGTTCTGACAAAAAAGTCCAAACTTCAGTCTAGTCATACTCCTCTTTATTAAGTCAAGTAAAAATGATTTTTTCTATCCTGTCCTTTCTATAACAAGCTTTATTAGAGTAATTCAACTGTCAGATATCTAAATTTCTCTCTTTTAAGACTACTGTACATTTCTAATGTTTTATTCATATCCAATGGTGAAACCAAAGTTTGTCAGCCACAAACTTTCTAATTATTCAAGTCAGGCAAGAAATGGCTCTTTTGCAGAAAGCTATAAGGAGCAGTAAATTTTTCTCCTTTCCACTGAAATAGTCACAGAAGTATGTAATGCAGAAACCTGCTGTTCATAATATCGAATCCTTAACAGTAAGTATATGAGCTCATAAATAAAATGACATGGATTAAATGTTTTTTTAAATGTAATACTTTTGAATCATATAACTCCTATTTTAAAAGTCTAAGAAATATATTTTATACTTTTTATGTACCTGCCATCCATTGCTAAATCAAGCAATTTTCAAAATATTAAACAATGTAAAAGCTATCAATACAATATATCACATCAAATTTCCAACACAATATTTACCAGATTAGGCCTTGATCCTGCAAAGATGTCCATGTTTTATCTAACTTAAATCCAGGTATGAATCTTTATGGAATCAGAAATCCCAAGTCCTTCCATAGAAAAAACAAAACATGAAGATCCTTTAATTTGCACAAACTGAATAACAGACTGACAGCTGAAAACAGCTTAGACTGTAAAGATAACAAAGATACAAGTCATAGGGTGAAAATCAAATGGAGAACAAAAGAAAAAATATTGTCTGCAATGAGAAAAAAGAACTGAGCTGAAAGAAAAAAGACAGTAGGCTAGGCCTTTCATGTCTAGCCATATATATAAGTAGTTGTTTGAAAACAGAGTGGAGACCTGATAGAAGTGTACTGCTCAGCATGCTTGAGACAGCAGCCTGAGGCTGACTTAGGGGTTTCTTTGGGATCTGTGATAACTGAGAAGAAATTTCAGACCTAACTTTTTCATTCATGTCGTAACTTTTATTGGGAGCCTTGCAGAAGACAATGTATGGTCAACTGTCCTGGCTTGAGGATGTAAGAATGCTTACAGTTCATGAGACAAAGTATAAATAAACTTTCAAAATTCACTAGCAGTTAAATAATTGCAGCTTTGGTACAGAAAGATGAAATGGTTTGGGTAATTTAGAAAAACCAATGTATTTTCAAAATATGCAATCCTCTTGTAAATTGAGAAAGGAGAAAGACTAAAAATGGTTTCCCAGCTGACAGCTGCATGTGTGAAATGAATGGAAACAAAAAATGAACCTGAAACTTTATATTTATAAAATGGACTCCACTTCAATAGGGATTCTATATCTAGTGTGAGGTACTTCCCATTTCCCTCACAATTATCATACAACAAACTGTTCAGTCAGACCTACAGCACTGTAAAGTCTCCACTGTCAGACCAAACACTGCTGGACAATTACAGACCTGAACTACCACAGGTGCAATCCAAGGACCTAAGGTATTAGAAGTACACACTGACAAGCTGCTATATAATTTTTTGAAATTATTTGAGGAAGAAAAGAGAAGTGCATAAAGTCATTAGTCTACATATTAAATTTAACTTAAAAATAAACAAATATGAACACACATAGATATTCATTAAGGCCACATGCCTTCCTATTATGCTGAATAGGAAATTGTTCCTATTGTCCTTTAGGAATGCAAAGAGAAATCAAACCGAAATGAAATTCCAAAGTACATATACATTGAAATATAACTCACCTTGTTCCAAGTAGAAATTACTAGCCCAAGAGAAGGTATTTTCTAGTTTCAAAATTACACCTATGCATTTTTGAAGTCATTAGTGAACTGTAACAACAGGTAGGAACTCTAGACCAATGCTGCTCTGTATGATCATATGGGTTTTATAAGTAATATTAGGTTAAAAACTTATTTTTAACTTGTATTTGAAAAAATAATTGTATAGCCTTTGTTCTTACATTTTTGGATTGATTAGGGCAGCTACAAATGGATTTTTATGAAAATTGGGACAAAAAGCAGAGCTAAGAAAGACTGTCATAATTGTTTTAGGGCAAGTGAAATACAGGAAAAAACGATTATTGTGGCGAGTTTTTTTTTTTTGGGTTTGTGATTTGGGTTTTTTTTGTAAACATTTAAAATGAGATCAGAGCCTCAAATTGGGACAATTACTTACTTTTGGTTTTTACTGGCCACAAATGAAAACAAAAAACAAGCAAAGTAAAATCTAGACTATTAAATATGAAGTCTTCAGAGTTTATGAAGAAGTAATTAGAATCTTTTCTTCACTTCCAAAGCTCTCTATATAGAAATCTACCTTTTTATCCTTCTACATGTCATGTTGCTATCCCCTAACTGAAAAAAGAAAATATCCTGACTACTATCAAATTCATGCATCCTTGACGTGGTTTAGGCCCAGCCGGCAGCAAGGTACCACACGGCCGCTTGCTCACCCCTCCCCCAGCACGATGGGGAGGAGAAGTGTAACAAAAGGCTTGGGTCGAGATAAGGACAGGGAGAGATCACTCACTAATTATCGTCAGGAGCAAAACAGACTGAACTTAGAAAAGGGATTCATCTAATTTATTACTACACAAAACAGAATAGAGCAATGAGAAAAAACCAACATCAAGTCTTAAAACACCTCCCCCCACCCCTCCCACCTTCCCGGGCTCAACTTCACTCCCTGCTTCAACCTCCTCCCCCCTCAGCAGCACGGGGGGGAGGGGGAATGGAGGTTGCGGTCAGTTCAGCACACATTGTTTCTGCCACTTCTTTGTCCTCGGGGGGAGGACTCCTCTCATCATTCCCCTGCTCCAAAATGGAGTCTCTCCCACGGGGTCACAAGTCCTGCCAGCAAACCTGCCCTGGCGTGGGCTCCCCTCTCCACAGGTCTACCGGTCCAGCCAGGGACTTGCTTCAGCCTGGGCTTCCCACGGGCCACAGCCTCCCTCGGGTGCCTCCACCTGCTCCAGCGTGGGGTCCTCCACGGGCTGCAGGTGGAATCTCTACACCCCCTCATCCTTCCTCCACGGGCTGCAGGGGAACAGCCTGCTTCCCCATGGTTTTCACCACGGGCTGCAGGGGGATCTCTGCTCCGGTGTCTGGAGCGGAGCACAGCACCGCACCTCCCCTCCCCTCCTTCTGCACTGACCTTAATGTTACATCTTCACACTTCTCTCTCCAGCTGCAAAAAAAAAAAAAAACTTCCCCCCTTCTTAAATATGTTATCACAGAGGCGCTGATTGGCTTGGCCTTGGCCAGGGGCGGGCCCATCTTGGAGCTGGCTGGCATTGGCTCTGTCAGACATTGTGGAAGCTTCTAGCAGCTCCTCACAGGCGCCACCCCTATAGCCCCCACCCACTACCAAAACCTTGCCACGCAAACCCAACACAGTCCTTGACACACTAAGAAATCCATCCACTTTCAACTGTCCCAAAGTAATGTTTTTTTTAAGAATTCACCCCTGAAATTATTAATTCTTGAAATTCTCCGACTTGAGCAGTACTAAATAAAGAAGAATCAGTGGATAACTTTGAATGAAAGTCCAGGGAAAATGACAATACCAACTAGATTGTAGTAGGGCATAGCATTGCCAGGTTCAGCTGTCAAATCCAAAGAAAGTAGCTTTCAGATAAATATATATGAAAAAAACTTGAATATCCAAAGTGCATTTTTCATTGAGTAGGATGCCTTCTCAGATGTAGCCATACTGCTACAGCTACACTGCATCTAATGCCTAGGGTACCCTATTAAAAGGAGCTTGCACATGACCTTTTACAATGCTTTGAAAACATAGTCTTGATCAACAATGGCCAACTCTTTCAAAACTGGCATACATCGTTCTAATGATTTTCGATGCAAAAAGCAAAATTAATTTTCCCATTTACTGAAGAGTTTGAGATACTCAGAAATGCACCTAATTTTTTTTTACTTGATCTGTTTAATTTTGTTGCACTATGTAGGGAGTGAGCAGCTGGGGTTAAACCATAACATGGACAGTCCACGATCACTTTCAAGATTCCCAGGAGTTCGGGGTTTTCCATTCAAGCCTGTTGCATTATCAGCACAACTCACTCACTCCGTGTAGCATCAGTTGCATGATGTGTAGAGGGAACCCTCCCTTTGAACATCCAGCCCCATTCAAAATCATTCTTCTTCTAGGTCACTCAATAGAGAGGGCTTACGATCAGACTATAGCCTGGAATATGCAACCTCCAAAACCCCACACCACCTAAGAAAGCTTGTGTTTCTTTTTTGCTAGTTGGTGGAGACATAGCTGTGATTTTTATTGACCACATCCTTTGGGATATGGTGACGCCCATCTTGCCATTTTATGCCTTAAAACTGGATCTCCTGTACAGGTCCTTTGACCTTACTTTGTTTTATGGCAAAATCAGCTTTCAAAAGAACCTGGATTATTCTTCTCCCTTTCTCAATCACTTCCTCTGCTGTGTTGCTCCACACAATGATGTCTTCAATATACTGCAGGTGTTTGGGAGCTTCATCTTGTTCCAGTGCAGTCTGTATCAATCCATGACAAATGGCAGGACTGTGTTGCCACCCCTGGAGCAGTCGATTCCAGGTGTACTGCTTTTGACTCCAGTTCATATTGGAGTTCTAGCATGTCCATTATGGCAGCACTCAATGGCTGTGTGACTTTATTCAGGCCATGATAGTCCACTGTTAGCCTCCACTGTCAGATGTTTTCACTGTCCATATGGGACTGTTAAAGGCTGAGCAAGCCTTGCTGATCACTCCTTGGCTCTCCAGTCGACAAATCAGTTATGGATAGGAACCAGGGAGTCTCGGTGTGATATTGTCACCAGTGCACTGTCATGTTAGCAACTGTCACCTACTGTTCTTTAACCCACAGCAACCCCACAACAGAAGGATCCTCTGAGAGACTGGGCAAGCTAGACAGTTGTTTAATCTTCTCTGTACTCAAGGCAGCTATACCAAAATCCCACTGGTACCCTTTTGGGTCCTTGAAGTACCCTCTCCTGCAGTAGTCTATCCCAAGGATGCATGGTGTCTCTGGGCCAGTCACAATAGGATGCTTCTGCCACTCATTCCCAGTCAGGCTTACCTCAGCCTCCAGTAGAGTCAACTGTTGGGATCCCCCCGTCACTCCAGAAATACACATCAATTCTGCCCTTTTGTAATCTGATGGCATTAGAGTACACTGTGCACCAGTGTCCACCAGAACTTTATACTCCCATGTGGCTGATGTGCCAGGCCATCAAACTCACACATTCCAGTAAACCCAGTTGTCCCTTTCCTCTGCCTGGCCAGAGGCAGGGTCCCTCTATTCCTGGTTGGAGTCTTCATTACTTGATTTTTGTAACTGCAAACCAGAAGTCCCTTCATCAGGGTCAAAAGTATGATCAGCCCTTCTACTCTGTCCAACAGGAACTGGAGCAGTAATTTTCCTGGATGGATGCCTTTTGGTTGTTGTTTTTTCTTGCAAGTCCTGTACCTGAGCTTCTAGTCTCTAGGTAGATTCACCTCCCACTTCCTCATGTCCTCCCCCTGGTCACTCAGATAGAACCACAGAGTGGTGCATGGTGTGCGTCACCAGTACCCTTTCCCTTGAGCAGTAAAAGGCTGACTCTTAATAGCTGAGACATTGGTCGGTATGAGCGAGGAAGACATATCTTTTTTTAATTGCTGGAACAATTGTTGGGAAAGTTTCTCCACAGCTGAGACACAGGTCTGTAGAGACGATGCCAGATTCTCTTTGAATTCTCAGAGTTGTCTGGCTAATCCATCCACAGTCGGTGCTTCCATGTCTGTCCAGTTCATTATTGCTAGATGTTGTGGTTTAACCTGGCAGGCAGCTAAAACGACCACGCAACTATTCACTCACTCATCCCCTGCCCAGTGGGATGGAGGAAAGAATTGGGAAAAAAAAAAGGTAAAACTTGTGGGTTGAGATAAAGACAGTTTGATATGACAAAAAAGGAAGATAATAATAATAATGATAATAATATAGAAAACAAGTGATGCACAGCACAATTGCTCACCACCCGCAGACCATCAATGTCCAGCTAGTTCCCGAGCCATAGTACAAACCCCTGACCTGCTTCTCCCAAGTTATATACTGAGCATGACGTCATATGGTACGGAATATCCCTTTGGCTAGTTTGGGTCAGCTGTCCTGGCCATGTTCCCTCCCAGCTTCTTGTGCACTGCCAGCCTCCTCACTGGAGGGGCAGTATGAGAAGCTGAAAAGTCCTTGACTTAGTGTAAACATTGCCTGGCAGCAACCAAAATAACAGCGTTTTATCAACATTATTCTCATTCTAAATCCAAAACACAGCACTATACCAGCTACTAAGAAGAAAATTAACTCTATCATCTCAGCCAAAATCAGGACACCAGGGTGTTGGTGTATGACATTGGTGCACTTCATAGAAAGTTTAGCAACACGGACTGCATGCACTGTATTTCATCCGGGTCTTTGGATGCCTGGTTGTCATCCAGGTTGCTATAGATCACCTCCACCATGGCTCATTTCATACTGGATACCTCCCTCAATGGTGGTGCGCTTGCTCCAGGAATTTGCAAGATCTTCCTTGAAGGGATACCTGTCCTTCACACTCCATGGGAGTCGCCTCCAGAGACTGAGGACTGCTGCCCCTTTTTCCAATCCATTTGTTAACGGCCTTATCCTAGCAAGAGATTCCATCTGCCAGGCTTACTTACCCTCTAATTCTTGACTATTTGCCCCAATATCCTAGCATCAGAGCAACCAGCTGATAATTTGCTCACCTGGATGACAGCTGAAATCTTTTTGCATATCTCACAGCTTGCTTAGGCATAGGGATCGGGTGGTTTCTGACTCATTTATGATTTCTGTCTCTTCCCCCTACTGTTCTTGTGACTGCTCTGCTGCAGAACAGGCTGTCTCTTCTGATTCTCCCTCCTGCTCCCTTTTAAGCAAAGCTTCTTCATCCCTTACTAAACAAGTTGACTTCTGCTTCTGTTGTTTCTTCTTATAGGGGCGACTGATATAGTGAAGGATGAGTCTCTGTTTTAGCCACAGTGTCTGTTGGTATGTCTTCAGATCCAGAGATCCTCTCTTCTCTTTGAGGGTGCTGAATAATGCTGAACAGTGTTTGGTAGGTATAGGCCAGGCCCCAGCACAGTGCAATAAGTTGTGCCTCTTTGGAATAAGTGGGGCATCTGTTTTTCAAACATTCTATCACTTAATCAGGATCCTGCAATTGTTCGGGAGTGAAGTTCCAGACCAATGGAGATGAGAAGTTCTCTAGATACCTGCCCATATTCTCCCACATGCCTTGCCACCCATAACCACACTGCCTTGGGGCCTGGGCGATATTCCTAAATAGTTGGTTAACCTTAGAAAAAGCCAAAGCAATATTCCTAAGAAGTATCAATAGGAGTATTTTGGTTATCCAAGGATGGTCAAGATAATGAAGAGTTATTGTAACGAGGGAGAAAACATCACAGAAGAAGATGCCATTCTGTATTTCCTCCACAGAAAACCTCTCAGAAGAAAATGTGTAATTTTTAATTGTCTCCATGAGATGGTACCCGAAGTACAGTAAAGGCTTCAGTACAGAGCCCAAATACCAGAATAAGCTCAAGAACAGTGCACTAATAATAAATCTCCCAGGCAAAACACCACAGCAAACTGCAAAAGCCAAACCAGTCTTTAACATGTACAGCAAAAAAGGGAGCATGGCACAGATCAGATAAACCAATGTAAAGAACAGATAAGTCAGCTGCTGGCTGGGGTAAAACCACGACACATTTT
This sequence comes from Balearica regulorum gibbericeps, assembly GCF_011004875.1. Classification (NCBI taxonomy): domain Eukaryota; kingdom Metazoa; phylum Chordata; class Aves; order Gruiformes; family Gruidae; genus Balearica; species Balearica regulorum. Next base: position 21,092,055 of record NC_046219.1, read on the forward strand.
CTGAAATTGCTCTACACTTTTGCATGTCAACACATGCTTTGCCCATGACGGTAATTTGGAAGTGAACTCCCTGTCTTTATATTAACCCACAAGCTTTTTCATGCTATTTTCCTCCCCTGTCCTGTTGAGGAGGGGGAGTAAGTGAGCAGCTGAGTGGGCATCTGGCTGTTGGCCAAGGTTAACCCACCACACCTCTATACAAAACATCAGGGAAAAATAAATATGTCCCCAGAACAAGGTTTGAATAATGTACAGGCAATAAGGTGTAAGGTTCATTTTGCACAATGGGGAAAATAAAATATTGAAGAACAGCTTATTAAAGAAGAACCACCTACCCTATGAAGCAGACTACTGATGAAAAAAATGTGATGATGTCATTTAGCATGTCTCATAATGCATATATACACAAGAGATGATTTTAATCATCAGGCATTACAATGACAATCAAGCTGGTTAAAATTTTTCTAATATCCACTGGAAAATGTGAATTTATCAGTAATTGAAATATTCAGTATAAACACACTTCTTTTCATTTAATAGAACACAGGTGGGTTTCCTCTGAAAGCAGCTCTGCTTCACAAAATCATAGAATCATAGAATGGTTTGGGTTGGAAGGGACCTCAAAGATCATCTAGGTCCAACCCCCTTGCCATGGGAAGGGACACCATCCACTAGACCAGGTTGCCCAAAGCCTCATCCAACCTGGCCTTAAACACTTCCAGGGAGGGGGCCTCCACAACCTCTCTGGCTGTCGTGTTTTTACCCCAGCCGGCAGCTGAGCACCACGCAGCCGCTCGTTCACTGCCTCCCCCACCCCCGTGGGATGGGGAGGAGAATGGGAAGGAAAAGACAAGACCTGGTGGGTTGGTATAAGGACAGTTTACTAGGATAGCAAAGGGAGAGGGGAAGACAAAAACAAAACAAAACAGTACTTAACAGAGCATGCGAAACTGGTGATACAGAATGCAGTTTCTCACCCGAGGACCGTACAACTCAGACCGCACGCTCAGACCTGTCCCGAAACCGGACTGTCCCCGAGCCACGTGTCCTGGAGCTGCTACCGCCCCTCCCCGGCTAGCCCCCCTTTTATGCTGAGCATGATGTCACATGGTATGGAATACCCCCTTTGGCTAGTTTGGGCCACCTGTCCTGTCTATGTCCCCTCCCAACTCCTTGTGCACCCCCAGCCGTCCCACTGGCAAGGCGGTGCGAGAAGCAGAAAAGGCCTTGGCTCTCTGTGTAAGCACTGCTCAACAACAGGTCCACATAACAAAAACATCTCTATATTACCAACGTTATTTCCAGCACAAATCCAAAACATAGCCCCATACTAGCTACTGTGAAAAAGAAAAAAAAAAATGAACCCTCTCAGCTGAAACCAGGACATTATCCACCCCTTATTCCATACTATTTACATCATGCTTAGGTCCCACACAATTCAATACATCCTCATTAACCACTACCACCTTTCTCATCCCTTAATAGTATACTGATATCATTCCCTTAGTCTGTGGACTTCCCTCTGAAAATGTCAATAAATGTCCACAAAATGTCCGTTGAGTTCACTCGGCCCAGATCCTTGGGCTTCACTTATCACACCAATCTCTCAGGGCAGGAGTAATGATGTGTACTGTTGGACTCCTACATGCTGCCAATATCTCCTTTTCCGTTGGAGTGTAGTGGGCTTCAGATCCTCTGTATCCCCGACTCCAAAACCCCAGGGGTCGACCTCGACTCTCCCCTGGTGTTTTCTGCCAGAGACTCCAGGTAGGGCCATTCTCCCCAGCTGCAGTGTACAGCACATTCTTTACATCTGGTCCTGCCCGGACTGGCCCAAGGGCCACCGCATGAACTGTTTCTTGTTTAATTTGTTCAAAGGCTTGTCGTTGCTCAGGGCCCCATTCAAAATCGTTCTTCTTCCGGGTTACATGGTAGAGAGGGCTTACAATGAGACTGTAATTCGGAATGTGCGTCCGCCAGAAACCCACAACGCCTAGAAAAGCTTGTGTCTCCTTTTTATTGGTTGGTGGAGACATGGCTGCTATTTTGTTAATCACATCCATTGGGATCTGACGACGCCCATCTTGCCATTTTATTCCTAAAAACTGAATCTCCTGTGCAGGTCCCTTGACCTTACTTCGCTTTATGGCAAAACCAGCTTTCAGAAGGATTTGGATTATTTTCTTCCCTTTCTCAACAACTTCTTCTGCCGTGCTGCCCCATACGATGATGTCATCAATGTATTGCAAATGTTCTGGAGCTTCACCCCATTCCAATGCACTCTGGATCAGTCCGTGGCAAATGGTGGGGCTGTGTTTCCACCCCTGGGGCAGTCGATTCCAGGTGTACTGGACGCCCCTCCTAGGGAAGGCAAACTGCGGCCTGCACTCTGCTGCCAAAGGGATCGAGAAAAATGCATTAGCGATATCCATTGTGGCATACCACTTGGCTGCCTTTGACTCCAGTTCATATTGAAGTTCCAGCATGTCTGGCACGGCAGCACTCATCGGCGGTGTGACTTCATTCAGGCCACGATAGTCCGCTGTCAGCCTCCACTCTCCATTGGACTTCCGCACTGGCCATATGGGGCTGTTGAAGGGTGAGCGGGTTCTGCTGATCACTCCCTGACCCTCCAGTTGACGAATCAGCTTACGGATGGGAATCAGGGAGTCTCGGTTGCTGCAGTATTGCCGCCGGTGCACCGTTGTGGTAGCGATTGGCACCTGTTGTTCTTCAATCCTCAGCAACCCCACAACAGAAGGGTCCTCTGAGAGTCCAGGCAAAGTAGATAATGGTTCAATTTTCTCCGTCTCCAAGGCAGCTATACCAAAAGCCCATCTATACCCTTTTGGGTCCTTGAAATACCCTCTCCTCAGGTAGTCTATGCCCAGGATGCATGGAGCCTTTGGGCCAGTCACAATGGGGTGCTTTTCCCAGTCCTTCCCAGTTAGACTTACTTCAGCTTCCAGTAGAGTCAGCTGTTGCGATCCCCCTGTCACTCCAGAAATAGAGATGGGTTCTGCTCCTTCATAGCTTGATGGCATTAAAGTACACTGTGCACCGGTGTCCACTAGAGCCTTGTACTCTTGTGGATCTGACGTGCCAGGCCATCGGATCCACACAGTCCGATAAACCCGATTGTCCCTTTCCTCCACCTGGCTGGAGGCAGGGCCCCTCTAATCCTGCTCATCATATTCGCTACTCACTTCTTGCAAAAAGGATTTAGAAGTCCCTTCAAGAGGATCATACATATGAGTAGGCCTTCCACTCGCTCTGGGGAACTGCCCACTGGAAACTGGAGCGGCATTTTTCCTGGAAGAATTCCCTTTTGTGGCTGTTTTACTTTGCAGCTCATGTACTCGTGCCTGTAGCATTGAGGTAGGCTTTCCATCCCACTTCCTCACGTCCTCTCCATGGTCACACAGGTAAAACCACAGGGTACCTCGTGGTGTGTACCCTCTATGTCCTCTCTCTTGAACAGAGAAATGCTTGCTCTGGATAGCCGAAACACTGGTCTGTACAGGTGGGGAATAAGACATATCCTCTCTAAGTTGCTGGAACTCCCGGGACAGTTTCTCCACAGCCGAAATGAGGGAGGAAGAGAGACTTTCTTCACACTGACGGAGTCGGCCAGCCACTTCATCCACTGTTGGTGCCTCTTTAGGTTTCCAGTCCATTACTGCTAGTGAGTTGGCGTACGATGATGGTGCACTTCGCACAAACTTCCGCCACATGGGTCGTGTGCACTGGACTTCATCAGGGTCTGTGGGTAACTGCGCATTGTCTGGGTCATAATAAACCAACTCCCGCACGGCTAATTCCCTCAGGTACTGGATACCTCGCTCCATGGTGGTCCACTTGCTTGGCCGACACACATACAACATCTTCACTGAAAGGATACCTTTCCTTCACACTTGACAGGAGTCTCCTCCAGAGGCTGAGGGCTTGTGTCTTTTTCCCAATTGCCTTGTCAATGCCCCCTTCCTTGGACAGGGATCCCAACTGTTTGGCCTCCCTGCCGTCTAATTCCAGGCTACTGGCCCCATTATCCCAGCATCGGAGCAGCCAGGTAATGATGTGCTCACCTGGACGGCGGCTGAAATCTTTTCTCATATCTCGCAGCTCACTCTGGGACAGGGATCGAGTGATTACCTCTGGTTCTGGCTCTTCCTCCTGTGATGGTCCTGGTTCATCATCATCCTTCACTAAGCGAACTGATTTCTTTGTGTATTTCTTCTTCTGTATAGGGGCGACTGATACTGGTACTGGTTGGTTTTCTGGTTCACCTTCAGTCCCTGTCACAAGGGTTTGAGTAGCTACAGTGTCTGTTGCAGGGATTCGGGTAGCCACAGGGGTTGGGGTAGCCGCTGTGCCTGTCACGGGGGTTTGAGTAGCCACAGTGTCTGTTACGGAGGCTGGGGCAGCCGTGGGGGTTGGGGTAGCTGTCGTGCCTGGTGTGGGGTCTGGAGTAGCCGCGGGGGTTGGGGTCGCTGCGGTGCCTGGTGTGGGGTCTGGAGTAGCCGCGGGGGTTGGGGTCGCTGCGGTGCCTATCGTGGGGTCTGGAGTAGCCGTGGGGGTTGAGGTAGCTGCAGTGTCTGTGGGTCTGTTTTCCCTCTCTTTCCCCTGATGACACTGCCTACTATCGAGCAGTGTTTGGTAGATCGAGGCCAGGGCCCAACACAGTGCAGTAAGTTGTGCCTCCTTGGAATAGCCACGGCATTTTCCCTTCAAATATTCTATCACTTTCTCAGGGTTCTGTAGTTGTTCGGGGGTGAAGTTCCAAAACATTGGGGGTGAGAAGGTCTCTAGATACCTGCCCACACACTCCCACATGCCATGCCAGCCCTGACTATTCAGCCTCGGGGCAGGTGTCTGAGTGGTCTTCTTAAAACATCTTTTTGCAACCTTGAACAAAACTTGAAACACATTCAGGAGACATAATAATATGAGCACAGTGGCTTGAACATCCCAAGAATAATCAAAATTTTCAAAAGCTGCTGCAACTAGCCTATAGGGAAAAAGGGGAATGAAAGAGCAGGAGGAAGCATCCCCCTCTGTCTTCCCTGTAGATTGAGTGCGATTATTAATCGATTCAAAGAGATATCCAAGGTATGGGCATGACAGCAAAACCCAATACAAGTACCAAATTAAACTCATAATCATTGATGTTATCATATCATAAGTTGATATCACACAGTACAGCAACATGAGAACCTGGACCCCTCTCCCAGAGGTGATAAACAGCAGCATTGCAAGGAATGCATACAGCAAGTAGGGGTTTAGATACCACAGCCACGTGAAGAAATAAAACACCATTGTGACCACCGGCTGCTTAAAATAATACAATAAATACTTATAACAACTTTGTTTTAACACACTCGGGGCAGATCTGTCGTTATCTCAACCCTTCGAGCCCCACGTTGGGCGCCAAAAAGGACTGTCGTGGTTTTACCCCAGCCGGCAGCTGAGCACCACGCAGCCGCTCGTTCACTGCCTCCCCCACCCCCGTGGGATGGGGAGGAGAATGGGAAGGAAAAGACAAGACCTGGTGGGTTGGTATAAGGACAGTTTACTAGGATAGCAAAGGGAGAGGGGAAGACAAAACCAAAACAAAACAGTACTTAACAGAGCATGCGAAACTGGTGATACAGAATGCAGTTTCTCACCCGAGGACCGTACAACTCAGACCGCACGCTCAGACCTGTCCCGAAACCGGACTGTCCCCGAGCCACGCGTCCTGGAGCTGCTACCGCCCCTCCCCGGCTAGCCCCCCTTTTATGCTGAGCATGATGTCACATGGTATGGAATACCCCCTTTGGCTAGTTTGGGCCACCTGTCCTGTCTATGTCCCCTCCCAACTCCTTGTGCACCCCCAGCCGTCCCACTGGCAAGGCGGTGCGAGAAGCAGAAAAGGCCTTGGCTCTCTGTGTAAGCACTGCTCAACAACAGGTCCACATAACAAAAACATCTCTATATTACCAACGTTATTTCCAGCACAAATCCAAAACATAGCCCCATACTAGCTACTGTGAAAAAGAAAAAAAAAATGAACCCTCTCAGCTGAAACCAGGACATTATCCACCCCTTATTCCATACTATTTACATCATGCTTAGGTCCCACACAATTCAATACATCCTCATTAACCACTACCACCTTTCTCATCCCTTAATAGTATACTGATATCATTCCCTTAGTCTGTGGACTTCCCTCTGAAAATGTCAATAAATGTCCACAAAATGTCCGTTGAGTTCACTCGGCCCAGATCCTTGGGCTTCACTTATCACACCAATCTCTCAGGGCAGGAGTAATGATGTGTACTGTTGGACTCCTACATGCTGCCAATATCTCCTTTTCCGTTGGAGTGTAGTGGGCTTCAGATCCTCTGTATCCCCGACTCCAAAACCCCAGGGGTCGACCTCGACTCTCCCCTGGTGTTTTCTGCCAGAGACTCCAGGTAGGGCCATTCTCCCCAGCTGCAGTGTACAGCACATTCTTTACATCTGGTCCTGCCCGGACTGGCCCAAGGGCCACCGCATGAACTGTTTCTTGTTTAATTTGTTCAAAGGCTTGTCGTTGCTCAGGGCCCCATTCAAAATCGTTCTTCTTCCGGGTTACATGGTAGAGAGGGCTTACAATGAGACTGTAATTCGGAATGTGCGTCCGCCAGAAACCCACAACGCCTAGAAAAGCTTGTGTCTCCTTTTTATTGGTTGGTGGAGACATGGCTGCTATTTTGTTAATCACATCCATTGGGATCTGACGACGCCCATCTTGCCATTTTATTCCTAAAAACTGAATCTCCTGTGCAGGTCCCTTGACCTTACTTCGCTTTATGGCAAAACCAGCTTTCAGAAGGATTTGGATTATTTTCTTCCCTTTCTCAACAACTTCTTCTGCCGTGCTGCCCCATACGATGATGTCATCAATGTATTGCAAATGTTCTGGAGCTTCACCCCATTCCAATGCACTCTGGATCAGTCCGTGGCAAATGGTGGGGCTGTGTTTCCACCCCTGGGGCAGTCGATTCCAGGTGTACTGGACGCCCCTCCTAGGGAAGGCAAACTGCGGCCTGCACTCTGCTGCCAAAGGGATCGAGAAAAATGCATTAGCGATATCCATTGTGGCATACCACTTGGCTGCCTTTGACTCCAGTTCATATTGAAGTTCCAGCATGTCTGGCACGGCAGCACTCATCGGCGGTGTGACTTCATTCAGGCCACGATAGTCCGCTGTCAGCCTCCACTCTCCATTGGACTTCCGCACTGGCCATATGGGGCTGTTGAAGGGTGAGCGGGTTCTGCTGATCACTCCCTGACCCTCCAGTTGACGAATCAGCTTACGGATGGGAATCAGGGAGTCTCGGTTGCTGCAGTATTGCCGCCGGTGCACCGTTGTGGTAGCGATTGGCACCTGTTGTTCTTCAATCCTCAGCAACCCCACAACAGAAGGGTCCTCTGAGAGTCCAGGCAAAGTAGATAATGGTTCAATTTTCTCCGTCTCCAAGGCAGCTATACCAAAAGCCCATCTATACCCTTTTGGGTCCTTGAAATACCCTCTCCTCAGGTAGTCTATGCCCAGGATGCATGGAGCCTTTGGGCCAGTCACAATGGGGTGCTTTTCCCAGTCCTTCCCAGTTAGACTTACTTCAGCTTCCAGTAGAGTCAGCTGTTGCGATCCCCCTGTCACTCCAGAAATAGAGATGGGTTCTGCTCCTTCATAGCTTGATGGCATTAAAGTACACTGTGCACCGGTGTCCACTAGAGCCTTGTACTCTTGTGGATCTGACGTGCCAGGCCATCGGATCCACACAGTCCGATAAACCCGATTGTCCCTTTCCTCCACCTGGCTGGAGGCAGGGCCCCTCTAATCCTGCTCATCATATTCGCTACTCACTTCTTGCAAAAAGGATTTAGAAGTCCCTTCAAGAGGATCATACATATGAGTAGGCCTTCCACTCGCTCTGGGGAACTGCCCACTGGAAACTGGAGCGGCATTTTTCCTGGAAGAATTCCCTTTTGTGGCTGTTTTACTTTGCAGCTCATGTACTCGTGCCTGTAGCATTGAGGTAGGCTTTCCATCCCACTTCCTCACGTCCTCTCCATGGTCACACAGGTAAAACCACAGGGTACCTCGTGGTGTGTACCCTCTATGTCCTCTCTCTTGAACAGAGAAATGCTTGCTCTGGATAGCCGAAACACTGGTCTGTACAGGTGGGGAATAAGACATATCCTCTCTAAGTTGCTGGAACTCCCGGGACAGTTTCTCCACAGCCGAAATGAGGGAGGAAGAGAGACTTTCTTCACACTGACGGAGTCGGCCAGCCACTTCATCCACTGTTGGTGCCTCTTTAGGTTTCCAGTCCATTACTGCTAGTGAGTTGGCGTACGATGATGGTGCACTTCGCACAAACTTCCGCCACATGGGTCGTGTGCACTGGACTTCATCAGGGTCTGTGGGTAACTGCGCATTGTCTGGGTCATAATAAACCAACTCCCGCACGGCTAATTCCCTCAGGTACTGGATACCTCGCTCCATGGTGGTCCACTTGCTTGGCCGACACACATACAACATCTTCACTGAAAGGATACCTTTCCTTCACACTTGACAGGAGTCTCCTCCAGAGGCTGAGGGCTTGTGTCTTTTTCCCAATTGCCTTGTCAATGCCCCCTTCCTTGGACAGGGATCCCAACTGTTTGGCCTCCCTGCCGTCTAATTCCAGGCTACTGGCCCCATTATCCCAGCATCGGAGCAGCCAGGTAATGATGTGCTCACCTGGACGGCGGCTGAAATCTTTTCTCATATCTCGCAGCTCACTCTGGGACAGGGATCGAGTGATTACCTCTGGTTCTGGCTCTTCCTCCTGTGATGGTCCTGGTTCATCATCATCCTTCACTAAGCGAACTGATTTCTTTGTGTATTTCTTCTTCTGTATAGGGGCGACTGATACTGGTACTGGTTGGTTTTCTGGTTCACCTTCAGTCCCTGTCACAAGGGTTTGAGTAGCTACAGTGTCTGTTGCAGGGATTCGGGTAGCCACAGGGGTTGGGGTAGCCGCTGTGCCTGTCACGGGGGTTTGAGTAGCCACAGTGTCTGTTACGGAGGCTGGGGCAGCCGTGGGGGTTGGGGTAGCTGTCGTGCCTGGTGTGGGGTCTGGAGTAGCCGCGGGGGTTGGGGTCGCTGCGGTGCCTGGTGTGGGGTCTGGAGTAGCCGCGGGGGTTGGGGTCGCTGCGGTGCCTATCGTGGGGTCTGGAGTAGCCGTGGGGGTTGAGGTAGCTGCAGTGTCTGTGGGTCTGTTTTCCCTCTCTTTCCCCTGATGACACTGCCTACTATCGAGCAGTGTTTGGTAGATCGAGGCCAGGGCCCAACACAGTGCAGTAAGTTGTGCCTCCTTGGAATAGCCACGGCATTTTCCCTTCAAATATTCTATCACTTTCTCAGGGTTCTGTAGTTGTTCGGGGGTGAAGTTCCAAAACATTGGGGGTGAGAAGGTCTCTAGATACCTGCCCACACACTCCCACATGCCATGCCAGCCCTGACTATTCAGCCTCGGGGCAGGTGTCTGAGTGGTCTTCTTAAAACATCTTTTTGCAACCTTGAACAAAACTTGAAACACATTCAGGAGACATAATAATATGAGCACAGTGGCTTGAACATCCCAAGAATAATCAAAATTTTCAAAAGCTGCTGCAACTAGCCTATAGGGAAAAAGGGGAATGAAAGAGCAGGAGGAAGCATCCCCCTCTGTCTTCCCTGTAGATTGAGTGCGATTATTAATCGATTCAAAGAGATATCCAAGGTATGGGCATGACAGCAAAACCCAATACAAGTACCAAATTAAACTCATAATCATTGATGTTATCATATCATAAGTTGATATCACACAGTACAGCAACATGAGAACCTGGACCCCTCTCCCAGAGGTGATAAACAGCAGCATTGCAAGGAATGCATACAGCAAGTAGGGGTTTAGATACCACAGCCACGTGAAGAAATAAAACACCATTGTGACCACCGGCTGCTTAAAATAATACAATAAATACTTATAACAACTTTGTTTTAACACACTCGGGGCAGATCTGTCGTTATCTCAACCCTTCGAGCCCCACGCTGGGCGCCAAAAAGGACTGTCGTGGTTTTACCCCAGCCGGCAGCTGAGCACCACGCAGCCGCTCGTTCACTGCCTCCCCCACCCCCGTGGGATGGGGAGGAGAATGGGAAGGAAAAGACAAGACCTGGTGGGTTGGTATAAGGACAGTTTACTAGGATAGCAAAGGGAGAGGGGAAGACAAAAACAAAACAAAACAGTACTTAACAGAGCATGCGAAACTGGTGATACAGAATGCAGTTTCTCACCCGAGGACCGTACAACTCAGACCGCACGCTCAGACCTGTCCCGAAACCGGACTGTCCCCGAGCCACGCGTCCTGGAGCTGCTACCGCCCCTCCCCGGCTAGCCCCCCTTTTATGCTGAGCATGATGTCACATGGTATGGAATACCCCCTTTGGCTAGTTTGGGCCACCTGTCCTGTCTATGTCCCCTCCCAACTCCTTGTGCACCCCCAGCCGTCCCACTGGCAAGGCGGTGCGAGAAGCAGAAAAGGCCTTGGCTCTCTGTGTAAGCACTGCTCAACAACAGGTCCACATAACAAAAACATCTCTATATTACCAACGTTATTTCCAGCACAAATCCAAAACATAGCCCCATACTAGCTACTGTGAAAAAGAAAAAAAAAAATGAACCCTCTCAGCTGAAACCAGGACATTATCCACCCCTTATTCCATACTATTTACATCATGCTTAGGTCCCACACAATTCAATACATCCTCATTAACCACTACCACCTTTCTCATCCCTTAATAGTATACTGATATCATTCCCTTAGTCTGTGGACTTCCCTCTGAAAATGTCAATAAATGTCCACAAAATGTCCGTTGAGTTCACTCGGCCCAGATCCTTGGGCTTCACTTATCACACCAATCTCTCAGGGCAGGAGTAATGATGTGTACTGTTGGACTCCTACATGCTGCCAATATCTCCTTTTCCGTTGGAGTGTAGTGGGCTTCAGATCCTCTGTATCCCCGACTCCAAAACCCCAGGGGTCGACCTCGACTCTCCCCTGGTGTTTTCTGCCAGAGACTCCAGGTAGGGCCATTCTCCCCAGCTGCAGTGTACAGCACATTCTTTACATCTGGTCCTGCCCGGACTGGCCCAAGGGCCACCGCATGAACTGTTTCTTGTTTAATTTGTTCAAAGGCTTGTCGTTGCTCAGGGCCCCATTCAAAATCGTTCTTCTTCCGGGTTACATGGTAGAGAGGGCTTACAATGAGACTGTAATTCGGAATGTGCGTCCGCCAGAAACCCACAACGCCTAGAAAAGCTTGTGTCTCCTTTTTATTGGTTGGTGGAGACATGGCTGCTATTTTGTTAATCACATCCATTGGGATCTGACGACGCCCATCTTGCCATTTTATTCCTAAAAACTGAATCTCCTGTGCAGGTCCCTTGACCTTACTTCGCTTTATGGCAAAACCAGCTTTCAGAAGGATTTGGATTATTTTCTTCCCTTTCTCAACAACTTCTTCTGCCGTGCTGCCCCATACGATGATGTCATCAATGTATTGCAAATGTTCTGGAGCTTCACCCCATTCCAATGCACTCTGGATCAGTCCGTGGCAAATGGTGGGGCTGTGTTTCCACCCCTGGGGCAGTCGATTCCAGGTGTACTGGACGCCCCTCCTAGGGAAGGCAAACTGCGGCCTGCACTCTGCTGCCAAAGGGATCGAGAAAAATGCATTAGCGATATCCATTGTGGCATACCACTTGGCTGCCTTTGACTCCAGTTCATATTGAAGTTCCAGCATGTCTGGCACGGCAGCACTCATCGGCGGTGTGACTTCATTCAGGCCACGATAGTCCGCTGTCAGCCTCCACTCTCCATTGGACTTCCGCACTGGCCATATGGGGCTGTTGAAGGGTGAGCGGGTTCTGCTGATCACTCCCTGACCCTCCAGTTGACGAATCAGCTTACGGATGGGAATCAGGGAGTCTCGGTTGCTGCAGTATTGCCGCCGGTGCACCGTTGTGGTAGCGATTGGCACCTGTTGTTCTTCAATCCTCAGCAACCCCACAACAGAAGGGTCCTCTGAGAGTCCAGGCAAAGTAGATAATGGTTCAATTTTCTCCGTCTCCAAGGCAGCTATACCAAAAGCCCATCTATACCCTTTTGGGTCCTTGAAATACCCTCTCCTCAGGTAGTCTATGCCCAGGATGCATGGAGCCTTTGGGCCAGTCACAATGGGGTGCTTTTCCCAGTCCTTCCCAGTTAGACTTACTTCAGCTTCCAGTAGAGTCAGCTGTTGTGATCCCCCTGTCACTCCAGAAATAGAGATGGGTTCTGCTCCTTCATAGCTTGATGGCATTAAAGTACACTGTGCACCGGTGTCCACTAGAGCCTTGTACTCTTGTGGATCTGACGTGCCAGGCCATCGGATCCACACAGTCCGATAAACCCGATTGTCCCTTTCCTCCACCTGGCTGGAGGCAGGGCCCCTCTAATCCTGCTCATCATATTCGCTACTCACTTCTTGCAAAAAGGACCATCTCCCGCACAGCTAATTCCCTCAGATATTGGATACCTCTCTCCATGGTGGTCCACTTGCCTGGCCGACATACGACATGTTCGCTGAAAGGATACCTTTCCCTCACACTTGACACGAGTCGCCTCCAGAGGCTGAGGGCCTGTGCCTTCTTCCCAATTGCCTTGTCAATGCCCCCTTCCCTAGACAAGGATCCTAGCTGCTTGGCCTCCCTGCCCTCCAGTTCCAGGCTACTGGCCCCGTTATCCCAGCAGCGGAGCAGCCAGGTAAGTATACTTATCTTATTTTATCCTTGCCAGAACCAGGACACCAGCGAACATGGGTGCAAGACCACTGACAACCACCAGAGCCCCCTTGAGGACCACCGACTCAAATCATTGAGCATGCGTGATGGGGAGAAGAATATGGTAATGAATTCCAAGAAATTATTATCATAGGACTGCCTTTTCTGAGAAAAAATGATGAATATGTATGTTTTGATTCTATATAACCTGTGTGTTGGTGATCACCTGCATGCACGTTGGGTGGAGCTGTTTCCCCCCCGTGCATCCAGCGCTGCAATAAAGCAAACCTAGGGTAACTCACGTCTGGTAAATTTCTTATACCCTTTTACAGATTTCACCACACATGAAATTAATTCACTGCCTCATTCATAGGCAAGCTATTGCAGCAAAGAAGTTAGAGCCAGAAGTGTCAGGCATGATGATAGGATGTTATCTATGTGGTCAATTTTATAAACCCAAAATGTGTAAGTAGCAGAATCTTTACAATACTTTGTAATGAGATGAGATGTGACGGTGAAAATCTTTTGCACCACACAAAGATTCATTGGTTATCTCATGGCAAAGTGCTTAAAAGAGTTGTCGAACTTAAATATTAGATATGTGTTTTTCTTTCAGAAAAAGATATGTTCCAAATTTGCTGACCTTTTCTGTGATTGCAAGTAACTGTCAGTAGTATGCTACGTAGCAGATATTTTCAAAAACATAAATACGCTTAATGTGCCCCTTCAAGGTAAAGGTGATGTTTTAAGACTGAGTGAGAAAGTAACTGCTTTTCAAAAGAAAATCGTGCTATGCAGAGAGCATTTTGAAAACAGATGTTTGGAAATGTTTCCTTCATTATGTGATTTTGTTGCCAAAAACAATGTATCATCATCTATAAAAACTCTCATATCTGTACACTTAAAAAAAACTTGGAAACAGAATTTTCTAGCCTGTTTAAAAATCTTCCAAAATGTTTCAGTGGATTTGGAACCCATTTGTCAAAAATATAAAAATGCAACACCTTCCCATTATTTTGCAAGAACAACTGATGGACATAAGGGAAGATGGAAATTTATTAGCCGAATTTCAACAAAAGCCTTTGCATAACTGGTGGATGGGATTGAAAAATGAGTATCATGATTTAGTAAGTGCAGCCAACGATGCACTTCTTCCATTTGGAGCTACATATCTTTGTAAGGTATCTTTTCCAGCTATGATAGCCATTAAACCCGAATATTGAAATAAACAGAACTAGAAACAGACCTCCACCGTGAAGCACCTCCTACTGCACTGGCCTTATTGTTCCTTTGTCTCAGTGTTTCCTGCCCTTTCTTAAATATGTTTTTACAGAGGCACCACAAACTCCTCTGATTGGTTCAGCTTTGGCCTGCAGTGGGGCCATTGCTGAGCCAGCTAGAACTGGTTGTGACTAGCACAGGGCAGTCCCTGACCTCCTCCCACAGAGGTAACCCCTGCAGCTCCCCCCAGCTAGCAAAACACTGCAATTTATACCCAATACAGAAGTCCATTACCTATCTCTAAGCAACAGAGAAGCTGTTTGATTCTTCTCATAGCTTATATTTCATTGCAAGAGGCATGTTTGCTGAGATTCACATGCTTCTTTAAAAGTACCTTGATTTCAGTGAACTTTCCAAGGCTTACCAGTGAATGTGGCAACTGCAGCATTTTCTCTGGGCAGAGACTGGCACTTCCAAAGGCCAGAAGCTCCCAGGTGGAGCTACAAAGTCCAGTTCAAGGCTGGAGGTTCATTTGTATAGCAGTGAATGTAAGTGTACAATATGTTGCTTCATTTAATCCAAAATTTTACCTTTGCATGCCTGATTGGTTTGGACAGCTGTTTTTTTCCATTGCTTTCAGGTATGTTCTCACATTGATTGAGTTATTGCTACTTTACAGAACATCAGCATGACCTGATCTTCACTCATTAGAAAATAATCCACAACAACTGAGACTCTCAGTAAACCCATCTTGACAAAAGATTATCTGGACATTTTCGAAGTTGTTCTTCTCCAATGATTCCAATAATCTTACATAAAAAAAAAGAAGAAGAAATATTAGTCCATTTTTCAGTATCAAATAATACTAATTATAGTAGTAGAAGTCTTGGAGATCTTGACACAGTGCCAGCAGCCAGAAAGCCCTGATATTGCTCATATTCCACACAGATGTACTTGGAGAGCAACATAAGCAAAACAGACGGAGGGTTTTCCCTCTCAGCCTATTGATCTACTTTCTGGGATACAAACTTTATGCTGATTATGGACAGCCTGCATAATCCCTAAAGTTTTGTAAAAATGACATAATTCTTTTCACAACAGAACTAGGACCAAACTTGCAATATCAATGAGACTAGCTATAACTTCTGCTGGTGTGCTGGTTTTGGCTGGGATAGAGTTACTTTTCTTCATAGTAGCTGGTATGGGGCTATGTTTTGGATCTGTGCTGAAAACATTGTTGATAATATAGAGATGTTTTTGTTATTGTTGAGCAGTGCTTACACAGAGTCACGGCCTTTACTGCTTCTCACAACACATCACTAGTGAGTAGGATGGGGGTGCATAAGAAGTTGGGAGGGGACACAGCCGGGATAGCTGACCCAGACTGGCCAAAGGGATATTCCCTACCATATAATGTCATGCTCTCTGTATAAATGAGGAAGCTAGCTGGGAGGTGGGATCGCAGCTCAGGAACTAGCTGAGCATTGGCTTCAGGTGGTAAGAAATTGTGTTGTGCATCACTTATTTTGTGTATTCTATTATTAATATTATTATTAATAATAACAACAATAATAATATCATCATCTTCCTTTTCTGTCCTATTAAACTGTCTTTATCTCAACCCACGAGTTTGACTTTCTCTTTTCCTTTTCAATTCTCTCCCCATCCCACTGTGGGGGGGCAGGGGGAGTGAGCCAATGGCTGTGTGGTTGTTTTAGCTGCCAGCCGGGTTGAACCATGACACTCCTTTTTGGCGCTCAACATGGGGATTGAAGGTTTGAGATAATGACAGATCTGACCAGAGTGTGTTTAAACAAATTTGTTGTAAGCATTCGTTATATTAGTTCAATAGTCGCTGGTCACAATGTTGTATTATTTATTTGTATGGTTGTATAAAGTAATTGCTTGCATTATGAATTCCCTACAGTGCTGTTTATCACCTCTGGGATCTGGATGAGGTTTTTCCTTTTGCTGCACTGTGTACTACTCGCTTATGATAAGATAACATTATTGGCCATGTGAATGATTTGGTATGTGTATTTAGCATTTCTGTCATTTCTGTAACTTGGGAGCTATCTCCTGGGAATTATTAATAATCACACTCTCTACCTTTTTTCCCTGGTGTGGTGGGTTGACCCTACCTGGACGCCAGGCGCCCACCAAAGCGCCTCTATAGCTCCTCCTCCTCAGCTCCTCTCTTCTCAAGTAAGAGAAAATATAACAAAAGGCTCCTGGGTCAAGATAAGGACAGGGAGAGATCACTCACCAATTACTGTCACAGGCAAAATGGACTCAACTCTGGAAAATTAATTTAATTTATTAACAAGCAAATCAGAGTAGAGTAATGAGAAATAAAACCAAAATCTTAAAAACACCTTCCCCCATCCCTCCCTTCTTCCCGGGCTCAACTTCACTCTTTAGCTCCTCCCTGTGAGTGGCACAGGGGGACGGGGAATGGGGGTTGCTGTCAGTTCATCACACGTTGTCTCTGCCGCTTCTTCATCCTCAGGGGCAGGACTCCTCACACCCTTCCCCTGCTCCAGCATAGGGTCCCTCTCACGGGAGACAGTCCTCCACGAACTTCTCCAATGTGAGTCCTTCCCAGGGGCTGCAGTTCACGAACTGCTCCAATGTGGGTCTCTTCCACAAGGTGCACTCCTTCAGGAGCAGACTGCTCCATCGTGGGTCCCCCACGGGGTCACAAGTCCTGCCAGCAAACCTGCACCAGTGTGAGCTCCTCTCTCCATCGGTCCTGCTAGGAGCTTGCTCCAGCGCGGGCTTCCCACGGGGTTCACAGCCTCCTTTGGGTCCATCCACCTGCTCCGACTTAGGATCCTCCATGGGCTTCACGTGGAATCTCTGCTTCACCATTAACCTTCATGGGCTGCAGGGGCCAGCCTGCCTCACCATGATCTTCTCCACAGGCTTCAGGGGAATCTGCTCTAGTTCCTGGAGCACCTCCTCCCTCTCCTTCACTGGCCTTGGTGTCTGCATAGTTCTTTCTCTCACATATTCTCACTCCTCTCTCTGGCTACAGTTTCTTTTAGTAGGTTTTTTTTTTTCCACTTCTTAAATATGTTATCACAGAGGTACTAGCACCATCACTCATTGGTTAGGCCTTGGCCAGCAGCAGGTCTGTCTTGGAGCCAGCTGGCATTGGCTCTAATGGACATAGGGGAAGCTTCCAGCAATTTCTCGCAGACGCCACCCCTGTAGATGCCCCCACTACCAAAACCTAGCCACACAAACCCAATATACCCAGAGAACCAATCTATGGGGGATACAGGGGAGAATACTTTCACCTTCATCTTCCCAATCCCCACTCCAACCCTCGCAACAAGGACTGCGGCCACTCCAACCCCAGCGACAGGCACTGTGGCTGAACCAAAAAAACAACCTGTGCCAGTATCAGTTGCCCCTATACAAAAGAAGAAATACACAAAAAAAATCAGCTCACTTAGTAAGGATGACGATGAATCAGGACCATCATGAGAAGAGGAAGAAGAGCTAGAACCAGAGGTAATCACCCGATCCCTATCCCTGAGTGAGCTGCGAGATATGCGAAAAGATTTCAGCCGCCTTCCAGGGGAGCAGATCATTACCTGGCTGCTCCGATGCTGGGATAATGGGGCCAGTAGCCTGGAATTAGAGGTTAGGGGGGCCAAGCAGCTGGGATCCCTGTCCAGGGAAGGGGGCATTGACAAAGAGATAAAGAAAAAACCAGAAGCCTTCAGCCTCTGGAGGCGACTTCTGTCAAGTTTGAAGAAAAGGTATCCCTTCGGAGAAGATGTCATATGTCAGCCAGGCAAGTGGACCACCATGGAATGAGGTATCCAGTACCTGAGGGAATTAGTCATGTGGTAGATGGTTTATTATGACCTGGACAATGTGCAGTTACCTACAGATCCAGATGAAGTCTAATGAAAGTTTGTAAAGAGCGCACTATCGTCGTATGCCAACGTAGTAGTAATGCAGTGTAAAGGCGAAGAGGGGCCAACGGTGGATAAAGTGACTGACTGACTCCAGCAATACAAAGAAGGTCTCTCTTCCTCCCTTATCTCAACTATGGAGAAACTGTACTGGGAGTTCTAGCAATTCAAAGAGGATAGGCCCTACTGTCCACCTGTACAGACCAGATTCTCAGCTATTAGGAGTAAGTGTTCCTCTGCTCAGGAGAGAAGATATAGAGGTACACACCACGAGGCACCCTGTGGTTTTACCTGCGTGACCACGGAGAGGACATGAGGAAATGGGATGGAAAGCCTACCTCGACTCTACAGGCACAAGTACGTGAGCTACAAGGAAAAACAATCACAACAGGGGATTCTTCCAGGAAAAATGCCACTCCTGTTTCCAGCTTGTAGTACTCCAGACTGAGTGGAAGACCTACTCGTATGTATGATCCTCTTGAAGGGACCTCTAAGTCATTTTTGCAAGAAGTGAGTAGTGAATATGATGACCAGGATTAGAGGGGTCCTGTCTCCAGCCAGGTGGAGGAGAGGGACAACCAGGTTTATTGGACTGTGTGGATCCGATGGCCTGCCGCATCGAACCCACAGGAGTACAAGGCTCTAGTGGACACTGGTGCACAGTGTACTTCAATGCCCATAAAGAGGCAGAACCGATCTATATTTCTGGTGTGACAGGGGGATCCCAACAGTTGACTCTGCTGGAGGCTGAAGTGAGTCTAACTGGGAATGAGTGGGAAAAGCACCCCATTGTGACTGGCCCAAAGGCTCCATGCATCCTGGGCATAGACTACCTCTGGAGAGGGTATTTCAAGGACCCAAAAGGCTACCGGTGGGCTTTTGGAATAGCTGCCTTGGAAGCGGAGGAAATTGAACCATTGTCTAGTTTGCCCGGTCTCTCGGAGGACCCCACGCCGGAGCAGGTGGAGGCACCTGAAGGAGGCTGTGACCCCGTGGGAAGCCCGCGCTGGAGCAAGCTCCTGGCAGGACCTGTGGACCCGTGGAGAGAGGAGCCCACGCCAGAGCAGGTTTGCTGCCTCTGTTAAGAAAAAAAGAGCTCTGCAGAGGGATCTGAACAGGCTGGATCAATGGGCCGAGGCCAACTGTATGAGGTTTAACAAGGCTAAGTGCTGGGTCCTGCACTTGGGTCACAACAACCCCATGCAATGCTACAGGCTTGGGGAAGACTGGCTGGAAAGCTGCCTGGCGGAAAAGGACCTTGGTGTGCTGGTTGACAGCTGGCTGAACATGAGCCAGCAGTGTGGCCAAGAAGGCCAACAGCATCCTGGCTTGTATCAGGAATAGTGTGGCCAGCAGGAGTAGGGAAGTGATTGTGCCCCTGTACTCGGCACTGGTGAGGCTGCACCTCGAATACTGTGTTCAGTTTTGGGCCCCTCACTACAAGAAGGACATTGAGGTGCTGGAGCATGTGCAGAGAAGGGCAATGAAGCTGGTGAAGGGTCTGGAGCACAAGTCTTATGAGGAGTGGCTGAGGGAACTGGGGTTGTTTAGTCTGGAGAAGAGGAGGCTGAGGGGAGACCTTATTGCTCTCTACAACTACCTGAAAGGAGGTTGTAGTGAGGTGGGTGTTAGTCTCTTCTCCCAAGTAACTAGCAAAAGGACAAGAGGAAATGGCCTCAAGTTGCGTCAGGGGAGGTTTAGATTGCATATTAGGAGAAATTTCTTCACTGAAAGAGTGGTCAGGCATTGGAACAGGCTGCCCGGAGAGGTGGTGGAGTCACCATCCCTGGAGGTGTTCCAAAAATGTGTAGACATGGCACTTCGGGACATGGTGGTGTCGGGTTGATGGTTGGACATGATTTATGTCATGCTCAGGTCCCACACAATCCAATACATCCTCATTAACCACCACCACCCTTCTCATCCCATTGTATAATATAATATCCTGATATCATTCATTTAGTCTATGGAACACTCTCTCAGAATGTCCGTAAATGTCCACAAAATGTTCATTGAGTTCACTCATCCCATAACCTTGGGCTTCATTTATCATAACAGTCTCTCAGGGCAGGAGCGCTGATGTGTACTGTTGGACTGCTAAATGCTTGTGGTGGGTTGACCCTGGCTGAAGGCCAGGTGCCCACCAGAGCCACTCTGTCACTCCCCCTCCTTCACTAGACAGGGGAGAAAAAGTATAATGAAAGGCTTGTGGGTCGAGATAAGGACAGGGAGAGATCACTCACTAATTATCATCACGAGCAAAACAGACTGAACGGAGAGAGGAAATTCATCTTATTTATTACCAAGCAGAACAGAGTAGAGCAATGAGAAATAAAATCAAATCTTAAAACACCTCCCCCCACCCCTCCCATCTTCGCAGGCTCAACTTCACTCCCGGCTTCAACCTCTGCCCCCCCCAGCGGCACAGGGGGACATGGCCAGTCACAATGGGGTGCTTTTCCCACTCATTCCCAGTTAGACTCACTTCAGCCTCCAGCAGAGTCAACTGTTGGGATCCCCCTGTCACACCAGAAATATAGATCGGTTCTGCCTCTTTATGGGCATTGAAGTACACTGTGCACCAGTGTCCACTAGAGCCTTGTACTCCTGTGGGTTCGATGCGGCAGGCCATCGGATCCACACAGTCCAATAAACCTGGTTGTCCCTCTCCTCCACCTGGCTGGAGACAGGACCCCTCTAATCCTGGTCATCATATTCACTACTCACTTCTTGCAAAAATGACTTAGAGGTCCCTTCAAGAGGATCATACATACGAGTAGGCCTTCCACTCAGTCTGGAGTACTACAAGCTGGAAACAGGAGTGGCTTTTTTCCTGGAAGAATCCCCTGTTGTGATTGTTTTTCCTTGTAGCTCACGTACTTGTGCCTGTAGAGTCGAGGTAGGCTTTCCATCCCATTTCCTCATGTCCTCTCCGTGGTCACGCAGGTAAAACCACAGGGTGCCTCGTGGTGTGTACCTCTATATCTTCTCTCCTGAGCAGAGGAACACTTACTCCTAATAGCTGAGAATCTGGTCTGTACAGGTGGACAGTAGGGCCTATCCTCTTTGAATTGCTAGAACTCCCAGTACAGTTTCTCCATAGTTGAGATAAGGGAGGAAGAGAGACCTTCTTTGTATTGCTGGAGTCAGTCAGTCACTTTATCCACCGTTGGCCCCTCTTCGCCTTTACACTGCATTACTACTACGTTGGCATACGACGATAGTGCGCTCTTTACAAACTTTCATTAGACTTCATCTGGATCTGTAGGTAACTGCACATTGTCCAGGTCATAATAAACCATCTACCACATGACTAATTCCCTCAGGTACTGGATACCTCATTCCATGGTGGTCCACTTGCCTGGCTGACATATGACATCTTCTCCGAAGGGATACCTTTTCTTCAAACTTGACAGAAGTCGCCTCCAGAGGCTGAAGGCTTCTGGTTTTTTCTTTATCTCTTTGTCAATGCCCCCTTCCCTGGACAGGGATCCCAGCTGCTTGGCCCCCCTAACCTCTAATTCCAGGCTACTGGCCCCATTATCCCAGCATCGGAGCAGCCAGGTAATGATCTGCTCCCCTGGAAGGCGGCTGAAATCTTTTCGCATATCTCGCAGCTCACTCAGGGATAGGGATCGGGTGATTACCTCTGGTTCTAGCTCTTCTTCCTCTTCTCATGATGGTCCTGATTCATCGTCATCCTTACTAAGTGAGCTGATTTTTTTTGTGTATTTCTTCTTTTGTATAGGGGCAACTGATACTGGCACAGGTTGTTTTTTTGGTTCAGCCACAGTGCCTGTCGCTGGGGTTGGAGTGGCCGCAGTCCTTGTTGCGAGGGTTGGAGTGGGGATTGGGAAGATGAAGGTGAAAGTATTCTCCCCTGTATCCCCCATAGATTGGTTCTCTGGGTATATTGGGTTTGTGTGGCTAGGTTTTGGTAGTGGGGGCATCTACAGGGGTGGCGTCTGCGAGAAATTGCTGGAAGCTTCCCCTATGTCCATTAGAGCCAATGCCAGCTGGCTCCAAGACAGACCTGCTGCTGGCCAAGGCCTAACCAATGAGTGATGGTGCTAGTACCTCTGTGATAACATATTTAAGAAGTGGAAAAAAAAAACCTACTAAAAGAAACTGTAGCCAGAGAGAGGAGTGAGAATATGTGAGAGAAAGAACTATGCAGACACCAAGGCCAGTGAAGAAGGAGAGGGAGGAGGTGCTCCAGGAACTAGAGCAGATTCCCCTGAAGCCTGTGGAGAAGATCATGGTGAGGCAGGCTGGCCCCTGCAGCCCATGAAGGTTAATGGTGAAGCAGAGATTCCACGTGAAGCCCATGGAGGATCCTAAGTCGGAGCAGGTGGATGGACCCAAAGGAGGCTGTGAACCCCGTGGGAAGCCCGCGCTGGAGCAAGCTCCTAGCAGGACCGATGGAGAGAGGAGCTCACACTGGTGCAGGTTTGCTGGCAGGACTTGTGACCCCGTGGGGGACCCACGATGGAGCAGTCTGCTCCTGAAGGAGTGCACCTTGTGGAAGAGACCCACATTGGAGCAGTTCGTGAACTGCAGCCCCTGGGAAGGACTCACATTGGAGAAGTTCGTGGAGGACTGTCTCCCGTGAGAGGGACCCTATGCTGGAGCAGGGGAAGGGTGTGAGGAGTCCTGCCCCTGAGGATGAAGAAGCGGCAGAGACAACGTGTGATGAACTGACAGCAACCCCCATTCCCCGTCCCCCTGTGCCACTCACAGGGAGGAGCTAAAGAGTGAAGTTGAGCCCGGGAAGAAGGGAGGGATGGGGGAAGGTGTTTTTAAGATTTTGGTTTTATTTCTCATTACTCTACTCTGATTTGCTTGTTAATAAATTAAATTAATTTTCCAGAGTTGAGTCCATTTTGCCTGTGACAGTAATTGGTGAGTGATCTCTCCCTGTCCTTATCTTGACCCAGGAGCCTTTTGTTATATTTTCTCTTACTTGAGAAGAGAGGAGCTGAGGAGGAGGAGCTATAGAGGCGCTTTGGTGGGCGCCTGGCGTCCAGGTAGGGTCAACCCACCACACCAGGGAAAAAAGGTAGAGAGTGTGATTATTAATAATTCCCAGGAGATAGCTCCCAAGTTACAGAAATGACAGAAATGCTAAATACACATACCAAATCATTCACATGGCCAATAATGTTATCTTATCATAAGCGAGTAGTACACAGTGCAGCAAAAGGAAAAACCTCATCCAGATCCCAGAGGTGATAAACAGCACTGTAGGGAATTCATAATGCAAGCAATTACTTTATACAACCATACAAATAAATAATACAACATTGTGACCAGCGACTATTGAACTAATATAACGAATGCTTACAACAAATTTGTTTAAACACACTCTGGTCAGATCTGTCATTATCTCAAACCTTCAATCCCCATGTTGAGCGCCAAAAAGGAGTGTCATGGTTCAACCCGGCTGGCAGCTAAAACAACCACACAGCCATTGGCTCACTCCCCCTGCCCCCCCACAGTGGGATGGGGAGAGAATTGAAAAGGAAAAGAGAAAGTCAAACTCGTGGGTTGAGATAAAGACAGTTTAATAGGACAGAAAAGGAAGATGATGATATTATTATTGTTGTTATTATTAATAATAATATTAATAATAGAATACACAAAATAAGTGATGCACAACACAATTTCTTACCACCTGAAGCCAATGCTCAGCTAGTTCCTGAGCTGCGATCCCACCTCCCAGCTAGCTTCCTCATTTATACAGAGAGCATGACATTATATGGTAGGGAATATCCCTTTGGCCAGTCTGGGTCAGCTATCCCGGCTGTGTCCCCTCCCAACTTCTTATGCACCCCCATCCTACTCACTAGTGATGTGTTGTGAGAAGCAGTAAAGGCCGTGACTCTGTGTAAGCACTGCTCAACAATAACAAAAACATCTCTATATTATCAACAATGTTTTCAGCACAGATCCAAAACATAGCCCCATACCAGCTACTATGAAGAAAAGTAACTCTATCCCAGCCAAAACCAGCACACCAGCAGAAGTTATAGCTAGTCTCATTGATATTGCAAGTTTGGTCCTAGTTCTGTTGTGAAAAGAATTATGTCATTTTTACAAAACTTTAGGGATTATGCAGGCTGTCCATAATCAGCATAAAGTTTGTATCCCAGAAAGTAGATCAATAGGCTGAGAGGGAAAACCCTCCGTCTGTTTTGCTTATGTTGCTCTCCAAGTACATCTGTGTGGAATATGAGCAATATCAGGGCTTTCTGGCTGCTGGCACTGTGTCAAGATCTCCAAGACTTCTACTACTATAATTAGTATTATTTGATACTGAAAAATGGACTAATATTTCTTCTTCTTTTTTTTTATGTAAGATTATTGGAATCATTGGAGAAGAACAACTTCGAAAATGTCCAGATAATCTTTTGTCAAGATGGGTTTACTGAGAGTCTCAGTTGTTGTGGATTATTTTCTAATGAGTGAAGATCAGGTCATGCTGATGTTCTGTAAAGTAGCAATAACTCAATCAATGTGAGAACATACCTGAAAGCAATGGAAAAAAACAGCTGTCCAAACCAATCAGGCATGCAAAGGTAAAATTTTGGATTAAATGAAGCAACATATTGTACACTTACATTCACTGCTATACAAATGAACCTCCAGCCTTGAACTGGACTTTGTAGCTCCACCTGGGAGCTTCTGGCCTTTGGAAGTGCCAGTCTCTGCCCAGAGAAAATGCTGCAGTTGCCACATTCACTGGTAAGCCTTGGAAAGTTCACTGAAATCAAGGTACTTTTAAAGAAGCATGTGAATCTCAGCAAACATGCCTCTTGCAATGAAATATAAGCTATGAGAAGAATCAAACAGCTTCTCTGTTGCTTAGAGATAGGTAATGGACTTCTGTATTGGGTATAAATTGCAGTGTTTTGCTAGCTGGGGGGAGCTGCAGGGGTTACCTCTGTGGGAGGAGGTCAGGGACTGCCCTGTGCTAGTCACAACCAGTTCTAGCTGGCTCAGCAATGGCCCCACTGCAGGCCAAAGCTGAACCAATCAGAGGAGTTTGTGGTGCCTCTGTAAAAACATATTTAAGAAAGGGCAGGAAACACTGAGACAAAGGAACAATAAGGCCAGTGCAGTAGGAGGTGCTTCACGGTGGAGGTCTGTTTCTAGTTCTGTTTATTTCAATATTCGGGTTTAATGGCTATCATAGCTGGAAAAGATACCTTACAAAGATATGTAGCTCCAAATGGAAGAAGTGCATCGTTGGCTGCACTTACTAAATCATGATACTCATTTTTCAATCCCATCCACCAGTTATGCAAAGGCTTTTGTTGAAATTCGGCTAATAAATTTCCATCTTCCCTTATGTCCATCAGTTGTTCTTGCAAAATAATGGGAAGGTGTTGCATTTTTATATTTTTGACAAATGGGTTCCAAATCCACTGAAACATTTTGGAAGATTTTTAAACAGGCTAGAAAATTCTGTTTCCAAGTTTTTTTTAAGTGTACAGATATGAGAGTTTTTATAGATGATGATACATTGTTTTTGGCAACAAAATCACATAATGAAGGAAACATTTCCAAACATCTGTTTTCAAAATGCTCTCTGCATAGCACGATTTTCTTTTGAAAAGCAGTTACTTTCTCACTCAGTCTTAAAACATCACCTTTACCTTGAAGGGGCACATTAAGCGTATTTATGTTTTTGAAAATATCTGCTACGTAGCATACTACTGACAGTTACTTGCAATCACAGAAAAGGTCAGCAAATTTGGAACATATCTTTTTCTGAAAGAAAAACACATATCTAATATTTAAGTTCGACAACTCTTTTAAGCACTTTGCCATGAGATAACCAATGAATCTTTGTGTGGTGCAAAAGATTTTCACCGTCACATCTCATCTCATTACAAAGTATTGTAAAGATTCTGCTACTTACACATTTTGGGTTTATAAAATTGACCACATAGATAACATCCTATCATCATGCCTGACACTTCTGGCTCTAACTTCTTTGCTGCAATAGCTTGCCTATGAATGAGGCAGTGAATTAATTTCATGTGTGGTGAAATCTGTAAAAGGGTATAAGAAATTTACCAGACGTGAGTTACCCTAGGTTTGCTTTATTGCAGCGCTGGATGCACGGGGGGGAAACAGCTCCACCCAACGTGCATGCAGGTGATCACCAACACACAGGTTATATAGAATCAAAACATACATATTCATCATTTTTTCTCAGAAAAGGCAGTCCTATGATAATAATTTCTTGGAATTCATTACCATATTCTTCTCCCCATCACGCATGCTCAATGATTTGAGTCGGTGGTCCTCAAGGGGGCTCTGGTGGTTGTCAGTGGTCTTGCACCCATGTTCGCTGGTGTCCTGGTTCTGGCAAGGATAAAATAAGATAAGTATACTTACCTGGCTGCTCCGCTGCTGGGATAACGGGGCCAGTAGCCTGGAACTGGAGGGCAGGGAGGCCAAGCAGCTAGGATCCTTGTCTAGGGAAGGGGGCATTGACAAGGCAATTGGGAAGAAGGCACAGGCCCTCAGCCTCTGCAGGCGACTCCTGTCAAGTGTGAGGGAAAGGTATCCTTTCAGCGAACATGTCGTATGTCGGCCAGGCAAGTGGACCACCATGGAGAGAGGTATCCAATATCTGAGGGAATTAGCTGTGCGGGAGATGGTCCTTTTTGCAAGAAGTGAGTAGCGAATATGATGAGCAGGATTAGAGGGGCCCTGCCTCCAGCCAGGTGGAGGAAAGGGACAATAGGGTTTATCGGACTGTGTGGATCCGATGGCCTGGCACATCGAACCCACAGGAGTACAAGGCCCTATTGCACACGGGTGCACAGTGTACCCTAATGCCATCAAACTATGAAGGGATGGAACCGATATCTATTTCTGGTGTGATGGGGGGATCCCAACAGTTGACTCTGTTGGAGGCTGAAGTGAGTCTAACTGGGAATGAGTGGCAAAAGCACCCCATTGTGACTGGGCCAGAGGCTCCATGCATCCTGGGCATAGACTACCTCCAGAAAGGGTCTTTCAAAGATCCAAAAGGCTACCGGTGGGCTTTTGGAATAGCTGCCTTAAAAGCGGAGGAAATTGAACCATTGTCTAGTCTGCCTGGTCTCTCGGAGGACCCTTCTGTTGTGGGGTTGCTGAGCGTTGAAGAGCAACAGGTGCCGATTGCTACTACAACTGTGCACCGGCAGCAATACCGCACCACCAGAGACTCCCTGATTCCCATCCGTAAGCTAATTCGTCAACTGGAGGGTCAGGGAGTGATCAGCAGAACCCGCTCACCCTTCAACAGCCCCATATGGCCAGTGCGGAACTCCAATGGAGAGTGGAGGCTGACAGCGGACTATCGTGGCCTGAATGAAGTCACACCGCCGATGAGTGCTGCCGTGCCAGACATGCTGGAACTTCAATATGAACTGGAGTCAAAGGCAGCCAAGTGGTACGCCACAATGGATATCGCTAATGCATTTTTCTCGATCCCTTTGGCAGCAGAGTGCAGGCCGCAGTTTGCCTTCCCTAGGAGGGGCGTCCAGTACACCTGGAATCGACTGCCCCAGGGGTGGAAACACAGCCCCACCATTTGCCATGGCCTGATCCAGAGTGCCCTGGAAAAGGGTGAAGCCCCAGAGCACCTGCAATACATTGATGACATCATCGTATGGGGCAACTCAGCAGAGGAAGTTTCTGAGAAAGGGAAGAAAATAATCCAAATCCTGCTGCAGGCTGGCTTTGCCATAAATTGAATTAAGGTGAAGGGGCCTGTGCAGGAAATCCAATTTTTAGGAATAAGGTGGCTCTTGGGCCATAGCCGTAGCTCTTGGGCCAGTCCGGGCAGGACCAGATGTAAAAAATGTGCTGTACACCACAGCAGGGGAGAATGGCCCTACCTGGAGTCTCTGGCAGAAAGCACCAGGGGAGACTTGAGGTCGACCCCTGGGGTTTTGGAGTCGGGGATGCAGAGGATTCGAGGCTCGCTACACTCCAACGGAAAAGGAGATATTGGCAGCCTATGAAGGGGTTCGAGCTCCTTCGGAGGTGATTGGCACTGAAGCACAGCTCCTCCTGGCACCCCGACTCCCAGTGCTGGGCTGGATGTTCAAAGAGAGGGCTCCTTCTACACACCATGCAACCGATGCTACGTGGAGTAAGTGGGTTGCACTGATCACACAACGGGCTCAAATAGGAAACCCCAATCGTCCAGGAATTCTGGAAGTGATCACAGACTGGCCAGAAGGGAAAGATTTCGGAATGTCGCCAGAGGAGGAGGTGACATGTGCTGAAGAGTCCCCACTGTATAATAAACTAACAGAAGATAAGAAACCATATGCCCTGTTCATTGATGGGTCCTGTCGCGTTCTGGGAAAACCTCGGAGGTGGAAGGCCGCTGTATGGAGTCCTGCACGGCGAGTTGCAGAAGCTGCTGAAGGAGAAGGTGAATCGAGCCAGTTTGCAGAGGTGAAAGCCATCCAGCTGGCTTTAGATATTGCTGAAAGAGACAAGTGGCCAATGCTGTACCTCTATACTGGCTCATGGATGGTGGCCAATGCCCTGTGGGGGTGGTTACAGCAGTGGAAGCGGAGCAACAGGCAGCACAGAGGCAAACCCATCTGGGCTGCCCCATTGTGGCAAGATATTGCTGCCCGGCTAGAGAAGCTAGATGCAAAGGTATGTCACGTAGATGCCCACGTACCCAAGAGTCGGGCCACTGAGGAACATTCAGAACAACCAGCAGGTGGATCAGGCTGCCAAGATTGAAGTGGCTCAGGTGGAGTTGGACTGGCAACATAAGGGTGAATTATTTATAGCTCCTGGTGGGCCCATGACACCTCAGGCCATCAAGGAAGAGATGCAACATATAGATGGGCCCATGATCGAGGGGTGGACTTGACCATGGATGCCATCTCACAGGTCATCCATCAATGTGAAACATGCGCCGCAATCAAGCAAGCCAAGCAGGTAAAGCCTCTGTGGTATGGAGGCCGATGGTTGAAATATGGGGAAGCATAGCAAATCGACTACATCACGCTCCCACAAAGCCGCCAAGGCAAGCGTTATGTTCTTACAATGGTGGAAGCAACCATTGGGTGGCTGGAAACATATCCTGTGCCCCATGCCACTGCCCGGAACACTATTCTGGGTCTTGAAAAGCAAGTCCTGTGGTGACATGGCACCCCAGAGAGAATTGAGTCAGACAACGGGACTCATTTCCGGAACAACCTCATAGACACCTGGGCCAAAGAGCATGGCATTGAGTGGGTGTATCACATCCCCTATCACGCACCAGACCCTGGGAAAATTGAAAGGTACAATGGACTGCTAAAACTACCCTGAGAGCAATGGGTGGTGGGACCCTCAAACACTGGGACACACATTTAGCAAAGGCCACCTGGTTAGTTAACTCTAGGGAGTCTACCAATTGAGCTGGCCCTGCCCAATCAAAACTTCCACGCCCAATAGAAGGGGATAAAGTTCCTGTAGTGTGCATGAAAAATGTGTTGGGTAAAACAGTTTGGGTTATCCCTGCTTCAGGCAAAGGCAAGCCCATCTGCGGGATTGCTTTTGCTCAGGGACCAGGGTGCACTTGGTGGGTGATGAGAAAGGATGGGGAAGTCCGGTGTGTACCCCAAGGGGATTTGATTCTGGGTGAAAATAGCCAATAAATTAAATTGCATGATGTTAATAGCGATATACTGTATCAATGGTATGACCATAAGAATCACCCCAAACTAATGAAGGACGGACTTTGAAACTGAACAAAGTGCCACGATGATGGAACTAGAACTGACTTCAACTGGTGCCCAGGAACTTTATCGAAAAATCACATCTTTGACATCCAGACTGTGAGCATGGACCATACCAGATACACCGGCTGTGAAATCTCCGGATGCAGCGTGCAACAATCCAGCAGCACGCACCATTGCTCCTGCTCTGAGAGACTGTAATGACAGATGGAACCCAAAGCCATGGACTAAATTAACTTGACAGATATTTTAGAGCGATAGCCCATAGAGTAAGGCAATGAGATCTGTAAAATAATCTGGGCATGACGTAGATGGTATGGAACAAGGGGTGGATAATGTCCTGGTTCTGGCAAGGATAGAGTTAATTTCACAAGGAGCCAGGACAGGTGAGCCAAGCTGGCCAGGGGCTATTCCATACCATGTGACATCATGCTCACCATAAAAGGAGGCTAGTCGGGCAGGGGCGGGCTGGGCGTGGCTCTGGGTTGAGCATTAGGTCCTGGGTTGGTTGGGGGATCTGTAAATCGTTCTCTGTTATCACCCATTGTTACTATCTGTTATCAGCACTGTTATTGATTGTTTTCCCTCTCCCTTGCTGTCCCAGTAAACTGCCCTTATCCCAACCCTCGAGGCTTTGCCATTGCTTTTGCATTCTCCTCCCCATCCTGCTGGGGGAGGGGTGAACGAGTGGTGCGTGGCACTCAGCTGCCAGCTGGGGCTAAACCACGTCAGTTGGATAACCCTCTTCTTGCGGGCATACGCAGTATCCTTGGTGTGGATGTACCTGTCCATAACAACTTCATAGATTAATATTCCCGGGCCTATTGTCCGGTTGGGTAGGGACTGTACATGGAACATAGCAGCATTGTACCTTGCCATGGTCAGTTAGCTTCATTACCTATTACCTGTGTCACCGAAATCCGGGAATAAACCTCGTAACACCAATGTAGTGTTGAAAGGCAGGCATTCTTTATTGCAGCGCTGGATGCACGGGGGATAGTTCCACCTAACGTGCATACCTAGCCTACGAACACGCACATATTTATATTCTCAATACACACATGGTCACAATTACATCACATAGTTACATAGTTACTTCATTATGATTGGTGTAAAACTTTCTCGCTTTGTTTTTAAAGCTATATACTTAAAGAAATTCAGAGAGCATGCCCAGTGAGGGGTGGTCGTACCTTGGAGGTGGGTAGTTTTTAGCATGGAGGTATGTTTTGGTATTATAATGAGATTATAATGAACAAAGTTCACTCAAAGGACATGATTTTGACAGAAAATGAAATATTATTTGGCTCATGTACCAACCATGCAGTTTATCAGTTCCATGGTACATACCAACCACACAGTTTATCAGTTCCATGGTACCACCAAGCTCTCAGGTCCTCATTCCTAAAATATTTTTCTCATTCCCTACTATTGCTAATAATCTCATCTTGATCCCATCACCATGGTTAAAAAGTTAAATACATCGGTTACAATCCCCCCTTTGGAAGTTTTGAAATAATCACCTTTTCAATACTTCCACTATACTAATTATTTTCTATGTGTTGGAGGAAACTCTGGGATTGTTTGTTTATTTTGCTGTTTCGCAACAGCTTGGATGATCATATGAGTGAGAGAAGTTTCACGAATAATTTGTTCTTTCAGATGTGTTAACCGATTCATCATTTTCCAAGTTATGATATATAATATTACTGACAAGGTCATACTGATCAAAACCAATGTTAAAAGAATCACGATGGGGTGACACAACTTGTTTAGGATGCCTGTAGCAGTAGGCGACCATCCGAAAAGTGTGTCCCACCATTTAAGTTCTGCATCTTTCTGCACTCTTTCAAAAACTCGATGTATTTCTTTCACATTGTGATGGACAGTTATTAGGGTTTTCTGTCCGTTTTCCTTAATTTTTTCCAGAATTTCAATTAAATCCTTGTGTCGTAATAACTGTTTTACTAAAGTGAGATTCATTCCAATGGAGATAGGTAATAATTCATGAATCAACATGTAGTTAGACTGCAAAAGTTGGTGCGATGTGACTGGGGTCAAATAAGAAAAGTCACATCCATCAATCTTTGTAAAATTACAAATACAAAAATTTGAATGATTTTTAATCTCTACCACTACCTCATCTACATATAAAAAAATCACAAACAGTTCTCAAGCATACACAGCCCTTGCCAATATATATAAGTATGGTTTCAGGGTTTTCGTTAGGATGAACCTCAAAATGGCAAATATTTTGTTCAGTATCCAGACAAATATCTTGTGCCTCAATTGCATTACCTTCACAGACAAATCCTTGTTGTTCTCGCACGATGCAAGATTCCAGATTAACAGTTTGCCATTTTTCATTTATCCTTCGGGCCCATACTCTATGCTCGGAAGGATAGAGTATAGTTCTGTTGTGGTTTATCCCTAATGCAATAATGGGATAAATTGAGTATTTAGTAGCATTAGATATAGTGAGCACAAAAGTTGTAGCTGTGTTTGTAACGGGATCATAAGTAAAGTTTACCGGGCTCCACCAGGACTGGAGTTCTTTCTCAAAATCAGTAGCACTGTCCCAAATTATTTTCCTAATTTCAGTAGGGAGAGTGCCTTCTTCGCCTTCTCTTATAATTGAGGCAGCTACCGACTGCATCCATAATTGAGCCTGGATACAACTGAGAGCCAAGGAGAGGTTATTTTGGATCACCCCAAGTGCGTCCGTAATTAACTCGTGGTCCCTTACATTTATTCTTTCCCATGTGGGTAATATACTTGACAACAGCCACTGGTTAGTTCCTAAAGCCAGTAAAGAAGATCGTAAAGGTTGTTGTAATCTAGCCAAATCACTAATTGAGGCAGCCAATTTGTTCATTATTACTTCTGAATCGATGCTATTTAAAACTCCCAATCCTGTTCCCAAAACACCGGTCAAGTCTCTTTGTGTTCTTTTCATAGTAAGAGTTCGTTTTTGCAGCCAGGTTGTCCACCCCTCATATGAGATTTTTAAGAAAGGTGAACAAGCTGGTTGAATATCTGAAACATTGTTTTGCATTGACAATTCAACTTGTTTGAGAGACCATGCCGGGTTAAACAACATTTGTTGCAAGCCTGTATTTCTGATCACATATGGTCCAATTTCAAAGATTTTCGGGTTAAGCGCAACAATTGGTTGGGTAGTAGGTATTATAACGTCTATTTTAAGTTCTCCCCAGTATTTGGTGTTATTTTTACCACATATCACTTTACGGGAGTATTGTACAGCAGTCAAATTTAACCAACAGTCTAAATTTTGATCTTTACACAAAATAGGGCCATGTGATCCATTTTCATAACTGTTTATAGGTTCAATGCGAGATTCAGTGATTAATCTGCATCTTATTGTGATGTCATTCCCTTGTGGTACCATAAAAGAGGGGGTGACTTCACTTTTACTAGTTAACGTAAAAAGGGTATCTGTGCCAGCGTGCATGACTACTGCAACAAGCATCACTGGGGGTTTAGTTACAACATTTATCTTGAATTTAAATGTAAGGCCTAGTAATCCTCCTGTCAATGGATTAGGTCGCCAATTGCACACCACATAAACTGGCTTAGTCAAAGTAAAATTGTGCCAACAATCTCCTCGTTCCTTAATACAGAATTTGGTGATTTCAACATTATTGGTACTAGGGTCTAAGGAGTAATTACCGACATTCTGCTAGCAGCAACACGTAATGAGAGAATCTTGTTTGTTACATTTCCATTCTGTGGTGGGACAGAGTCTCGTTGTAAGATTAGAACTAGGGTCTAATAGATTTCCGGAGATGGTAATTGAAGAAGCTTTCTCATGAAGAGATCCTTCCATCTTTCTGCATCCTACTTGGATTTTTTCTCCAATTGTTCCTGTTAAGACACGGACCCAGTCCTTTCTGTCCCATTCCCACTCAGGTGGGTGGTAAACTTCAGATTCATGCATTACCACAGTGGCTAAATTTGGGGAACGGTCTTTGGGATATGGTCCCATCATAGCTTGGGACCATGGCCATTCTGTATTTCTTTGGCTACAGATCAGCGACAAAACACAAAAATGTGTTATTAACCCAATCAAACAATTCATAATATTCATAATTCAACACATAACATGCAAACCCTTTATAAATTTTCCATTTTGAAAACCAGTTCTTTTAGCTTTCCAGTTCCCTGTCAAATTTTCTACACAGTCTGAGTTTCAAAGGTCCTTTTTGCGTAGATGTCCACTGCTCTGACGGTGCCTTCTTTACTCGAGTATAATGAATCCACGGCTCCACTCCTTCTACCTTAACTGCGGTATAAGTTGTCAACAGTACCTGGAAGGGTCCCTTCCACTTTTCTTGGAGTGGTTCAGAACTCCATGTTCTTATATACACAAAGTCACCCGGCTGGTATGGATGTGCAGGCGTATCAAGAGCAAGCGGTCTGGTCAGCACAATATATCTTCTGAGCGCTTCGAGGGTCTTTCCTAAAGAAATCAGATATGTTTTCAAATCTGTTTCCCCTGTTACCCTCATGTCGCCTGGGATTAAAGGAGTTTGGTAGGGTTTGCCATATAATATTTCATATGGACTTACACCGTCTTTAGACCTTGGTTGGATTCTTATTCTTAACAGAGCTAATGGCAAGGCCTGTGGCCATTTCAAAGATGTTTCTTGGCAAATTTTACTCATTTGTCTTTTCAAGGTCTGATTCATTCTTTCAATCTTCCCGCTTGATTGCGGTCTCCAGGGAGTGTGTAAGTCCCATTTTGTCCCCAGAATTTTACTTACTTGCTGGACTATTTCTGCTACAAAATGTGGTCCTGTATCAGAAGACATGCCCAATGGTACCCCAAACCTTGGTATTATTTCTTTTAACAATATTTTAACCACTTCTCTCGCTTTGTTGGTGCGACAAGGAAAAGCCTCCGGCCATCCAGAAAATGTATCAATCAGTACCAGCAGATATCTATACCCATTTTGTCTGGGTAATTCAGAAAAATCGATTTGCCAATAATCTCCTGGGGAATTACCCTGCTTTGTTACTCCTAAAGGTGCTTTCCTCTGGTTTAAAGGATTATTTTTAAGACAGATCGGGCACTTAGCTATTATTGACTTAATTATTCCTGTCATTCCTACGCACACTACAAATGTTTTCAAATTTGTAACCATAGCATCTACACCCCAATGTGTCTGCTCATGTTGCTCTTTTGTAAGTTTCAACATAATTTGTGGGGTCACTATTACCTGATTTTCTGGTGTTACCCACCATCCTTCTGCATTTTGGGATGCCTTTAAATGCTCTGCCAATTGTTCGTCTAATTTACCATATCTTACTTTTACATTTGGAATTTTTACCTGTTTTACTGGTACCAGTGCAAGGATACCTCGTTCTGCAGCCTCTTTTGCAGCTTTATCCGCCAATCGATTACCTATATTGACAGCCGTCTGACCAAATTGATGAGCTTTGCAATGCATTACGGCCACTTCCTTTGGTTTTTGCACATCTTGCAGGAGCTGAAGAATTTCCTCCTTATGTCTTATAGGTGATCCTTGGGCTGATAACAGCCCTCTTTCTTTCCATATGGCTCCATGAGCATGGATCACTCCAAATGCATATTTGGAATCAGTCCATATGTTTACTCTTTTCCCTTCTGCCATCCGTAAAGCCTGCTTCAGCGCCACCAATTCTGCTTTCTGCGCTGATGTATTTGCAGGTAGTGTCCCTGACTCCAATATCTTGTCGATGGTGACAACAGCATACCCGGCCATTTGCCTTCCTTCTTGCACAAAACTGCTTCCATCCGTGAACAGTTCCAGATCAGGATTCTTCAAGGGTTCGTCCTTCAGGTCCGGTCTGCTGGAATAAACTTGTTCAATGGTTAACAGACAGTCATGTTCCAATTTCTCAGTAGGATTTTCTGTTGACAGGAACATTGCTGGATTTACGATTGCTGTGGTTTTTAATTCCACATCATCTTGTTCCAATAGGACAACCTGATATTTCAACATTCTGCTAGGGGATAACCAGTGACCCCCCCCTTTTGTTCTAAGACAGTTATTACCATATGCTGTACATATACCACTATCTTTTGGCCCGTAGTCAATTTTCGGGCTTCCTGAATCAGCAGCACCATTGCTGCCACGGCACGCAAACATCCCGGCCATCCTTTACTCACGGTGTCAAGTTGTTTGGAGAAGTACCCCACCGGGTGCTTCCAGGATCCCAGCCATTGCGCCAGCACTCCAAGGGCCAGATGTTGCCTTTCGTGTACAAACAGCTCAAAAGGTTTGGTTAGATCAGGTAGACCCAGTGCAGGGGCCGTCATTAATGCCTTTTTGAGTTCTTTAAATGATTTATGGCATTCAGGTGTCCAAGTCAGGTATTGGTCTTTAGATTCTTTCAGGGCCTCATATAGGGGTTTCACATACAGTCCATAATTTAGAATCCAGAGTCGACACCATCCAATCATTCCCAAAAAGGCTCTCAGTTCCTTTGGGCTGTTAGGTTCGGGAATCTGACAAATGGCTTCTTTCCTTTCGTTTCCCAATTGTCTTTGTCCTTGCAATATCTCAAATCCCAAATAAATCACTGCTTCTTTCCCTATCTGAGCCTTGTTTCTGGAGACTCTATATCCTCCCTGGCCCAGGAAATTCAATAAACTGATAGTCATTTCAAAACATGTTTCTTTACTTTCTGCTGCTATCAGGATGTCATCCACATATTGTAGTAATATGCCTTCTCCTTGATTCTGTTTCTTCCACATTTCTAATTCCTTTGCCAATTGGTTTCCAAATATTGTGGGGCTATTTTTAAATCCTTGTGGAAGTACAGTCCATGTTAATTGCGTTTTCCTTCCTGTAGTGGGACTCTCCCATTCAAAGGCAAATATGCCTTGACTTTTCATATCCAGAGGTATGC
This sequence comes from Balearica regulorum gibbericeps, assembly GCF_011004875.1. Taxonomy (NCBI): domain Eukaryota; kingdom Metazoa; phylum Chordata; class Aves; order Gruiformes; family Gruidae; genus Balearica; species Balearica regulorum. The sequence continues at coordinate 21,128,751 of NC_046219.1, forward strand.
AAAAGAAGGCATCCTTTAAATCCAGTACAGTAAACCATTTATGTTCCTCCCTCAGAGATGTCAGTAAGGTATATGGATTGGCCACTACTGGGTGTATATCTTGAACTATCTGATTTATGGCCCTTAAATCCTGAACTATTCGATATTCCCTGCCTCCTGATTTCCTTACTGGTAATATAGGGGTATTATATTCTGATTCACATTCTACTAACAGCCCATATTCTAAAAATTTTGTGATTAATTCCTCTAGCCCCTTTCGGGCTTCCCATTTGAGAGGGTACTGTTTTTGTCTTACCGGCTTGGCCCCAGGTTTTAAAGTCACCTTTACCGGTTCTGCCAGTTTGGATCGTCCCGGAACTCCACTTGCCCATACCAGGGGGATAACTGCATTGTCCACTACTTCTGGAATCTGTTCCTCCTTGGAGGAATCCTGTAACATAAACACTCTCGCCTCTATGGCTTTTGATTCTGGTATTAGTAATCTAATTTCTCCATCTTTAAAAATTATTTGTGCATCTAATTTGCTTAATAAATGTCGTCCCAATAAAGGCACTGGACAGTCGGGCATATATAAAAATTGATGTGTTACCCACTGTTTTCCCAGCTTAAATTTTAACAGTTTCAAGAAAGGCCAGTTCTCTTTTCGCCCTGTCGCACCAACACCCTCTGCTGATTTATGGCTGAGTTTCGCTTTACATGTTTATTATTCTCGGTCAAGATTGTCAGAATTTTCCATCCCTTTGCATCTGTCTGACTTCTTTTTCTTTCTCTCTGTTGTTATACACAGCCCAGGCTACTTCAAGCATTTTACCTAAGTCTCTGGACTCAGCCCCTTCCAGTTTCTGGAGAGTTTGTTTTTTGTTTTTTTTTTTTTTCCTAGGGCTGATTGTCCCATAAATATATAGGCCAATTGTATAGCTTCTTCCGTGGTGGTTTTTGTTTTGTTTTGTTTTGTTTTTTTTCTCTGGGTCAAAATTAGTATATTTTCTAGCAGTCACCTTCAGTCTTTCCATAAAGGCCGAAGGGGATTTGTTTAATTCTTGTCTTACTTCATATAATTTAGACCAATTAATTGCTTTTGGCATTGCATGTCTAACGCCAAACAAAATCCACTTCTGGTACCTAATCAACATTCTTCTGGGCCCCGGCTGATTAGGGTCCCATTTAGGGTTTGTGGATGGAAAATTCTGGTCCACTGGTCCTTGTATATTTCCATTAGCATGGGCACTTTCTACTTGTTTTCGGGCTGTGTTTAATACCATTTTCTTTTCAGTGTCTTCCAATAATGTATGCAATATTACTTGCAAATCTTCCCAATCGGGGTTTTGGGTTCTAATTATTGTTTCCATTACTTTGGCAACTCTTTCTGGGTCATCCTGATAGGTGCCTGCAGTTCCTTTCCATGCTCTTAAATCGGTTATGGAGAAGGGGACCTTCACCATTACCGGACCCTCATTGCCAACAGCCTGTCGAAGAGGGGCCTGGAGGAGAGTTAATCCGTTTCCTCCCCCTCTTCCCCTTGTTCTCCCAGCAATTGGGCTGAATCCTTCCGCCTCCCCTTCCACAGGAGGGGCGGAAGCATTATTGGCCCCCAGATTTTGATCCCCTTGACCATTTCCTAACCTCCTGTGAGGTGCAACCAATAATTCAACATCATCATCTTCAAATTCACATTTAAAACACTGTTTACCAATATCACAAGATGAGCAACCTGTTTTTAAATCTTTATCAGGCTCCTGCCCCTTTAATGCCATTACCGTAGAACTAGATGAAACCAATTCACATTGCCTTTGCCATTCCGGATGATTTCGCAGTGTGAAAAACAAATCCACATATGCCATTTCATGCCATTTACCTTCCCTTTTACAAAATAGCATCAACTGCAAAATTGTGTTATACTGCAATGTCCCGTTTTCCGGCCACTTTTCCCCGCTCTCTAAAATATACAGTGGCCACCAGTGATTACAATATTCAATCAACTGTTTCCGAGTCAAAGGATCAATGTTTCCCAGATCTTTCCAATGTTCCAAAATACATCCCAGTGGTGTTTTTCGTGGGATTGATTTCTTACTCGGAAAAGTACCCATCTCTCAAGGACTCAGTGGTTGTGATTGTGCACTATCACAAGCACTAGTCAGAGGGACTCCAACCCGTGTTAGAGCTCCCTCAGGGATTTCCCCTGCCACCGGAAATCCCGGGGATTTCTGCTACCACCAGAAATCCCAATCTTGGAGGCTTCCCCTCCCCAGTGGGCCCTCCTCCACAGGCTTTCGCCTAGCAGAGACTTTTACCTGAGACGTCTCCTCAGCCCAACTCTGCGCAGCTTTCACCGTGCCTTACGAGCAGGCCTCCCGTGCTCCTACTTGTCCCAGTGCGGGCCTGTCCCAATGTGGGCCTGTCCCAGAGAGCCACGGGGCTCCTTAAACCTAGTGTGGGCCTGTCCCAATGCGGGCCTGTCCCGGTGCGGGCCTGTCCCAATGTGGGCCTGTCCCGGAGAGCCACGGGGCTCCTTGAACAAATATTCAAATCAAATAAGAATGCCTTTACCTAATCCCAGGGATCTTGCTCAGAGCTCTTCGGTCCGGGGATCGGAGGTTCTCCCCGAGAATTCCCCAGTGCCGGCTGGAGATCCTGCGATCCCACGGATCCGTCGAGGTTCAAAAGCAGGGTCCCATCTCGGTCGCCAGAAACTGTCACCGAAATCCGGGAATAAACCTCGTAACACCAATGTAGTGTTAAAAGGCAGGCATTCTTTATTGCAGCGCTGGATGCACGGGGGATAGTTCCACCTAATGTGCATACCTAGCCTACGAACATGCACATATTTATATTCTCAATACACACATGGTTACAATTACATCACATAGTTACATAGTTACTTCATTATGATTGGTGTAAAACTTTCTTGCTTTGCTTTTAAAGCTATATACTTAAAGAAATTCAGAGAGCATGCCCAGTGAGGGGTGGTCATACCTTGGAGGTGGGTAGTTTTTAGCATGGAGGTGTGTTTTGGTATTATAATGAGATTATAATGAACAAAGTTCACTCAAAGGACATGATTTTGACAGAAAATGAAATATTATTTGGCTCATGTACCAACCATGCAGTTTATCAGTTCCATGGTACATACCAACCACACAGTTTATCAGTTCCATGGTACCACCAAGCTCTCAGGTCCTCATTCCTAAAATATTTTTCTCATTCCCTACTATTGCTAATAATCTCATCTTGATCCCATCACCATGGTTAAAAAGTTAAACACATCGGTTACACCTGGGTTACAAACTAATTATTCCAAGCTAATCATTCTATACTTTCTGTCTCACAGCCTCTATCCCACAATTACATGTTCCCCTTTTTGGAAGTTTTCCTTCCAGGCCTTGAGTAGCTTTCTGATTAGCATAAGTTTTCTTATAGCTAAGCTTCTGTATTTTCTACAAAATCAACCTCTGTAACCTTACCCTGTAATCCTTTTTTTTAATTCCAGTCAAAGCAACCATTCCATCGGTGGTTACACTTACACGGGTTTTCCATAAAGCATTGTTTTCATTAAAGAAGTCATTTAGTGTTGAGAATATGCCTTCTCCAGTGCATCTTTCCTTTAGTGGCTCACAAAAAAGTAGTTCTTTGTGCATTTCATTATTGAAACTGAATCTAGCAAATGCTAAGCTTCTATATTTTCTACAGTTCCCTCCTTGTGTTTTCATTGCATCCCTGCAATTATTTATATCTCCAAGCTCCTTGCAATTTTGCTATTATACTAGAAAAACAGGTTATACAACATTGAAAAATCACTATTATACATACAATCCCTATAATCACTAAGGCTGCTACAGCAAGCGCCTTTTTAAGCCATACAGATAAATCAGGAATCCAGGAGGTCATCCATGATGCAGTTTCAGTAAAACCCCAAGATGTGTCATCCTTTTGTACTTCTTGTATTTGAGAGCTAACTTCCCAAATTTTATGTACGTCAGTCAATAATTCCCCTGAATGATCTATATACATGCAACAACTCACATTTAGCATTGTGCAAACTCTGCCTTACAATGCTAACATCATCTCTAAGGCCATACGATTTTGCAGGGTAATTTTCGAGAGTTCTGCAGTTTCAGTTTGCATGGTTGTTAACCCATGAGCAGTATAATTCTCTAGTTTTTCAATTTCTCCTGATATGTTTAGAATTGCTTTTTCCAGTTCTCTCACCCCTAAAGATGGTATGAACCATCGGAGAAAAGTATAAAATCCTGAGGGCCTTTCTATTAATGGGTTATCTATCCTTTTGACACGAGTCAAAAAGGTACGATGCCAGATTGGAACTTCTATAGTTTTAGGGAGAATGTGTAAATCTACAGTTACCAATCCTAAAGTGCAAGTTCCTCCCCAACGTGGTGGAAGCACCTTATATGCTTTATCACCACACAACCAAAATATTCCTAATGCATTTGGTCCCCACCAAGCCCAGCTTAATCAAGATTTAATATGACTGGTCGTGTTACATTTAGTCCAATTTCCCACAAAAGTGTGGTTAAGGCAAAACTGTCGATTCCAATCTTCTGGGGGATAACATCTCTCTACGCAGAGGATGTTATGATATTCATCTAAAGGGGGAATTTTGATGGTTAATATTTGCTCTTCATACTTAGTTGTTATAGAGGTATTTCTCCAAAACTTTCCCCAAACTGAATCCTTTGGAATTGGAATACCAATTAATTCAAGTCCACGATCTACAGACTTTGGTAAAGATGCACAAAGCCAACATTCAGTGAGATTCAGATTCCCTGCGAAAGACTTCATTAAAGAAACTTGAGTATTATTTAACCAGAAATTTTCCTCTTCATTTCTAACTAGACTTCGTTTCTTTAATCTAGGTTTGGTCATTGTTCTGTAGACACTACCAACTTGAAAATCCCATGAAAATTCATAATCATATCCTGCTGGGGAGTTCCAAAATCCATCCTTGATTATGTGATATATTACAAAAAAGAATGGACTTGTTAGGTTTAAATTGACACAACATCAATCATTGTATCTATTCTTTGCCATTCCCCATAAGTGATGGTTGATACACCAGGTTCCTGTTCCTGTCTGCGGCTCATATATATGTATATGATACAAATACAAATTCCAAAAATCTTCCATCAAAAATCTAACAATAACACAAAATTCTAAAAAGGGATTAGGATTAAAAAAAGGGATTCCACACAATCTCAGTATCTCTACCTACTACAGTATTTTCCCCTTTCTTATTCTTAGTTCCCCAAACTTTACAAAAGGTTTGCTCCCAGAGACTAGTATTACTGTATTGTGTTACGGTTCCATTTGTAAATGCATCTCGGTATTGCAAGATAAACTTTGTCCACAAGATGTCAGTCTCACTCAAGAGAAAACAAATCAGCAAGTACAGCAGTACGTTGGTTTTCATTCTGTCGCGGAATCTTTACGCACATGTGAGTGATGGATCCACGTCTCTTTTCCTTGTACCTTTACGGCATAAAAGGAAGTTAATAACACCATGTAAAGTCCTTCCCATTTGGGCTCAAATCTATTCTTTCATTTAAAATTATTTATGTACACTTTATCCCCTGGTTGAATATTATGTACCTGTATTTCAGGCGTTATCCCTTGATACCAATAAGCATGATTTCACAATTGCATAAAAGAATTTTGCAAGTACAACAAATATTGAGTTACCTGTTCATCTCCATCCAAAAGGCTCGTTTTTGCTGGAATATAAGTTCCAGGTACTGCTAAAATTCTCCCAAATAAAACTTCTGCTGGAGATACACCTACTGGTTGCCTTGGTGTATTTCTAATGTCCCAAAGTACTAAATTTAATGCTTCTGGCCACTTCAAGCCAGTTTGTTTACAGGTCTTAACTAATTTGTCTTTGATCGTCCTATTCATCCTTTCTACTTGCCCTGATGATTCTGGGTGATAAGGTGTGTGCAATTGCATCTTGATATTTAATGAATGATAAATTTGCACTAAAATTGCGGCAGAGAAATGTGCTCCCCTATCCCAGTCAATTATTTCAGGAACTCCATACCTAGGTATTATCTCTTTTAACAGAGCTTTAACCACCGCTTTCGAGTCATTCTTCTGAGTTGGGAAGAGAGGCTCACCCAGCCCGAAAGTTGATCAACAATCACAAGTAAATAAGCATATCCCATAGTCCTAGGCATCTCCGCGTAGTCAATTTGTAGTTTTTGGAAAGGATATGTTGCTGGAGGTCGCTTTCCTGCTGGTGCCTTAATTCTCAAAGAGGCATACTCTTTGCACAGTCGACACCCTTCACAAACTCTCCTAACAGCAGTGTAAATCCCTGGTGCTGCCCACAGTCTCTGTACTCTCAAGGCTATATTTTCAGGTCCACCATGGGTTTTCTCATGGTGCCATCGTGCGATCGGTATTAAATACCTTTTTGGGAGTAATGGTTTACCTCCTAGAGTCCATTGTCCATTCTGCTGTTTGGCTCCTAGCTTCTCCCAGAGCTGTCTTTCTTCCTCGGGAAGTTCCTCATACAGTTTCTGCATGTCTGGTAATTCCAGGTCAAGTTCTGCTTGATGGGTCAACGTCATTGCAAAGATGACTTGTTGGGCTGCTGTTTTTGCAGCCTGGTCCGCCAGCTCGTTCCCTTTTGCCAATTGATTCTCTTGGTTGGTGTGTGCTTTAATATATATCACTGCAAGTTCGGATGGTAATTGAATCGTTTCCAGGAATTCTTTAATCTGTTGTCCATGGGTGATCGTTTTACCTGCTGATGTGAGAAACCCCCTTTCTTTCCACAGCATACCTGTAGCATGACAAACTCCAAACGCATACTTAGAGTCAGTATACAAATTAACCCATATTCCGATCGCATATTGTGCAGCTTTCGTGAGGGCGACGATCTCTGCACCTTGAGCACCTAGAGTGGGAGGCAAAGGTCCTGCTAACAATACCTTAGTTTCTGTGGTAACAGCAAACCCAGTACATTTCCATCCTTCTTCATAATAGGAGGAGCCGTCAATAAATAAGTTCATATCTGGGTTATCCAAAGGCTGATCTCGCGGTTTGCTCGTCATTTTGATCACCTGTTCACAATCATGTTCATCTTTTTCTCCACCCGTGGGCAATGGCATTAAGGTGGCAGGATTCAAAGTGTTACATCTTTCCGATCTTAAATTATCAGCAAGCAAAAGTATTAGTTCATATTTATGTGCTCTTTGTGGAGAAAGTGCTTTCTCGGCATATTGTTTCAATAATATTTCAACTTCATGTGGCACACAGACTACTAGGGGATGTCCCAAGACTATGTTCTGGCTTTTTTCTACTAACTCAGCAGCAGTAGCCACAGCTCTTATGCAAAACGGAGTTCCTCTTGCTACTGAATCTAATGTGCAAGAATAATAGGCTATAGGTCTTTCATGTGGCCCTAAAGTTTGAACTAAGACTCCATTTGCTGTTCCTTTGTTTTCTGTGCAATAAAGTTTAAAGGGTTTAGAATAGTCTGGAAGCCCCAAAGCTGGAGCTTGCATTAATGCTCCCTTTAATGCACGAAAAGCTTTTTCTCGTTCAGGACCCCAAGCTATTGGTTCCACTTCCTCATTTTTCGTTGCCTCATTAAGAGGTTTCGCTATTTCACTGAATCCAGGAATCCACGGCCTACAAAATCCCACTTGTCCTAAAAATCCCCTTAATTGTTTCTTTGTTACTGGTCTGGGAATTTCTTGTATAGCTCTTACCCATTCTGGATCTACTTCTCTCCTCCCTGGTTTAAGAATAAACCCCAGATACTTTACCTGTTGTTGACAGAGTTGCAGTTTGGATAGAGATGCACGGTGACCCTTCTTTGCAAGTTGGATGCACAAATATTCAGTATCCCGCATACAATCTTCAGCCGTATGGCTTGCTAGTAACAAATCATCAACATATTGAATCAAGAGAGAACCTCCAGGAAATTTTAAGTCTCTTAGATCGTTTCTGAGAATCTGAGAAAAAATAGTTGGTGAACTAGTGAACCCTTGTGGCAAGCGTGTCCAAGTCAACTGTTTCCCTTGCCAAGTAAAAGCAAAAATCAATTGACTTTCTTCAGCAATGGGTATACTGAAAAATGCTCCTGTTAAATCCAAAACAGTAAAATATTGTGCCCATACAGGTATCTGGGTAAGAATTAAATTTGGGTCAGGGACAACAGGGTGTGGGGAAATTACACGCTCATTTACTGCACGGAGATCTTGAACAAATCTATATTCTGGATCCCCATCTTTATCTAATCGATGTTTACTTACTGGCAAGATTGGAGTATTACATGGACTTTGGCATTCCTTGAGTATTCCTTTTTCTAAGAAAACTGCAATCTGTTTTTGAATACTTGGGATAGCCTCATCTGCAATCGGGTACTGTTTAATTGATGGAGGTGACCCTCCTTTTGTTTTAATTATTACCGGTTCTGCAGATAACAATAATCCTATATCGTCACCAGAGCTGCTCCATGGTTCCCGGGGAACTGCTTCAAGTCCTTTTGGGATTTTAAAAGCCGATTCTTCTTCTTGTGGAATTTGCACAATTTCTGATCCCATGATTATTAATTTGATTCCAGCCGGAGCAAGGAGTATTTGAGTACCAAATTCCTGAAAAAGATCACGTCGTAGCAAAGACACAGGTGAATTTGGAGATATCACAAATCTTCCCCATACCATTTTTTCTGCAATGATAATTGGAAGTGGGGTTGAAACATATTTTATTTCTTGTCCAACAACCCCTCTTATAAGTACCTTCTCTTTAGAAATCAATGCTTGTGGGATTGCATAATTCAAAAGAGACAAAGTTGCTCCTGTGTCTACTAAAAATTCAACAAAAAGTCCATTTACCTTTGCAGTAATTTGTCCATACTCATTTACCTTCACTCCTTCATTCGACATTTTCGCAGTCCTTCGGCAAGCATGGAGTTCAGCTCATTATTTTTCTATTGTGAGTGAGGGCGCAGTGGATACGGTGGATTTGATCCTCGTCCAGCACTTACTGGGCAGAGTGGGCACTCCCACTGGATATGTCCTATATTCCCACAATAAAACCACTCTAAAGTATTAGGATTAGATTGGTTAGGGAAAGGAGGAAAGGGAGCCCTTCCCCCATGTCCCCTTCCTCTTGGAGTTCCCCTTGAAATTCCCCTGCCCCTTCCCCTTGGTTGATAATTCTGAGTAATTGCTGCAGCTAGCAGACTGATTTCTCTTTCTTTTTCCTGTCACTCTCGCTTCTTTTCCTGTGTATGTTTCTCACTCTCTCTTTTGTTTTTCTTCATCTCTACCATCAAAAACAAAAGCAGCAATACTCAATATTTTAGTTAGGGTTTCCCCTTGCCATCCAGGCATGTGCTTTTTTCCAGGCATGTCCTGGTTTCAGCTGAGAGGATTGATTTTCTTCATAGTAGCTAGTGTGGGGATATGTTTTGGATTTGTGCTGGAGACAGCATTGGTAATATAGAGATGTTTTTGTTATGTGGACCTGTTGTTGAGCAGTGCTTACACAGGGCCAAGGCCTTTTCTGCTTCTTGCACTGCCCTGCCAGCGGGGTGGCTGGGGGTGCACAAGGAGTTGGGAGGAGACACAGACAGGACAGGTGAGCCAAAATGACCAAAGGGATATTCCATACTATATGATGTCATGCTCAGTTTATAAGGAGCTTGGGGGAAGAGAGGGGAGGGGGCGGCAGCGTTCGGAGCAATGGCGTTTGTCTTCCCAAGTAACCGTTATGCGTGACAGAGCCCTGCTTTCCTGGAGATGGCTGAACACCTGCCTGCCCGGGGGAAGTGGTGAATGAATTCCTTGCTTTGCTTTGCTTGTGCGCGCGGCTTTTGCTTTACCTATTAAACTGTCTTTATCTCAACCCACGAGTTTTCTCACTTTAACTCTTCCAATTCTCTCCCCCATCCTGATGAGGGGGAGTGAACGAGCGGCTGCGTGGTGCTCAGCTGCCGGCTGGGGTAAAACCACGACAATATCTGGAGAGGACTGTTCCACAAAAACGCTAATAGCCAATGGTTCTTGAAAATTTTCTCTAGTCATTCCCCCGTATTTCAACAGGGTAGCTTTCAATCTTGTCCAGCAATCACTGGGATGTTCATCGGGTTTTTGTCTACATTCAAGGACCTTTGCCCAATTTGTAACTCTTTCACCACATTGCCGCGTGGCCTCCAATAATTGCCCGATGGCTGCTCGATAAGTTCACATTCCATCAGCTGTGGCTAAATTCCAACTGGGGTCCTAAGTGGGCCAGGGATTTAATCCCTGACCTCTCTGAGCAATTTCTCGGTCCTTTTGAAAAATTTTATCTCGCTTATCCATCTGGAATAGTTCTCTCAGCAAAGTTTTCATGTCACTCCAATTAGGTGTGTAATCAGTGACTATTCCAGATAGCATTTGTGCACATTTTTCTGCATCATCTCTTAATCTTGGCATTTTGCTTTGCCACATAATCAAGTCACCTTGTTTCCAAGGTTTGTGGTGCATCACAGCAGTCACTGCAGGGACATCAGGAGGAGCTCCCAGTCCTGCTCTGGGATTTGGGATGTAATCCAATTTCATGGGAAACATCCCTGCTTGGGGAAGGTCAGTTTCCTCAGCCTCGGGGGCAGAGGGAAGTAGGCTTACCCGTAGTTTAGATGGCTTACGTCTTTGATAAGACCAATCATACCAAATATACCAATAATCAGTACTTTGACTTGCAGTATCTTCTAAAATGATCCTTAGAAATTTTAACTTATGGGGCTTAAAAGTTCCTTTGGGAGGCCAAAGATCCATAGGTCCTCCCCCTCGAGTTCGAGTTAGGAATGGCCATTCCTCCTGACACAACACAGTCAGTCTTTTCTTTTGTAAAGTCTGTGCCCCATAAACCTTATTCCAATTTTCTAAAACCTCAGCAAGGGGTGTCCCCCTTTCAACACTGGGTGTAGTTCCCATTTCTTAAACTTCTTTTCCTCTTACCAAATCTTTAGCAAGTTTAAACACAAGAGTACTCCCAGTATCATCTGGAATCACCCGTGTCCAAGTCTCTTAAGTGAACTCACCCATTATTTTTATACCGGCAATGAGTGTTGGTAACGGTTTTGTCCAGAGAATTAGCTGGTGCTCCTTCCTCTTGCATCCTAGGGTCCCATCTGGGTCACCATCTGTAAAAGGGTATAAGAAATTTACCAGACATGAGTTACCCTAGGTTTGCTTTATTGCAGCGCTGGATGCACGGGGGGGAAACAGCTCCACCCAACGTGCATGCCAGGTGATCACCAACACACAGGTTATATAGGATCAAAAAATACATATTCATCATTTTTTCTCAGAAAAGGCAGTCCTATGATAATCATTTCTTGGAATTCATTACCATATTCTCCTCCCTGTCACGCATGCTCAGTGATTTGAGGTGGTCCTCAAGGGGTCTCTGGTGGTCGTCAGTGGTCGCTGGATAACCCTGTTCTTGCGGGCATGCGCAGTATCCTTGCTGTGGATGTACCTGTCCATAACAACATTCTTCATAAGATTAATATTCCCAGGCCTATCGTCCGGTTGGATAGGGACTGTACATGAAACATAGCAGCATTGTACATCGCCATGGTCAGTTAGCTTCATTACCTATTGTGTTGGTTTTGCGTGGCAAGATTTTGGTAGCGAGGTTAGGGGCTACAGGGGTGGCTTCTGTGAGAAGCTGCTAGAAGCTTCCCCTGTGTCTGATAGAGCCAATGCCAGCCGGCTCCCAAGACGGACCCGCCGCTGGCCAAGGCCCAGCCAGTCAGCGCCTCTGTGATAACATATTTAAGAAGGGAAAAAACAACCTCGGAGAGCTTTTTGCAGCCAGAGAGGGAAGTGAGGAGATGTAAGAAACTCTGCAGACACCAAGATCAGTGCAGAAGGAGGGGGAGGAGGTGCTCCAGGCACCAGAGCAGAGTTTCCCCTGCTGCCCGTGGTGAAGACCATGGTGAAGCAGGCTGTCCCCCTGCAGCAGCCCATGGAGGGAGGATGAGGGGGAGTAGAGATTCCACCTGCAGCCCAGGGAGGACCCCATGCCGGAGCAGGTGGAGGCACATGAAGGAGGCTGTGACCCCGTGGGAAGCCCACGCTGGAGCAAGCTCCTGGCAGGACCTGTAGACCCATGGAGAGAGGAGCTCACACTGGTGCAGGTTTGCTGGCAGGACTTGTGACCCTGTGGGGGACCCACGCTGGAGCAGTTTGCTCCTGAAGGTCTGCACCCTGTGGGAGAGACTCAGGCTGGAGCAGTTTGTGAAGGACTGTCTCCCGTGGGAGAGACTCATGTTGGAGAAGTTGGTGGAGGACTGTCTCCTGTGAGAGGGACCCCATGCTGGAGCAGGGGAAGAGTGTGAGGAGTCCTCCCCCTGAGGAGGAAGGACCGGCAGAGACAACGTGTGATCAACTGACCATAACCCCCATTTCCCGTCCCCCTATGCCACTGAAGAGGGAGTAGGTAGAAACCGGGAGTAAAGTTGAGCCTGGGAAGATGGGAGGGGTGGGGGGAGGTGTTTTAAGATTTCATTTTATTTCTCATTGCTCTACTCTCTTTTGCTTGGTAATAAATTAGATGAATTTTCTCTCTAAGTTCAGTCTGTTTTGCCTGTGATGATAATTGGCAAGTGATCTCTCCCTGTCCTTATGTCCAATCCACAAGTCTTGGCGAGTGATCTCTCCATGTCCTTATCTCGACCCACAAGGTTTTCGTTATACCTTTTCTCCCCCGACTAGTTAAGGAGGGGGAGTGATAGAGCGACTCTGGTGGGCACCTGGCTTCTAGCCAGGGTCAACCCGCCACAATGTCACATGGTATGGAATACCCCTTTGGCTAGTTTGGGGTCACCTGTCCTGGCTGTGTCCCATCCTAGCTTCTGGTGAAAATTAACCGTATCCTAGCTGAACCCCAGACAACCCACTTCCTCTTCATTGCAAAATTGATGCCTCTCACACCCACACAGCATGATGTGATCAATACCAGTTACTCCTGCCCCCAAAACCTCCAGAGGCCTCAGTCCTGCAGCACGTACTCCAAGAGGTGAGGAGTACCAGGATAGGAATCCTCTGAGAGCACAACTGTTTCTTTTTTGTCAGGACATCAAAAGTAAATGTTACTTTCTGTCCTTAATAGATAGAAAATTGTTACCCTTAAAGCTGCAAAACTTTTGAAAAGTAATTTATTACAGGAGAGAAGGACATTCTGAGCACAACTTAAATGCTTTCCTAAATCCTTTCTAGTCCTTTGCAGTTCAAAGAAATCAGTCCACTAAGATAATACAAAACCATGATGTGTTGGTTTTGCGTGGCAAGGTTTTGGTAGCGGGGGGGGCTACAGGGGTGGCTTCTGTGAGAAGCTGCTAGAAGCTTCCCCTGTGTCCGACAGAGCCAATGCCAGCTGGCTCCAAGATGGACCTGCCGCTGGCCAAGGCCAAGCCAATCAGCGCCTCTGTGATAACATATTTAAGAAAGAAAAAAAAACAGTTAGAGAGTGCTTTTGCAGCCAGAGAGAGGAGTGAGAAGATGTAAGAACATCTGCAGACACCAAGGTCAGTGCAGAAGGAGGGGGAGGAGGTGCTCCAGGCACAGGAGCAAGATTCCCCTGCAGCCCATGGTGAAGACCTTGGTGAAGCAGGCTGTCCCCCTGCAGTCCATGGAGGAAGGATGAGGGGGTGTAGAGATTCCACCTGCAGCCCAGGGAGGACCCCATGCTGGAGCAGGTGGAGGCACCTGAAGGAGGCTGTGACCCCGTGGGAAGCCCACGCTGGAGCAAGCTCCTGGCAGGACCTGTGGATCCGTGGAGAGAGGAGCTCACACTGGTGCAGGTTTGCTGACAGGACTTGTGACCCCGTGGGGGACCCACGCTGGAGCAGTTTGCTCCTGAAGGTCTGCACCCCGTGGAGGAGACTCACGTTGGAGAAGGTCGTGAAGGACTGTCTCCCGTGAGAGGGACCCCACGCTGGAGCAGGGGAACGATGAGAGGAGTCCTCCCCCTGAGGAAGAAGAAGCGGCAGAGACAATGTGTGATGAACTGACCGTAACCCCCACTCCCTGTCCCCTTGTGCTGCTGAGGGGGGATGGAGGTTGAAGCCGGGAGTGAAGTTGAGCCCGGGAAGATGGGAGGGGTGGGGGGAGGTGTTTTAAGATTTGGTTTTATTTCTCATTGCTCTACTCTGTTTTGCTTAGTAATAAATAAGATGAATTCCCTCTCTAAGTTCGGTCTGTTTTGCTCTTGATGATAATTAGAGAATGACCTCTCCCTGTCCTTTTCTCGACCCATAAGTTTTTTTTAGTTATACCTTTTCTCCCCTGTCTAGAGAAGGAGGGGAGTGATAGAGCAGCTCTGGTGGGCACCTGGCCCCCAGCCAGGGTCGACCCACTACACATGAGTAGGCATCTGTTAACTACATCATATAAACTCCAAAAATATCTCTCCAACATGTAGCAACACCTGAATATTTGTCATATTTGTAAGTCATAATTTAATAGTAAAATTTAATCGGAGGCCTTGTATACAAATACAATATTTCTATTGTTTTAGGCTTTGTTTCTAAAGATCTGATGCGAAGTGGTACTGAATATATACAAATCCCTTAAAGTTCTTCCACAAATCAAGCTCTAAATTTACATGTCTTTCAGTGAAATTCATTTCACGTGAAATTTCCTCCTTACTACAAAAAAAAGGCAAACACTACAACATATTCTTTTCTTCTTGCTTTTGCATCCAGTTTCTTTCTTCTCAGGTCTCCAGTTTCATATTGAAAACTCTTCTGGCACCTAAGGATGATGAAGAGAGGCCTTGATCCCTCTTCTGTAAGAATGTAGGATTGACTGAATCCAGTCCCTTGCCATCACAACAACACATTTTATAATTTGTTTCATAAATGCATGAAATTTAATTTCAGAGTGGAGAGGATACTTTTTTAAGTTAAGTTCAACTCCTTTCATTAAAAGGCTGCTCCAGACCCTGCCTCTTTGATGGTTAAAAACCAACTCCTAACTTCCAGCCTAAATTTTTTCATGATTAGTTTATCCCCCTTACCTCCAGTACCACTATTATCCTTTTGTGTAAGCAGCTTCCCACTTCCCTTCTCTATTGTATAAAGTGACTAAAATAAGCCACTCAGTCTTCATTTTCTTACACTAAACAAGCCTAAATTTTCTAATCTCCTTTAAAATGGTCAACTCTTCATCACCTGATCACCTTAATCTTTTTTTCCTGCATTTTCTGTCAGTCTGATTTCATCTTTCTGAAGATGAGTGACTGGAGTTCTTCATAATATTGGAGATGTCTTTTCTTCCAAAGCACTTGTACTTTCCTTTCTCTGCTGAAATGACTTTAACTGATACATCCTGATGATTACAGCAACTTTCCATTTACAGGTATTCTATGATCAGTTTTAAAATCTACATCCTCTCTTCCTCTATGGTTTCCAATGTATATCTAACAGCAGAGAATAACTGCATCAAAATTCTAAGTGTCTAGCCTGGCAAATTCTTCCCCTCCTCATTTTTTGTATCTCCAGTCACTAAGATCATCCAGTTCTCTCTGTAAGATATCCTGCTCCATCTTTTAATCAATACCTCTTGGCTCTGTGTCAGCAAAAAAATTTGGCTGCACATTGATAATATATGTTCTACAATTTTTGTAAAAATATTAAATCTATATTAAATACCAGAGACCAATTTTGAAGACCACCACCTAATAGTTTCCAACTCAACATTTCTCATTTTCCTTTCTTCTGCTGGCTCCTCATCCACCTTACAGGCTACCTACAAATCCCCATCAGCTCCATTTTAACCCATAACTTCCTGTGGGGAGGTATAAGTGTTTAACTCCAGTCCTGATGGATGAGATCTAGAATATGTCTTGTTTTGAAAGTAGGAAGCTATTAAATTACCCTGACATGATACCTCTTTCATAAATATATCTTATTCTATTTATTTCCATTATGTTAACTATTTTTCCCTCCAAACACTGTTCCAAAGCTTTGCAAACTCATGAGATTAAACTAATAGATCTGTAGGTACTTGGATGACTTTTTTCTCTCTTCATAAATATCATCTACACAGCTGAACAAAGCCCTGATCTCAACGGAAGTGGGCAAGATTGCATGGCCACATAACATGATACAGGAAGCATATGCAGCATACTAGCTAATGATAACAGAAAGACTATACTCTACTGCCCCTTCTCCAAAATAAAGCTGTATTTGCCACTTGCTCTAAGTAGCCAGTACATTTGCTACTTCCCAGTTACAGGGTACTGCATTTATGTCAGTAGATTAACTGGAAAAAAGAAAAAAATGTAATCAGTTATGCAGTGGAATGTGTTCCTTCCCCCACCCCCCTCACCTCAAATTCTGGCAATATTTGCTGTTTGGTTGTGATAAGCACATTTCTTACTAGGTGATAGGATTAGTCTTCTAGTGCAGGGCAGCAGATTAACTTAGTATCAAGAAGCATGCCCAAGAAACTAAAAGACTAAAAAGGAGACAGTGCTGCAACCTGTGACTTTTACAATGAAGTTTAATTAGTTAAAACTCATTGCAGTTATTGGCCTGAAACCTGACAAGGTCTGAGTCTGTGTTCCTCTGGAGCTTATGACTGTTAAGCTTTTTTTACCTTGCAAACATTTTAGTGGATAAAATTGCTTGCATAAATCAGTCTATGTTTTGCACAATCCTACATAAAAATAGTCTTCTGGGTTTTTTTTCTGAGGGTCTCAAAAAATCTTACAAAATAATTAGGATATGGATACAAATAATTTTTGCATTTGGGAATTAATTAGCATTTGATAGAAATTGTGAATTATTACTCTGACTTACCAGGGGAAACTGGGGTTATGAAGGCTAAATAACTTGACCAAGTTAGATATTGAGCATTTAAGTCCCCTTCATAGCCTCATACGATTTTGTCACTGACCACAAAAACCTCCATTTCATATTTCACTGCAGGGAGAATCAGTTGACAGACTTGAGATGAAGTCACTACAGTGAAGAAACCACAGTATAAATTCTTGCTCTTTATTGTAGAAAAATCTGTACAGCACGCAGAAAGGGATGGACAGCTGTATATTTCTTCTGGGTTCATTCACCCTACTAATGTAAGACATTAATTAGAGTGCTCATTTATGTTCTGCAGCATATGATTCCAAACTGTTTTGTCACTGTTTGACAAAGAAAAAGCTGTGCATATATTTATTTTCATGACCATATGGTATGTGCCTGATTGGAGTAGTTGAAAGCAACAGGCAAACCTGGAATTTGGCCTGAACTTGTTTGGGAATCCCTGAAAGAATTTGGATGGATTCTGTTTACCATGCGTTGTCTGCTTTCATAATAAACACAGCAAAAATAACTTTAAAGAAAAAGTAAGTTCTGATGTGGTTCAAACTTCAAGGTCCTAATGTTCCCATAATCACTGACATGGTTTAGCCCCAGCCAGCAGCTGAGCACCACCTGGCAGCTCCCTCACCCCTCCCTCAGCAGGATGGGGAGGAGAATAGGAAAAAAACAAAGGCAAAGCCTCGTGGGCTGGGATAAGGACAGTTTACTGGGACAGCAAAGGGAGAGGGAAACAACAACAGTACTTATAAGGGAATATACACAACAGGTGATAACATAAAGCAATTTACCAACCGACCACACTGAGACTGTCCTGGAGCCGAGGAACCCACCCCTCCCCAACTAGCTCCCTTTTATGGTGAGCATGATGTCACATGGTATGGAATAGCCCCCTGGCCAGCTTGGATCACCTGTCCTGGCTCCTTGTGAAAATTAACTCTATCCTTGCCAGAACCAGGACATTATCCACCACTTACTCTATACCACCTATGTCATGCCCAGATCATACACAGATATCATTCCCTTACTCTATGGGCCATCGCTCTAAAATGTCCATCGAGTTCATTTAGTCCATAACTTTGGGTTCCATCTGCCATTACACTCTCAGGGCAGGAGCAATGGTGCGTGCTGCTGGATTGTTGCACGCTGCATCCGGAGTTTTCACAGCCGGTGTATCTGGTATGGTCCATGCTCGCAGTCTGGATGTCAAAGATGTGATTTTTCGATAAAGTTTCTGGGCACCAGTTGAAGTCAGTTCTAGTTCCATCCTCGTGGCACTTTGTTCAGTTTCAAAGTCCATCCTTCATTAGTTTGGGGTGATTCTTATGGTCATACCATTGATACAGTATATCGCTATTAACATCACACAATTTAATTTATGGGCTATTCTCACTCAAAACCAAATCCCCTTGGGGTACACACCGGACTTCCCCATCCTTTCTCATCACTCACCATGTACACCCTGGTCCCTGAGCAAAAGCAATCCCACAGATGGGTTTGCCTTTGCCTGAAGCAGGGATAACCCAAACTGTCTTCCTCAACATATTTTTCATGTGCACTACAGGAACTTTATCCCCTTCTACAGGGCATGGAAGTTTTGATTGGGCAGGGCCAGCTCGATTGGCAGATCCCCTAGTGTTAACTAACCAGGTGGCCTTTGCTAAATGTGTATCCCAGTGTTTGAGGGTCCCACCACCCATTGCTCTCAGGGTAGTCTTTAGCAGTCCACGGCAAATGGTGGGGCTGTGTTTCCACCCCTGGGGCAGTCGATTCCAGGTGTACTGGACGCCCCTCCAAGTGAAGGCAAACTGTGGCCTGCACTCTGCTGCCAAAGGGATCGAGAAAAATGCATTAGCGATATCCATTGTGGCATACCACTTGGTTGCCTTTGACTCCAGTTCATATTGAAGTTCCAGCATGTCTGGCATGGCAGCACTCATCGGTGGTGTGACTTCATTCAGGCCACGATAATCTACTATCAGCCTCCACTCTCCATTGGACTTCCGCACTGGCCATAGGGGACCGTTAAAGGGTGAGCGGGTTCTGCTGATCACTCCCTGACCCTCCAGTTGACGAATTAGCTTATGGATGGGAACCAGGGAGTCTCTGCTGGTGCAGTATTGCTGCCGGTGCACAGCTGTAGTAGCAATTGGCACCTGTTGCTCTTCAACCCTCAGCAACCCTACAACAGAAGGGTCTTCCGAGAGACCAGGCAGAATAGACAATGGTTCAATTTCCTCCGCTTCCAAGGCAGCTATTCCAAAAGCCCACCGGTAGCCTTTTGGATCTTTGAAAGACCCTTTCTGGAGGTAGTCTATGCCCAGGATGCATGGAGCCTCTGGCCCAGTCACAATGGGGTGCTTTTGCCACTCATTCCCAGTTAGACTCACTTCAGCCTCCAGCAGAGTCAACTGTTGGGATCCCCCTGTCACTCCAGAAATAGAGATGGGTTCTGCCCCTTCATGGCTCGATGGCATTGAAGTACACTGTGCACCAGTGTCCACTAGGGCCTTGTACTCTTGTGGATCTGACGTGCCAGGCCATCGGATCCACACAGTCCAATACACCCTATTGTCCCTCTCCTCCACCTGGCTGGAGGCAGGGCCCCTCTAATCCTGCTCATCATAGTCACTACTCACCTCTTGCAAAAAGGACTTAGAAGTCCCTTCAAGAGGATTATAAGTATGATCAGGCCTTTCACTCGATCTGGGGGGCTGCCCGGTGGAAACTGGAGCAGCATTCTTTCTGGAAGAGTCCCTTTGTACAGCTGTCTTGCCTTGCAGCTCACATACTCGTGCCCATAGGGTTGAGGTAGGCTTCCCATCCCAGTTCCTCATGTCCTCTCTGTGGTCCTGCAGGTAAAACCACAGGATACCTCGTGGTGTGTACACTCCATATCCCCTCTCTGGAGCAGAGGAACGCTTACTCCTAATAGCTGAAATACTAGTCTGTGCAGTTGGGAAGGCTCTCCACAGCCGAGACAAGGGAGGAAGAGAGGCTCTCTTCATATTGTCAGAGTCAGCCAGCCACTTCATCCACTGTTGGTGCCTCTTTGCTTTTCCAGTCTGTTACTGCCAGTGAGTTGGTATGTGACGATGGTGTGCTCCATACTAATTTTCGCCACATGGGTCGTGTGCACTGGACTTCATCAGGGTCTGTGGGCAACTGTGCATTGTCTAGGTCATATAAACCATCTCCTGCAGAGCTAATTCCCTCAGATATTGGATACCTCTCTCCATGGTAGTCCACTTGCCCGGTCGACATACAACATCTTCACTGAAGGGATACCTTTCCCTCACACTTGACAGGAGTCGCCTCCAGAGGCTGAGGGCCTGTGCCTTCTTCCCAATTGCCTTGTCAATGCCCCCTTCCCTAGACAGGGATCCCAGCTGCTTGGCCTCCCTGCCGTCTAATTCCAGGCTACTGGCCCTGTTATCCCAGCATCAGAGCAGCCAGGTGACAATGTGTTCGCCTGGAAGGCAGCTGAATTCTTTTTGCATATCTCACAGCTCACTCAGGGACAGGGATCAGGTGATTACCTCTGGTTCTAGCTCTTCTTCCTGTTCTCCTGATGGTCCCGGTTCATCATCATCCCTCACTAAGCGAACTGATTTCTTGGTTTATTTCTTCTTGTGTATAGGTGTGACTGATATTGTTATGGGTTGGTCATTTGGCTCAGCTACAGTGCCTGTCATTGGGGTTTAAGTAGCCACAGTGTCTGTTGTGGGGGTTTGGGTATCAGCAGTGCCTGTGAGTCTGTTTTCCCTCTCTTCCTGTGCACTCTTTTCCTCTTACACTGTTCACCGGTGTCCACTAGGGCTTTGTACTCCTGTGGGTCTGATGTGCCAGACCATCGGATCCACACAGTCCAATAAACCTGGTTGTCCCTCTCCTCCACCTGACTGGAGGCAGGGCCCGTCTAATCCTGCTCATCATATTTGCTACTCACTTCTTGTAAAAAGGACTTAGAGTCTTGGGTACGTGGGCATCTACATGACGTACCTTTACAACTAGCTTCTCTAGCCGGGCAGCAATATCTTGCCACAATGGGGCAGCCCAGATGGGTTTGCCTCTGCGCTGCCTGTTGCTCTGCTTCCACTGCTGTAACCACCCCCACAGGGCATTGGCCACCATTCATGACTCAGTATAGAGATAAAGTTTTGGCCATTTTTCTTGACCAGCAATGTCTAAAGGTTGGTGCATGGCTTTCATTTCCAGAAACTGTATGGATTCAACTTATCCTTCAGTAGTTTCTGGAACTCGTGATGTAGGACTCCATACAGCAGACTTCTACCTGCAATGCTTTCCCACAGTGCGACAGGACCCATCAGTGAACAGGGCATATTGCTTCTCATTTTCTGGCAGTTTATTATACAGTAGGGCATCTTCAGCATGTGTCACCTCCTCCTCCGGTGACATTCCGAAATCTTTGTCTTCTCGCCAGTCCATGATCACTTCCAGAATTCCTGGGTGATTGGGGTTTCCTATTTGAGCCCATTGTGTGATCACTGTGATCCACTTCCTCCACGTAGCATCAGTTACATCAGGTGAAAAGGATCCAGCCCAGCACCGGCAGTCAGAGTGCCAGGAGGAGCTGTGCTTCAGTACCAACCACCTCTGAAGCCACTCAAACCCCTTCATATGCTGCCAATATCTCTTTTTCAGTTGAGTGTAGCAGGCCTCTGATCCATATTGGACTCTTAAAGGGTGATTGAGTTCTGCTGCTAACTCCCTGGCTCTCCAGCTGATGAATCAGCTTATGGATGGGAATCAAGGAGTCTCGCTTGGTGTGATATTGCTGCTGGAGTACTGTTGTGGTAGCGACTGGCACCTGTTGTTCTTCAACCCTCAGCAACCCCACAACAGAAAGGTTCCTCCGAGAGACCGGGAAAAGTAGACAACGGTTCAGTTTCCTCCATCTCCAAGGCATCTATTCCAAAATCCCACTGCTACCCTTTTGGGTCCTTGAAATACCCTCTCCGGAGGTAGTTGTCGCGTGAAAGGGTACAAGTCTGATATGTGGCTGAGGGAGGCCCTCCCGTTGAGTCACAAGGTTCAGGAAGGACCCCCTTGCTTTCTAAACTCCTTCTCAGAGAGGAGCCTAGGTGCGGCTAGGTCCAGTCTTAGTCCCAGACTTGGTCAACGGTTTATGTCTAAAGGGTTATGTGTGTAGCCACTTATCAGAGTCAACGTTTGCCTGTCAGAGCCCCACTAAGGACTTTCACTGAAACAGTTTCGCAAAGTTGAAAAGAAAAATAGGTAATTTATTGAGGCGACAGATATAAAAGTTCGGAATTGCCGTTGATAAATGCACTAACTGCAACAATTTTGAGCTCAAGTTAATAGTTCAGCGCTTTTGTTAATGATAGTTTTCCCGGGGTAACATCCGACATAATCGGAGGCGCAAGTCTTACCAAAGAGGCGTCCCTGCTTGGGGAGGAGAGAGGTCCAGGCCCGTCGACCCGTCCGGATAGTTGGAGTTCTCGTCCTCAGAAAAGAGGATTCTAAATGCCAGATTTATACTTTTGGCGAGGTGGGACTAAGTCAGGTATTGTGTGTCGATTGGCCCTTCACAAGGCTTGTTGTGCAGTTGATCGGGGCTGGGGGGGGAAGTGGTGGCGAACAAAGGCGTTCAGTACAGAGGAGCGGTGGTCTGTTTAGTTTTACCAAAGTAACGTCAAGCTGTGAAGGCTCCCCCTCACCCCAGGCGTCACTTAGTTGATTAAGGAGCAGACCCGTCAGGCGCCGCATCTTGTTAAGATGAACAAATTGCTCATCTCCTGCCCCTGTTCAGGTCCAGTGCTTATCAGCGCAAGATAAGCAAGTTGCTCAATCCCTGCTCTCGCCCAACCTGGACTCCCCCAGGGCCCCTTCTGCTGGGTCATAACGGCCCTGTATTCGGCACCAACAAGCCTGGATAAGTCCGGCACCCCACATTATCCACCCCGTGACTTTAGTCACAACTCGCCAAGAAGAACATCATATAATTTGGATTTAGGCAGGTTGAGGGATCCATCTCTCTCTCCCGTGTTTTCATTCTCATAATTTTCAATAGGGGATGGTATTAAAGGGACATATTCAGTATCACAGACTTGAAGCATCCTGACTTGTGCAGTTACAGCTCTAGTTATCATAGTTTTTACACATGACAATCCAATTCCAACAATAACAATCATTATGATAAACATTAATGCATACTGGATTAGATTCTGAATCCATCCACTCACTTTTCATCCAAACCAAGTGAAAACGTTTGAAATCCACCCAGTCCACTGCCAGTCTCCTGGTTTCATTTTCTCACGGAGTTCGCGGGTCTGGTCTGCAATTTTTCTCATCTCATCCATCGCTTCGTGCAAGGTAACAGACGCATTTGGGATTGAAACACAACAAGTTTCATCAGGATAGGTGTTATTTAGCCACCCACAAACGCCGTTCTCCTTCAGTAGTAGTATATCCAAGGCCAATCGATTTTGTAAGGTCATCTGTGAGGTTGCTTGTAGCTGGGTGTTGCTAGCCTCGATGGCAGTTCGTGTCCAATTAGCAAGAGTCTCTACTTGCCACGTTAGATTTTCTATATAAAGTCGATTGTTAACTATTACTGTCCAGTGACCCCAGAATGCTTTCATGGCTAAATTTATCCTCATTCCAGGTGTATAATAACTTGGCCATGACGTGGGGGGTAATACGTTTCTCTTTGGTTTGTACCCTCTTACTTTCATCAATGATTGAGTGTAATTAAAAGCTATTGTAGGACATAAACTTGGAAGTCCTAAAGTGCATTCCAACCCATCCCAATAGGGTTGAATGTAATCCGATATCAGTCCATCAGAACATACCCATATGGTATCAGGTGGTGCAGGTAACATTAGAGTGGTACACGTACTGTTTTCTACTATGCTACGCGTGGAGTGTCCATTCCTATAATGTCTCGTAGGGATTCTACATTTACCAGAATTGTACACTGACCAGACAGTGATGTTTCCAGGCGTCACCTCCTTTTTACAGTCTGGTGCTGGCCCAGGGATTGGAGCACTATAATTATGACACAGACATATACTTCGTAAGGCATGATAGAAGTCTGAAGCAAACCATACCCATAGATAATCATCAATATTGGAGCAATTTATTTTGTTGGTACAATTCCATAACCTGTCTGGTCCCAATGGCGTGGTATATTGGGGTCTCCTCACCCATTGTTCAAAACGTTTTTTTGTGGTCAGTGGTGGTCCATATGCAAGATAAATTATTAGATTGTGGGCCACAGTCAGATCCATACTTAGAAGGAAACTCAATACACCATTCAGCTTCTACTGGGACATTATATTGGAATGTAATAGGCAAACCCCAGAACGGCCGAGGAGGCTGATTAAGCCAAGGTACCTCAGTGCAACTGATATTTGCAGGTACATTGTTGTTATCAGCTGCTCTGCGTGGGTTTATCCAAGGATTCTGTGGCCAATATTGCATAGTGCAATTGGTATCCCATATATTGCTAAGGTTAAGGCCCAAGGGGTATGTATAGTTTAAAGAAGTAGTATTTTCTACATTCATCCATGTTAAGTCTTGTATTAGAGCGTCATTTCTTTTCCACAGATCAGACAGTGCTCCACTTAGGTCAAGAGGAATCACCATAAAAGGGAGTCCCTCCGCAGGGGTTGTTGGCATCATTAAGCAAGTAGTACCCTGAGTCCACTCCATCATCCTAAAAAATCCTTGCATTAGCTTAAAAGCAGTGTTGTCCTGTAGCATTTCTAAGGTTCTTTTACTTCTTCGATCATAGTCTCTATGGATCACACACACAATTACTATACCTAACACGTATATATATATTAAACTTATCCTAAAACTACTTACACATAATAGGCTCATAATCAGAACTTTGGTTACTACTTAACAGTAAATAGTACAAACAGAACAGCAGTAATGATAAACACAGTTGAGCCTGGAATATATTCCAAACCAACATTTCACTAAACACACAAATTATTTCAACTATGGCCTCAAACAATATCACAGTTTTGTTAACCATGGCCATATTAAAACTTTGGTTTCCAGATAAGTATGAGAATTAGAAATAGAAATACGCAACAAATAAAAATCAGTAGCCCTTGGGGGCACTCTAGATTGGTGTAGGGGAGTCCGTGATCCCAGGTGCAATTTCCTGTCATTCGGAGTACCTGTGAACACAAAAGAAGTGCTCGGTCTTGATTTGACCGGCAGATATTAGGTTAGAAGGTGGGTACTATCCACCTAGTGCTGACCCGATGGAGTTTTCCAGAACTGTCTTTCGCTTCCCAAGCATAAAGATTCTTTGGAGTTGTTAGTACCATTGCCACTGGCCCAATGTGAGGCATTTTAACCAGCACAGGCTGGCCTGCATAAAAGCCGGTAGGGTATTCCCCAGGTTTTACATCTGCCTTTGGCACTAAAGTTGTGGCAGAAGCACCAAAAGCTTTCATTTTTGGGCAACCGTCTCCGCTCCATCTATTGTTTAATTGATAGATGGCACTGGACAGTCGTAGATGCCATCCAGATTCACAAGTTTTAGCAAATCGCTTGACCAAGCCATTTGTTCGCTCCACAATACCATTGGCTTGGGGGTAGTAAGGAGTATGGAATACCCACCGGATCCCTTCTTCCTTTGCCCAGTCTTGTACTACTGTAGCTGAAAAATGTGACCCGTTATCACTTTGAATCTCTTCAGGAAGGGGAAGTGTACTAAACCATTCCTTCAGGCTATGGACTGTGTTTTCACCAGTGGCAGCTGCGACAGCTGTAGCCATGGTAACTCCTGAAATGACTTCCACTCCCACCAGTATGTATTTTTTACCCCCTGAGGGTCGTAGTGGGCCTATGTAGTCGATCTGCCAGGTGTGCCACAGCGTTTTCTTGTCCCGGATATGCAGGGGAGGTGCTTTACTTGGATGATCTTTGTTAAGTCGCAGGCGACATTGTGAACAGGCAGTTACTACTTGCTCACACAGCTTTACTGATATGGGCCATCCTCGGGCTATACCTTCTCAATACAAATCGGCTCGCCCAGTGTGGCCTCGTTTTATGTGCAACCATTCAAGCAAGCGTTCCCATTCATGCTCATTACTCACGACATCAATTTTCTGTAGTCGTGTGAGGCTATCGACTTGTTGATTGAACTGGGCAGCGATAGAAGCTGATCGATCATGTCCTTTCACCCATCCAATATGCAGTAGCCTTTGTTCTCCTATTTCTAGCAATTGTTTCCAGCTGTCAGTTTGCCAGACTGGGACTCTATTTACCTGCCAGTCATTGACTGCCCAGTGGCCTACCCACTCTGTGGCTCCTTTAAAAACAGCATATGAGTCGGTGTAGATATGGCTGGCACCATGTCGGGCGGCTAATAGGACTGCCCTAAGCTCCCCTACTTGTGCACTTCCTTTACCTGTTTCGCTTAACTTTTCCCCCGTGGCCACTTCCAGCGCCACAGCCTTATAATTCCACTCATTGTTTTGCCTGTAAGATGACGCATCAGTGAACCATACCCCTTTAAGGTCACTGCCTTCCTTCAGAGGAGGTGCCTCCTGAATTGGAGATTGTTTGCTTGATGGAGTTTGGAATAACAATGTGCTGTCTATATCTTTCCGCAATTTAGATACTTTAATGCTGCCTTCCGTAATAGGCATGATGTCATTGATACTTTCCAGGTAGGCGTACCATTTATGGACTGTAGGCTTCTGGGCAATGCCTGCAGGTGGTGCTGTACCCTTCCGAACTATATCCAGAAGACGGAAAGGTCCCCGAATGATCACACTCTGTCCTTTTCTTATCTGTTCCACTTTTTTCACTGCTCGCACTAAGGATAGCAAGCCTTTTTCAAGGTCTGAATATCTCATTTCGGTGTCATTGAAAGAATGGGAGCTAAACTCTAGCGGTCTCTCTGGCCCTTCTGGTCCCTTTTGCCATAGGTTACAATGGGAACCATGTTCACTGAACCGCCACTCTACGTGGATAGGGTCAGTCGGGTGTAAGGGGCCTAGCTGTTGAAATAGCCGCAGTTCTCTTATTAACAATTCTAACGCAGTCTCGTGCTGTTTAGTCCATTCCCATGATTTACCTTTCCTGAGCAGATTGTATAAGGGACGGGCAATAATAGAAAAACCAGGGATATGTTTGCGCCAATAGCCTAAGGTTCCCAGAACTTGCTGTAACTCCTTTATGCTAGATGGATTCTGCCCATGCTCTATTTTTTCCAGGGTGTCAGGGGGAATAGAGGCGGGTCCTTTAATCCACCAAACTCCCAGGAACTTAACCTCCTGGGCAGGTCCCTGACACTTGGATGGGGGAATGTCTAGTCCCAAAGTCATCAATTTTTCTTGTATACCTTCCATGGTATGCCTGACTTCCTCTGAGTTTTCTCCTCCTATCAGTATGTCATCAATATATTGATAGATCGTGACACCCTGTGGGCTGGGAATTTCTGATAAAACCTTCGCCAAAGCATTGTGAGCAATGGTGGGGGAGTGTTTATATCCCTGAGGCAGCCTATTAAAGGTGTACTGTACCCCTTTCCAGGTAAAAGCGAATTGGGCTTTATCGTGTTCCTGGAGTGGGATCATAAAGAACATATCTTTGACATCTAAAGTTGCCATCCATGGGTGCGATGCTCCCTGAATTTGGGTTACTAATTCTGCAATGTTTGGTACGGCTGCTGTTAAAGGTGCAGTATTGGCATTCAATCGCCTATAATCAATTGTAAGCCGCCACTGCCCATTTGGCTTTTTTACTGGCCAGACAGGAGAATTATAGGGGGAGTGTGTGCGAGTGATAATACCTCTTTTTTCTAAATCTGTTACCACCCCGTCAATGCCCGAATGTGCGGCTGCTGGCAGGGGTTACTGCTTTACATTAGTAATTCTTGATGGGGGTAGAGGTATAGACATGTCTAATAAGTTTATAGCTTTAGTTTCATCCTCTTCAAGCCATGCTATTTCTCCATCACCTCGTCCGGCGAAACTCCAGACTGACCCATTGGGGAGTTTCCACACTCTGCCATACAACACATCAAATCCCAATATGTTGGTGTTTGCAGCACCGACCAGTACTTCAGTGCGGGTCAATTTGCTCTCGCCTGGGAGCCACAAGGCAATTTTTGCTGTGGGGCATTCCTTTACGATCCCATCAATCCCTGTAAATTTTACCTTACGGCGACCGAGTTTCACATTTAGGCATTCCGCGGTCTCCTTGGTGATTACTGACATTTGAGCACCCGTATCAATGAGGAAATATGTAAAAATTCTCCTTGGTCCTACTGGAATAGCAATGACAGGTTCATGGTGTTTATCAAAGAGCCATTGTATAGTTAGCACTTGCCAGGCAGGGTGGCTCACTGTCCTCCCCGGGGATGCAAGTTTTTTGTTTGAGTATCTACTAAATCAATCAGCTCCTGCTGCGGGGCTGAGGGCAAGGATCTAACAGGAATTGATTTATTTCCAGCCGTCTGACTTCCCCCCACTGAATCAATTCTTTGGCTTAGTGATTGTACCAGAGCTCGGAGATCAGCAGTGGATGTGCCGTATAGTAACTGTCGTGGCACTCCCATCGCCAAGGCTCTGCGCCACAGATCATTACGTTCCTTATCAAACTTTAGTTTGAACTCTGATTTAGGCTTAGTGGTGTGGACCTGACGAACTCGTCGAGGGGGTGGTTCTGGCGGTTTCCCAGTGGTCGGTCCAATCCAACCCATGCGGCGCCCATAATTCACTACCTCTTGTACAAACTCGCTCCAGGTGGGAATTGACTGATCCCTATGTCTCCCAACTCGGGGTGCACGGTAAGGTACAGCATTAGCCTCCCCGGTGGCTCTGATCCTATCCTGGACATTAGCTACATATGTCTTTAGGCTGTCCGGGAGGCCACGGATGAGGGGAGTTAACCTTGCTGGGTCAATAGGGGCTAGCATTGGGGATTTCCTTAACACATCCCTCTCATACATTGCTTGTATGCAGGCTGCCTTTTGTGCAGACACAGCCAAGTCAGAGAATCCTGATGTTTTGATAACAAGGGGATCTCCTCTTTCTTGCGGGTCTATGCCGCCAGCCCAATAGGCAGCCCGTGTCGTTAATGAATAATTATGATTGCCTGGTGTAGTGGTTAAAAACACTCCAGGGCCCCAATAGCCTCCTGCTTCTTCCTCGCTTAGTAAAATTCGGTCCCCCCCCCGTAAGGGAGACTCGCCACACGTATTCCATCTCAGACTCCTCCGGGTTCCTGGAATACTTTTCCTGCAACTTTGCTAATTCAGCAGGAGACCAGGGAATGGTGCGTACAGTAGTACGAACATCATCATCCCCCTCATTTGTAGTTTCAGTTTTAATCAGTGGTGGTATAGGCACAGGTTCTGGGATAAGATCAAAATCTTCCACCGGTTCATCATTATCGTTATCATACCAGATGTCTCCATCCCATGTCTCGGGATCTGCACAGTGTATGAATTTGCGGATCTGTTTAGCCGAGACCGAGGATGGCATTTGATTCAGTAAAAGATTTAACTTTTCCTGCAGTTGTTTTTCTCGCCTTTCCGCTGAGGCTAATAGCATTTTAAGTTCCCTATTTTCTGTTTTTAAGCTTTGGTTTTCAATCACGAGGGCATCTACTCGTGTTCCCAATTTCTCACCTTTTTCCTTTTCAAAGGTTAATGAAGTTTTCAATACTTCATTTTCTGATTTCAGAGAGGCATATTCTACATCTGCAATTCCTTCGGGGGGAGGGGACTCTTTAATTTCCCTTTGTGCACAGGATAAACAAGCCCCCAACACTGCACAAACAATTCCTTTGCCTTTACCTTTTTTAATCTTTTGCTCACTTCTACACTGTTCTATCCTCTCTATCACTTTATCCTCATCTTTCCAAAATTTTTGGGCCCATTCTATTCCCGCTTGGGATGGTGCACACTTATATTTTTGCAGCAGTTTATCCATGGCAATCCTGTCCGTGACGCCAATTTTACTGTCACGTAAAAGGGTACAAGTCTGATATGTGGCTGAGGGAGGCCCTCCCGTTGAGTCACGAGGTTCAGAAAGGACCCCCTTGCTTTCTAAACTCCTTCTCAGAGAGGAGCCTAGGTGCGGCTAGGTCCAGTCTTAGTCCCAGACTTGGTCAACGGTTTCTGTCTAAAGGGTTATGTGTGTAGCCACTTATCAGAGTCAACGTTTGCCTGTCAGAGCCCCACCAAGGACTTTCACTGAAACAGTTTCGCAAAGTTGAAAAGAAAAATAGGTAATTTATTGAGGCGACAGATATAAAAGTTCGGAATTGCCGTTGATAAATGCACTAACTGCAACGATTTTGAGCTCAAGTTAATAGTTCAGCGCTTTTGTTAATGATAGTTTTCCCGGGGTAACATCCGACATAATCGGAGGCGCAAGTCTTACCAAAGAGGCGTCCCTGCTTGGGGAGGAGAGAGGTCCAGGCCCGTCGACCCGTCCGGATAGTTGGAGTTCTCGTCCTCAGAAAAGAGGATTCTAAATGCCAGATTTATACTTTTGGCGAGGTGGGACTAAGTCAGGTATTGTGTGTCGATTGGCCCTTCACAAGGCTTGTTGTGCAGTTGATCGGGGCTGGGGGGCGGAAGTGGCGGCGAACAAAGGCATTCAGTACAGAGGAGCGGTGGTCTGTTTAGTTTTACCAAAGTAACGTCAAGCTGTGAAGGCTCCCCCTCACCCCAGGCGTCACTTAGTTGATTAAGGAGCAGACCCGTCAGGCGCCGCATCTTGTTAAGATGAACAAATTGCTCATCTCCTGCCCCTGTTCAGGTCCAGTGCTTATCAGCGCAAGATAAGCAAGTTGCTCAATCCCTGCTCTCGCCCAGGCTGGACTCCCCCAGGGCCCCTTCTGCTGGCTCATAATGGCCCTGTATTCGGCACCAACAAGCCTGGATAAGTCCGGCACCCCACAGTAGTCTATGCCCAGGATGCACGGGGCCTCTGGCCCAGTCACAATGGGGTGCTTTTGCCACTTATTTTCACTTAGACTCACTTTAGCCTTCAGTACAGTCAAGTGTTGGAATCCCCCTGTCACTCCAGAAATAGAGATGGGTTCTGCCCCTTCACAGCTTGATGGAATTTGGGTTGAGGTAGGTTTTCATCCCACTTCCTCATGTCCTCTCTGTGGTCACACAGGTAAAACCACAGGATGCCTTGTGGTGTGTACCCTCTATATCCTCTCTCTTGAGCAGAGGAATGCTTACTCCTAACAGCTGAGATACTGGTCTGTACAAGCAGGGAATTGGACGTATCCTCTTTGAGTTGCTGGACCTCCCGGGAAAGTTTCTTGAACAAGTTTTTGGATTTTTCGGACAATCTTGCCACTATTGAGACACAGGCCCGTAGGGAGGAAGAGAGATTTTCTTCATATTGCTGGAGTTGGCCAGCCATGTCATTCAGTGTTGGTGTCTCTTTGTCTTTCAAGGCCAGTATTGCCAATGATTTGGCATATGCTGGTGGTGCACTCTGTACAAACCTCCGTCACATGGGTTGGGTACATTGGACATCATCTGAATCTGTATGTAACTGCACATTGACCAGGTCATAATAAACCTGCACAGCTAATTCCCTCAGGTACTTGATATCTCACTTCATGGTGGTCCACTTGTCTGGGTGACATATAACATCTTCTTTGAAGGGATACGTTTCCTTCATACTTGAAAGAAGTCGCCTCCAGAGGCTGAGGGCTTGTGTCCCTTTTCCAATCACCTTGTCGATGACCCCTTCCCTGGACAGGGATCCCAGCTGCTTGGCCTCCCTGCCGTCTAATTCCAGGCTACTGGCCCCATTATCCCAGCATCGGAGCAGCCAGGTAATGATGTGCTCACCTGGACGGCGGCTGAAATCTTTTCTCATATCTCGCAGCTCACTCTGGGACAGGGATCGAGTGATTACCTCTGGTTCTGGCTCTTCCTCCTGTGATGGTCCCGGTTCATCATCATCCCTCACTAAGCGAACTGATTTCTTGGTTTATTTCTTCTTGTGTATAGGTGCGACTGATATTGTTATGGGTTGGTCTTTTGGCTCAGCTACAGTGCCTGTCATTGGGGTTTAAGTAGCCACAGTGTCTGTTGTGGGGGTTTGGGTACCTGCAGTGCCTGTTGCGGGGGTTTGGGTATCCACAGTGCTTGTGAGTCTGTTTTCCCTCTCTTCCCCCTGATGGCACTATCTCAACCCATTGTTGTCCCAAAAGTGGGATCATTTAGCCAGTGTGCAGTATGCCAATATATACACAGAGCAGAGGTATTTTATTTACTTGCTGTCTGTGCAAAGATGGGTGCTAGGTGGTAATTCCACAAAGCTAGCACACCACACACAGATCCTATCACATATTTATCTAGTTACAGGATTAGAAAAACCCACCTAAATTTACACTAATTGGTTATTAATTACTGCATCATCTACTATTGGTCAAGCATCTTTAAATTAGCAGGCATGCTCCTCGAGGGTGTGGGGGGTGTAATTTGCATAGTCCTTTAATTGGGTAGGTGGTGGCAAAACTCACCCCCTGCCACCTTTCCCTTCCCCTAGTTACTGCTGATTTTTGTTGACTTCAGGCCTCTCTGGCAATCACCCAGCTCTCGGCACCTTCTGGGGCAGGATGTTTCCTTTTTATCAGTTTTTCAGCTCTCCTTCAAGGATACTCTTTAGCAAAGCATGCTTTTTATCAGTCTTTTGGTATAGTCGTCAGCAAAGCAAGTAGTGCATTTAACCCTAAATTAAACAGTGTCTAAGCACTAACCCAAACACATTTCTGTCCCTGTAAAGTGGAAAATTCTACTTTATGGATATCACCATGAGCCTTTGTTTTGTGTATTCTTTTATCGTTGTTGCTGTTGTTATTCTCTTCCTTTTCTATCCTATTAAACTGGTTTTATCTCAACCCAGGAGTTTAACTTTTTTTGATTCACACTGGGGATGGGGGAGTGAGCAAACGGCTGTGTGGTGGTTTTAGCTGCCTACTGGGTTAAACCACAATAGTCCTTTTGGCACCCAACGTGGGGCTCAAAGGGTTTAAGATAACGACAGATCTGACCAGAGTGTGTTAAAATAAATTTGTTATAAGCATCCATTATATTAGTCTAATAGTCGCTGGTCACAATGTTGTATTATTTGTTCTCAGGGTTCTGTTATATAATGCCTAGCCTGCTGTATGTATTCCCTGTGGTGCTGTTTATCATCTCTGCAAGATGGATCAAGGTTACTGTTTTGTTGTACTGTGTAACACTGGGTTATGATATGATAAAATTACTGTTTGTGAGACTAATCTGTTATTTGTACTTGGCATTGCTGTCATCGCCGTACTTCGGCAGGCATCTCGTGGAAACTATTAATAATAAAACTCTTTACCTTTTCTCCTTGCAGAGACAATATATGGGGAAGACAAAGGGGGTCACTTTCCCCTGCTCCTTCACCTTCCCCTTCTCCTCCAGGCTATTTACAATGACTTTTGAGAATTTTTAATATCCTTGGGATTTTCAAGCCAGCGTGTTCCTATTGCTATATCTCCTGAAGGTGTTTCAAGTCCTGTTTAGGATTACAAAAAATTGTCTTAAGAATATCACCCAGAGATCTGCGCCGAGGCTGGATAGTCATGGGTGGCATGGTATGTGGGAGAATATGCGCAGGTATCTGTCGTGTCAAAGGGTATGAGTCTGATGCGTGGATGAGGGAGGCCCTCTCATTGAGTCACAAGTTTCAGAAAGGACCCCCTTGCTTTCTAAATTCCTCCTCAGAGAGGAGCCTAGGTGTGGCTAGGTCCAGTCTTAGTCCCAGACTTGGTCAACAGTTTATGTCTAAAGGGTTATGTGTGTAGCCACTTATCAGAGTCAACATTTGCCTGCCAGAGCCCTCTAAAGGACTTTCGCTGAGACAGTTTTGCAAAGTTGAAAAAGAATAAGTAACTTATTGAGGTGACAGATATAAAAAGTTCTGAATTGCCATTGATAAGTACACTTACTGCAGTAGTGCTAATATATGATGATAGTGCTAGCAAAATGCTCTCCTGGGTATTCTTCACCAAAAAGGTGAAGTCGCAATGCTTACCAAGAAGGCGTCCCTATCTTGGGTGGTGAAGGAGTACAGCTCGTCGACTGCCTCTTCTGGGTCTTCAATCTCTTCTCTCCCTGCAGGAGTATCTTCCTTAATATCCTTTATACCCTAACCTTAGCTGTTCCCCTCCATGGGGTGATGTTTAACATGATTTGGGTGGAGTCGAGTAAGGTAGTCATATATGTTTAGCATGTACTTCTTATAGCTCGTTACCATATGTAGGGGTGTCAACTTTAATATTCGTTTCATAGAATCATAGAATCATAGAATGGTTTGGGTTGGAAGGGACCTCAAAAATCATCTAGTTCCAACCCCCATGCCATAGGCAGGGACACCTTCCACTAGACCAGGTCGCCCAAAGCCTCATCCAACCTGGCCTTAAACACTTCCAGGGATGGGGCATCCACAACCTCTCTGGGCAACCTGTTCCAGTGCCTCACCACCCTCACAGTAAAGACTTTCTTTCTAACATCTAATCTAAATCTACCCTCCTTCAGCTTAAACCCATTACCCCTTGTCCTGTCACTACACTCCCTGATAAACAGTCCCTCCCCATCTTGCCTGTAGGCCCCCTTCAGGTACTGGTAAGCCGCAATTAGATCTCCCCCGAGCCTTCTTTTCTCCAGGCTGAACAATCCCAACTCTCTTAGCCTGTCCTCATAGGAGAGGTGCTCCAGCCCTCTGATCAGCTTCGTGGCCCTCCTCTGGACTCGCTCCAACAGCTCCATGTCTTTCTTGTCCTGGGGCCCCCAGAGCTGGACGCAGTACTCCAGGTGGGGTCTCATGAGAGCAGAGTAGAGGGGGCAGGATCACCTCCCTCGACCTGCTGGTCACACTTCTTTTGATGCAGCCCAGGACACAGTTGGCTTTCTGGGCTGCAAGTGCACACTGCTGGCTCATGTTGAGCTTCTCATCAATCAATACCCCCAAGTCCTTCTCCTCAGGGCTGCTTTCAATCCATTCCTCGCCCAGCCTATAGTCGTGCTTGGGATTGCGCCGACCCATGTGCAGGACCTTGCACTTGGCCTTGTTGAACTTCATGCGGTTCGCACGGGCCCACCTCTCCAGCCTGTCAAGGTCCCTCTGGATGGCATCCCTTCCCTCCAGCGTGTCGACCACACCACACAGCTTGGTGTCGTCGGCAAACTTGCTGAGGGTGCACGCGATCCCACTGTCCATGTCTCTGACAAAGATGTTGAACAGTGCCGGTCCCAGTACCGACCCCTGAGGAACACCACTCGTCACTGTTCTCCACTTGGACATTGAGCCGTTGACCACAACTCTTTGAGTGCGATCATCCAGCCAGTTACTTATCCACCGAGTGGTCCATCCATCGAATCCATGTCTCTCCAATTGAGAGACAAGGATGTCGTGCGGGACAGTGTCAAATGCCTTGCACAAGTCCAGGTAGAGGATGTCAGTTGCCCTTCCCTTATCCACCAACGCTGTCACCCCATCATAGAAGGCCACCAAGTTTGTCAGGCATGATTTGCCCTTAGTGAAGCCGTGCTGGCTGTCACCAATCACCTCCTTATCTTCCATGTGCCTGAGCATAGTCTCCAGGAGGGTCTGCTCCATGATGTTGCTCGGCACAGAGGGGAGACTGACCGGCCTGTAGTTCCCTGGGTCTTCCTTTTTTCCCTTCCTAAAAATGGGGGCTATGTTTCCCTTCTTCCAGTCAGTGGGAACTTCACCAGACTGCCAGGACTTCTCAAATATGATGGAGGGTGGCCTGGCCACTTCATCCGCCAGGTCCCTCAAGACCCGTGGTTGCATCTCCTCAGGTCCCATGGACTTGTGCACCTTCAGGTTCCTTAGATATTCTCGAACCTGATCTTCTCCTACAGTGGGCGGTTCTGCATTCTCCCAGGCCCTGCCTTCTGTGACCTGGGCAGTGTGGCTCAAGCACTTGCCAGTGAAGACTGAGGCAAAGAAGTCTTTGAGTACCTCAGCCTTCTCCATATCCTGGGTAACCAGGTCGCCCGCTTCATTCCGGAGGGGACCCACATTTTCCTTTCTCCTCCTCTTATCACTAACATACCTATAGAAGCTTTTCTTGTTGTCCTTAACATCCCTGGCCAGACTAATTTCTATCAGGGCTTTGGCTTTCCTAACTTGATCCCTGGCTGCTTGGACAGTTTCTCTGTATTCCTCCCAGGCTACCTGCCCTTGCTTCCACCCTCTGTAGGCTTCCTTTTTGTGTTTGACTTTGCCCAGGAGCTCCTTGTTCATCCATGGGGGGCCTCTTGGTGTTTTTGCCTGACTTCCTCTTTGTAGGGATGCATCGCTCCTGAGCTTGGACGAGGTGATCCTTGAATATTAGCCAGCTGTCTTGGGCCCCTCTTCCTTCCAGGGCCTTGTCCCATGGTATTCTACCAAGCAGATCCCTGAAGAGGCCAAAGTCTGCTCTCCTGAAGTCCAGGGTAGTGAGCTTGCTGCGCACCCTCCTTGCTGCCCTGAGGATCCTGAATTCCACCATTTCACGGCCACTGCAGCCAAGGCTGCCCCTGAGCTTGACATCCCCTACCAGCCCCTCCTTATTGGTGAGAACAAGGTCCAGCATGGCACCTCTCCTCGTGGGCTCCTCTATCACTTGGAGGAGAAAGTTGTCATCAACACATTCCAGGAACTTCCTGGATTGCTTGTGCTTAGCTGCGTTGTCCCTCCAACAGATGTCAGGGTGGTTGAAATCCCCCATAAGGACCAGGGCTTGTGAACATGAGGCTGCTCCTATCTGCCTATAGAGGGCCTCATCTGCTCGGTCCCCCTGGTCAGGTGGCCTGTAGCAGACCCCTGCTATGATGTCCCCTGCCCCAGCCCTCCCTTTAATCCTGACCCATAGGCTCTCCTTGGGCTCCTCCTCCATCCCCAGGTGGAGCTCCATGCACTCCAGCTGGTCATTGACATAGAGGGCAACGCCCCCTCCTCATCTGCCCTGCCTGTCCTTCCTAAAGAGCCTGTACCCTTCCATCCCAACACTCCAGTCATAGGAGCAATCCCACCACGTCTCTGTAATGCCAATAAGGTCATAGCCTTGCAGGCGCACACACGCCTCCAGCTCCTCTTGTTTATTCCCCATGCTCCATGCATTCGCGTAGAGGCATTTCAGTTGTGCCCCCAATGAGGCTGACTTATTGGCTGGGGTGGCTGGAATTCTTTTGATGTATATCTTCCCAGTGTTACCCTGTTGGTTCCTGTTGCATCCAGAGCCGCTGGCTCATCTCCTTTAGGCTTCGAGCGTGCTGCAGTGCATCCAGCACGTCTCTGAGCAGTAGGCTGAGGGCCCTCACCAGCACCCAGTCCCTCCAACCTGGGCACATCATCCCACATCATGTCGCTGGCAAGCCTGATGTTATCCCCCTCCCCTTTCGAGCCTAGTTTAAAGCTCTGTCGATGAGCCCTGCTAGTTCCTGGGCAAAGATCCTCTTCCCCCTTTGAGAGAGATGAATCCCATCAGGGTTCATCAGGCCTGGTGCCATGTAGGCTGTCCCATTGTCAAAGAACCCAAAGTTGTGGCGTTGACACCAGCCATGGAGCCATGCATTTATGGACTGTGTCCGCCTGTTCCTCCCACCATTGCTGCCCTCAACTGGAAGGAGGGAGGAGAATATTACCTGCGCTCCCAAATCCTTCAGAGCCTGAAGTCCCTTTTGGTCGCTTTCGTGGTATGTGTCCCTGCTTCATCCCCACCCACATGGAGGAGCAGAAGTGGGTAGTAGTCAGAGGGCTGTACCAGGCTGGGGAGTTTCCTAGTGATGTCCTTAACACGGGCCCCGGGGCGGCAGCAGACTTCTCCGAGAGGAGGGTCTGCCCTGCATATTGGGCCCTCTGCACCCTTCAGAAGGGAGTCCCCTACGACTATAACTCTCCTTTTCTTCTTTGTTGGGGTGGTCATGACCCGAGGCATGGGCCTTTTGGGCCTAGGTGCTACCTCTGGTGTAGCTTGACTGTCATCCATATCCTCGCTTGAGTGGCCTTCCACAGCCAGAGCCTCGTACCTGTTGCACAGGGGTACATGGGAAGGCGAGGTGGGTGAGGAGGAGAAGGTTCGCCTGCCACGCCGAGCGTGGACTTGTTTCCATTCACTCCCCTCTTTGAGGCTGCTGCCTTCTGCCTGGCAAGGGGAGGATACAGGGTCCCCTTCACTTTGGCTTTGGTCTGTTAGCTGTCCCTGTTTCTGTCTCAGGGAGGGCAGAGCTTGGCTCCACCAGTCTCTCTCTCTCTCAGCCTCTCTGATGCTCCTTAACCTCTCCACTTCTTCACGGAGTTCACAGATAATTAAGCAAAAGGTCTCACTCCAGGCACCATGGCCTTCAAGATTCTGTGTTGAAACCATTTATCTACTTATTCCACATTCTTTAGCCAAAACAGGACCGTCTTGCCGCCATAAGACTCTCTCCTTCGGCTGCTTCTCGAGCCGACCCTGTGGATCTCCAACCACAATGTTTGCACAAGAGATAAGCGGATACCAGCGTTTTTAATCTCTTATGTTCAATTCTCACAGTATCTAGAGAACTTCTCACCTCCACTGGTTTGGAACTTCACTCCTGAACAACTACAGGACCCTCATAAAGTGACAGAATATTTAAAAAAAATAATGTTGTGGTTATTCCAAGGAGGCACAACTAACCGCACTGTGCTGGGCCCCAGCCAGTATCTGCTAAGCACTCCTCAGCATTATGCAGCACTCTCAGGGAGAAGAAATGGAAAACAAACTGCTTTTTCCTCGATCCCTTTGGCAGCAGAGTGCAGGCCACAGTTTGCCTTCCCTAGGAGGGGCATCCAGTACACCTGGAATCGACTGCCGCAGGGGTGGAAACACAGCCCCACCATTTGCCGTGGACAGGTCCAGACTGCACTGGAACAGAGTGAGGATCCGGAACACCTGCAATACATTGATGACATCATCGTATGGGGCAACACAGCAGAAGACGTTTTTGAGAAAGGGAAGAACATAGTCTAAATCCTTCCGAAAACTGGTTTTGCCATAAAGCGAAGTAAGGTCAAGGGACCTGCACAGGAGATTCAGTTTTTAGGAATAAAATGGCAAGATGGATGTCGTCAGATCCCAATGGATGTGATTAACAAAATAGCAGACATGTCTCCACCAACTAGCAAAAAGGAAACACAAGCTTTCTTAGGTGTTGTGGATTCCTGGAGAATGCATGTTCCAAAATACAGTCTGATTGTCAGCCCTCTCTATCACATAACCCGGAAAAGAAGGATTTCAAATGAGGCCCTGAGCAATGACAAGCCTTTGAACAAATTAAGCAGGAAATAGTTTATGCACTAGCCCTTGGGCCAGTCTGGGCAGGACCAGATGTGATAAATGTGCTCTACACTGCAGTCAGGGACAATGGCCCTACCTGGAGTCTCTGGCAGAAAGCACCAGGGGAGACTTGAGGCCGACCCCTGGGGTTTTGGAGTCGGGGATACAGAGGATCCGAGGCCCGCTACACTCCAATGGAAAAGGAGATATTGGCAGCATATGAAGGGGTACTGAAGCATAGCTCCTCCTGGCACGCCAAGTGACGGTTCTGGGCGGGATGTTCAAAGAGAGGGTCCCCTCTACACACCATGCAACTGATGCTACGTGGACTAAGTGGGTCGCACTGATGATCACACAGCGGACTCGAATAGGAAACCTCAATCACCCAGGAATCGTAGAAATGATCACAGACTGGCCAGAAGGTAAAGATGTCAGCATGTTGCCAGAGGAGGAGGCGATGTGTGCTGAAGAGGCCTCACTGTATAATAAGCTACCAGAAAATGATAAGCAATATGCCCTGTTCACTGACGGGTCCTGTTGTATTGTAGGAAAACATTGAAGGTGGAAGGCCGCTGTATGGAGTCCTACATGGCGAGTTGCAGAAACTGCTGAAGGAGAAGGTGAATAGAGCCAGTTTGCAGAGGTGAAAGCCATCCAGCTGGCTCTAGACATTGTTGAATGAGAAAAGTGGCCAGTGCTCTTTCTCTGTACTGATTCATGGATGGTCGCCAATGCCCTGTGGGGGTGGTTACAGCAGTGGAAGCGGAGCAACTGGCAGCACAGAGGCAAATCCATCTGTGCTGCCCCATTGTGGCAAGATATTGCTACCCACCTACAGAAGCTGGTCATGAATGTACGTCACATAGATGCCCACGTACCCAAGAGTCAGGCCACTGAGGAACATCAGAACAACCAGCAGGTGGATCAGGCTGCCAAGATTGAAGTGGCTCAGGTGGATTTGGACTGGCAGCGTAAGGGTGAATTATTTCTAGCTCGGTGGGCCCATGACACCTCAGGTCATCAAGGAAGAGATGCAACATATAGATGGGCCCGTGATCGAGGGGTGGACTTGACCATGACGCTATTGTACAGGTCATCCTTGAATGTGAAACATGCGCTGCGATCAGACAAGCCAAGCGGTTAAAGCCTCTCTGGTATGGAGGACGATGGCTGAAATATAAATATGGGGAAGCATGGCAGATTGACTACATTACGCTCCCAGAAACCCACCAAGGCAAGTGCTATGTACTTACAATGGTGGAAGCAACCACCGGATGGCTGGAAACATCTTCCATGCCCCATGCCACTGCCCGGAACACTATCCTGGGCCTTGAAAAGCAAGTCCTGTGTCGACATGGCACCCCAGAGAGAAT
The DNA here is from genome assembly GCF_011004875.1 of Balearica regulorum gibbericeps. NCBI lineage: Eukaryota > Metazoa > Chordata > Aves > Gruiformes > Gruidae > Balearica > Balearica regulorum. The sequence goes on from NC_046219.1 coordinate 21,169,302, forward strand.
TGAGTCAGACAACGGGACTCATTTCCGGAACAACCTCATAGACACCTGGGCCAAAGAGCATGGTATTGAGTGGGTGTATCGCATCCCCTATCATACACCGCCCTTGTGGTGGGTTGACCCTGGCTGGGGGCCAGGTGCCCACCAGAGCCGCTCTATCACTCGCCTCCTCAGCAAGGCAGGGAGGGGAGAAAGGAAGATGGAGAAAAACAACCCCAAACTCGTGGGTCGAGATAAAGGCAGTTTAATGTAGCTAAAGCAAAAAGCCGCGCGTGGAAGCGAAGCAAAAAGCAAAGATTATTCTCTACTTCCCATCAGCAGGCGATGTCCGGCCACTTCCTGGGAAGTAGGGCTTCAGTATGCGTGCCCCTTCCTCCGGAAGACAAACATTGTAAAAAAAAAAAAACAACGAATGCCCCCGCCCTGTTCCTCCCCCTATTCTCAGTTTCTTACTGCTGAGCATGACGTCATATGGTATGGAATATCCCTTTGGTCAGTTTGGGTCAGCTGTGTCCCCTCCCAAGATCTTGCCCGCCCCCAGCCTGCTGCTGGGGAAAAAGAAATGTTGGAGAGACAGCCTTGATGTGTGCTGGCACTGCTCAGTAGTAGCCAAAACACTGGTGTGTCATCAACAGTTTGCTAGCTACCAATACACAGCACAGCACCATGAGGGCTGCTGTGGGGAGAATTAACTCCATCTCAGCCAGACCCAATACAATCTCCACCCCTTATTCCATACCATTTGTGTCGTGCTCATGCTCCACACACTTTAATACATACATATATATATTTTATAACCATTTCATTGTATTTACTTCTTATTAACTACTATCTCCAGTCCTTTAACAGATAGATGTTACTCTCCCATTCCATGAGCTTCCTCTGCTCCTCCAGATGTTCATGAACCGGCTATGACTTGGGCCCAATCTGTCAGGATGGGTGTTCAGGTTCAGTTGTTGGGCACCAACACCGGCTTGCTTTGGGCTGTTGTTGCATTCGTCTGGCTCCTTGCGAAACTTGCTCTTCGTTGGTTTGGGTCATTCCTTCTACATTACTTCCTAGAAGGTACAACTCACATTACAGATTATTTTACCCCAAGGTTAAATCTCCTTGAGGCACACACCGGGTCTCCCCATCCTTCCGCATTACCCACCAAGTACACCCAGGTCCTTGAGTGAAGACAATCCCAGGAATGGGCTTGCCTTTTCCCATGGGAGGAGCAATCCACACCGCCTTCCCCAGCCACTTTCCCATGTGTACTACAGGGACCTTGTCTCCTCCCACAGTATGTAGGGGCTTTGTTTGGGCAGGACCAGGACGGTTAGCAGATCCTCTGGTATTAATCAGCCAAGTGGCTTCTGCTAAATTTGTATCCCAGTGCTTCCATGCCCCATTGCCCAATGCCCTCAACATAGTCTTTAACAGTCCATTATATCTCTCAATCTTTCCAGAGGCTTGTGGGTGATAGGGGATGTGATACACCCACTCAATGCCGTGTTTCTTTGCCCAAGAGCTTATGACGTTATTTTGAAAATGAGTCCCACTGTCTGATTCAATCCTTTCTGGGGTACCATGTCGCCATAAAATTTGCCTTTCAAGGCCTAGGATGGTGTTTCGGGCAGTGGCATGGTTTACAGGAAATGTCTCTAGCCAACCAGTAGTTGCTTCCACCATGGTGAGTACGTAGCACTTGCCTTGGCGTGTTCGTGGCAGTGGCCCAATATAGTCAATCTGCCAGGCCTCGCCATATCGAAAACCCAGCCACCGCCCTCTATTCCAGGGAGATTTTACTCGTGTCGCTCGCTTGATTGCAGCACATATTTCACATTCGTGAGTGACTTGTGTGATGGCCTCCATGGTCAGGTCCACCCCTCGATCACGAGCCCATCTGTATGTTGCATCTCTCCCTAGATGTCCTGATGTTTCATGGGCCCATCGAGCTACAAATAGCTCACCCTTACGCTCCCAGTCCAGGTCCACTTGAGCTACTTCAATTTTGGCAGCCTTGTCTACCTGTTCATTGTTTTGATGTTCTTCAGTGGCACGGCTTTTGGGTATGTGAGCATCCACATGACGTACCTTCACAGCCATGTTTTCTACCCGGGCAGCGATGTCCTGCCACAATGCAGCAGCCCAGATGGGTTTACCCCTGCGCTGCCAATTGGTCTTCTTCCACTGCTGTAGCCAGCCCCATAGGGCATTTGCCACCATCCAGGAGTCAGTATAGAGGTAGAGTACTGGCCACTTTTCTCATTCAGCAATCTTTAGGGCTAGCTGAATGGCTTTCACTTCTGCGAACTGGCTTGACTCACCTTCTCCTTCAGTGGCCTCAACGACTTGTCGTGTGGGACTCCATACAGCAGCTTTCCACTTCCGATGGTTTCCTACAACACGACAGGATCCATCAGTAAACAGAGCATAACGCCTTTCATCTTCTGGTAACTCATTAGATGGTGGTGCCTCTTGGGCACGAGCTACCTCCTCAGGCAGTGCTCCAAAATCTCTGCCTTCTGGCCAGTCCATAATCTCTTCCAGGATTCCTGGGTGGTTGGGTTTCCCCAGTTGAGCTCGCTGTGTGATTAGTGCTACCCACTTACTCCATGTAGTGCTGGTTGCGTGATGTGTAGAGGGAATGTTTCCTTTGAACATCCAGTGTAGCACAGGCAATCGCGGTGCCAAGAGGAGAGATGCTTCTGTACCAACAACTTCTGAAGCAGCTTTAATCCCCTCATATGCTGCTAGGATCTCTTTTTCAGTTGGGGTGTAGTGGGCTTCTGATCCTCGATACCCCCGGCTCCAAAACCCTAATGGTCGACCTCGGGTTTCTCCTGCTGTTTTCTGCCAGAGGCTCCAGGTGAGGCCATGCTCCCCAGCTGCAGTGTAGAGTACATTCTGTACAGCTGGTCCTGTCCGGACAGGTCCAAGAGGTACTGCACGAGCTATTTCCTGTTTGATATGCTCAAAGGCTTGTTGTTGCTCAAGGCCCCATTCAAAATCGTTCTTTTTCCGGGTTACTCGATAGAGAGGGCTCACAAGCTGACTCTAACCTGGAATATGCATTCTCCAGAACCCCACAAGGCCCAGGAAGGCTTGTGTCTCCTTCTTGTTAGCTGGTGGAGACATAGCTGCTATCTTGTTGACCACATCCATAGGCACATGACGGCGTCCATCCTGCCATTTTATTCCCAAGAACTGGATCTCCTGTGCAGGTCCCTTGACCTTGCTTTTCTTTAAGGCGAAACCAGCTTTCAGAAGAATCTGAATTACTCTTTCTCCCTTCTCGAATACTTCTTCTGCCTTATTGCCCCACACAATGATGTCATCGATGTATTGTAGATGTTCAGGGGCACCACCCTCTTCCAGTGCAGTTTGGATTAGTCCATGACAAATAGTAGGACTGTGCTTCCACCCCAGGGGCAGTCGATTGCAGGTGTACTGGACACCTCTCCAAGTGAAAGCAAACTGTGGCCTGCATTCGGCTGCCAAAGGAATTGAGACGAATGCATTAGCGATGTCCATTGTAGCATACCACTTGGCTGCTTTTGACTCCAGTTCATATTGGAGCTCTAACATGTCTAGTACAGCAGCACTCAGTGGTGGCGTCACTTCGTTCAGGCCACGATAGTCCACCGTTAACCTCCACCCTCCATCAGACTTTTGCACTCGCCATATGGGACTATTAAAAGGTGAATGAGTCTTGCTGATGACTCCCTGGTTCTCCAGTTGATGAATCAGCTCATGGATGGGAGCCAGGGAGTCTCGATTTGTGCGATATTGCCGCCGGTGCGCTGTCCTGGTAGCAATTGGCACCTGTTGTTCTTCAACTTGCAGCAATCCCACAACAAAGGGATCTTCCGAGAGACCAGACAGGGTAGATAACTGTTTGATCTTCTCTGTGTTCACAGTGGCTACACCGAAAGCCCATCGGTACCCCTTTGGGTCCTTGAAGTACCCTCTCCTGAGGTAATCTATGCCAAGGATACAAGGGGCCTCTGGGCCAGTCACAATGGGGTGCTTCTCCCACTTGTCCCCTGTTAAGCTCACCTCAGCCTCCAATACAGACAGTTCTTGGCATCCCCCTGTCACTCCAGAGATCCGGATGGGTTCTGTGCCCCTATACCCTCATGGTATCAGCGTACACTGTGTACCAGTGTCTACCAAAGCCTTATACTTCTGTGGGTCTGATGTGCCAGGCCATCGAATCCACACAGTCCAGTATACCCGGTCATCCCTTTCCTCCTCCTGGCCGAAGGCAGGGACCCTCTATTCCTGTTCCTGGTCAGAGTATTCACTGTCTGACCCTCACAGTGACAGACCAGAAGTCCCCTCACCAGGATCAAGGGAGGTGATTTTAGGTTTACATCTGGGAGATCGCTGTTTGCCTTCTCGTGTCTCTGTAGCAACTACACTGATGGCCTTCTTGGGTGTCCCCTTCTTAACAGCTGTCTTCCCTCTTAGTTCACGAACACGGGCTTCCAACTTAAAGGTGGGTTCACCGTCCCACTTCCTCATGTCCTCCCCTTGGTCACGCAGGAAAAACCAGAGTGTACCACGTGGCATATGCCTGGGGCTCCCTTTCCCTCTGACCGGAGCAGGAGATGACTGATTTCTTGGGGTACCTCTGACAGCCAACGTGCTGGCCCGTAGGGAGGAGGAGGTACAGAGGTTTTCTTCAAAGTTATGAAGCCAAGCGGACACCTTCTCCACAGTTGCTGTGTCCATATCTGGGAAATACATTGCTGCCAAGCTGTTAGAATACGATGCTGGGGCACTTTGAATCACCTTCCTCCACATGGCCCACGTGCACAGGACATCCTCTGGATCTTTGGAGACCTCCTCATCATCTAGATCACTATAGATGACTTCCAGCACCGCTAGTTCTCTCAGGTACTGGATGCCTTCATCTGTGGTGGTCCACTTTCCTGGGGAGTTCACAAGATCTTCCTTGAATGGGTATCTTGCCCTCACACTTGAGAGGAGCTGTCTCCAGAGACTGCAAATTGCTGTCTCTTTTCCAATTCCCCTCTCAATTCCTCGGTTTCTAGCTAGGGATCCCAGCTGTTGGGCTTCCCTGCCTTCCAGTTGCTGACTGTCGGCCCCATTATCCCAGCATCAAAGCAGCCAGGCAGCAATCCTCTCACCAGGCTGGCAGCTGTAATCTTTCCGCATATCTCGAAGTTCGGATGAGGTCAGAGACCGGGTAGTTTCTGCTTCTTGTCTTATTTCTCTCACTCCTTCCTCCCGCTTCTTTGCTGAAGGACCAGCTTCCTGCTCAAACCTCTCCTCCTCTTCTTCCTCTTCCCTTACTAATCGATGATAGGGACCTGTTGACCTCCTGGTCCACTGTTTCTTTTTTACTACTGGGGGAATCACTGTAGTTGTTATTGTTTGTGTCCCTATCTCAGCCACGGTGTCCTCAGCTGCAGTTTGGGTGCCTTCCTCAACCACAGTCCTCTGGGAGTTCTGCACTGTGGCTCCATAGGCCCAGGCCAGGCCCCAGTACAGTGCTAGAAGCTGTTGGTTTTCGTTGGGGTAGGCAAGACACCCTTCTATCAGGTGGCGTGTCAGTTTGCTGGGATTGCTTGCCTGTTCAGGTGTGAAGTCCCAGGCTATAGGAGGTGATAATCGCCCTAGGAACCTGCCCAAATCCTTCCACACACCCTGCCACCCGGGGACTGGCTGCCTCAGGGCACGTTTCAGTATTGCCTCACTTAAAAGTTGTCTCCCCTTAAACCAGGACAAAACCAAACTCCACAACACCCGTAATATGCCAGCAGTATTAATTAGTAATATTAATGAGCTTACATAAGGGTGAACAAGGACCTTAGGAGCCTGCATAATGAAACCATCCACGTCAAAAGCAGGTAGAGAGAGAGAGATGTATTCCCCCATCATCTCCACAAGATAGCTCCCCCAGCACAGCGATAACATCGATGCCAGGGCCATGCACATAACCATTGTTTGTACTAGCATGCTCCCAAGTTCCTTCATCCTCCCCACAAAATAGCTACCCCAGCACACTAAGATCATCAACACCAGGCCAAAGCACAGAGCAGCCATTGTTTGTATCAGCATGTTCCTAAGTTTAGCAAAATAGAGATAAGCAGCACAGCTAACAAACCCCGTGACCTGCACAGGAGCTTGCAACTGAATAACTACTATAGCTGTAGCACCCTTAATACTAAACTGCCGTTGTCGAGCCCCACGTTGGGCACCAAAAAGGACTGTGGTGGGTTGACCCTGGCTGGGGGCCAGGTGCCCACCAGAGCCGCTCTATCACTCGCCTCCTCAGCAAGGCAGGGAGGGGAGAAAGGAAGATGGAGAAAAACAACCCCAAACTCGTGGGTCGAGATAAAGGCAGTTTAATGTAGCTAAAGCAAAAAGCCGCGCGCGGAAGCGAAGCAAAAAGCAAAGATTATTCTCTACTTCCCATCAGCAGGCGATGTCCGGCCACTTCCTGGGAAGTAGGGCTTCAGTATGCGTGCCCCTTCCTCCGGAAGACAAACATTGTAAAAAAAAAAAAAACAACGAATGCCCCCGCCCTGTTCCTCCCCCTATTCTCAGTTTCTTATTGCTGAGCATGACGTCATATGGTATGGAATATCCCTTTGGTCAGTTTGGGTCAGCTGTCCTAGCTGTGTCCCCTCCCAAGATCTTGCCCACCCCCAGCCTGCTGCTGGGGAAAAAGAAATGTTGGAGAGACAGCCTTGATGTGTGCTGGCACTGCTCAGTAGTAGCCAAAACACTGGTGTGTCATCAACAGTTTGCTAGCTACCAATACACAGCACAGCACCATGAGGGCTGCTGTGGGGAAAATTAACTCCATCTCAGCCAGACCCAATACAGATTAGCTAATCAAAATCCCAGAATTTATCAATACCTAAAAATTACAGGCCTTGCACTATGAGTCCTGTGCTGCATAAAAAAAATTGTGGCCAGCAGGCCGAGGGAGGTGATTCTCCCCTTCTACTCTGCTCTCAGGAGACCCCACCTGGAGTATTGCATCCACTTTTGGGGCCCCCAGTACAAGACAGACATGGACCTGTTAGAGTGGGTCCAGAGGGGGGCCACAAAAATGATCAGAGGGCTGGAACACCTCTCCTGTGAAGAAAGGCTGAGAGAATTGGGATTGGTCAGTCTGGGGAAGAGATAGCTCCGGGGAGACCTTATTGCGACCTTTCAATATATAAAGGGGGCTTATAAGAACAACGGAGAGAGACTTTTTTACAGGGTCCGTAGTGACAGGACAAGGGGCAATGTTTTTAAACTGAAAGAGGGTAGGTTTAGATTGGACATAAGGAAGAAATTCTTTATGATGAGGGTAGTGAGACACTGGAACAGTTTGCCCAGAGAAGTTGTGGATGCCCCATCATTGGAGGTGTTCAAAGTCAGGTTGGACAGGGCTTTGAGCAACCTGATCTAGTGGAAGATGTCCCTGCCCGTGGCAGGGGAGTTGGACTAGATGATCTTTAAGGTCCCTTCCAACCGAAACCATTCTATGATTCTATGTATGTAATGATGCTCTAACCATAACTACAATGTAAGCTTAATAAGAAACAGCAACAGTTGATGCGTAATGGTTGTTCTTTCAGTCAATTTAGACTACACAGCATTGGTGATAGCCACAGACTAAACTGTTATATTATAATTGTTATGCTGTGTAAATATTTGTGAACTGTAGGTTGCTAGAAGCAGTAAGAAGCATTCCTATCAAAAAAGTCGTGATCAGCACCCCACATCTGGAATATAATACAATCATATCTTTGCTGCCAAATGTGACCTTATCACTCTCTACAACTACCTGAAAGGAGGTTGTAGTGAGGTGGGTATTGGTCTCTTCTCCCAAGTAACAAGCGATAGGACAAGAGGAAATGGCCACAAATTGCGCCAGGGGAGGTTTAGATTGGATATTAGGAAAAATTTCTTCACCTAAAGGGTTGTCAATCATTGGAACAGGCTGCCCAGGGAAGTGGTGGAGTCACCATCCCTGGAGGTATTTAAAAGACGCATAGATGTGGTGCCTAGGGACATGGTTTAGTGGTGAACTTGGCAGTGCTAGGTTAACGGTTGGACTTGGTGATCTTAAAGGTGTTTTCCAGCCAAAACGATTCTATGATTCTATATAAATAGCACTTCATAATCTCTTTTCTCTCTGAGAGATGAGGTGTTCTCTTTCCTTACTTGGATACAACCTTGTGTAGTGATCCTGACAGGAAGACCATTGTACATCGAGAAGTTTGTGATCCGCAATACAGTTAACCTGAGGAGGCCCAGGCCTGTGCAGTGCTGCACTGTGGTGCAAGTACAGTGTTGCCTTCAGGCCTCTGTAGTGCTGCGCATATCCTTTTGCCGCAGGATAAACTCAGCCAGCTCATTTTAACAGAGGAACCTGCTGGTAGCTCCCACTCGGTAAGGGCAATTGCGCCACCAGTGTGGCCTTGCCTTTATCTAAAAGAGCAGCAACAAGTTCTCATGGGAATATCCTTCCTGTTTGACAGTAGAAAGAATGAATACGGTTGATTTTCTTGTAAAAAAATCCTATAATAGCTCGAAGGACCAAAAATGGGAAACCTCTCCACGGACAGAATCTGCACAACATGCTGTGGGAAAATTCATCCGAACACAGGATTCCCAGCATCTGAAGGGATGTAAGATATAAGAAGATATATTCGCTACCTATATTCCTCTTTTTATTCTGTCTTATTAAAACAACTATTTTATTAAGCCAGTTGTTGTTGGACATTTCTTATTGAGCTCCAGAAAGAACCCTACATCATCTCTCCTCACTGTTTTCAAACCAGAAATTAAATTGGAAGTACTCAGGTGGATGGAGCCATATCACAGTGATCCCCTAGAACTTAACTGTGCCAGTATGGGAGATAATCTGCACGGCAGTATTATAGGTACCACTGATACTGTATTGGGTCTGGCTGGGATGGAGTTGACTTTCCCCATAGCAGCCCTCATAGTGCTGCGCTTTGTATTTGTAGCTGGAAAGGTGTTGATAACACATCAGTGTTTTGGCTACTGCTGAGCAGTGCTCCACAGCATCAAGGCTGTCTCTCCAACCCTCACCCACCCAAAGGCCAGTAGGCTGGGGGTGGGCAAGAGGTTGGGAGGGGACATAGCCAGGGCAACTGACCCAAACTGACCAAAGGGATATGCCATACCATATGAAGTCATGCTCAGCAATAAAAGCTAAGAGAAAGGAGGAGGGGGACAACACATTTGTTATTAAGGCGTTTGTCTTCCGAAGGGACTGCTACATGTACTGAGGCCCTACTTCCCAGGAAGTGGCTGGACATCGCCTGCTGATGGGAAGTAGAGAATAAATCTTTTTTTGGTTTGTTTTCCTTTGCTTTTACATGTGACCATTCCTTTTCTTTATTAAACTGCCTTTATATCAACCCACAAGCTTTTCTTTGTATTTTCTCTTTCCCCCTGTCCCACTGAGAATGGGGAGCAATAGAGTGGCTTGGTGGCTACCTGGCAGCCAGCCAAGGTTAACCCACCACAGATGCACAAGGAAAAAAGTGACAGATGCCATGCCCCCAGCTTCTGGTGGAAGTCCACCTCCTCCCAGAAGCCTCAGGGGCCATTTGCCCCATAAGTCCCCTCTTCTGGTCACATCCTCTGTTGTGATTGGCTGGAGGGAAGAGCACTCCCCACTTCTGGTTTACCCCAAAGTACATCAGACCAGGATGGTCCTTTCCCTACATACACGGTAGGGCGCCATTTTGTTTTGACCACTATTTTATGACAAGACTCAGGCCATTTTGTGGCAGGGAGCTGCCATTTTGTTAAACGTCATACTGCTCTGTGATTTGCTGATGGCCATTTCTTGACTCCGTCCTACCCACGTGTTCTCAGGCAGCCCTGTGATTGACTGCCTGCTTCCTTTGGACCAGAAAGTGCTCAGATATAAACTATAGACATTTCAATACAATATATACAAATATAGAATCACAGAATCACAGAGCAGTAGGGGTTGGAATCATAGAGTCATAGAACGGTTTGGGTTGGAAGGGAGCTCAAAGATCATCTAGTTCCAACCCCCCTGCCATAGGCAGGGACACCCTCCACTACACCAGGTTGCCCAAAGCTTCATCCCACCTGGCCTTAAACACTTCCAGGGATGGGGCCTCCACAACCTCTCCGGGCAACCTGTTCCAGTGCCTCACCACCCTCACAGCAAAGAATTTCTTTCTAACATCTAATCTAAATCTACCCTCCTTCAGCTTAAACCCATTACCCCTTGTCCTGTCACTACACTCCCTGATAAACAGTCCCTCCCCATCTTTCCTGTAGGCCCCCTTCAGGTACTGGAAGGCTGCAATTAGATCTCCCCGGAGCCTTCTCTTTTCCAGGCTGAACAATCCCAACTCTCTCAGCCTGTCCTCATAGGAGAGGTGATCCAGCCCTCCTGCTAAAGCAGCTGCAACATGCTCTAGGTGATCCTGCTCTAGCAGGGGGGGGTTGGACTAGACGATCTCCAGAGGTCCCTTCCAACCCCTACCACTCTGTGAATCTGTTCACCCAGAGCAGGTTGCACAGGATCGTGTCCAGGTGGGTTTTGAATATCTCCAGAGAAGGAGACTCCACAACCTCTCTGGGCAACCCGTTCCAGTGCTCGGTCACCCTCAAAGTGAAGAAGTTTGTCCTCATATTCAGATGGAACTTCCTGTGTTCCAGCTTGTGCCCATTGCCCCTTGTCCTATCGCTGGGCACCATAGAGAAGAGTCTGGCCCCATTCTCTAGACACCTGCCCTTTAGATATTTATAAGCCTTGGTGAGATCCCCTTTCAGTCTTCTCTTCTCCAGGCTAAACAGACCCAGCTCTCTCAGCCTTTCCTCATCAGAGAGATGCTCCAGTCCCCTAATTTTTTTTGTAGCCCTCCACTGGACTCTCTCCAGTAGTTCCCTGCCTTTCTTGAACTGGGGAGCCCAGAACTGGACACAGTACTCCAGATGTGGCCTCACCAGGGCAGAGTAGAGGGGGAGGATAACCTCCCTCGACCTGCTGGCCACGCTCTTCTTAATGCACCCCAGCATACTATTGGCCACAAGGGCACATGGCTGGCTCATGGAGAGCTTCCTGTCCACCAGGACTCTCAGGTCCTTCTCTGCAGAGCTGCTTCCCAGCAGGTCAACCCCTAACCTGTACTGGTGCTTGGGGTTATTCCTCCCTAGGTGCAGGACCCTACACTTGCCTTTGTTGAACTTAATTTGGTTCCTCACCGCCCAACTCTCTAGCCTGTCCAGCACAGCCTTCTGGTGCCGACCACTCCTCCCAGCTTAGTATCATCAGCAAATTTGCTGAGGGTACACTCTGTCCCCTCGTCCAGGTCATTGATGAATATGTTGAATAAGACTGGACCCAGTACTGACCCCTGGGGCACACCACTACAGCTGCAGGCCTCCAACTAGACTGCATAGCTAATCACAAGCCTCTGAGCTCTGCCATTCAGCCAGTTCTCAACCCACCTCACTGTCCACTCATCTAACCCACACTTCCTAAGCTTGCTAAGCTTGGATGTTATGGGAGACAGTGTCAAAAGCCTTGCTGAATTCGAGGTAGACAGCATCCACTGCTCTCCCCTCATCCACCCAGCCAGTCATGCCATCGTAGAAGGCTACCAGATTGGTAAAGCATGTTTTCCCCCTGGTGAATCCATGTTGACCACCCCCGATAACCTTCTTTTCCTCCGCATGCTTATTGATGACATCCAGAATGAGCTGTTCCATCACCTTTCCAGGGATGGAGGTGAGCCTGACTGGCCTGTAGTTTCCTGGTCCTTCTTCCTGCCCTTTTTGAAGACTGGAGTGACACTGGCTTTCCTCCAGTCCTCAGGCACCTCTCCTGTTCTCCATGACCTTTCAAAGATGATGGAGAGTGGCTTAGCAATAACATCTGCCAGCTTCCTGAGCACTCATGGGTGCATCCCATGGATTTGTGGGTGTCGAGTTTGCCTAGATGTTCTCTAACCCGATCCTCCTCAACCAAGGGAAGGTCTTCCTTTCTCCAGAGTTTCTCCCTTACCTCCAGGGTCTGGGATTCCTGAGGGATGGCCTTAGCAGTAAAGACTGAAGCAAAGGCGGCATTCAGTAACTCCGCCTTCTCTGTATCCTCTGTCACCAGAGCACCCACCTCCTTCAGCAGTGGGCCCACATTTTCCCTAGTCTTCCTTTTGCTGCTGATGTACTTGAAAAAGCCCTCCTTCTTGTCCTTGACATTCCTTGCCACATATAATTCTAAGGGGGCTTTAGCCTTCCTCATTGCATCCCTACATTCTCTGACTACATTCCTATATTCCTCCCAAGTGGCCAGTCCCTTTTTCCACATTCTGTAAACATTTATATATATAAAAATGAGCGTACAAATATGTATAAATATATATTTTATTTATTTATACATTGGTACACTATTTTTATATGTACTTCTATATGTGTGTATATGTTTATATGTATATACATTTATAAGGCTATAGAAATTAAATATATATACACCCCGGTATACATATAAAATGGATTAAACATTCTTTAATAAAAGATAGTGGGATGAATAATTAAAGTTTAAATGTGAATAGAGAGGAATTACACAAAAATAAAAGGTAGGTTTGAGACCCCTACTTTACCAGGCTGCAGAACAAGCCCTTACATGTCTGGGGTGGGGAGGAACTTCAAGAGGGTGGAGGGGTGACAAAAGAGTGAGGAAGTATGAACGAGTTGGAGCAAGCCTATGGGAAGGGCTGCGGACCCCTCCTAGGAGGCCCACTAAGAAGCCACCTGCACAAATCCTGTCATGTGCAAAGAAGAAGTAAATCCTTTGAGACAGACTGAGAGGCCCCTGCATCCGGCCCCAGCCCAACAGGATGACCATGCAGGATTACTGGGGCAGACTTTGGGCTTTGCACAGTGCTGCAAGACATAGGCAACCCTGGCTGCAAAAGTTAAAAACCAGAACAAAATGCCAACTTAAGAAGAATACGTGAGTGAGAACAACAAGGGAAAGACCCTAAGGGATTCCCAAAAAGGACCATGCAAACCAGAAGAACCAGCCAATGGGCCCATGAACTACAAACTGAATTTCGAGGTATGAGTCACACAGAGAGGGCAGGTGGTGGGAGGCAGGGCCCTTTGCCCATTGTGTCGGATCTTACAGCTACCATTCTGGGGTGCAGGCTGGCGCTCTGTGTTTCCTTATCCTTAAGCCGATAGAATGTTTCAAAAAGCTCTGTCTGACTGAGGAGAAGTCAGGAGCGTGTCGTGACTGGTCTGGCTTCCTGTCTGGGCCTGCATCAGCCAAAGAAAGGAGAATGGGCATAGAAGTGACAGAGGCGTTCAAGGAAAAATGGAAAATGCATGGAGAAGTCCGACTGGCAACCAACTCCCCTCTTACCCCGTTAATAAAGTTTCTCTGGTTTTGAGTTAAATTGATTGTCCAGTGTTTCATTTCATACATGTGTGAAGTAGCAGCGTGTCACTTCTGTTAAAAGAGATTTAGTATCCTTCTGGGGAGGCGGGAAGCTTTGGAGGTATAAATCTGTTTTTTGAAGCTGCTACTGTTGTCCGAAAAGCAGATTTGTTGCCCGGTGTGCAATAAGTCAATTCTCACACACACAGGAGAGATATTGCTTTTTATTCAGGCCTGGGTGCTCGGTGGATCTCCACAAATCAAGCACCCCTAACACCGGTTCTCTTGTCATATTTATACACAAAAGTTACAAATTAGTACACTCCCCGTTACAATGACTGGTTCAGACTTCTTCGCCTAGTATGCAAACTAGAATGCATGCTCAGTTCTTTTCTCCGCCTTTCTCTTTTGGGTAGGTGGTATAATTTGGGTAGGGGGCTCATGGGTCGGTGGTCGCAGAGACCCTGGCCCAAATTCCCTTTCCCCTAGTTTCTCAATATTTCTGGCACTTCCAAATGGTTCTTCAGGGTCTGTTGATCAGACTAACGATTTCTTCTACCTCTTGACAATCATGTCTTAATTGATACATTGTTTGGGTGAATATTAACTAACATAATGGTAGAACTGTACAATAGCCATCCTTAGCAGTACCTAGCAACTATTTGCAAAATTATCTGTGACATTCTTAACTATGGAACTATGAAGAACTATCTGTAACTTCTTAGCTACAGAATCATGACTAACTCTTAACTTCGATGCCGGATATCGCTACAAGGAAAATTGCTGATCTGAAAAGAAGGTAAGTAGCCACCTGGCTTGCAAGCCAGGATGCTTGCAGCTTACACAAGCCTACAAGAAAGCACTTTTTAAAAAAAAGCAAGATGATTGTGGCAGAGGTGGATGCACAACGGCAGGCAGACTTGGTGGATGTGCAAATTCTTTTCCAAACACAACAGTGGTGTTAAGTACATCTGAATGGTGATAGACATATTATCCAAGAATGCCTGGGGTCATTAGTCTAAAAGGCAAAACAGGTTCTGAAGTAGCAATTTTTAGCAGGGAGCGCAAGCCTCAGAAATTACTGACTGACTGAGGAAAAGAGTTTTTAAACCAGCCTCTAAACAAGCTGTTAAAGCAGTGTAATGTTCACCATTTCATTACTAATAATGAAGTAAAAGCCTCCATCATAGAATGTTTTAACGGGATGCTCAAAACCAAGATGTGGAGATATTTTACAGCATGCAACGCTTTTTGCTATATTGATGTGCTTATAAAGAGCTATAACTACAGCTTCCACAGAACTGTCAGAGCCAGGCCTGTGGATGTGAACACTTCAAAACTCCACAAGGGCATGGAAAACCGTATCTGGGAGTGTGTTTAAAATTAAAGAAACTGTGCCTCTGCTCAAAAAGGGAGGACACATGCCTAGAACAAAAGAGAGATTTGAGAAAGGTTGTGAGCAGGCGTTCTTAGATGAAATTTTAATAGTAGCTGAAATTGTGAGAAGGGGACGTATACCTGTGTACCGCTTATTAGACTATGATCACGAAGCAATTGAGGGGACATTTTGCCCTAAAGAACTTCAGTGATTTCTGACGAGGACGGAATCTACAAAACTGGGAGGACGATTGCTGCAAAAGGGAAAGGAAGAAAGAAACATCTGCTGATGAAGTAGCGTGGCCAACCCCCAAAATTTAACAGCTGAATAGAAGCCTCCCAATTCCAGGACGTCTAGTGACTGGCAGTGGAGCAGCAGGGGGAAAAGAAGGATGGCAGATGGGGTTTTCTACACCACGGTCACCAGCAAGGCCAACACCAGAACCTTCCCACAAAACACCAGCTTGATGTTTACTGTACAGCTGGTGAGGCCCCTGGAACTCTTGAGGAAGTGGGAGGTGGGGTTGGCAGAAATACGGCACCAGCACAGCTGGAATAACATCAACGAAGACGCCATCTTTGAAATAGGGCTGCAGGAAAAGACATGGCAGTATACTTTGCGGAAAGGCTGTTATCCGTCCCTCTCCATGTTAATGGAGCGTATGAACCACCTTATTAACCCCCCCACAACAAAGCTTCACCTGACGACTCTCCAGCAGTGGGCCTGGTCTATGACCCCATCATAAAGAAAACAAAGCTCAAAATATATGAAAAGCTTTACACTTTCTCTACAACTGGCACATATTTTGGGGGCTTCTTCAAGGGTTGCTGCTAAGAAATTTCCCTTTGTGGCAGACATCGCTAGAGGGTTTAACTCGCTCTACCTCTACACAGATCTTGTAGAGCACCATCTTTTCAGGAAATTTGGGGTTCCTTTATTGCGCTGTGTTCAGACCAGTGGTAATAACAAGATCGTTATAGTGACATATGATAAGCCGCTCTATGTGTTGGTAAACTGCCAGCACACTGACACAATCCGCACTGAGATAAAGACTCAGCAGATCAAGCATGTCACATTTCACTCACCTCGAGTACTGCGTGCAGTTTTGGGCACCACAGTACAAGAAGGACATAAAACTATTTGAGAGTGTCCAGAGGAGGGCAACAAAGATGGTGAAGGGTCTAGAGGGGAAGACGTATGAGGAGAGGCTGCACCAGCACAGTGTAGAGCGGGACAAGACCCCCAAGTCCCTTTCAGCATGGCTGGTCTCCAGCGTCTCATCGCCCAGTCTGTATGTATAGCCAGGGTTGCCCCTTCCCAGGTGCAGAATCCGGCACTTGCCCTTGTTAAACCTCATGCGGTTGGTGATTGCCCAGTTCTCCTATCTGTCCAGATCTCTCTGCAAGGCCTCTCCACCCTGGACGGAATCGACAGCTCCTCCCAATTTGGTGTCATCCACAAACTTGTTCACGACACCTTCTAGTCCTACATCCAAGTCATTTATGAAAAACATTAAAGAGAACTGGCCCTAAAATGGAGCCCTGGGGAACCCCACTAGTGACTGGCCACCAGCCTGATGTAACCCCATTTACCATAACTCTTTGGGCCCGACCCGTCAGCCAGTTGCTCACCCATCGCACTATGTTTTTGTCAAGCTGTATGCTGGACGTTTTGTCCAGAAGGATACTGTGAGAGACAGTATCGAAAGCTTTACTGAAATCTAAAAAAATGACATCAACTGGCTTCCCTTGGTCAACTAGAGGGGTGACCTTGTCGTAAAAGGAAACTAAGTTTGTTAAACAGGCCCTTCCTCTCACGAACCCGTGTTGGCTGTGACCAATGACTGCGTTGTCCTTCAGGTGTTTTTCGATAACTCCCAGCATAATTTTCTCCATAATTTTACGAGGCACTGAAATGAGACTGACAGGCCTGTAATTACCAGGGTCTTCTTTCTTGCCCTTCTTGAAGATTGGAACAATGTTTGCCAGCTTCAAGTCAACTGGGACCTCTCCAGATTCCCAAGACCGTTGAAAAATAATTAAGAGAGGTCTCGCGATGACATCAGCCAGCTCTCTGAGCACCCTGGGATGAATCCCATTGGGCCCCATGGACTTGGATGCATCCAGGTGGAGCAGCAATTCCTGCACAATTTCAGGGTCAGCTGGGAGTTTATCGTTACTGCAGTCACGGTCCTCCAACTCGGGGCAACTGGGGTCCCAGAGCCCGTCATCGGTGTTGAAGACAGAGGCGAAGAAGGCATTAAATGTCTCTGCTTTATCTATGTTGATAACACACTGATGTTTTCAGTTGTTGCCAAGCAGTCAAGGACTTTTCAGCTTCTCATACTGGCCTGCCAACAAGAAGGCGGGGGGCGCCCAAGAAGCTGGGAGGGGACACAGCCAGGACAGCTGACCCAAACTGACCAAAGGGATATTCCATACCATACAACGTTATGTTCCATATATAACTGGGGGGGGTGGGCTGGGAGGCGGGTCAGCTCAGGAACTAGCTGAGCATTGACTTCAGGTGGTGAGAAATTGTGCTGGTCATCACTTGTTTTGTATATTTTATTTATTATTGCTGCTGTTGTTATCTTCCTTTTTTGTCCTGTTAAAATGTCTTTATCTCAACCTACAAGTTTTTTGGTTATTTTTTTCTTTTCCATTTTCAGTTCTCTCCCCCATCCCACTGGGAGGAGGGGAGTGAGCGAATGGCTGTGTGGTTGTTTTAGCTGCCTGCTGGGTTAAGCTACAACAGGACCCAATAACAAGAAGCTTGGGTAGCTGTCCTAGAAAAATTTTCCTGGTTGCTGACACGACTGCTGGCTGGTATGCTGAACACTTCTGTGATACCCGGTCCACCAAGTATTTAGCGCTGGCTGTAAGTAATGCCTCAGCATGCCCCAAATGCACTACAGGCATCACCCACACTTTCCTCACAAACAGCAAGGCATAAGTAATGACCACCTTGCAGGCTTGTGCTGCCGGGGAGCTCATCAAACAAAAGCTTGTTTTGTTGTGCTTCAGATTAAATTTATATCCACACCGTTCAACAAAAGCTTGTCTTGAAAGAACAGATGGCTCAATCCTCATGTTCCAGGCAGAAACGAGCGTTTCCTGAACCCCTGATTACCGGATGCTGGAGCGATGTTAGGAACAGTGGCAGCAGTAAGCAGCAGTGAGGGACACACGAGGGATACATGAGGACAGGGAGAGACTACAGCTGAACAAGGGGCATCTCCAAAGCAGTTGAGCCTGGACCTGCTGATTGAATGAGCTAGCAAGAGGCAGAGCCTGCACCTGGCAGTGCAAGTAATTTAAACAGGCCAAAACAATCATCCCAGCTAATTGCAATGGACATGCATATATATTTCCCAGTGGGCAGGCATGCAGCAGTGTGGTGACTACTCAGCAAAAAGTTATATTTCCTTTGCTTATTCTGAGCTTCTAGCACCCAGCAGAACCAACGCAGCCACATAGCGCTTTTGCCAGAGCAAGCGACCACACAGGCTGCAGACTGCACAGTGTGTGTGTATGGATACTCCCGGAGATGAACAGTGATAGCAAGCACATCTGTGAGAGCTGTGCCTGGGCAGATGAACTACTCTGCCTGGTGGCTGGGCTTCAGGAGTAGGTAGGCCACTCAGCGTGGCCACTATGGACGTAGGTCTGTTGTCTCACAAGTGGAGTCCGGTACCCAGTGTGCAATAAGCCAATCTTACACACAGAGCTGAGATATTTATTTATTTCATGTCTGCACAGAGACGGGTGCTGGGTGGCAATTCCACAAAGCTAGCACACTACACAAAGAAACTACAACATATTTATCTTGTTACAGGATTAGAAAAACCTGGCTAAATTTACACTCATTGTTTAGTAATTATTATATCATCTGCTATTGGTTAAACATATTTAAATTAGCATGTATGCTCCTTGAGGGTGTGGGGGAGTGTAATTTGCATATTCCTTCAATTGAGTCTGTGGTCAGGATCTTCCTCTGCTGCCTTTACCTTTCCTCCAGTTACGGCAGATTTTTGTTGACTTCGTGCTTGTTGACTTCACGATTGTCAAGGGACAATCATCCAGCTTTTGGCACCTTCTGGGGCAGGATGTTCCTTTTTTATCAGTTTTTTAGCTCCTCTTCAAGGATAGTCATTAACAAGGCATGCATTTAATATAACTGGGCTTATAAAATAAAGCTTTTGATCAATGGTCCTCCTTAGAAAACTAATGTAGTATATTTAATCCTAAATTAAACAGTGTCACTATAACCGAGGCATTAACCCAAGTATATACTTTTACTTAGTCTACAGGTCCAGTATCTGTTCTGTGCCAGGAGGAAGGCAGTGTTACAAGGGATAGGGAGGGGTGGAAGCAGGTTACTGCATGGAGCTGTAAGAAGAACCCCTCCTTACCCTCTCAGCTACCTTTACAGAATAGGTACAAGGCTCTGGGTATGGTAGACAAAGCGTAGTTGTAGACAAAGCTGTAGTTGTTTGGGAGTGAAGTTCCAAACCATTGGAGGTGAGTTCTCTAGATAACCTGCGCATATTCTCCCACATGCCATGCCACTCATAACTATCCAGCTTCAGGGAAGATCTGTGGGTGATATTCCTAAAACAATTTTTTGTAACCCTAAACAGGACTTGAAACACATACAGCAGACCTAGCAATAGGAACATGCTGGCTTGAACATCGCAAGGGTATTCAAAATTCTCAAAAGCTGTTGTAACCAGCCTGAAGGGAAAAGGGGAGATGAAAGAGTGGGAGAAAGTATCCCCTCCTGTCTTCCCCATACATTGGGTACAATTATTAGTCAATTCCGAGAGATGTCGTCCAAGGCACAGGCATGTCAGCACACCACATACAAATATCAGCTTAACCTCATGACGGGTGATGTCATCATATCATAAGCCGATATTATACAGTACAGCAGAATGAGAATCCTGATCACTCTCCCAGAGGTGATAAACAGCATCACGGGTGTGGTGGGTTGACCCTGGCTGAGGGCCAGGTGCCCACCAGAGCTGCTCTATCACTCCCCTCTTTCATTAGACAGGGGAGAAAAGGTACAATGAAAAAAACTTACGGGTCGAGATAAGGACAGGGAGAGATCATTCTCTAATTATCATCACGAGCAAAACAGACTGAACTTAGAGAGGGAATTCATCTTATTTATTACCAAGCAGAACAGAGTAGAGGAATGAGAAATAAAATCAGATCTTAAAACACCTCCCCCCACCCCTCCCATCTTCCCGGGCTCAACTTCACTCCCGGCTTCAACCTCCGCCCCCTCCCAGCGGCACAGGGGGACGGGGAGTGGGGGTTACGGTCAGTTCCTCACGTGGTGTTTCTGCCGCTTCTTCATCCTCAGGGGGAGGACTCATCGTTCCCCCGCTCCAGCGTGGGGTCCCTCTCACGGGAGACAGTCCTTCACGACCTTCTCCAACGTGAGTCTCCTCCACGGGGTGCAGACCTTCAGGAGCAGACTGCTCCAGCGTGGGTCCCCCACGGGGTCCCAAGTCCTGCCAGCAAACCTGCTCTGGCGTGGGCTCCTCTCTCCACGGGTCCACAGGTCCTGCCAGGAGCTTGCTCCAGCGCAGGCTTCCCACGGGGTCACAGCCTCCTTCGGGTGTCTCCACCTGCTCCGGCGTGGGGTCCTCCACAGGCTGCAGGTGGAATCGCTACACCCCCTCATCCTCCCTCCATGGGCTGCTGCAGGGGGACAGCCTGCTTCACCATGGTCTTCACCACGGGCTGCAGGGGAATCTTGCTCCGGTGCCTGGAGCACCTCCTCCCCCTCCTTCTTCACTGACCTTGGTGTCTGCAGATGTTCTTACATCTTCTCACTCCTCTCTCCGGCTGCAAAAGCGCTCTCTAACTGTTTTTCTCTTTCTTAAATATGTTATCACAGAGGCGCTGATTGGCTTGGCCTTGGCCAGCGGCGGGTCCCTCTTGGAGCTGGCTGGCATTGGCTCTATCAGACACAGGGGAAGCTTCTAGCAGCTTCTCACAGAAGCCACCCCTGTAGCCCCCCTGCTACCAAAACCTTGCCACGCAAAACCAACACAACGGGGAATACACAGAGCAAGTACGGGTTTACATACCACACCCATGTGAACAAATAAAACACCATTTTGACCAGCAACTATTTAAATAATATAGTAACTTTGTTTTAACATGCTCTGGTCAGATCTGTCATTATCTCTACTGCTTCGTGCCCCACGTTGGGCGCCAAAAAGGACTGATGTGGTTTGTGTTTTAGCCTCAGCTGGCAGATAAGCAACACATGGCTGCTCGCTCACCCTGAAACCACCCACCACCACTCCCCCCCCCCCCCCCGCCCTGTGGGATGGGGAGGAGAATCAGAAGAAAAAGGTAAAACTCATGGGTTGGGATAAGGATGGTTTACTAGGACAGCAAAGCAAGAGGAAAACAACAACAACAACAATACTTATAAAATAATATACAAAGCAGGTGATACACAATGGAATTTGCTCATTGCCCCAAAACCCTATGCCCAGCCCTACCCAAAGCAGTGTCCCCTCCTCCCTGGCCAGTCCCCATTATAGCCGGAGCATGATTCATGGTGTCAGATATCCCTTTGGTCAGTTTGGGTCAGCTGTCCTGGCTGTGTCCCCTCCCAAGATCTTGCCCACCCCCAGCCTGCTGCTGAGGGGGGGAGGGAATGTTGGAGAGACAGCCTTGATGTGTGCCGGCACTGCTCAGTAGTAGCCAAAACACTGGTGTGTTACCTTGCTAGCTACCAATACACAGCACAGCACTATGAGGGCTGCTGTGGGGAGAAGTAACTCCATCTCAGCCAGACCCAATACAGGTACTTGAATGCATCCAGAGGAGGGCAACAAAGCTGGTGAAAGGGCTGGAAGCCATGTCCTATGAGGAGCAGCTAAGGACTCTGGATTTGTCTAGTTTGGAGAAAAGGAGGCTGAGGGGATGACCTCATTGCTCTCTACAGCTTCCTGAGGAGGGGAAGTGCAGATGTAGGTGTTGATCTCTTCTCCCTGGTATCCAGTGACAGGATGCGTGGGAATGGTTCAAAGCTGTGCCAGGGGAGGTTCAGACTTGACATTAGGAAACACTTCTTTACCAAGAGGATGGTCAAACACTGGAACAGGCTTCCTAGAGAGGTGGTCGATGCCCCATGCCTGTCAGTGTTTAAAAGGCATTTGGACAATGCCCTTAATAACATGCTTTAACTTCTGGTCAGCACTGAAGTGGTCAGGCAGTTGGACCAGATTATCGTCGTAGGTCACTTCAATTGGAACTATTCTGTGACCTCTTCCTGCTGCCCAGCTCTGTCTTTGTAGAACAGCCCAGTGGAGAAGTGCGTGGACAGTGCGTCACAGCTGTAATTGAGAAGCAACTCTTTGAAGGTATGGTAGGGTTAGCTGTTGTTGCTCTGACTTATCAGTTAGTGCCCCAGCATAACATTCAGCTGGCTGAAAATAGAGGTTAGTGGATAATTCACAAGGCCCACTGCCTCAGCAGCTCTGAGGTTGGACTCGTCAGCTTTTACAGTCTTGCGGCAAAGGTACAGCAGGCTATTGTTCAGATCTATGTATTCTTCCCTATTCCCAGCTGTAAAAAAGTCCAGAGGTGCAGACTCTGCAATAGCAGGAAGTGGAGGCACCTCAATAAACAGGCTTTTCTCAATGCTGGTCTGTGTCGAGGATACTTAAAACAAATCCAGCTCATATTTGGTACATTCTTCTGAGCAGCCATGAACAAAAGCCACCCCTTTTTAAATATATTTCCTTTTCTAGTGGTAGAATGAGACCTCTTTCTCTGGGTTTTCCTTTTATTTTGCACTGTTCAACCTGGCGTGTTCTTTTTCCTTCTTGTCCTGGTCAGACTGTTGTCTGGTGCCTCCCTTCCTTTTCCTTTTAAAGGGTTGGCAGGGGCCTTCCCTCCAGGGGTGTAATACGGCTCTCTTTCTTTTAAGGCTTTTTCTTTGAATATACACAGGTCCTGAGTCCTCCTGATTTGACGATGTTTCCAACTTGTCCATGACAACCTTGGAAACATGTCCAAACAGGTTTTTTTGCAATATCTTGAGCACTGCTTTTAACGTGTGCCTTAACAATTTCCAAGCCCCTTTTCAAAAACGGGATGGTCTTTTGAAACAGGCTATGCAATATATCTCCAATGCTTGCACCATACATCACAGGAACACCTTGAAAACCAGGAAGATCATTGCTGGCCTGGGCTCTGTAACAATTCCTGTACAAGGACAGATCTCCATATTTTTTTACCAGTACTATGTTGGCATGGTTTCTTAAAATATCAGAAGCTTCTGGGACAAGAGATGCAGCTTCATGGTCACCTTCCCAAAGTGAAATGTGACATGCTTGATCTGCTGAGTCTTTATCTCAGTGCGGATTGTGTCAGTGTGCTGGCAGTTTACCAACACATAGAGCGGCTTATCATATGTCACTATAACGATCTTGTTATTACCACTGGTCTGAACACAGCGCAATAAAGGAACCCCAAATTTCCTGAAAAGATGGTGCTCTACAAGATCTGTGTAGAGGTAGAGCGAGTTAAACCCTCTAGCGATGTCTGCCACAAAGGGAAATTTCTTAGCAGCAACCCTTGAAGAAGCCCCCAAAATATGTGCCAGTTGTAGAGAAAGTGTAAAGCTTTTCATATATTTTGAGCTTTGTTTTCTTTATGATGGGGTCATAGACCAGGCCCACTGCTGGAGAGTCGTCAGGTGAAGCTTTGTTGTGGGGGGGTTAATAAGGTGGTTCATACGCTCCATTAACATGGAGAGGGACGGATAACAGCCTTTCCGCAAAGTATACTGCCATGTCTTTTCCTGCAGCCCTATTTCAAAGATGGCGTCTTCGTTGATGTTATTCCAGCTGTGCTGGTGCCGTATTTCTGCCAACCCCACCTCCCACTTCCTCAAGAGTTCCAGGGGCCTCACCAGCTGTACAGTAAACATCAAGCTGGTGTTTTGTGGGAAGGTTCTGGTGTTGGCCTTGCTGGTGACCGTGGTGTAGAAAACCCCATCTGCCATCCTTCTTTTCCCCCTGCTGCTCCACTGCCAGTCACTAGACGTCCTGGAATTGGGAGGCTTCTATTCAGCTGTTAAATTTTGGGGGTTGGCCACGCTACTTCATCAGCAGATGTTTCTTTCTTCCTTTCCCTTTTGCAGCAATCGTCCTCCCAGTTTTGTAGATTCCGTCCTCGTCAGAAATCACTGAAGTTCTTTAGGGCAAAATGTCCCCTCAATTGCTTCGTGATCATAGTCTAATAAG